>NC_133935.1:25171000-25831671 GCF_031877795.1 Strix aluco
AACTGTAGTCTCTGTGCATGGAGACACAAAATCAAGCAAACAGGTAAGATTTTAGCACTCTGCATGCCAGTCAACCAGAAGATCCAGAGCGGATCATGCAGATGACCCATCTGAACCAAGTGCACTGATGACATTATTCAAAGAACAATGGAATAGGCAAGGTTTCAGAACTGTGGTATTTTCCCCACCTCTGTCAAACTAAATACATCTTGATCTACTTTGGGGAACAGGTGAAATTTGATCTGACTGGGATTTGGTTCTATGAAAGTATGAAGCCAGGATCTCCGTATGTGAAGTGCTGTACAAATACACAGAAATAGCCCTAAAGAACCTATAACCTAGTTAGAAAAGACTAGAAAGGGAAACAGGGCAAAACAGGGTTAAGATTTTGTGTCCAGTCACATTAACGATTCAGCAAAAAGGTTAGGAACAAGATCAGAGGGTACTAAGACCCAGGCAAGCACTTCATATACATGACTGCACTACAGTGTGTTTAAATGAACATTTAAAACAAGATTCTAGGTGCAATATTATGAAAAAATCTATAGCCAGAGAGGTTTGTCTATTTGAACATGATGTATTCCTATTAATTAGATTTTAAAGTACCAAGAACCTCCCACAAGTATGCAGAGCATACTCCTGACTTGCCTGTGCCCAGCTAAATTTTATGAACAGCAGACTCCTTCAACTGCATATGACTGTCTCAGGCTTTAGTCTAAACAGACTTTAATTGTGATTAGGTAAATAGTCAGATTTCATTGTGATAACCTTACGCTGTTGACTGCTGAGAATTAAGCATTTGGAGCCATTGCAAATGCCATCTGTCAATTTAAACAACACAGACTGAATGCTAACAGGCACTTGGCTAAAGAATGAAACGAGCCTCAACCTGTATTATCTTTTCAAATAAAAAAACCACATGGAGGCTTGTGGGCCATTCCACTCATGAAAGAAATTGAGGAATATTTGTTCTAAATAAAAATTTTCTTTTCTTATAGCATTAGGCAGGTCTGTTCTATATAAGTGTAGGGTTGGGCTCTTCTATTTAAGTTTCTTAAGCAAGACCCAGATATGATTTCGTTACTGGAAAAATTTTTCTAAAATACAGTGACTTTTATTCCCAAATAGACTGTGCAGATAGGGAGTTATTCTGGAATTATTTATTTTTCAACTTCTATTCACGTCAGTTTGTCAGTACAGACAAGTTCTTACAGTGCCACCAAGGGAAGTGGACCTGGGCCGATAAGGTTCACACTGAAGACTTACTACTGCCTCTGAAAATTACAGCCTGGGAATTAACATTTATAAAAACTGCAACCAACATTCATGTTTCCATCAGGTTAAGGATGCTACATTAAACCATATTGCTTTGACTATCCAAACTCCCTGCTGCTCTGACCATAGATCCTATTCTTCCCTTCCTTCCTAATCAATTGCATGCTGCTGCTGTGAGCATCTGACATGTGCCACCCCAACGGCATCTGCATTTGAGCAGTGAATGAAGTGATCGCTCTCATGCATTTTTATATATATCTACATATATAAAATATAACTTTCTTCCTTATCCCTAAAGGACACTGTAGATGCTTAATTAGTTTGCAGCCTTGACTCTCTGCTCCAAAAGCAAAGGACAGAGTTGACAGTGGCTGAGCTGGCAGGAGCTTCCCATCCCTGGGACATCAGCAGCAGCCCTATTTCTGGCAAGGGTTAGCGGCTGTAATGCCCACCAGTGAACTAAACAAGAAACTCAGCGTACCTGGCTTGGCTTCACTGCACCTCCTCTTCAGGTCCCTGCTTTGATCTCTCCCTGCAGGATCCTGACTGTGCCTGTCAGATATGCAAGGAGCTTAAGGTAGTGGTACATGTGCTTCTCCCACTACCACGGGACATACATCAGTATGGACTAACAGACTGGGACATACTGCAGCCTAGTCTGAACTGGCCCAGGGGAACTGACTCCATGGGAGTTGGGCAGATTTAAAGCAGCTGAGGTACTGGTGAGAGAGGTTTTTAAGTAACTGACATTTACAAGTTTTTTAAATGGTCTTTTAGGAATCTGCAAACCTCAAATATGCAGCTACACATGTTTTTGTTAAATATTAGGGGCCTTGGCTTAATTAGGTGCAACTCTATTGAGTTTAGTAGAACTACACCCAGTTTATCCATCACTCATTTTAACTTTTGGAGTCCAAAGCATCATCTTGAACACATTACTCATATTACTAACTGCTCCATATTATGCCCTTTTTATGGTGTCATGCAAGTGTCTCAGCTGACCTATACTCTGCTCTCAATCCCTGAACAGTTTTGCCTGTTGCAGTATTGGAGTGACCAGAGAAAAGTGTATTATTAAAATGAAAGTATTTGAAGGCTTCAAAACAGGGTTTTAGCATAATTAAGCTATTTTTTTTGAAATTGCAATACTTACTCCTTATCTTCTTTTGCCATTTCATCTCATTGTACAGATCCTCTGTCTGTTGGAAAAAGTCATTGACTTTGCTCCCTTGTTCATCTCTCTCTGTTGTATTGAATACCCGACTTTTGGATTCCCGAGTGAGGAATTCACAAATATTGGGGACAGGGAAGACGATCTGTTCCATTGTTCTATCGTGGCGAACAATCTATAAATAAAATGCACATTTTTTTCAGGACCAGTAACTTTCCAACCATTTTGTCATATCTTTTCTTGTTCACAGCTTCCCTTTTATTTATAAATTAATGCATAAATTATTTGAACATTACAATGAAGTTGAACCAATCAATCCTAAACCAAAGTAAAACTGCGTTTCTATCTTCAAAAGCCTGCCTCAAAATAAGCAAATATATGTCTCAAGCAAAACCCAGGTCCAAACTTCCCCCAAATATAAAAAATGTTCTAATTCAGAATCCTTCAATTTTGCAATAAATTCAAAGAAATCTCTCCCAGTAAACAGTGCAGAAGTTCAGGTGCTTTCTGCTCAGACTACGAAATTCTTTTCTCACCTTGAGTCTCCTTCTATAAGTTGTGAAGGTGAACATGCAAAAATAGCACTTTGTTACTCAGACAGCCCCCATATCTTGTCAGTCTTCATCTTCTTACTTGACAAAACCCGTGGTTTTGCATTGTTTGTATTTCAGTGCCTACCAAGTTATTGGTGAGTGAGCTAGATTTTATGCCATCTCACCACACTGTCATCAAAACTGCTTCCCCACTCTGATTGTGGACTCTGCATTACTAAAAATACAGAAATGGGTAGAAAACACATCTTGACTCTAGACCTATGTCTCTGTGCAGCCAACAGTGAAAAAACCTCCACTATTTGACTTTCAAATCAAACAAATATCCCCTGATAGAGCCGAGCTGTATCTGAAATGCCAAACAGGTCTAGGACTGCTTTCAGAGAAAGACCAGAGAACATCCATTTGATATAGCAGCAATGTTGGGTTGAGTTTCACTTTTCCAGTCACAGTCCCGCATTAAAGAACCCTCCCTTCTCTCATTAATTCATATTTATTATGGGAACATACCAAAAACCCACCTGTCTTAAGTAATTTTTACAAGTATGTTACAAAGACAAGCACATTGGTGTTGAAGATGAAGGATAATTATGCTCATGTCTGCCCATGGGCATGTGCATTATGTGAAATTTGACCAGAGAATTTTGAAGTGTCCTAAGTAAATAGTTGTGTCTCAGGCCAGCAGTTGGGCAACAGGACTATGTGACTAGCAACTAACCTGTAGGGTGAGTGAAGAAAGCTGACAGCACATCTTCACTTCTGTCAGGGACTCAGATGAAGAGGTAAGCTGCATGCACTACTCTGCAGAATGACATTTTAAAAGCCTCCCTGAGAATTGAGGCCTCTCTGTCTGCTTGAGGAACAGGCTTTGCAGCCATGAGGTTTTAGGAGATTTCAGAAACTACACCAGGGAGAAGCTATAGGACACATAAAAGTGGTGTTTTCTTAATGCCTAAATTTACAACCTACCCATATAACTTGGCCGATAATTACTAAGAGATATCTCAGGAGCACCCAAAGTATTAAAATATGTTAAGAGGAGCACTGAGCTGTCCTCTGGACAGCCACAGTCATGGAGCTTCCATCTATCCTGTGGTGGGATAATGTGACCAGTATCAGGCAAAAAGGATGGTGGTAAACAGAGGAGGACCCAGACATGGCCTGTCCTGATCGCAGTCAGGACAATACAGACCTGAGGTGCTTGCATCAAGACTGCTCCCTATGCACAGAAACTCAGGTCCAGTGTTGATGGAGCCTGGGGTAAAACTACTGGCTCAGATTCAGGCTGGGCCTGTGTGCAACTATACTGTGCAGTTTTCATACTTGGCTAATTTTGGACTTGATAGAGCATTTCCAAGAGAGCGCCAAATGTCTCTTCCTCCTGCAGTCTCTCTCAGCAGCTGCCTTTGCACCACAGAAATTCTCCTCCTTACAAAGTCACTAAGGACTAGAGATACTACAGTGCCTAACTCCTACCTTGATGCCTATAATCCCATGAAATCTGTAAAAGCACAGAAACTGATTTAAGAGTTAAGAACCTAAATACCTCTGTGGATCTTGATCTAAATCCAATTCATGGCAGGGGTAAAGTTTAAAGTAGAGAACAGAACTGATGAACCAGGCCAAGCCTTGGTCTTTTAAACAAAAGCCATACTGAATGTCTACACCACTTCAAAACCTCTTTGTACTCCAGTCAGACTTTTAATTTGATCAGTTAGCATCACTGCATTTGAAACTCATGATTATTTATTTGAGTGATGTACCATACAAGATCATTCTTGACTTCAGGACACAGCACTACCCACAGTCATTACTGCCCTAACAAAACATGTTTGGTAACACACGGGAAAGCTACTGTAAAATGATTATTTGGAGCCACTTTTAACATAGGTGCATTCCTTTTTCACCCATAGCCAAAAGCATATTATTCAACCTTCTCCTTCCCGTAAATAATCTACACCATTTGAATAAGCTTTGCTGTTCAGAAGCTTAAAAAGAGGTGATACACCATGCATAAGATGCAAACATGTCTCATATTCAATCTTCTAGTGAGCAATTCTTTACCTCTATCTGTGCCGTATGATTGGCATAATACCTCAAGGCTTCATCTCCTTCATCTGGATCTGACCCTGGTTTCAGCATCTGTTGCAATGTTTTATTGTGACGAGCCAACTAGAAAAAGAGAAAAAATCTGATTTATGTCCTGCTGCTATGTTTTCAGCTTTATCATCTCCATTTAACTAACACAAATCCTTCTTCCCCCCACCCCCATATACTTACATGCTCAACCCAGTGGGGCTCTTTCCACAGATAACAACAAAAATGTAATTACTTGAGAACAATAGAAATAATTTAGTCTTAAAAAGTCAGCAGCATGTCTTCGGCTGAGATTTATGAAAGGCAGCTTAGCCTGCAGTCTAGATGTTTTTTGGAGGGCTTTTGACAAATGTCAAAAAAATAAACCGAATGCTTCTTTTCACTTAAGTTTAGACATAAAATCTGCATACCTCTGACCATGCAATTACATTTACAATTAAATTTTTTCTGCTATTTCAAATGGCTTGTTCTTGACCATGTTGTAGGTTGATATTTCAGGGCTGTCAAGATAACATAGATAACTATTTCAGAGGCAGCTGGACTGCAGTGGTGGGCAAATACATTCTTAACTGTACAGTTTATATACATAGCACATACACACACACACAAAACCACACAACTATGTAACCCCTATAAACTTTTACAAATTATGTATTTTACATGATTCATAAAATACATCTGTTGTTAAATAGTAAATATTTTAAATGCTCAATAGCTGAACAAAGTTTAATACTGAGAATGTCAGCAAATGCATTCATGATGTCCCTTAGGTCAGTGAGAAACAAAGACCTAAGTACAAGGCATGAGGGAACACTACTAAAAATGCAATTTTCCCTATATCATAGTGAGTGGTTTTCAACCAGAAACTTTGAGGTGTTTCACTTATTTTAAGGTGGGGAAAACTGAGGCAGGAAAGAAAAGGCTATCTTGATTCAGGTCTTAATCACTACACCAACATTACACCAATGGACTAGACACAGACATTAGGAACGAGGCAGGCACAGCACTCAAAATGAACACAGGAACTAGGCTTTGAAGTGATGATCTCCACAGGTGGATTAGGATTATACTACATGAAATAACACGGTATGGTGTGAAATGATACAATAATTGCAAATCTACAAAAAGAGTGTCAAGGATCGAGTCTAAAAGTAAAAATGGATCTAAACAGATATTGCAATAATCTAACCAGAAAGTGATCTCACTTGTTTATAAGCTATTTGCATGTCTCACCATCCCCTTTTAATCTAAGAATGGGCCGGAGGGAGAGGCACATATAGAATTTACTTTATTTATTAGAAGTACCCTAGAATTTACTGATCAAAATAAATCTTCTTCTGGATCTTGATACAAACTTATTAATTAAAGATGAATACTAAATGGAACATCAAAAAAAAGAGAGAATACCAGAAAAGAATATTCAGGAAGAATAAATGTACTTCCTACAACTTCTGCATGAACAGAAGTGTGCTTGGCACTGACAGTAGAGTCCTGAGCCAATGTGGCAGAACATCAGCCTTTTATAAAAAGGTCATGAGCAGATATTCAGGGGAACATGCAAAAAAATCACATGGGGTCAACTGCAGAGCAAAATTCTTTCCATCAGTAATAGATTTCTGCCTAAGAATAGTTACTTTTTTACTCAATCTAGTAAATGTATGGATAGTCTCATTACATGTATTAATATCTTACGCAACTTCCACTTATTTTTAAGACTAAAAAGGTTCTTTAAGATTACCTGACTAGTTCCTCTCCTTCACACAAGCCATATAACCTGATCCAGTCAGTAGTCTTTGCAGTATGCCCATATCTGCTTAGCAGGACAACTTGAATTAATTTTCTAGAGGTCTTTTGCATCCCCCTCACTACATGCTCTAGCATCATGGAGAAACAAGATGAGCTTATGGAAACAAGGGAGTTACTGTTTAAAAATTCCCTTTAAACAGTGTTACTATTTTTGCCTTTCACTTTACTGAATGTCCCTCTGCTTCTGCACCTACAAAAGGGCAAGCAAGAGCACCCAATTCACCTTCTCTGTATCATTCATCATTCTGTACACTACTGTCGTGTCCTCTCTTATTTGTCACTAAATTAAAACAACCCCTATCATTCTCATCCCTCCTCAAACAGAAGACTCTTTGTGACTCAATTATTTTCTTTGTCTATCTCCAAATGTCCTTTACTTTGGCTCTATCTCTTCTTTAAGATACGAAGAAAAGAACTGACTAGACAGAATGCAATCACACACTGCTTGGGGTGATGAATTAGCATAACCAGAAGCAAATATATTTCTCATTTTTTATCTTCTGTAATACAGAGGTACTTTGACTGTATCTTGACCCTTTTTTCTCCAATGCCAACCATTAAGATTTTGAGTTTTCTAATAAATGACAAGTCAAGGATGTATGGATAGTTCTTCTCATATTAAAATTATGCCAGTTTGCAGAAAGGGACATGTATATATTCAGAAATTTCCATTAGTACACAAAAAACTTTCTATAAACATACTTGAATTTGTATACAGAACTGGAAATTCCATTTGTAAACCACATGAAATCTCAAGGTATGCTTCCTGATATGCTTTTAACTGTCCATGACTTTTACTGTACAAGTATCTCTTGATAAATATCAGTAACAGAAGTCCCCTTACCACATGGACTAGAAGGAAAAATCATGTCAGCCCTCTTGTGCTGTAATGGGACTGACTAGCACAGTGTGTTAACAGACTTCTGGTGATTTGAGACCGTGCTGATGCAGTGCATATTTCACTACTGGGTTTCATGGGAGCAGCCACGTACTTTAAAACAGTGTGTATTCAGTGATCTTCATTATACTTTATTAGACTGTGCTTTCAGGCAGTGACTGTCTTGTACTGATGTGTGTACAGAGCCTAGTATTACACAGCTGGGGCTTCCCAACACTAGCACTAGACAAAATGATCTGAAGAACAGGCCAGGATCTTCTGTGGTAGCACCTTTGCTGCCAGCAAAGCCACATTGGAAACAACCAGGGATTGTTGACCAAGCTGGAGGAACTATGGCAGATTTCAGAAGGGAAACCGACCTAAAGGTGTCAGCAATAGTGCTAGGCCATAAGCACTTGTAACTTCATTTCCTTCTGCTTCCCCATCTCTTGATATCCACTTACCTTCTGTAGTCTAGACCTTCAGACAGTAACCTCAGGAAAAAGGGTCTATCTATTTTCTGCTCTTATTGCAGTTCCTACGTGGGATGGATTCCTCTATGTTGACACAATAATAAGTACTGCTAATACTTCTGTATTGTCACAGCCACATCGATGAAAGAATGGTGTGGACAGCAATCTGTGGAAGCTCAGATCTGAAGCAGAGGCCCGCAGTAAGACACAGAACAGCTTTAGAAATGCTATGTTATTTGGCAACTACAATGTTTTCTGAAGCTCTGCTTTCATGATCCTTCCTTCACCCTGTAATGAGCTCAAAGGCCCACACGGGCAAAGGGGACTGTGTCAACAGACTCCTTGACCAGCACAGAACTTTTTGTAAGATCAAAGCCATAGCAATAAAAATAACAATGTACTGACAAACTGTGAACCTAAAATATGGAAAGCTTATCCAAGCTTGTAATACACCCTAGGTGACAGTCTGTGACTGTCATTAAAGGCCGTACAAGCTCTGAATGACATTTTTTCATATTTAACTCCTGTGATGTAGTTAAGGGTTATTTCTGAAGAGCTGCACGAAACTTTTGGGGCAGCTGGAGGACAAGACACTGGATGGTCATGGACAATAGCAACTATAATGAAAAGAACAGCCCCATTTATGTTTTCAAAGCAAAGCTCAAAAATGCACGGCAAGTGTAACTGATACAAAAAATAACCATCACTAGAGCCTGAATTTGCAAAGAGCCCCCAAAAAATCACCTCTGAGGAGAAATCTCTCTCAGTCAGTCATTCACTCAGCCATCAACCAAATCAGTGACAATATTTTAAATGTCAATACTGTATTTTACTACTCATCAAGGCATGTAGGGACAAGGAAGCAATAGCATACAATGGAACAGGGATTTCCAAAGAGGGGATGTGTAAGGCAATAGCTATATGAATAAAGATGATTTGTTTTTCAGTTAGCTCCCGAGGAAGGACTGTTGTTCATCTTGAAATTTTTTTACTTAAAAAATTTGGAAAACACTGTAATAAAGCATCAGTACAAAATGTGAAAGATTGAGGACAGACCAAGAATGCTGAAGACATTAATGAAGAAACAGTAGAGACAAATGACAGAATTACAAGTAATACTCAGTCTAAACTCCTCACACAACATGATTATAAAACCAAATCTGCTAGTTATCTGGGATGTCATATATGATCAGCAGTGTGGAAAACCACAGCAGACCCATCTTTTGCAACTAACAATACATGGGTTTCCTGCAGGCTTTTTGTTTTAAAGTCAAGATTTCCTTGAGCAAAAATGCAGTTATTTAAATGTTCTCAAAGAAAAAGTGATTTAAAGCTGTGAATATTCATGTCATCAGCCTGTCAATAACTCATTGACTTGGGATACTAGATT
The DNA here is from genome assembly GCF_031877795.1 of Strix aluco. Lineage (NCBI taxonomy): Eukaryota > Metazoa > Chordata > Aves > Strigiformes > Strigidae > Strix > Strix aluco. The sequence goes on from NC_133935.1 coordinate 25,180,641, forward strand.
GGTTTGCCAAAATACGTATGTACATATGAGTGTGCGTGTGGAAAAATTGATGGGAAAAGAGGAAGTAATTTTCCACTTTTCGTTATCTCTGGAAAACGCAGACCCCTTCCATATTTTTACAAGAACATGTCAGTCCCTCGTTGTAACTTGTACACTACAAGGGTCTCCTCTGCAGCCCAGTCCTCATCCGATGCATGAGGTCTAACTCAGTACATAGCCCAGACGGTTGTCAAAACTCTTGTCGATTTCACCAGGCTTTGCTTCATGCCCCAAAAAGGACAGGAGTCTGAGAAATATGAGCTAGAGACAGCAGGATGAAGACCCCCAAATTCTGTGAGATCTATTTTACTCTAGCCTTTTGAGATTGCCAAACCTGGGAAAGTAAAGGTAACTTTTTATGACTAGAATGCTATAAAGGGATCTAAATGGGTGAGGCTTAGTGTCCTGTAAGCAACCAGGCTTTTCACAGAAGAGTCGGTTCACTGGAAAAGTGTCAAATGTAATAAACTCATTTTCTAAAAAAGGTCTATGAAGTATTACTATAAGCTATTGGTAACTGGCCAGGAAACACAAATAAAGACACAAATAGTTTCTGTGCCTTGAAACACTTTAATTTACAGTGTTACTATTAAGAAGTATTACAAACATCTAAAAAAATAGAAAAAAAAAATTTAAAAAATTATTATCCTTGTCACAAATTCTCTCAAGTTTCTTCTCACAGTTGTAAGGCAGCAGTAAGGCCATTATTCAGTGGGGGAGATACCTGGAACACAGGCATACCTGACAGGGGAAGGGCACGGGGTTAGGCAGCAGTCGGGAACATGCTGGTGACTGGGGCTTGTTTTGGGGAGGGAACTGGAGGTGTGGTGTGCTTGCAAGCTACAGCACTGCCCAGTGCCCCCTCTGCCCTTACCCCATGCCCCAGCTGCAGCTCACTAGCCAACCCTCTGGTGTGCCAGTCAGTCCCATCTAGTGTGTCAGGGCAGGGAGAGGCCACTATACACAGTCCTGGAAGTTCATAAACTAGAGACCTTGGGGAAGTGAGGCAAGAGCTGTTTGTACAGACCTGATGTCCAGTGCATGACATCTGATAGATCTGCTGTAAATTATCTTCATCTCTACCGTGTCAGTAACAAGACGTACTGCAGTGCGGGTTGCCAGCCCAAAGGCCAGTGGTCTTTCACCAGGGAGAAATGAGACAAAATACAACTTGCAGCAACAGCAGAATAATTCCATCTGTTCAGATTTGTTTCACCTTGCTGTGCAAACAGAGTCATGCAGCTGGGGCTCATTTACAGCCGCAGTCTCTTCCTCCTTTTTCCCCTTCAGTCCCTTGGCTCCTGGAGACAGGCAGTGTGAGATCTGGCACCACCAAACCCCCTCACAAGGGGAAACCCCAGTCATCTCGCCGAACACTTCATTTTCTGCTTAGAGAGCAAGAAAGGATAAAAAAGCTGCCTGGGACTGGCAAGAAAAACCCCAGGGACCGAGAAACAACAGCAAAGAGAAAGTCAAGGGAGTAGCAAACAGGATGGGTGAGAGACAGAAGAGGACAGGAGACAGAAAATGAGATCCTCTTCCTTGGCATGCCAGGACCTTATGACACACCAGCTCCCTGCCCAGGGCAAATGAGAACACTCCTATTCCATCAGTAAACAAGGAGAGAGAGAAAGCAAGGAAAAAAGACATGTCATCTTAACCATAACTGAGCAGAAATTTTTATTCCAACTGGCTGTACTAACAGTAATAACAACTTCTCAGCTCCCCATGTTCCAATCAAAACTGAATGGTGCTTTCTGCAATACACAGGGCAACTTCCTTTCCAGAAGTCATTATAGTTTTATAGAGTGGCACCTTTGCACTCTACCACAAAGCAGTCTGTTAACAAACATTAGGAACAGCAGGGGTGGAGCAATGGGAGACTCTCAAATCAAGTATTCATTGATTTCATTTAGATGATCATACAGTATAGAGCAAGCAAAAGGGTTTAATCTTCCTCTGATGGCTTGTGGTACATAAGCAGGGCCCTGGGTGGTCCAGACGCTTTGGATTTTGCTGCTGGGTCTTCCATGGCCTCGTGTAACCTCTGAGACACCACGTCTCCTCCCCAGACTCCACGTGGTGCACACTATAGATTGTGGATAATAGGGATCTACCTCACAGGGAAGGGAGAAATAAAACACCTCAACATTATCACATAAGAGAAACCACCACAGTTAAGTGATCTCTACCACTATTATGTTTGCAGACCTCATAGTAATTTTATTGCTATTTTTGATGTGGCTTTGCTGTTCTTTTATCCCTGATGAAAGCCAGCAGATGACAAAATGACTTGCTAATATTTCAATAAGCTTTACTTCCATTTGTCTTCTTTGTAATTTCTTTCACAGGCAAAGCTTACTCGCAAAAAAATAAAGTGTATGTGTGGGGAAAGTTCAGGTCAGATAAAATGTGTTGCAACAAAACAAAATTAATTTGAGGGGGGTGGGTGTGAAACATCTCTGCAGGCTATGTGTAAACTGCCATGGACAGCTGTTCGTACATGAATCAAACCAGCTCAATGCATATGTTGGTCACATTTGGTTTTTGGTGTACACTGACCATACTGAACATAGGATGCGGACAGCAGTATGCAATCTACTGTTCCACCAGGATGACACAACTGCACTTGTAGCTGCCTCCTATGATTACTGTAAGCAAACTTCTGGAGAGTACAGGATGGAAGGAAATAGGGAGATGATGGAAGTGTCAGACATGATTATGGGAAGATAACAAGAAATTTCAATGGAAAAGGAAGAATAAGAGAGCAGAGTTACTAGGAAGAAAAAGAGAGCACAGTTACTGCAACTAGTCTTCTTCACAGCATAACAGGGAAGAAGATTCCAGCCACGTGCAATTTCTATGAAAGGCAGATAAAGCACTGCACCCAAACCAAGACCTTACTGGCATGCTCACCAACATAGTATAGACCCAGTCTGAGAGAGATCAAAACAAGCAACAGACCAGCCAGCATATGGATCCCAAATCCACACAGCAAAATAACTGTTCACCTCTAAAAGCCACCAACACTTTAAATACATACAAAATACATATGTAAATTTGAGATAAGAGAGCTGTGAATGGCATACCCTTTTCAGGAACTCTTAGAATCCTTTTGCTATCAAGCACTTTACTTTCTAGGTTTCTCTTCTTATTCAGAACAGTGATTCTCTGCAAATAGCTATCCACTCCTGTCTAATATGTGGCTTTCAAAAGAAAAGGAAGGCTAGCACTAACAAAAGGAGAACTCTTATTTTGGGGGCAAGAGTAGAGGAGAAAGTAGCTCATGGGTTAATACTTGCAGAATGGGTTCATCCTCATCTCCAGGGTCTAACCAAACTACAAGGAAAAAGCTCAGTCTCTGACCTGAAGCATGAGACTTGCATCGCTGGATCCCTCCTCATGTTTTCCCACCCTTAAGTCTCATCTTACACATTTGCAGTATAGTGTCATGGTGTCTTTTGCACTCTGTGACCCCTTAAGCTGGATGCAGTTCACCAACCCAATCTATGATATAACCACTAGCTCTGCTAAATGCAGGTATGGCTTGGAAGATGGCCACACTACATACACTGCACTTGGAGAGGCTGGGATAAGCCATCTAGCAATCTTCAATGAAGCACATTAAAGAGTCTTGAGTCCTCAGTAGCAACTTGGTATCATGGCTCAGCCTCCACGGTTCAAGCACTTGAGTATGCCCACTATGTGGTCCTCTTAGATGTTACAGTAATAGCAAAGTAAAAAGTCTGTTCATAGTTAATTCTGTTAGCATCCCACCTCTTCAGCAGCTATTTCCACAGCACACAGAAAACCATAACTTGGTCATTCAGAGTCAAAAACATATGAGACTATGTTTGTTTGTATGTAGCAGTAAACAGCTGAAGCTGCAATCTGTCAAATTCACAAAAGACACCATTTCCTAATCTCTGCACGGGTCAAACGTATATACGTTGTGGGGTACAAAACAGGGCAGTTACCAAGTGTGGAGATGGACAGGAACTGAGATGTCTCCCTTCAAATAATTACAGTGGTGAGATTTTCCAGGTTTTTCAATCATGCTGTTGAATGTTCGCCTCACCCTCCAATTAGGAGAGCAAAATGTCTTTTAAAAAAAATAATTTAGGGGCACAGGAACAGAGAGAAGCGAAAGTAAAATGGTGAGTTGCTCTTTCCAAATCTGCATTATGGCTACTATCCTCAGGAAAGCACTTTCACCTGGCACCTACGAAATAACAGTTCCCAGTGGAAGAGCAAAAGGGTAAAAATTTCATCTCTCTCCTCATCAGACATTCACAAATAATGCTGCTTTACTCAGCCAACTAGCAGCTAAATGGTGCTCTGCAGACAGACTCACAGAAAGAAAAGGTTGGAAAGATCAAATTCATCTAAGGCTATCACAAACCATCATTCATAAAACAAATTCTAAAAATCCTTGCCCATACATAATGGCAGAGAAACAATTTCTTTAATCCCAGGTTGATCAGATGCTTACCCATGTGCAGGTCTGAAGGTGTTTTACTCCTGTAAGACTACGGGTGGTCGTAAGTAAACGATCACCTCACTTTTGGTGTAGAAAAGCATAATCAGATGTTAAAACTAAATTTCACAGCTTTTAATTTTAATCAGCTGCCTCAGAAAAAGTGCAAGGTGGACCTCATTTTCAGTTTTCTGCACCATGTTAAATAAGTGAAATAAAGAGGATGGCAACTGAGGTAGCTCTGCCTATTTGTAGGTTACAAATTCAGATCCTGCCTATTCTGGAAAACTCTATGATGACTGAGATACCTAATTAAACTATGACATCAGAGGAGATGAGAGTTAAAACCAAGCAACTGTGAGGAACAGGCATATTTTGACATTCTGTTTAATGCTCTTTATTTTTGTTAACCTGTAATTACTTCAATGACTACTGAACAATTGAGAGGGATAAAAAAGTACGTCTTTGTTAGAAAAGATGCCCCCACTGTTTTTAATTAATGTTTAGGATTTCACAATGCAGATATCTGAGACCTATTAAAACTACTCTGGTAATATTAAGTAAGACCAGACTTCACTTTCATGATATTTCCAAGGTTACACTCACTTCCCCTCAAAACAAACAAACAAAGCAAGTTTCTCCTAGCTTAGAGTAAAATGTTTCAGTTGTGCTTTCGATTTAAGAAAAAAGTGCACTTTGGTTCATTTGAAGGTCACCTCTAATGGAAAAGCCCCATATCTGCCTCCAGAGCAAGCCTTCACCCACAGCAGACTATTGCAACTCAACACTTGGTGTAATTCAGCTTCCTTAATACGGGGAGTTTGCTGAAAGTAAACACAAAGTAAGTAAAAATACAAAGTAAGTAGCTACATTACATACATTTCTGAGCACACAATACGTATGCATTGCAGTTGAGGGCAACTGAAAGTGCAGTCTACTTTGAAGAGTGACTTTGTAAAGATGGCACTGTGTGGTTCCACATTTATTGTCTCTCTCATGGCTTCTGGATTGAGTTTACTGAGTTTATAAGCAAAATGATTTTTAATTCTACTTAACGCTCCTCCATGCAATTTTGATTGAAAAGCTTTAAGTCAAGCTGCACTCTTTTTTGCCCATATATCATCACTCTTAATGAAGACTGCATGCCAAATGCAAGTGGGGAGCTCTAGGGTAAGAGTATGGTTTGAGGGCAACAGGTCAAGTTCTCTACTAGTGTAAATCAGTACTGCTTGCCTACTTTCAGCAGAGGCATTCCCACACAGACCAGCTGAGGAAATGGCTAAATGAAGACCCACTTTTAAAGTGGGAAGCTAAGTAACTGTCCCGCTGGTGATACAGAACCAAAGGACAACTGAAGTCATTCTCCACAGCCCATGTTGCTTCAGATAGCAATAAAAAGGTACTATGTTTATCACTAATACAGAACTGCAAATAGAGCCTGAGAGCAGAGAACGTCTTAAACAGTATGTCATTGTCCCACAGCCAATTTTCAGAGTAAAACCACAGACTAATGTGAAGATTTCACAATGCAGGCATTTGACAAAGAAAGGATATTTCTTCTGGTGTAACGTTTGGGCCCTGACACCAATACAACATATTTCCCAATGACAAAAAAATCTTGTAAACCACAAAACACAAGGACACAGGATTGCAGAAGTTAAAGATAGAAGAAGAAACCCACAAAGCAGAAATAATAAGGCCACCTGTGCTCTAGTGAAATGCACAGTCACCACAGCCAAACAGGATATATCCCTCATTAATATTACGTATAATAAAACACATACACATGTATAGTAAACACTTAATCTTACTCTAGAGAAGCAGAACAAGAAAAATTAAAATAAGCTAAAACCTTTGTGCCCAGCCTACAGTAAAAGCTCTGGCCTGAATTGTAGCAGTTCTTAGCAACCTAAGTCAACAGGACACCTGAGGGAAAACAGAAGTCCCCATGTAGATTCCTATCAAAGTCAAGACAGGTTTCTGAGGTGAATGCTTCCAAGAAGAAGGGGAGAAAAAGAAAACATTGAAGGACAAGTTGCCAAGGTTTTAACCTGAGACCTAACAACAAAGCACAAGTTGCCAAGGTTTTAAGCTAAGACCTAACAACGAAGCACAAGTTGCCAAGGTTTTAACCTGAGACCTAACAGCAGCCACAAACATTTGTTTAATCTTTCAGGTGCTCATTAGTGTCAAGCCCTTGCAGCAGCCTCCATACTGTCTCTCTATACTGCAGCTGGCTGAAGGTAGAGTTATATACCATCCTAATGAGCTGCAAGGAGGGTGATGTGTGTCATTGGCTTCTGTTTCAATCTTGGCTAGTGTAAAAGCCTTGCAACAGCTTCTGATTCTGCTGACATTTAATTAGCCGGTGTCATTTTGATGCCATAGCCTGTCTCATCAGGATGATAACTACAAAACAACATGTGGAGCATAGAAGTTCTACGAGAAGCTTCAAGTCTGGCAGCCAAGGATACGAGTCCCCTGACAGTCACGGTTCCTGGGACTGGTCCCCATTAGCCCTTTGTTTTGGCACTGCTATCAGCAAGAGCTTCTCTGTTAAGGAGAAAGAAACAAAAAGCCCATCAAAACAGCAAACCTCAGCAAGGCCTTGCAAAAAACTACGTCCTTTACCTTGAAAAATTCTACCCATCCTGCAGAAATGGAGCATCCTCATTGCACAAATTCACAGCTATTTATCCTGAAGGACAGGTTTATCCTAAAGGATAGATTTGATCATCCTCTAGCCTCAAAAGGTAATCTGTTTATTTAAATATGTATAGTATTTTTCTCCATTTGCCATCAGGTGCTTGGGAAGACAGTCTCCAATAATACCTGCCAGTTGCTGCTTGCTCACATCAGCTGCAAAATTTGAAAATGGTCATTGCTACACAAAATGTGACTGATCTATATTTTCACTCAATATAACCAGTGATTCTGGTACAGTCCATGCATTTACACCAGATAAGCTCAGATCTTTTTGTATTTGGGTCTTTTTCCAAAATCCTATTCTTATACACTAAAGACACCACTTTTTTTTAGACTGTACCTCCCAGTCAGAGATGTATAAAAATTCAAATGAACCAAGTCATTTTGTTCATGGAACAGAATCTACTCAAAATCTTTATCAATAGAATCTAGGCACAACCTAATGCTTTGTGAAGACAGACACTTACGGGACTAATGAGCCACAGCTCCATTTCCGAGCAAAACATCTACCTGAGGCAGAGGATGGGCAGAAAATGGTCAACAAGCTTAAAAATTCATGGAACCAGTGTGGTCCCCAGATGTAAGCTCTTCTGGAGGGATCCTTGATGGAGCTGAAAGCTGCTTCCCAACTGGATGAGGATAAGCCTATCTTTTAGAGCAAAATGCTCTGGGAACTCACAGCTCCCATAAGGACAGGGAGATCTCTTTTAGGCAAATGTTATGGGCCAGTAATGGCAACACCACCATCAAGGGTGAAGGTATTCTTGCAAGACTTTTCCACTTGGCTTCTGTTCATTTCTTTTCCATGGTATAACCATGATATTATCATTTCAGCCAGTTGATGCCCACTGCAGACTACTGGGGGTTGTAACGGATTCTACCTGTTCCCTATCCTAAATAGCCTTCCAGCTGTTTCTTTGCTGTGTCTTATAGAAGGTGCTTGTCAATGCACAGTATTAAGTAATTAGTTTCTGCCTTCATCAACATTTCTTTTTAAATGGTCAAATTTCACCCCAAATTTATCCCTGACCACAGTCATACTTACTTCATGCAGAAAACTGTTTTGTTGGCCTGGGACAACCCAGCCAGTTCAGAAAGCTTTGGATTCTCATACTAAAGGACAAATTACATGCAGCAATCCTATCTCACATTTCAAAAATTACTACCTACAAGAAAACTTAAGCCTTACAATACCTCCCTCAAACAAATGCACACAGTGGTATCCATTATCTTATGAAAGCTCTTCTTGCCTTAACAATCCATAATATTAGCAGCACAGGAAAGTTTATTTGAAAAATATATGTTATGATGGTTTCTTTAAAAGACTCTTGGAGTACTAATGTGCTCAGTGATTATGCACTTCTCAACTGTACTACCCGATAAACACCAATTTTCCTCATTAGTAAAGTAGCTGGGATTGAGTGAGCATAGGAGGAAACCCCGTGTAGCAGTTAAAGCAAAGCTCTGGGGATCAAGCAAGCTGTATTCGCTTCCCGTGACAGCTAATGACTTGCTGTCTATACCTTCTTCTGGCTTGGTGTCTTTACCTGTAACACTGGGTAATACCACCTACTTTAAGAGAGGGGGAAACAAAATTAATGAAAGCTTTTAACTGCTTCAAAATCCTATAAAAAGGAAGATTACTTCTTTAAAAATTTCTGAAACCACTAGTATTATTGTCATTTATTTGTTCTGTTGTAGTGTATAAGAGTCCCAGAACCACGCAGAACTAAGCAGAGCACTGATGTGGAAAATAAAGGTGGTCCCAGCCCTTGTTGTACTCAAACCCAGTGAAAGATATAGAATGACACACTAATCAAATGACACAAAACCAAAAGGCTTTGTGCTTCTTAGAATTTTACATATTTGTATAGCTAAATTTTTTTAAACTGACTCTGGTTTCTCCTTAATGAATGTATCATGTCCAAGTCTCATTATGAAAACAGTCCTATTTCAAATGTCAAAAATAGCAACTTTTTTAACAATAGCCTGTAGTGTACCCCTACTCCCAAACTATAAATCTCCATCAAATATTACCATTTTAATTGCCTAGTTAGCAAATACTCTTCACGTGTGTATGCTAATATGTAATATACTGCATGAAATAAACATGGCAATAAGACATTAGTTTGATAAATCTTGACAAGTTTGATAAAGAAATCTCGATTCTGCTGTTAATATATTAACAACTATATAAGGCTGAACAACTTATTTTTCTCAGTCCATTTAAAATTGGAACCAGAGAAAAAGGAATACGACTTACTCATGATGTCCAATTGCTACAGTATGTTTAGTAGTACCTGCAGCAAGAACCTTACAATCCACAGCAAATCCTATCTCTTCTCCCTTGGTTTATTTTAAGAACTTATAAATGGAAGAACACTTCCAACTGTGTTAGTCTATCAGAAGATAGCCTGATTCATGCTTGTGTTCATTTATGCTATATACCTGTATTGATATCAAGCAGCGTTAATTTCTTCTAACCTTATGGGGTGGAGGAAATTATTTTTCATTAAATCTTGGTGCCATCAAGATTTGATACTCTGTTGGGATTTAAGTAAGTTTGTAGCTCAACCTCTTAAAAAAACCAACAACTTCTATTTGCCTGGAGGTTACAAAGGTATTGTGGAATTTAAGACCTACTACACTCCCTCTCCAGCAAAGCATTTAAGCATATGCTTAAAATTGAGCAGTTGAGTAAACATTTTGCTAGCCTGAGAGCACAGAACATGCATCATGAAAGGGGTGACATGTTAGGTCAGTACCCCTATATTTCTGCAACAGCTTTGGGAACCAAAATGGAGGAAGTCAAAAGGCATTGAAAATTTGAAAATTTTGTTACAGTATTAAAATTTGCTTCCCTACTCCTTACACACTCACATCCTTCTAGATCAAGAACATGTCTACACAGCTCTACAGGCAGATGAAAGTGCATTCTTCCCATGCTGCAAGCTGACTAGAAGCTATGTAAAGTTATTTCACATTCTTCTGAGCCTCATGAATAAAGCCCCTGCTGGAAGGTACAGTGTATTAGCTTGGGCCTCATGCCTGATTTGGACAGTTTGCATCTTGCTGAAAAACACAGAGAAACACTCCAAGGTATTTTCTGTTAGCAGAAGCACATATATACATGCATGCGAGCTACAGAAGCCTATGGTTATAACCAGGGCCTTATCCTACTTCATAGTAAATGTAAAGGGGTCATGAACCTCACAGAAATACTACTAACTCCAAGAAAGCTTTTTTTAGTTTACAAACTACCAAAATACTTTGCTATAATTAACAGGTAGCAAGCTCAAGCAGTCATCCAAAAAGCTGGAGCATTTCTTTAGCCTTCTATGATTTCTGGTTTTTTGGTTAGCTATTTAAAAACTTGATTTTCCTACACTAATGCTTCTGCACATAAGAAGTTAGGATGAAACTTTTTTGTGCTACTATGTCAGAAGCTTTTTTAATCTCTACAAAGACATCATATCAAGATGAAGTCTCTTTGTGGACAGCCTTACTAACTTTGCAAAACAAAGTGTAGCCTGCTTTAACACGATCTTTTAAAAGGACAGCAATAAAAATACCACATCAATTTATTTTGACTGAGGCTTGAAAAGAAGAAGTATAAAAGCTGATGGAACTATCCATAACATACCACTGGCATTCACCCGAGACTACTGTAAGAAATTAGCAATGTCAAGTTCAAGGCTTGGCTCTGAGCATGACATTTGAACAATACAAAGAAAACAGAATCTCCTCCGTGAATTTTCAAGAGAATTGTGAATGCTCTCTATCTAGCAATAATAGGCTTATTTTTCCAGGATGTGAACTCAAGCACCAGTTTGAGTCACTCCTCCACAAGCGGCTGTAGAAGAGCTACATCTGAAAGGGGTCCCTACCCCAAAGCCAGGCTGCAGAGCTGGGGTGCAGCTCAGGGTAGTTCCTCATGGATAAGTCAGTTCTGCTTTCTCTCAGTGGTGCTCCCTTCTCCTCCCTGCTCATAGTATGTCAAATGGGAAAAGTGAGGAGCAGCAGTGTCCAGACAGCCTGAAGTCAGTGCAGGGGAAGCAGCACAGCTATGGCACATGGCAGGCTGGAGGAAGATGAAGAAATTAAGGAAAGAAAAGAGAGGACAGAGAAACATGTGGAAGAGACGTGGTAACTGTCATGACATGGCATATTTAACAGTCAGTGTCTCACCATCATGTCCCAGGCTGCTGTGCCCACACACCTCTGTGGTATGCACAGTATACAGTATAATAATATACACTATACAAGTATGCACATGCACTTGGATATGTGTGCCTGCATATGCATTTGGGATCGGGGTTGGGAGGCTGTAAAGGAGATTTAGTAACAGAAATCTCAGCCTTGCTTGTGACATATTTCTATGCACTTTGGGTCAAACATTTACAAGAATGCCTTTTGCTTCTGGTAAAATCAACCACAGGAAGGGCAAGGAAGGATGTAGTGGTGGCAAAATGCAGAACCCACCATTGCCCTGAAGAGTGCAACGACAAAAACTGAAAGTCTGAGCTCCCCAAAATAAACTGTCTGTGTTTGAGGGCTGTAACAGCAAAAAGAGGAACTCTTGGTCTTGATTCTGCTATTACAGAGGGACCAAAAAGCTGTAAGTAGAGCAAGTGGTCACAAGCAAGTGTCAGGAAAGCAACTGAAGAGCCACACTGGTTGTATAAAAAAATAAGTCAGATGAACTGTGAAACTGTAAGGAGCACAACAAAGAAATATTATGTAAATCAGGTCAGCTAAGCCAAGCGGAAGGCCCAGGCCCAGGCACCAAAAATCCACAGCAAAGCATAACACGGTGTTTGGAGAGTGGAGCCAGCAAAGGAACCTGGCAACAATGGCCTTACTGAGACGGGACGATGCTCGTATCCTGCCCATCCCAGTGGGAGCAAAAGGGCACACATGGAACGAGTTTGGGGTCAAAGATCAGCAGTCCTGTGCCAAGAATCATAGCTTTTCATTATCAGAGGGAAGAGAAAGGCCCCAAATTGCCTGCCCTTCCATTGCTTTGTTTTCATACAGGGCTTGACATGGGTGCACAGCTATTGCAAACACACACACATACTGTGTTACAGAAATGCAAGAAAAGGAAAACAGTCCTTTTTTTTTGTAAAAAGATGGATATTTTTACAGCGTACAGAGCAATCACACCATTTAATTCTACAGAACAGGAAGGAGCTCAGTAAATTGCTGTAAAAATATTCAGCCTTATGCAACCAAAATGTCGACTATGGATCAGGTTTGGAATAGCTGTGGAGTGGTATCATGGACCTCCCCAGCACCCTGAATATGTAGCTAGGGACAGAGCTTAATCTACACCTCAGCTAGCTAGTGTACCTTGGTAGTGACCTCTTTTGTAAAATGACCCCAGCAGTCACTTCATATATAGTTTTAGACCTATATTCTACTCCCCCAAACTTATTTTCCATTGTCACAAACCCCATTAAGTCATTTAACACAAGCTGTAAGCAGAAGACATAAAATAACATTTTGATTTGGCAGGCATTTAAATTTTCATTATAAGCATTCATACAAGGAGCAAATAGTCACACAAGGTATGAAGCTACAAATGCTTTCTAAAAATTCTATCATCTTTGATGGTTATTTTATGTACAGTCCTACATACAGCACAAGAGTAGAACATGGTCAACACAACAACAACATAATAACAAAACTGACTTATTTAAATATGCTGCAAGCACATGAGCATAACTCAGTAACTGTTTTTTCATTCCTTGTTTGAAAGAAACATTGCATAATACTACTGTAACTATAGATTGCTTTTTTTCTTTTTCTATTGAGTATTCAATTCCTAACAATACTTAATAAGCATAATGAATGTAGAACACTCCCTATCCCCATCTGTTTATTTCTTCTTACTTAGTAAAAAGATTTTTTTTTAAATTTGGCCCTTATATGAAATACCAAATGCTATAATTTATAATATAATCAAGAAATATGCGGTCTTTACTTTTTTAATTTAAAAAATATTTTCAACAGTCTCAACATAATTGAAAGATAAACTATTTTTGATACCAAATGCTCTGAAGAATTAATATCGCATCAAATAAAAACCTTCAGTGCACATTCTACCTTTACCAGTAGATAAGCAAAAGTGATCAGAAAAAGCTTGAGGGCATTACAACATAATTCGAAAGGAGAAAACAGTAAAAAGGCCCAACTATTCTTATTGGCTAACTAATATATCTAAAATAATAGGAATCTTCTCAATTCAAGTTCATTTGGTATCACAACTGAAGTTAGTATTTAAAATACACAATAATGACATCATGATTTATGATTTGATTGATGAGCTGTTAATGCTAAAAGAAGACAAAGCTAAGTGAACATTAACCATTTTGCTCTACATTGTTATTTCACACAAATAGAGCCTACCAAATCTCGTAGAGTGCCTACACATACAGTGAGACTGCTTGCTTGTCGTACTCTCAGCAACCTTCCATATAAAGTCATGTTGTACACAAACATGAGCCAGAAATCACAAGATGGAAAAACTACCCTTTTTGATCAGACACGTTTTTTGTGGAGTTTAACCACGTAACACTTCTCTGGAAGCAATCACACACAAATAAGACATACCTGATGTGCCAAAATATAGATGTTATGGCCAACATCTTTTGGGGAGATGCCATCATCTCCGTTCTCCTCCTCATGGTCACATTCGAGGCCTTGGTTATATGCATTCTTCATCACATCCACCTGTAACACAAACACAACCAGGAAGAGATGAAGTAAATGTCATTCTTGGTGAAAAAGCACACTGTGTCTGAACACACTCGCTTTGCTCAGCTCAAGCCTGGATGGGTGTCCTGCAGTTCTGCAAGAAGAGAGAGCAGTCTGAGAAACACTTTCTGATAAAGACAAGCTTGAAGTATTTGTGAAGCTCCAAACTGCTACCTTTCTCATTAGAAAAACTGTAATCCTGAGAAAGGAACAGGAATGCTGAGCCTTTGTGAGCACATATTTTCACAAATGCTTTTAAAGACAGATCTACAGATACGGCAGGTAGTGCTGTGCGGCACTGAGAGTGCAGCCATGATCTCCCTCTGGGCTAGAGCAGGCTGCAATGTCACTCAGCGTTCTCCAAACAGTTTAGCAGCAAAAAAAAAACCAAAACCTAAACCAAAAAGGAAAGGAAGATACAGATCTGGGCAGGATGCTGGGGAAATTCAAAAATACTCAGAAGCCTTTTACAGGACCAATGGGGGAGGGAAATCCTCCATTCCCCGTGCAGGTCTTGATCCTGCAGTTGTACCTTAGGGATGGCCTCATCGTGCTGGTATGGCACCTTAGCGGTGACGCCCTGAAACCTGCAGGCCACTGGGCTCTGCCTAAGGGCAGGGCTGATGCCCACAGATCTCCCCACAAAACAGGTTTTTCAGTCACTGCTGTTACATGGTCAGCTGGATTAGAAACAGTTTCTCCAGATTTCCAACTTATTTAAAATTCCTAGAGACCTACACAAGCATCACAGTTGTTCCAAAATACAGCAACAACTGTTTGTAACTCTCTTTGTTCATGAGACACATATATATAACATACATATATTTTATATATGTCTACACACACGTTTCTGTTAGCACTGTTTCACAAACTGTACAAGCTTAATTTGCCAGCCCCTCACAAAGTGTACTTGAAGACAGTCTACCAGAGTATGATAATTTAGTTAGTAAACAATTACAGAAAAGTGCTCGGAACTGATAAAAATAATGAAGTCGTAAAGACTGAAATCATGCATGCTTGATCTTTTTAAAGTACTTTTTGTGAATTAGTACTGTACTGATACATTGTGACACTATATGCTGCCAACACTTTTCATCTTAGATGCAGATAATTTTAAAAATGTTTTAATGACAGATTTTTTTTCAGCCAAAAGATTTATGAATATGCAGAAGTTTTCTCACCAGTTCCCTTGGTCTCATGTTGAAAAGGATTCTTTCTGCATTCTCGCTGTCATGCCTGCTTTCCATAATAGCCAGCAAAAGCTTGGAGGCATTGTTCTAGAGAAACAAAACCACGTTAATGCAAATTTAAAAATCTATTTCATGGATTAACGACCCTTGCATTTGTTTTAATTGAGATTACGAGGACCACTTTTTTAGTGGACAAGATTTTAAACAACTCACATCTTTTATTTTACTGACATATTTAATAGGGTTTCTCTCCCATTTTAATGTCAGTGTACTGTAAGGCTAACTAACCCTGCATGTTATATTGGAAGAAGTATTTTAAATATTGAAAAATAGTTGACTTAAATACAGAACCTTGTTCTATACTTGCACAAGAACTCCCATTTCCTTTTCTTATTGCCCACCTAGCAATTTTTCACAGAATCACAGAATGATCTAGGTTGGAAAAGACCTTGAAGATCATCCAGTCCAACCATTAACCTCACACTGACCGTTCTCAACTACACCATATCCCTCAGCACTATGTCAACCCGACTCTTAAACACCTCCAGGGATGGGGACTCCACCCCTGCCCTGGGCAGCCCATTCCAACGCCTAACAACCCCTTCTGGAAAGAAATACTTCGTAATATCCAGTCTAATCCATGGCTTTCTGTTAAAACAATACTCAACAGAGGTAATTACAAAATGTATTACCTGAAAGGTTTCACCATTCAGGCAGGTTTCCTTCCCTTTTGTTTTTTTATAAAGTCTGACAGGTTATTATTTGAAAGGCTATAAAATAAACTGTTTTCATACATTCC
Organism: Strix aluco; assembly: GCF_031877795.1. Taxonomy (NCBI): domain Eukaryota; kingdom Metazoa; phylum Chordata; class Aves; order Strigiformes; family Strigidae; genus Strix; species Strix aluco. Next base: position 25,196,611 of record NC_133935.1, read on the forward strand.
TAGAATTTTGTTTCACTACCAAATATTCCTGGGGGAACATATGAAGATATTCTTTACTTTGTCAAGCGGCTGCTTTTCACCGAGACCTCTCCCAAGGATTAAATAGCATGAGCTTTAGCAGCAGTAACCCAGTAGTGCCTTAGACTAGTGCCAGAGACCTGTCCGACTTCCAGTTAAATCAGCTGCTGTGAACAGGAAAGGAAGAATGGTTTTGGAGGTTTGACTGCTTTCTGGCAGAGCATGGCTGCCTTGGTTCACCTGCCACAGCATAGCCTCATCATCCTCTGTTACAGACTGAGCTGTGTGAATACTTGGAAGTAGACTGCAGTCCCATGATACAGGTAGGGGCCAGTAAAATTCTCAACCCACCGTAAAACCTCTTTCTCAGCTGCTTATTGCCAGACATCAGCAATTCAAACCGAATTTTTTTGCAGCAAGGGTGTGCCTCAGGTAATTAGTATGGCTAATTTTTGAAGAAAAGATTTCAGCAGCTTTTGGGACCAAGGCAAAAAGAAAGATGTTATTTTCTGGATGTTCAAGCAACTTCTGTTTTAAGCAGCCTTTTTATCTCCAGGTTTTGATAGCAGAGCTGAAAATCTGCATCACTAGAGGCCAAGATGACACAATCATGCAAGTTGTAGTCCCCAGGGAATCCCAGCTGAATTTGTCCAACTCATAAGCCTGTTTTTTAATTACGATTTGAATACTATACTGCAGAAACTTGTTGGAATTCTACAGCTAAAAGCCCTCAGAGTTTCTTCTTGGTGGCCACAGAATCACAACAAAATCATGCAAGTTGGATCACAAAATCCCACATTTGGGGCTCTCTTTTGCACTGATCTTTCAGCAGTCCAACCCCCTGCTCAAAATAGGTTGCTCAGGGCTGTGTCAAGATGAGGTTTGAATGTCTCTAACTGGAGGACTGGAGGATTAGAAGTCAGCAGCAGAAGGAAGGAGAAGATGAAAGGTCAGATGAATAGAATGAGGATTTATGCATGACAGGGGAACGACCTTCTGGGAGAGGAGGTTGGGAGTTGAGTGAGAAGCCAGGAGAGAGGAGACTGGGCTTGCCAACACAAGGATGAGATAAAGAACAATGGATGAGAAGAAAAGACCGGACTGGGACCGGCTAAAGGAGAACAGGACTCCGTATGGATTTTTCCATAGCTCCCCTTTCCTTTTGCTCCAGAATCAAACCAGCATCATCCAAAGATCTAATCATACTCTTTACCTCGCAACGTACATTGCAAAAGTTTAACATGCACAGTGAATGAGACCAGGTGGAGGGAAAGGACAGCATTTTAAGACAGCTGACAGGGTGCTGCTCTGAGAAACTGGATGCTCCCTTTTCTGCTGCAGTTTTCCCTTACAGTGGTGACCAAGTCAGTTGCGGTAGCATCAGCAGAATCTCAAACTAAGGAGAAGGGAAGGGGGCAAGACAGGCTGTGGGGTAGCTTGAGAAGGAAGGGGAAGAAACAATGGAGTCTATGCACCAGTCTACTCACTTATGATTGAGGAGGACTTTAAAGCTATTTCCCAGTGCAGACAAACCTGGGGATGGAGAGAGGCCTGCTGCAGCTTCCAGGAAGTGAGGAAAAGTAGAGAGTTGGTAGGACTTTGTGTGATCAACAGCCAGCTTCTTGTCACTGACTCTGCAAAAGTAGCACGCCATAGCCTAGAATTACAGCAGGCAGGCACATCCTCCATTTTTTTTTCTCTCTGATCACTTGCACCTGACATTGAGATGCTCATTTGACTACCTGTTCCTCATTTTCTGCATGCTTTGAGACCCTAGGATCTGATTTCCATTCCCAGATATCAATGAGGAAAAGAGGTCCACTACTTGGAAAATACAGTATAAAGTTCTTCATAACACATTAGTACTGCGAAAAATCAGTTCCCAGGTGCTACAAACAGGACAGCCCAAAGTACTTCTGGCATTCATTTCTCTTTACTTGGGTTCCCATCTCATCTTATTTGTGTCACTCCTCATAAGAATTTTGGAAAAATAAATTAACCTGTGAAACAATTAGATAAAGCAGAATAAGGTGCTATGAGAAAAGCCAAACATACACTCGCATTAGACTCTCTCTACCCTTAGACTGACAATGTCTCTTCATCCTGCCACTATAAAAAGTGGCAGATATTGAGGTCATACTGTGTGCCAGGACTTAAATGCTGGTCAGTAAGGAAGGTCAGGGGGTCATACTCAAAATAACGAGGCAGAACAGAACATTGGCCATCTGTGCACTCAGTGAACACTGTCTACCCTGCTCACTAAATGATTTGGGAGTCCCGTGGAAAATATAATCCATGAAGATGTAATTAAATACCACATCACAAACTATATGCAAAACAAGCTAAATTAAGATGGCACAGGAAAATATAATTCTGAATTTCCTTTGCTTTGGTTGGGGGGTATGAGTTCAACGTATAATGTTCCCCAAAAACAGTGTCTGAGCTTGTTTGCATATGTAAGCATGCCTATACACTTTGTATTCTGTATTTGCACTGCAAAATTTATGTATTTGCAACTTAAGAGTCGCCTATGAACACTGACAGATTGTCAATGTTAAACATTACCTGATAAACTCAGTGCTATGTGTTTATTTCTATGTGTTGCCACTCAAAAGAAAAGCTGGTTCTTCTTAGTTTGGATCTAATTCTTGACAGCACATCTGGCCCAGCACTGTGTCCAGTTCCGGGCTCCCCAGCGAGAAAGATAGGGGCTTACTGGAACGAGTCCAGTAAAAAGCCACAAAGATGATTAAGGGAAAGGAGCATTTTACATACAATGAGCAGCTGAGATGGCACTGTTCAGCCTGAAGAAGAGAGGGATCAGAGGGAACTTATCAATGTGATAAATACCTGATAGGAAGGAATGAAGAAGAGGGAGTCAGAGTCCTCTCAGCAGTGCCCAGTAAGACGACAACAAGCAATGTACACAAGAAACACATTAAATTCCATCTGAACACAAGAAAACACTTTTTTACCATGAGAGTGATCAAACACTGGAATAGGTTTCCCAGATGGATTGTGGAGTCCAACCGTACATGATCCTGGGAAACCTGCTTTAGCTGACCCTGCTTGAGCAGGGGGGGTTGGACAAGATGTCCTCAAGATGTCACTTCTACCCTTAATGACTCTGTGATTCTGTAAAATCAGAATCATTTCCATAGTTTGAACCTTTGGTATCATTCACCACAATTTTTGCTATTTAACTAAAAGTAAGGCATATATAGCCTCCTGTGAACAGGGTCAAACTGGTCCTTGCAACAATGTCTCTAAACTCCATTTTTGGTTATTACATAGAAAAGATGTTCTACAAGCATTTGCTAGCTTCATGATAACAGCAAATCAAAATGGCACTGGAGTTACTGTATCTAGGTCTTTATACAGAATGAAATGTGGACTTCAAAAGAACTGTCTGCATGTTCAAAGTTAAACAGCTGCTTAACTGTTTGCTTGAGGGGGGCCTGAATTACATTGCCATTCAAAAATGTAATTACAGTTATTAAAATCATGTGTAAAGCACTGTTGATTCAATGTTTCACTGTACATGATATATAGCTACATTAATTATTTTATTAGACATCCAACATTGCCAATATGATGCAATACAGCTACCACAAAGTATTTGCTGGTTTTGAGGAGGAAACAGACCATTTGCAATGGAAATACTTCATTCGGAAGGCAAGAAAAGGCAATAACCCAAGGCTCCTCCTGAACAAGTTCTACCCTACTTGGCAGACAGTATAGCTGCAGAGCTTCCCTCTGCATCCAATGGCACACAGACTGAAGAAACTCATCTACGAGCCTATCCAACTCTCCACAGAATACAAAACATAATTGCAAGCCCTCCCACTCTACTCTTTGTGCTCCCCCTCAGTGGACACTGAGAAGGGAAATAAAATACAATCTACTTTCACCTTGTTTTCAACTTTATTTGACATTACAGGTCATCTGATATATTATTCTTTTTTCACAACGTCTCCTTCTCAAGCAATTTTTTGAGAGTTCAGTACACACAGAGAATGCCTGACATGTTACATTTCTGCACAGTGTTGCTATTTATCAGTTCTGTGAGATTTTATGCCCACGATATAGACTCTTCATGCTAGGACTTTTTAAAAAAAAGCTGAGGGCACACTCCCAAACACAACAGGGGGTCAAAAGGTCTATGGTAGAGGGCCTGATAAGGATTCAGAAGATGAGCTGAATTCATCTGCAACATTTGTTTTCACAGGCTGCTGAGTATATTATGCTACGGTAAGATTAAGTAAATGTCAGGATGCCTAGAGCTCTTGCATAGGTATGTCTCCTATTATTACTCAAATTTAAATTAAAAAAATTACATTTACTGTACCTTTAGCTGAAGCACCAAGTCCATGCAGTATTTGCCGAGAGGGTTTATGTCATTCAAGATGAGTGCAATTATAATATCAATCCCATTAGATTCATGGGTGGCTATACAAGTCTGCAAAATAAGAGAAGGGAGTTGGGGCCAGGGGGAGAGGGAGGGAAGAAGGGGGAAAAACAGGGAGATGGGACAGGCAGAGAGAGGGAGAGAGAGAATGTGCACATCAGCAAATTTCCAAAACAAGGGCCCTGAACTTGAAAGACCTTGTGACAATAATGAATCTCCCAGGCAAAGCAGAACAGTCTGAAAACGTGTCACGAGAGGTGCTGAGGGAGACTTGTGTAGCACAGAACTAACCCCAACACCGCCAGTAGTGAAGTACACAACTGGAAAAAAGGTGGTGCGTATGCTTGCAGTGAATCATGCAGGGTTTGGCACCAAGTGTTACGAGTTACAGACAGCAGCCCACAGGAGCACTGCCAGATTCAGCTGAACGCATATGCAGAGACATAAAAAACATGCTTGAATCTAGGCACAATCGAAATTGCACACTCAAATTCTTAATTTGCATTCAGCAATCAGCATTAATATCGCTGTTATAGAATGAATTGTTTGTGAAGATTAAGGTTTTCTACATGCATCTGGACATGTCCTGAACAGAAGGACATTTCTGGACATGGAATCCAAAACTGTCATTATGACCAACAGTACTTCCCAAACGCTTTTACAGCTGGAGTCCTGGACCTTCTAAGCCTTGTAAATAAGTGTCAGTTATACAAAAGCCTATGGTATATTTTCTTCTAATGGGTTTATAGGACAATAGGAAAGGAAAAGTTTTCCAGAAAGAGAGAGTGAAAAAATGAAAATGACAATGTGGAGCATTTGCCTCTGAAATACACAGAATTAAACTTGAAGTTGGTGTAAGCAAGCATAACTCAACTCCTGAGTCACTTCCCAGCAGATAGGTCTAAGTAATAAAGTGTAACTAATCATTCCTTTCCACTATCAGTGTTCCTCCAGTGCTCCTCAAGTAAACCTGCTGGAGAACACATTAACTTGAAACATATTTTTTTTCATTCCCAGCCCTGTAATTATTTTTTTTGGATGCTTTGCTCATTCATTAGTGGATCAAATATGACTGTTTAAAATTTAGTCCACTAAAGAATTTTTGTTTGTTTGTTCTTAAAATATTAAGTAAAGGCAGTTGATTACCAGCAATGGCCATAATAGCACTTTACACTTCATTTGTGCACATTAATGAAGTAGCATTAATATCGCATGTATTTCTTCAACTCTTTCTAGCATCAAGAATAGATTGCCTCTGTAATTTCACTCACCGCAATTTCCCCATTTCTAATCCACAGTAAAAATTCTGCAATTTCATCCATTGTGACAACTTCACTACAGTTCTCTTCAGATCAAGTATAGCAGCATGTAACTACATTCTTTAGCTTTCTATACTGCCTCAGCACAGCACTAAAGAGACATCTAACAAGTCACAGCTATGACTTTAAAAGACTGCATCAAGCAAGGCACAGATTAGAAGCATGGTCTTCAGTCTCATCCATTTCACTGCTGATATCATAATTAAAGACGCTGCTAGGTAGTATAGCAGGCTAGTAAGTTAAATTTTGTGGCATTTATGTGAATTAAGGAAAGTACATGTTACAACCTATATAAACACCAGCAAAGGCAAAATATATGAAAATGAAGAAAACAAGATTGTGTTTGCAATGTACTTTCATAACTGCAACTCAAAATCCAGTCTCACAAAGTGAGGTTTAAGCCATGACCTAAGACACTGAACTCTCTCCAAAAGGACTGGAAACCCTCCACATAATCAGACATACTACAGGAAGAGTCTATTTTGAGTTCTGACTTAAAACGATTGCTCAGGCCTTATGAAAGCTTGAAATATGTTAAGTCTAGTCATAACAGTTACAAGTGAATTTATGTTATTAAGAACACTGAAGGGTTTATGATAAGCACACAGATACCATACATTCAGGTATACTCTTCTGCATCCAGAAGTTATTTGAGTCCTACCTGGTTTTCATGGCATGGACCTTGGCAATATTCAGTCAAGCTTTCCAGCGTCTGGTTCACAAGAGCCACATTCCTTTCATTGATGTAAAGGCCCAGTAAGCCCAGCCCACCTGTCGTGCTTCCACAGATACAGTCCAAAAACTGAAGGGTCTCACAAACAAGGTTGTAATTGGTTTTATTGTTCTGATGTCTTAAAAAGTTCTGGTGGGTGGAGAAAAGTATCACCAGAAAAAAAAGAGAGAGAGTTAGAATCAAGCCAAACACAGTCTTTTTTCACAAAAATATTGAAGGGTACAATTTACAACCATATGACCACTGTACCTTAGGTACTGAAGTACACTGCACTGTAGGAAATACATTACACCTTAGCACAGCAGTTGAGAACTATTATCTGAGTAAATCAGTAGAGAAAGACGGGCTCAGGAGTGAACTTTGCAAACATCTGCACTGGCATTAACTGTCTTATATATGTCCAGTGTACCTGCCCCCATTCATCTATTATGACCCTTCTCTTGGAAGCTTGTTGCCCCACAGCTGAGCAGGTTTGGTGCACATTATGACCACTCCTTGGCAGTGTCAGCGCAGAACGGTAACTTAGCTCAAACCACCCCCAACACTGCTTTAAGGGAGGCTGCTGGACACAGCACTGAGGTACATTTGCAGAAAATTCATTTTGCAAAGGTTGCTATGGGGACAGTAATTTCTACCAGGGAAACTGATAGCAGGGACACATCATAATACCTAGGGAATCATAATACCTAGGGAAAAGAGCAGTACTCAAACTTTGCCCAGAAACTTCCTGTGATCTTCAAGCCTGTGGTAAATGATCCACCATTTGTGCACAGAAACCATACTAACAGGGACATTTAGACACTGCTCAATTCCATGTGGCTATGCTGCGGACCCCAAGCAATTCTGAGGACATAAACATGAGCTCAATCAGAGCGTGCAAGTGGTTCTTGAAAAGGGTTATTTTATCCCTTGAACCAAAAGAAGAACAACATTTTAGACACCCCTATTCTGTAACAGGAGCCAGGCACAGGCATGTTTTTCTTTCTTTATGAATTTCCAGCTCCTGTAATACTTCTTTTGGAGCTCAGCTCAAAGAGTTTACCTGGAGCTCTCGGTTGTGGTTCTCGCACAGCAGCTGAAGAAATCTCAGTATTGGCTGCATGATTGCAATGGCAGGGCTTATGATTGTTTCCTCTGTGGACTTCTCTTCTGCATTTGCAGCATCTGTTCCTGAGCCCATAAGATCTATTTCTGGGTCCATTTCTCTTCTATACACAGAGTAAGCCTTGGACGTTGCAGAAGATGCTTCTGTTAACTGTCCTTTCATACCCTCTTTCAGATGCAGGGTTGAATCCTTTACTGAAAAGAAGATAATTTTCCTTCATTTTTTAAACTCTTTCTCCTCGTTTGATTAAACAATAAGAAAACAATAATAATGAATGAAACTTTTTCTTTGTTGGTGCCTAACTTTTCGAAGACCTCTAGGCAACTTACAAATAATATCAAAGCAACATTCATGCAGGGATAGCATGTTCCAAATAAACCACAAACCAGAGTGAAACAGAACATTAAAACAAAAAGCCCTACTATTTCTCTCCCATATCCAATAAATGATGAGAACAATGGAAGGACCACAGGGTGGGAAACCAGTTCCTGCGTTTGCTCTTGTGAAATAGCCCCATTAGCAGCAGCCTCTACTTCTGCTTCTCTAAAAATATGGTTCTATATCTTCTATCGGTGTAAACTGGCATAGCTTCACTGATTTCATCAAAGCTAATTCCTTGTAACCAGCTTAAGAGATGGCCTATAATTTAGAGAAAAACAGGCAAAAGATGCAAATTAGCAATGATTAATATTAAAGCTTATTGATCAACGCAGCATAGTATCAGAAGTGCAGTTTGAATATAATGCACTTGTCCCCTCTTTTACATGGGTACCTTCTTACCTCTCTTTTTTGGAACAGATATGGTTAGGTCACTATCATCATCTTTCTTTTTGCTCCCCAAATCAACAGTGTTCACTGTCACTGTCGATCGTATCTCCTGCTGAGCAGCTTTCATGCGGTCATACAGGACTTTAAAAAATTTTTCTGACTTTTTTTGCTCCTTCAGTTGCTGGTAAGTCGAATACTGCAAAAAATTCATTCTTTAGATATCAATCTTGTAAGGAAGAAATACAAACATACACTATTTTTTGTGAAACAAGTGAATAATTACTTAACTTAATAGAAAAAATGCTGCCCACTGCCTGACCAGTTCTTTCACAAAGTGATATGCAAGGCTGGTAAAAAAGATTGATGACAACATTTTTAAATTTGGATAAAATGGTGAACACTGCTGTTTAAAATCTTTAAAATGTCACAATATTACACTTGAAGTTAAATTACTTTGTGACACTCTTCATTTCTCCATGCATTCTGGAGTTATAATATTCTATCTACAAATAATAGTGAAAAGTAATTGTTACTTTGTAACAACAAGAGAAAGCATGAAACATCTAACATGTAATATTATAACTTAGATTATACACATTTTTTGTGCTTCAGACAGAATTGGAATTCATATTTTAGGTTGTTAAGTCCAGTCCCATAGTATTAGCGTCAAGCAGGCTGAGTACCATTTTCAACAGTTTACAAACTACCTTAAAGTAAAAGCTTTTTACAGCCCTAACAATTCATTTTAGAAAACTGCAACAAAATCTCACTTCTTTAACATTTTCTGGACACTCTGTAAGGGTCACAGATCATGTTATTCTTTTTACAGAATAAAGATACAGGATGAGATTCCTCTCATTTAACTTTTATAGTCTCGCAATGAGGTTTAAATTGGTTATTTAGGCTCCCTTCACAGGCAATGATGTGATATGGGGAAATGCAGGGAGTGATTCATACCATCTCTTATGATAATTGCTGATCATAGAGTAAGAATAAACAATAATTTGGCCAAAGATGGGTGAGAAGGATATTATGCACAAAAACTAGAATCTGTAGTTTAAAGCAGTTATTTTCTATGGACTGGGATATTGGTCTTCTCAAATGGCCAGTTTTTCTCTCTTTGAAGACTTTGATAAATGTCCCTAAATGTTTCTAGAAAATAATTTAATTTTATTACTATTATAAACTTGAAAGTATTGTAATTTTTAATTTTACAAGAGAGATATGAAATAACTAGAGATAATGCTTATATGGCAAAGACCAGACTAAAAGAATCACTGTACTACACATAAAAGGACAGCTGAAAAATGTTTTCTTCTACTGAAGTGTTTAAACTATGAGATACTGCATAATAACAGGGCATAATTACATTTCTATTATAGCGATACATATTATAGTGATAAACTTTTCACAGAACTCACAGAACAAAAGGTTCTTTTTATTTGTCTCCAGACTACATGCATTTGAAAATCAATATGTGAATAAGTGAATGAAATAAGTACCTGTGTTTGCGTATTTCCACCTTCAAGCAATGCAATACCAAGCAAAATGCCTTCTGAGAAAATTCGGTCATTTTTGGTGTTTACTATAACATCTATGACTAGTTCTGATGCACCTTCTTTATCCAGAAGGCACTGAATATCGAATATGGTTATTCCAGACTTATCCAAGTCTTGTGCTGAAAATCCACCTGCAAATTAGACGTACCATTCATGTTTGTTTCACATATGTATATGAAAATGAATCTACTGGTAATAATAATTTATCTTATGCACACAACAGCAATGTAATAAATTTAAATTTGAAATTCTGTTTCAGGTAAAATTCCCCTTGATACAAACAAGATTTTTGTGTGAAATTGCAGTGTTGGACTCTAAGAATAAGAGATTAAAACAAAACCCCAAACCACTGTTCTGTCATGATATTCAGACAACAAAGAAGTTGGAAATGACACTGATTTGTCCACCAAACCTCTTTTTAATTCCACTGCTGCACGTGCTAAACTGTGTATATGGTCAGTACTCTGAGACCACTTTTAAATCTGCTTTTCAATCTCGGGGCCTAATCTATACAAAGATTGTGTACTGGTAAATCCACTCTGGTTACAGGTATGACCTTCCAGCTGAACATTTTGCCAATATAACTCCTAGACCATTAACATCACGATGATGTTCTTTAAGAACAGAGACTTTAGTTGATCCAAATTAAAGGTGCGGTTTTAAGGAATTTTGTTAAATTGTATTAGCTCATTAAACCAACCATTTTTTATTTTCATAGATTATCATCTTTCCTGCTATACTTACGTTTATACAGATGTAACTGCATCTACTTCATTAGGAAAAAATGGTACTGCTTTAATCAGTCAGTACTGCTTTAAGCTGGTTAAAATTGTTCAGACTTTGTTTGTGATGAAGCCATAAACACACTTTTTAGAGTGAGAACTAAAAAAATAGTAAATCTTTACTTTCCTCTTTGTTAGGGAGCAAAATTTGGTGTACAGGATATTAAGACTGTAAACACTTCCAGTGTCTCCACTGAAATAGTCAAGGAGGATCAGTTGGGTAACATTTGGAAACACTCACAAATCTGGGCATGCCTTTAATATATGCTGAAAATGCAATGGCTCTATACCTAGCTTCTACCTCATTTCCTACGACATACATTATTTTGGGTTTTCTTAGAAACTACCCAACAGTAACTTCTTGTGGCTTCTATAACAGAATCATATGAAAAATTAGGTTATAAGGGACCTACAGAGATCATCTACTCAAACTTCCTCCTCAGGGTAGCTAGATCAGGCTGGTCAGAGACGTGTCTGGTAAACTTGTAACAATAACTGACACGTTCTGCAGCCTCTGGCAGCAATCTGTTCCATTGCCTAGCCAGTATTTTTGCAAGAAGCTCTTCCTTATATCTTATTTTTCTCATATATCAATAAAGGATCTGGAATTTCTAAAAAATGTTTAGTTTCCAGAAACAGAAACATCTTTATTCAAATGTTTTGTGCTTTGCTGAATTTCTGGATGTGGATTTACTGGCAAATTAAAACGGTGTTACCAATTGAAACTGAATTCAATGATTGACTGGGGGACATGGGGAAAGTCCCTACTTTGGTACCGCCAACTGCACACCAGCCATCTGAGACAAGTGCATGCAACTTAAAAATAGGAAATGTCTGATACTACCTCTCTTCTAACTGGTTACAGAATGTGTTTGATTTATTTACCAACCGAATCCCTGGAGCACTTCCAATGTGTCTATTAGAAAAAATGGTGCTGCTAATTTTGTTCTCTTTAAATGATCTGTGTTGATTTACCTCCCACTTGTGCAGTTTTGCTGTAGCTGGCAGACAGAGGCCCATTCATACCACTTCCATATTCTCCTTTAAAGTAGCGATATAGGAGTATTTTCCTTAAAGTGTTGCCCTTTAAGAGAAAGATAAAAATAGAAGAAATCAGTGTTGTGGCCAATTTCCTTTGTTTGAAAAGCAAGCTGTTTAACATAGATACATAATTTATTAGGTCCTTCCATTATAATTAGTAAGCATACAAATAATAAAGTCCAGAAAACAAACATCTAATGGTCTTATCTAACAAATCTCACGGGAAGAGTTCTAAAATACTGTTGTATAAACTTTCTTTGAAGTTTCTTTTAAACTTATTGATTAGAAATCAAATACCTCCACCTCAATAATTTTACTGGCTATCTGTAAGATGTGTGTATTGAAACAAGTTCTACAAAGAGTCAATGCTCCACAGCAGTGTGTCTGTGCCCCACCCTGCCATGGTAGTACTTTCTTGCTATTTTCTGCAGCTGAGTACTATCGCTCCCTTTTCTTTGATCTCAGATAATCCAGCTAATCATCTGAAAGAAGCCACATCACATGAAATATTAAAACAGAGATATGACATTTGATAGAATAGCTTAAAAAGCATTCTCTGTATCTCCTTGTTCCTTTACTTCCAAAACCACAACCAGTCAAAATTTGCATGCAGCTCTCTGATGATCTTCCCTTTCATTTTGCATATGTTCTGCAACACAAGAGACATTGAATTAAGAGTGGGGGTACCAATTACTTGGCATTTTTATTTTGCCATCAGTCTGCTAGGAACACCTGCAGTCAACACTCAATTTTACAGAGGCAGTAGGTGACACAACAACTGTAGGTATATGAGTAAGCTAAGATTTTAAAATGAAAAAAGTACGGCGAGGTCTCTGATGATTACCACAAAAGGGGAAAAATTGTTCATTTCAATTCAATAGCTTGGCAGTAAAATGGGATGACTTCTTCCTTACTTCCTTACTCACCTAGCAGTTTCAATGAAAAACAGTTCTTACAAATACGTGCACCAGAAGCAGTCTCAGTACTTACCACCTCACCAGCACCTGCATATTAGTACAGCAGTCAACTTTTCAATCAAAACATCTCTGTGGCCACCACAGACAGCAAGCAGTGGGGAAGTAAGTCCCAGAAACACCTCAAGAAGCACTATGCATGCTCCCACTTCTCTGTTAACTTAGCAGTATTTCCAAGAGCAACCACATGCCACGGTGGGGCTTCACTGCTTCATGGACCTCAAGGACAATGGGCTTGCCCACCTAAACAAGTGTCAGAATGCAGTATTCTGTATGTGTAGCCTAATGACACAAAACAACCATTCTTTCCTAGTTCCTGTATTTTGATGTTTTCATTTGCTAATAGTCTATACAGAGTTCCCTCAAACAGCCAAGGAAAGTGCAAAGCCTATAGTAAAATATCAAAAGCCATAAATACAATGGCTGCAAGAAAAATAAAAGGAATCACCTACACATCTGCTGTGCCATGGAATTTATTAGGTGCATTTAACTTAAGCCAGTGTGCTCTATGCTGCAGAGGAAGACAAAGATTCAGAAGTTTCTGAGGACCTCACACAGAGACAGATTCTTTCCCAGCCTCGTTTGTGATGAGGTTTAACCCTGCGTGCGTGGACAAGGTACACTAACCAAGCTTGTAAGAGATTTTGAGATGGCTAAGAGCACCAGCTTCTCCTGCTCAACATCCTGTTTCTAGCTGTGACCAAACTCCAGTGTCTCAAGAGGAAAGTGAACCTCATTTTTCACATCTCCTGAAGAAGCCAAAAATATTATTGAAGAGGAAGAAGTTCCCACCAGAACTGAGAAACACGGACTAAGAACCAGGGTAAAGTCCTTTGCAAACTCTCTCAGGCATATTTATCACAGAATCATAAAATTGTGTAACGCAAATAGGACCATAGAGCAGAAACCCTTCCTAACTCCAGACTAGGACCCAATCCAGAACAGGCACTGAATTGAGACAAGATCTTTTAATCAGAAAGGCTGGCATTTGCCATAACACTTGATTAACCACTCAGCCTGAGGCAACATCCTCAACCAGCAATCTATGCAGTTTGTTGATGACTAACAGAGTGCCATGGTAAATTACAAAAACAGTCACAGTGGAGTCACGGGAAGAAACACAAAAAAACCCATCTATATAGTTAAGAACAATACCCGTGGTCACAAGCTTTATTGTTCAATCAAAACAGTCTTTATTTTATCAGGAAGAATGTTTAAGACCATGAAATAGCATTTGACTAATAAATAAATTGAATGATTTAGCACTTGGGTCTTATTGCCTGGAAGCGAGTAACTGTTGGCACATCTCAGATCTTCTTCCTGACTTGTTACCTTCAAAGACACCAGAAGGAGCAGTGATTCAAAGATGCTTCTCCAGCTGGCTATGGAACAGGGAATCCTGCTACACCATATCCAAACTAAGGCATAGACTTCACTTCTTGTTACAAGGAGCAAGTCTTAATTATTAGGATTCCTGCTTTCTCTCACTCCCTCTCTCAACCTCCCACGAATCCAGACAACACTTACAGTTGTTAGAAGCTGAAGTGTCAAAAATCAAGGACACTGTGTTTGAAAAGCAGGAATGTGTTAGAACCTCTGCTTTGCCTGATGGCTGTGCCAAAAACACACCCTCAGACTCAGACCACATATTTGCAAGCTCAGGATCTTCATCCCCTTTGTGATGACCTTGGGCAACCACACGACTTTGCTGAGTCTTGTGAAATTAGCTGCTACTACAAAGAGCAGAAGAGCCCAGCAGTATGAACCAGCATGTAACTGTGTGAGGCATCACACTAGAAAATGCTGGAAAGACCCTGCTTCCAGAAAAAGTGCTGATCTTGCTGGTGTAGGTGTCTGGGTATGCTTTTATGGGAATGCCAAAAAGCATCGTCAAGAACAGCCCCATCATAGGGATGAGACAACCTGCTGCCAGGGTGAGACAGTCATGACACTGATGTCCATGTAAATGGTTTCCTAACTTACTACAGCCACAAAATTAATATTACCCAAAAGCAAATGATCACAGCAGTAGCATGAATAAGCAGTATGCAGTAACTATTACTGATACTCATGTTACTGAAGCAGAGGCCAAAAATAAAAGCATACCAGGCAGCACAGTGCTATCTTCCCCAACTAGGTTTCTACATGTGGCAGAAGTCCCGACCTTCCAAGCTGAACCTCTCCTCCACTGGCTACAATACACTTTCTTTTATACCTCTTATTAGGGTATGGAAGTGGCATGTAAACATCACTCAGCTGACTGCAATCCTTCTGTAATGGCTAGAACATTGTATAGCTTTGAAAAAAAAACCAATGAAACATAACAGTCTTATTGTTACCCATGAATACCACTGTATTGTCTCTAACAAAAGCTAGGATAAAGACTGAGGACACAAGAAAGTAACAACTGGTTATTGTTGCCGCAGTTTTAAATAGCTAGGGATTGACAGACAAAAGTTTCCAATAGGGAAAAATTATTCCAATAGGAACATGTAGACACAAACAAATTACGTTTTCTCAGTTTGTATTTTGTTATACTAGTTGGTCTTTAAACTTGATTTAAATGCCTTAATACAATGGTTTATTCACTTTCCTTCTCCAAGCCTGCAAAAGGCTGGTTCCACATACGGATGGGGTGTTTCATGCAGGGAAGCAATGCCTGAGAGGAGTATGTAAGGCTTATTGTGGAAACCTGCATCAGCACCAGTTCACTGTATAACACTGCCAAAAATTACTTGTCCTGTCTTATTGGCTTGGTTTCGGCTGAGATGATAGAGCTAATCTTTTCTTCTTAGTAGCTAGAATAGTGCTATATTTTGGATTTGCACACTTCTTAAGGAATTTGAATTATATTTGTGATGTTCAGAAGGCTGAACTAGATGATCTGATAATCTCTTCTGCTTTTCACTCTACTTTAAAATTATGAAGTGGAAATGCTCAGATTATCAGTGATAAAACAGAAAAGGCAGCCACGTCCAACACATATTTCTACGATACAGCGGATGACGTTGTGAGTATATTTCAACATTAAACCAGGAGGATGCATGAAAATTAGGCATGTTAAATCTTCAGATTTGAATAACTTCCAGACAAGTACAAAAGAGAAGCTGGCTGGGATCTCTGGTGAACTAATACAGGTTTTCAGAGTTTGGAACAGATACAATATCCCAGAGAACTGGAGATATCTAATGTGCAATGATACGCTTAAAAAGAGTATGTGAGTACATTTGATACTTTTTACTGGACAAATCTACTGCAACTTTACAAATATACTGCAGTGAGTTTGATATCAATTCTGGGAAGAACAAAGGAATGACTGATTCTGAGCTCCATTAACACAAAATTAAAGGAAGCTACTATAAACCAATGGCAGTGTTGCAGTTTGAGTCCAGAGGGCAACTGAGTACCATGCAGCTGCTCACTGACCCCTTCCCCCCCCCCCCCCCCCCCCCCCCCCCACAAGTGCTGGGAGGGAGAAAATAAAGGAAAAGGCTTGGGAGTTGAGATAAGGATAGGAAGGGATGACTCATCCATTATGGTCACAGGCAAAAGTCGGACTCATTAGGGGAAGAAAAAAGAACATCAATTTAATTCAGACACTAACCACAGCAACACTTAACAGACAGAGTAGGACAGTGAGAAGCATTACCACATCTTAAAAACACCTTCCCTTCCTCCCAGGCTCAGCTTTGCTCCTGATTTCTCTACCTCCTCTCAGATTACCCTTCTTAAATATGTTACCTGCAGAGGCACAGCCACCACCGCTAATTGGCTTGGCCTTGGCCAGAGATGGGTCTGACTTGGAGCCAGGGAGCTTCGAGAAGCTTCTCACAGAGGCCAGCACTGTAGCCCCCTCCCCCGCTACCAAAAACACCGCCACACACACAAACCCAGCACAGGCTGTTAAAATACTGGCATGTCTTGTAATAATTGCCTCAATATGGGTTTAAGAAAAATAGAGCTTTTCAAATTTGTGAAGATTGTCTTCTGGTTTTGCTAATAATGAAAATATCACTCTGGTAAAGTTTGATAAACTGGTGGTGTGACACAATCCTGTTTACAGGATTGCAATCCTTATTTACAATTAAGTAATCCCACAAGGATAGTTATCAAATGGCTTAACACCTAAGTGACTGACAGAATTCAACATACAATTTAAAGCAAGAAATCATAAATGACTGTATGAGCTTCTAATGGGCAACCTCATGGAGCATTTATTGTCTGCCTGATCTTCTTTCACTGAAATGTAAGAATACAGAAAATAATTATTAATAATGTTTAGAAAGGACACAAGAAGAAAAGGGGATGAGGTCAAGTCACAAATAAAAATCTAGGCATCATTTATTAAACTAACCTGAAGCAAACAATATGAGCCTCATTATGTCCAAACTGCTGTACATCTAATTATAGATGTAATAACAATAAAATGCAGAACACCAAAAAATGAAGGACTCTGTTCTAGGAGGCCATGACCCTGGGGAAGAATGGAAGGTCTCGGGGAAAAATCAGTGGAGTAACAACTCCCCAGATCACATGATTCTGGAAAGGATAACAAGAGCTATTATGTAGAATTCGGGAGACTCTTACTTACCCACATGCAGGGGCACGTTACTGTAGGAATACTGCATCACAAAGTTGGTGCCCACAATTCAAGAAGAATGCTGACAAATTGGATTAGGTTTGGAGAAGCTCCACGAGAGTGATTAGAGAATAAGACACACCTTCTCATCATAAATTCAAGGCTTTCAATCCACTGAGCTTATCAGTCTAAACATGAACTACATGAACTCTGTTTCTGACTTTCTACATGAGAAATCTGGTAATGGATTACTTCAGTCTACAAGATAAAGGTGTAAGATGCACTGGTGAGAAGCTGAAGACAGAGAAATTCAGCTAGAAAAGAGGTAGAGGCAGCTGGGTTATTCAGTTTGTGGGTTATGAATTTTATTTTATGTAACAGTAATGGCATTTAGCTATTGGAACAGCTTAAGAAGAGGTGTGATAGTCTCTATTGCTGGCAGTTACTAAATCACGACTAGGTGGCTTCTCAGACAGAAACTATTTGAAGATCTTGCGGTCTACATTAGGAGAACAAGCTGGGTGACAAAAATATGTCATCTCACATAATCTATGAAGACATCATGCCATCTTTTCCTGTAGTAAATATAGATGAGGTTAGAAGCCTGACTTTCTATGAAGGCTGTTTAAAAACCACCTAATTCTACATGTTTCTTCTCATAATTTATAAACAAAATGTCTATTCTGCTTGGTCTGAGTGTCTGTTTCAGGATGATTTTTTTTGTTTTTCACCCATTTTCAAACTATTTGGTTCCCTTATTTCCCGTGGAGACAAAACATGGTAAGAGAAGTTTTGTGCAAGTGGCTTCTGTGAAGATACCATGCATGGAAGTTTTATAACTGTTTAAATAACAATTCAACCCGCCCTTGAAATGTAAGAGGGCACAGACATCTTGTCATCTCAAAAATGGATCAACTGAGGCACACAGCTACCACACGTGCAGTGTTGCACAAGCACAAACTTGGAAGAGAGCCCCAGAGTATTGACTCCTACTTTGTCCACAAAGTGGAAAATTTCTGTCTTCATAATGCCAGCAACTTCCAGGGGGATTGTGAGTTGGGGGTGGGGTGGTGTTGGTGTTTGTTTTGGGGAATTGTTTGCTTGCTTTTACCTAGAGTGAGCTTTTTCCTGGTTTTGATCTTTTTGCAACAAGATGTTTTCATAGCCAACTTATAGCTAAAACTGAAATATTTTCACCAATAAAATATTACACCCAACAGCAGAATTATTTGCACACTGGGATGATTATTCACCCCAGGGAAAAAGCACTTTTAAATATGAGATTGGGTCCAGCTGGTGTCCAGCTTCGCTTCCACTAAAATCAATGGGAGACATGCCAGCGACTCCAGTAGAAGGAGCACACACGTAGTTTGCCTGGCAAAAGTTTTTATAAAACTCTAAAAACAAAAAAAACACCCAAATATGCACCAGACTTCATGACACAGTTCTCCTAGGAGAGCAGAACTGGCCACCCACACCTCTCAGCTGTCTCTCATTAGGCAGAGACACCCCACATTCTAAATGTGCCATCGTTCAATCCTACAAAAATCCGGTATTAGTCCCACTCATCTTAATACAAATGGCTTACATCACAAATGCTAACTGATAAACCTGAGGTTGTAACTAGTGCAGAGATTCACTAATAAGTTCAGATAATATAAAGCACAACGCTTCTCTAAAACCAAACTACAGTGCTTTAAAAAAGTAGTTCATTTTTTTTAGCAGTCTTTTAATCCTTTGAAGTTTCAGGTTCCAGAGAAAGATGGAAGCTTAAGTGCCAAAATATTGCAAAACAAATGCTATTGCCAGTCTATTTTCAATATGGATAGTGAAAAGAATACTGAACATATTGCAAGAAAACCAGTTTTTGCCGGGTAACTGTCCAATTTTGCACCCTGAAGAAACTCAGGAAAGTGTCATTTTAAAAGAATGATTTTTTTTGGCAGTATCTCTAAAAATTGTCTCTACTATGAATACAGCAGGAGAGAAAAACTGTTTGGATTAGCGAAAACCTCAGCATTGGGGCATTCAGACTTAGACTGAAAAGAAAGCATTTTTAAAATACAGTTTGCTTTTGTGTATTATAAAATTTTACTATCGGCCTGTAAAATATTACTAGCTGTCAAATGTTCATTTTTTTGACCAAATATAAGGTCTCTACATATGTATAAATACATTTGTATATATAGAACACTCTTTGTTGTGGGCAAATATTATTGTTAATATCTGTCACTTGTCCTGTTGCTCATTTGGTTGCACCGTTTCCATCTGGAGTCACAAATTGTGCACTTATGAAACAGATCATGATTGCACCTATGTAATTTTTCCTTTGCAACTTTCTCCAGTACAAGACAAAGCATTGAGATGCACAATAACGCAAGTTCTCCACCACTGAAAGAAAACAATGTATGATTTGATTACGATTATTCAGAAGCATTTATGACTGCACCATCAATAGATATTGTAGAAAAAGACCAGATCTGAAAAGCATAATTTTCAAATACTAAAATTATCTAACTCTTATGCTGCAGGGGGTAAACTTTCAAAGTGATGTACAGGGAGTTATGCACACAAATCCTATTATTTGTTAACAGGACTTCTGTGTGGAACTCCCCATGCTCTGCAAGAAAAAAATTACTCCTAAGTGTCCTAATGTGAATATTTACCAAAATAGACACTTAATTTTCAGACACATACTTATGAGCACTACTGTGCTTCGATGTTTTAAGAGCAATTTGAAACAGGTAGCTAGGGACAAATAAAAATGGCCAAATAGTATTTTCATTACAACATTCTGTTTCACCGTGTTGCTATTATGTTGAACTTTAAAGCCAAAGCATTACAGATACCTGATTTACTAGATAAGGGATGCACTGCAAACGTACTGCCTGCATTAGATACGCTAGGATCTTCACTTGTTGGCTCAGGATTTTCAAAGTGGCTCTGGAGGCACTTCTGTATTTCAGTTTTCACCTGTTCATTTTTACCCACCACCAGCTCCACTGATTTCTTGACTTCATCATTGTCTACCAGTAAAGACTGATGAAGACACTTCAGATATTCAGAACTTGTTCTAAGGCATCCCAGGTACTTATGTTACCACTTACATTTGAAGGAACCTATGCATTTTCTAAATCAGGTTATCAAGTTTATTTTGCAATCCAGGTTACTAGGCCTCTGGAAATTTTTCAATGGATTTGACATGATGACATGATACAGTGGGTTGTATCAATACCAAATGAGTACTTCATGGTTTGGGGCTTTACTGTGGAAATGTCATTAAACATGACCTGTGCCACTTTCTCCAATATATACAAATATTCCCAGTTAATATTAATTACTCAGCTAGAACTGCTCTGTATGTCTATATTATTAAAAAAAAATAGTGATACTAGAAGAAATTAATTCTCAGCATTTACTACTTTGCAAAATAATCATGGAACATGTGTCTTGTCTCAAAACAATCCTGAGACCTCATTAAAACCAACCATTTTTCATCTAATGCCACTCATTCCTGCCTGAACACCACTATATTCAGTACATGTGTCTGGCAGATTCTGTCCTCCCATGATTTACAGATGCACTTTTAACAATGATCAGCAACCCTATCTATAGTGCCTCAAGAGCTAGCCTGACAAAATGACCAACACACCTGAAGCTTCTGAGAAACACCCCTTGCATTCTTAGACGAAAACTGATACCAAATTATTGCTGATTTCTTGGACTTTAGGCATTAGGAAGAAAACCCTCTGTGTGTGTGTGCACGTGCGTTGTGTCTACCTCCAAGTATACTTGCACTTTTAGGTGCTTAAAGACTGTACAAAAGCAGGCTTTAAACAGCTTGAAAGGAAAGACCTGAATTTACTTTAAATTCTTGAAAGGCCAACATACAAAGCTGAGCCAAGTGAGTCTGCACTCCTACAGTCTGGCACAGACTGTGGCTGCTGCAAAGGAAAACAGCTGGTCAAAACATATTAAAGCAGCTCCTATCCATGCATCAAAACTGGAACAGCTAAAGGAAGCCAACTTTGTGGCAATTCACGGCAGCAGCAATATCTAAACTGTCAGTGTTATCAATGGTATATGGAAATATTTTTAGCATCTACCCTGCTGTAAAATGAGCACACATCAGCTCAAAAGAACAGTCTGGATGGGGTCAAGATACAGCAAGAGATGTCCTAAGTGCTAGTTGCAGGGATAGGCAGACTATCCCTTTGCTCTATGCTGCACAGCATCTTCCTCCATTTCTAAGCAGAGGAGAACAATTCCCACCTGGAGCAAAGCCAGCTACTGCACTAATTTCACTATATCTATGAAATTAGGAGGCATTTCAGACTAACAGAAAAGTAGAGCAAAGTTAGACAACACTGCAAATCTAGCACTTAGTCTTTATTAGCTATCCATTTCAAAAGGGATAATTTGAAAATATTTATAATTCATGTTCCCCGGGTTTAAAAAAGTAGTAGTTTGAATAATTTTCCAGTAAACTTAATTGGGAATTTTCCATTAGTGCCAACTCTCCCAATTCATAGAATCATAGAATCGTTTGGGTTGGAAGGGACCTTAAAGATCATCTAGTTCCAACCCCCCTGCCATGGGCAGGGACACCTTCCACTAGACCAGGTTGCTCAAAGCCCCATCCAACCTGGCCTTGAACACTTCCAGGGAGGGGGCATCCACAACTTCTTTGGGCAACCTGTTCCAGTGCCTCACCACCCTCATAGTGAAGAATTTCTTCCTTGTATCTAATCTAAATCTA
The DNA here is from genome assembly GCF_031877795.1 of Strix aluco. Lineage (NCBI taxonomy): Eukaryota > Metazoa > Chordata > Aves > Strigiformes > Strigidae > Strix > Strix aluco. Next base: position 25,218,656 of record NC_133935.1, read on the forward strand.
CCCTCTTTTGGTTTGAAGTTATTATTCCTTGTCCTATCCCTACACTCCCTGATAAAGAGTCCCTCCCATCTTTCCTATAGGCCCCTTTAAGTACTGGAAGGCCACTACAAGGTCTCCCCAGAGCCTTCTCTTCTCCAGGCTGAACAACCCAACTCTCTCAGCCTGTCCTCATAAGGGAGGTGCTCCAGCCCCCTGATCATCTTCGTGGCCTCCTCTGGAGCCTCTTGAGCAGGTCCATGTCCTTCTTATGTTGGGGGCCCCAGAGCAGGACACAGTACTGCAGGTGGGGTCTCATGAGAACAGAGTAGAGGGGGAGAATCACCTCCCTTGACCTGCTGGCCACACTTCTCATCAAGAGATAAGATGCCCAGGATATGGTTGGCTTTCTGGGCTGCAAATGTACATTGTTGACTCATATTCAGGTTTCCACCCACCAATAACCCCAAGTCCTTCTCTGCAGGACTGCTCTTAATCCACTCATTGCCCAGCCTGTATTTGTGCTTGGGATTGCCCCGACCCATGTTCAGGACTTTGCACTTGGCCTTGTTGAACTTCATGAGGTTCACAGTGGCCCACCTCTCAAGCCTGTCAAGGTCCCTCTCGATGGCATCCCTCCCCTCCAGCGTGTCAACTGCACAACACAGCTTGGTGTTGACGGCAAACTTGCTGAGGGTGCACTCAATCCCACTGTCCATGTTGCTGACAAAGCTGTTAAACAGCACTGGCACCACTGACCCCTGTGGTATGTCACTTGTTGCTCTCCACTTAGACATTGAGCCCTTGACCGCAACTCTGAGTGTGATCATCCAGCAAATTCCTTATCCACTGAGTGGTCTGTCCATCAAATCCATGACTCTCCAATTTAGAGAGAAAAATGTTGCGTGGGACAGTATCAAATGCTTTGCACAAGTCTGGGTAGATGACGTCAGATGCTCTTCCCTTATCTACCAATGCTGTAACCCCGGTGTAGAAGGCCACCAAATTCGTCAGGCATGATTGTATTATCATTTTCATGATAGCTGGCACTTTAACACCTAGTTATGTGCTTGTATGAAAATTCCAGTTCACGTTTAAAAAAAAAAAAATATCCAAGCCCCCCCTCCCTAATTTCTAGTTTTCCTGGTCCCAGGAATATTACTTGGAAACATGAAATCTATGTGGCCAGAGTCAGAAGGCCAGAAAAAACAAGAAGAAAAAAATCCCTAAAATATGTTGTTGGGTTTTTGTTTGTTAAGAAACCATATAAAAGTAGTTTCATCATTTTTAGGAGCCTGACTCCCAACTTCGATTGCCAGAGGTGGTAAATATCAAGTAAATATTAAGCAACCTCCTCCAAGAGGATGCTAAGAAGAACTCAGATCCTTGCTACTGACTCTCAGCAAGGATGTAGCTGCTGACACTTGGCTATCATAGCAAAGCACCGCATCTCCTCTTGCTCAAACAGCAAATCAGCATATCCCCTGCCAGCAACGGACCTCAAGTAACTAAGAATTAATGGTGATCCAGGATTACGAGGTAAGGTCACACTAGAAGGAAAGGACACCTTGATAAAGTATGAGAAATGGGTAATCTTACAACTAAAAAAAAGTTATTGAAGATCTGAGCTCTGCTTCTGCTCTGGCAAAGGCTGTGCTGCCATGTGGAAATGTTGGGCTCTAGGATAACCTGAGAGCTTAGTTCCTCAGGAAGCTGGAAAAAAGCATTTGGCAGGTTTATTCCCCAGGAATGAGGAATCAGGTCTTGGTTCAGATCTTAGGCTAGGCCAAACTACCTCAACTCCTATTAATGTCATTAAGAAGTGAGCAGGCTAAGCATCTAACCAGGGTCATTCAGGGCATATCCTGGCTTTTACCTACTGATTCACAAAACTGCAGTGACTTGGTGATGGAGTTGGTCTTTCTTGGCATGTCTGAATTTTTCATAACAGAGCACCTCTTCCAAATGACAGACAGACAATTACCCTTCTAAATTTGAGGCCAATATTAGCTTTCTACTCTTGGAGTCTAAGATTTCATCAATTCAAACAAATAAACCTAATAATGTCCTTTGAAGACTGTCATGGAAATAATTCTGACTTTGCATAACACCGCAGCAGAAGTTTCATAAACTGTTTCTATTAGCCAAAGTTGCTGAATGAAACTGAAATGTTGTTAAAAGAGTAACATTTTGGGTTTAATAACTTTCAGAAGTATATTAGCTGTCATGCCAGAAGTCAATAGCTTCTTAGCTGTCATCTTATTTTAGGAGCAACAGCAATTTCTAAATGCTAAGTTTCACAAGATCAGGAAAAATTTCTCTTCTAGGTTGAACAGAAAAAAACCCCAAATTAAAGCCACTCTAGAATTGGTTGAAAAAATGACCAAAATTTGCCTGAAATTAAATCAGCTGTTCAAAGGTAGAGACAAGGAGGAGACGAAGACACATTTCAATGAGGCTGTCTCAGCTTTTCAAATTCCCACTACTAAAAGACAGATTCATGTTTATATAAAATTTAGTATGCAAGCTGTTCACCCATAATATTAAGTTGTTCCTTTATATTTAATATTTGCTAAAATTGCTGAGTTATTTATGTCACAGATAAGATTGCTGCACATGTGCTGTAGCTGCTTCATCACAATATATTTTAGTATACATTTATTATGAAGCTGTTGCCATTATAACGCCTAAATTTCTATTGCTTCCAAGGAGAAATATATTATCACTGGAATGTTCTTCCATGCATAGCATGTAGCTATGGAAATACAATATCATATGCTTCTTTAGAGCTGTTAAGTACAGCATAGATTGACGGTGAGCCTGCTGAAAACCCGCTCTGGAGGTCCTATAACTGACTGCAAATTTCTTCTACTGTGTTTCAAGTGTACTGATATCCCCACTAATGACATTGCTCTGATAAATGTATGGGCTCAACATGCGTTTATCCTAACATTAGGGATCTATGGCATTATGAAAATCAAGATGAACTTTACAGTTCCAGTAACTGGAAATTAGACTGTATACACATGTCAGCCAGTCAGTGCTTTGAATGAACACAAAACAAAACCCACCAGCAGTCTTAGGGGCTACATAATTCAGAGCTCATGCTACTCTGTTTGTTAGTAAAATCCTCTGTTCTGAATACAGCATTGCTGCTGCATTTAGTTAGCATATCTCTGTGAAAGGGAGAGGGCTTTAAACTAAAGTTGCCGGGGAGGAGAACCCCAATCCATCCTACTCCCACCAGTTTGATGCCAATGCCAGCAATAGATGCCCAGAGCCTTGAGAGGGATCACAGGTCAGTAGGAGAGCACCTGAAGAGCAGCACAAAGGAATTCCAGCCACTCCAGCCAGTAAATCAGCTTCATCGGGGGCCCAGCTTAAATGCCTCTATGCAAACGCACATAGCATGGGGAATAAACAGGAGTTAAGACATGTGCTCACACCTGCAGGGCTATGATCTTACAGAGATGTGATGGGATGGCTCCTATGACTGGAGTGTTGAAATGGAAGAATACAGGCTCTTTAGGGAGGACAAGCAGGCGAGATGAGGCGGGGGTGTCACCCTCTATGTCAGTGACCAGCTGGAGCGCATGGAGTTCTGCCTGGGGATGGATGAGGAGCCAGCCGAGAGCTTGTGGGTCAGGATTAAAGGGACAGCAGGGACAGGAGACGTTATAGTGGGGGTCTGCTACAGGCCACCTGACCAGGAAAACTGAGCAGATGAGGCCCTCTATGGACAGACAGGAGCAGCCTCACATTCACAAGCCCTGGTCCTCACCGGGGACTTCAACCACCCTGAAATCTGTTGGAGGGACAACACAGCAGGGCATAGGCAATCCAGGAGGTTCCTGGAATGTGTTGATGATAACTTCCTTCTCCAAGTGATAGAGGAGCCAACAAGGACCTTGTTGGACCTTGTTCTCACCAACAAGGAGAGACTGGTGGGAAATGTCAAGCTCAAGGGCAGCCTTGGCTGCAGTGACCATGAAATGGTGAAGTTCAAAATTCTTAGGGCAGTGAGGAGGGCACAGAGCAAGCTCACTACCCTGGACTTCAGGAGAGCAGAATTTGGCCTCTTCAGGGATCTGCTTAGTAGAGTACCATGAGATAAAGCCCTGGAGGGAAGATGGGCCCAAGAAAGCCCATCAAGGATCACTTCAAGGATCACTTCCTCCAAGCTCAGGAGCAATGCATCCCAACAAAGAGGAAGTTGGACAAAAATGCCAGGACGCCTGCATGGATGAACAAGGAGCTCCTGGAGAAGCTCAAATACAAAAAGGAAGTCTACAGAGAGTGGAAGAAAGGATAGGTAGCCTGGGAGGAATACAGAGAAATTGTCCAAGTAGCCAGGGATCTGGTTAGGAAAGTCAAAGCCCTGATAGAATTAAATCTGGCCAGAGACATCAAGGGACAACAAGAAAAGCTTCTATAGGTACATCAGTGATAAAAGGAAGACTAAGGAAAATGTGGGTCGGCCCTCTCTGGAAGGAAACGGGAGACCAGGTTACTTGGGATGTGGAGGTGGCTGAGGTATTCAATGACTTTTTTGCCTCAGTCTTCAGGAGCAAGTGCTCCAGCCACACTGCCAAAGTCACTGAGGTAACGGCAGGGACCGGGAGAATGAAAAACTGCCCACTGTAGAAGATCAGGTTCAGGAACATTTAAGGAACTTGAAGGTGCACAAGTCCATGGGACCTGATGAGATGCATCTGCGTGTCCTAAGGGAACTGGCAGATAAAGTGACTAAGCCACTATCCATCATATTTGAGAAGTCGTGGCAGTCCAGTGAAGTTCCCACTGAATGGAAAAGGGAAACATAACCCCAATTTTTAAAAAGGAAAAAAAGGAAGACCCAGGGAGCTACAGGCCAGTCAGCCTCACCTCTGTGCCCAGCGAGATCATGGAGCAGACCCTCCTGGAAACTATGCTAAGGCATATGGAAAATAAGAAGGTGATTGGTGACAGCCAAGATGGCTTCACTAAGGCCAAATCATGCCTGACAAATTTGGTGGCCTAGAAGGCTCAGAGGAGTGCTGAAGGCACACGAAGCTGTGGAAAAAGTGTGGATTGAGATTGCTTGCCTTGGAAAAGAGATGAAAACATGTGAAAGCAGTACAGAAAAGTATGGGTGGTAAGGAGATGGGGAAGTTTCCTCTCCCACCCAAGAAGGGGTCTTCAATGGAATGTAAAGATGGTCAATGAAAAAGTGATAAAGAAATACTTGTTAACCCACACGTAATTAGATGGCAGAACTCATTACCATGGGAAGTCACTGAGGCCAAGAATTCAGCAAGACTCAAATAGGATTTGGGCATTTCTGTAGACAACAAGCGAAACCAGTCACAATAGCAAATGTTAAAAAAACAGCTATGGGAAAGAAGACAAAATCTCATGCTTTAGGGGCCACAGATTTATGACCTTACTGTTAAGGATTATCCCAAGACTTCAGGAAAAATAGAAAACTTCAACTCTGCCTACAGTGGGGATTCTTAGACCTTCTGAAGCATATGGTGATGGCAACACAGAGAGACAACACTCTTAATCCTCTGGTCTGATCCTCTTTGGCAATCTGCATCTGTTTAAAAGAAAAGATGAAGTGTACCAAGTCTATTTGTACTGGACCCAAAAAACGGTGCAGTGCAATGTAAATTCAAGAGAAAAATTGTTTTTACAAAATCTCTGATGAGGAGACACCTAGAGCAGAACACTCTAGTGACCCAAACTATCAGCCAGAACCCTACATTCAACAAGGAAAAACCAGAATTGCCATAACAAGAGAGTACATTACCAAAATCCTAACATGAAAAAGGTCTGCATTACACCTATCTGTATTCATCTTTGCATAGCAAAATACTACTGGTTTATATAAAAACGATGGCAGGTAGAAACACTTTAGCTTTTGAACAAAAAGCAGCTTTTTAGAGAGAAGCTCTAGGCTCTCTTCTTCAGCAAGACATTCTGCTGGTGTTGACCTGGCCACCCATGCTCACTTGCTCATCCAGGTAACTCTCCAAACTTGTCCTTCTGCCTCCCACAGATGACTTTTCTGTTCTTGTACTAACCAAGTCCAAAATACCTGATCCTTTAAGACACTAAAAAATGCCTTTAAGTGGCAGAGACAGCCCCAGCATCAGACTTCTCAGTTCTGATGACAGCCGATGAACACCAGATCCCTCAACTAGCCCTAAATAACACTGCCCAGAATGTCACCATTATTTGTCACCATTGCAAATTACAACTTTGCAGTGACTTTGTTACACAAATTGGTTTCCTATACATATTAAGCACCTTTCTGTCTCCCTGTGAGTCCACTTGATGATGCTTTTTGACTGCTAAGGATTGAGTGTCACACAGATGCCTCTGCCGACATACTTAATGTCCTTCTCTGGCCTAAAATTCATATATGTAAAAACAAGTATTAGTATTCTAGCTGTGGCACCCAGAGCTGCCGAGACTTGGCCAAAAGCTTGACAGATTTATACAGTGCAGAAGGGATGATGTAGAAGACTGGGAGAGGATCTGGATTTTGTCTCTCCTGCTTTGCTGTCTTCCATCTTTTTTCTTCCTTCTTGTCCCCTCTGAATCTGCCTTTCTCCTCCCTGTCCCCTGGCTGTACCAATGCACATGTGTTATAATACATGTGACACTTGATTTGCAGCTTCTCCCCCTCAGTAACTCTGGTAATTCTGCCTCTTGTTTGGTAAAACAGCTCTGAAGGAGACTGGAAAAGGGCAAGCAAGCATTTAGGAAAGAAGCATCTAGTTAAAGGTTGAGCCTGTTCCTCCTCCTCCACAGTCAAATCACTAACCTGAACAGCCAGAAGAAACACACCTGATGATTCACTATAGCAAAAACATTGGAACTGACAGAACAAACCAAGATGAAGCAAAATTATGTCAAAAAAAAAAAGACAGAACAAGCTTAAGATGGAAGCAGGCTGGCAGGTGAAAAAAGTTCCAAGCATCTCATTCAGTTTTGCAGAGAATTTTCCTCAGGCTTTGGTGTATGCAGATAAGTACCTCAGACAACAGCAAAAAAATCATTATAGATCAGAACAGAAACAAAACTTCAATGAACATGTATTTTGCAAATCAACAAGATGAGGAAGGAAGGAGGATAATCTTCAGATTCTAATCCTGTAGCACCCTCAACTACAAGAGAAGTCAAAGGAAACTGAGTATTGCTGAGTACCTGACAGAGGACCTAGATGAAATCATGCTATTGTATACTTCACATGAGGATGATTGTTCGGTGGTAAAATTCTTACAAACTTTAATTTAGAAATTCTCTAAGAAAAGCCCTTAACATTTTCAGCACAAGACTTAGGTTTAATCTGAATAGGTCTGGGCAACAGATGTATCTACAGTGGCAAAGGCTTTTTATATTGCTTTCACTAGCAGAATGCAAAGTCTCAAATGGCTAATTAAATACGAAATTCTATTAAAAAAAAAGTCAGTAGCTTTTTAAAAATACCTGATGTTTAAGGCAGACTAAATTCAGTATCTGGGAATGTGCATGCTCTGACCTGTGTGAAAAGGCAGCCTGGGGTACCATGTACAGGCAAGACAGTTGCCATGGATACCTCACTGCTTTAGGTGTAGAAGCTTAACACTACAAACAACTTTGCAGCATTAGGCTACTGGTCTCATAAAAACACTGCAAAATAACAATGAATTCTGAGATAACCGTTATGATCTGTTTCTTGACAGGTGAATATAAATCTTGTATTATAAAGCAAAAGACAAAAGCAGGACTGAGAGGAAATGGCCAGATCTTGCAGGCCTTAATTTACAGTCAGCCCCTGAAAGATGCTATGGTCCTTGGCTCACACTGATGATAATGGGACCTGGAGGTAAGCAGCTTGTCTCAGAGTATTTTCCTCCTGCCTAAAGTTTTACCTAAATTAGGACTCCAAAACTGAGCCACCAAAACACAGGCAGAAGGAGATGCAGCCAGAGTTAAAATAACACAATTATTGATCACAAAAAGCTTTCTCTTTGAAAGTTTAACAGCACAAGTTACTCTGTAAATATCTACCACAGGCTGACTACACTAAAGGACAGCTATTTCACATGAAATGTTATGTGTATTCCCACATCCTTCAAAGATCACTGGGTCTTTGCAGGCAGATGTTAAATGTGCCTGTTGGGCAGTAAGCTGTGTGCCTACTGAGTCCCTTCAGTAGTTGAGAGATGCCATAGATTTCTTAGCTGGACAAGCATGGCTTCATGACTGCAAGCCCAGCACTTGGCCTAAATACCACTCCACCTGGTGGACAGACATTCTCAACAGAAGAAGGAAATCTGCTTCATACCACTGTGTCTAATAGTGACAAAAGATATTCACCCTTGTCCACCAAACTATCTGATCTATTGATCCAACAGACAACCATTTTTCAGACAGTGAACACATCTGTTTCTTCCTTCACCTAGATCAAAGGTTTACAGGAAATCACTTGAGATGTTTTCTCCTGGTTTTGGTATTAAATTATACACAAAAGAAGTTCAGGTGCAGGTGAGGCTAGCATCCACCTCAAGGAGATGTATGATAACATAAACTGTTCCACAACTAGGAGCTCACATGGATCGAATGCGGTTCTCAAAGCGGGCTCTTACATCACTAATTAAGATGCTTCTACAACAAGATTACAGATGTATTTATTGCAAAGCTGTAATGGTCAAACCCTTTCATAAGGCACAGATGCTGAACAACAACATGCTGGAAGAGCTGCATGCTAAGAAGTAAGCAGAGAAGCTGGAGCTGATCTCAGATGCAGATAGGTGCGCCTGTCAGGTGCATTCAACTCATGAGTCAGTTGAATACAGATGTGCGTAACTAGAGTGTTTCATAATCAAATAACATGTATTCCTCCAACTTTCTGCAGGCCTATCTAACAGAGGAAGGTGGACTCCTCTCATACTTTGTCAAATGTTTTTGGCAGTGAGTTTCCATGCACTGTAATAAATTCTGCACTGAAGGCACCCTAAGTTTTTGCTAGCACAGAACCATCTTTCAGCCTTCATGACACACACTATACAAATGCAAAAGGGGCAACAGCAAAAACTAAACTCTCTTCATCCAAATGACTTGATCTGCAACACAAGAGACCATGTTTTCAGTATCAGCCTTTCTTCGTGCCCGTAATTACAAAAAGGAATAATATAGGTCACATAAATGCCAAAGTAACTGACTCTATCTGCAAACTAAGCAGCCAGATTTGAAAGTAACATGGTGTCAAAGGCCAACTTAGCTTATTTGACAGAAGTGTGGGTGCTTACGTCCCCACGCAGTCAAAGTTATTCACAAAAAATAATCAACATTTGTAGTACAATTACCTTAGCTTTGTAACAGTGAGGAGCTATGACTGAGAAACCTCTAAAGTAGTAAAGACCAGTTTCTTGGTGTGCAGGGGTGGAAAACTTCGTATTTGTTATGACTGATCCTTTTATGTTGCTCAGTTAACACAAAGGAGGGGAATCCAGACACCAGCCCACAGTGAACACTGAGCAGACAACGCTAGCAGCAAGGACCTGTTGCTCCGATGAGCACAGCAAAACAATCAAATCCCAAGTATCTTATTTTTTCATGTCTGCACTCCCTGAAGGACACAACCCCTGCCAAATCCACACACAAGCAATCTCAATAGCCATAAGTCAATTTGATTCTTAATAAATGATAGTGTATTGGGTTTGCGTGTGTGGCAGGATTTTGGTGGGGTGGGGAGGGGGCTACAGTGGTGGCCCCTGTGAGAAGCTTCTTGAAGCTCCCCCAGCTCCAAGTCAGACCCACCTCTGGCCAAGGCCGAGCCAATCAGTGATGGTGGCCATGCCTCTGTGATAATGTATTTAAGAAGGGGAACCTGGGAGGAGGAGTGGGTGTTGTGAGGAGGAGTTGCAAGGAGGACACTGATGCAAACACCAGGGTCAGTGGAAGAAAGGAGAAGGAGGCGGGGGGAAGGGAGGTACGCCAGAGCAGAGACCCCCCTGCAGTCCATGGTGAGATGGCAGGCTGCACCCCTGCAGCCCATGAAGGTCACTGGTGGAGCAGATGCCAACCTGCAGCCCGTGGAGGACACCACGCCAGAGCAGGTAGGTGTGCCTGAAGAAGGCTGGGACGCATGCTGGAGCAGTTCGTGAAGAGCTGCAGCCCGTGGGAAGGACTCATGTCAGAGAAAGTTCATGGAGGACTGTCTCCCGTGTGAGGGACCCCATGCTGGAGCAAGGAAAGAGTGCAAGGAGTCTTCCCCCAGAGGAAGAAGAAGCGGCAGAAACAACATGTGAGGGGCTGACTGCAGCCCCCATTCCCCATTCCCCTGCACTGCTGGGGGGAAGGAGGTAGAGAAATCAGGAGCAAAGCTGAGCCTGGGAGAAGGGAAGGGTGGGGGGAAGGTGTTTTTAAGATGTGGTAATGCTTCTCACTGTCCTGCTCCGTTCAGTGTTGTTGTTGTTAGTGTTTGAATTAAACTGATGTTCTTTTTTCTTTCCCTAACGAGTCTGTCTTTTGCCCATGACCATAAGGGGTGAATCATCCCTCTGTCCTTATCTTGATTCCTGAGCCTTTTGCTCTATTTTCTCCTTCCCATTTCTGAGGGGGAAGGAGTGAGAGAGCAGCTGCATGGTGCTCAGTTGCCCTCTGGGCTCAAACCATGACAGAGAAGAATTAGTAAAGTAGGTAAGAATAGGAAGTAAAGAATTAAATATAAAATTTTTACTTGGTATTTTCCCCTTTAACAATGTTCCTGGGTATTTTACGTAAACAACCATCCAAAAGAAGCCTGTAAGTAGCTAGACCTAGAATTATAGTAATATTAATCTTAGCATCCAGATAGAGGGAAGCGAGGTACTGAAAATGCACATTAAAGCCTCACATGTAACAGAAGCTATGCCGCAAGTCCAAAACCATCGCTAACACTGTACGAGTTGTAAGAAGCACCATCTGATTTTTCTGGATTCTGTCTGTGCTACAGTTTAACGTCAAAGAGTATTTTAAAAATGCTTCATTATGTGAAATGTTGGCTGAGGTTTGTTGCTATTTCTTGCCCTTCTAATGAAGAGATTAGGTAGATTTACAGCAAGACATAAACTCCTCGGTATTTTCCTGGAGAAAGAATCCCACTCCTCCTCATTTAAAAGCTGCTAGCCTTGCTGTAGGTGGTAATTATGTTGAGGGTGAATTGCTGTGGTTTCTGTCTGGCAACACACAGAAGTAGCACATGCAATCCCCACACTGTCTGGAAACAGCATTACATCAAACCACCCGAGCTAGCAGCTTACACAACCAGCTACAGCCCTTTGAAATCTGTCATCTCCAGTGACTTGCTACGTGCACCTCTGCTTCTCAGACATCAGCTTCATCACACATCACACAGATATCAAGCTCCTTTAAAAATGAAATTTAGAAGCATCGACCTTTAACCTAACTTAAAATCTTATGAAGAAAAAAAAATCTACATATCAAACAGCTAACAACTGATCAATTTTAACACCAAATCTGAACTCAGTTCCTGAGAGCCTGTGGGTGCATCCATGCAACACTATGGAGAGGAACCTCAGAAAACACAAAACAAGACAGCACCAGAAAGGGAAGCTTGCACAATGCTGCTAATGAAATTAATGAGTTAATGTGAAGCTAGTCTAGGGATCCCTAACCCAGGGCAGCACTGCATGCTGTAAGTGGGCATGTCCCATAGTTAAATCTAAGAGCTACGGATCAGGTTATTAATTAAATGTAGTTCTGCTGGGATCCCTGCACCAAAATTAAAAATCACTGAGAAATCTCAAACCAAATATAGCATTCAACTTCATGTCTCCAGCTGTCAGGCAGCAATGTCATGTTACATGAAGACCTGTGAATAAGTAGTTTCCCCTGAAACTACTGACCAGACATGAAGCAGGAAACTGCTCAGCCCAGGAACAGCTGTATCTACCCCAACAACGTAGCTGTGTGTTAAGAATGAAATAGCCTAAGCCACAGAATTACTGCATTTTCTACATGATTTGAAAACAAACATGTTGTACTTTAACAAGAAATGCTGTAACCATGTCCTTGGAGGATTGTTGTTCTGTACCAAAGAATTATTCCCCTTCCCTCCCCTCCCCTCCCCCACCTCCCTCCCCTATGAATTAGTAAATGAATTTCTGCCACAAACCCTCAAACCATATTCCTCCCAATCAAAGAGTAAAATGATACCCAAGAGAGTAAGTCAGCACAGAACCAGTGAGATCCTGCAGACAGCTAGACTAGATGGAAAGCTCCTGCCACAGCCACACACAGATGGGCACACACGTTCAGAAAGCCTATGGGGGTAAAACAGGACAATACCAGAAAGAGGATTACATCCAAATGACATTGCTGGAAAATGTTCTCCTGGAACCGGACAGCTGAATCATCTGTGACCAGACCAAAAAGGATGATACACAACAAAAGACAGTACATGTAATTTAATAAGTAAGCACAGATTTTTAATTATTTTTTTGTCCCCTGACCCAGCACTACAAGTTTGGAAACATTTCCTTAAGGGCAGTGTCCACATTATGGGAGAATCCAGCGTATGCATTTATGGGCAAATATATTACAATCTGCATATATTTTCTGGGGAAATGAAGCCTGCAGTTTTGCTCAGGGTCTGCACTTCAGTGTTTCAGCAAATGGGGGATGTAATGCGTGCCTGTGAACTCAGCCAGAATACATATCCAGGAAGATGGGATTCTTATAATGTTTTTTGTAAGATGCAGTGCTAGAGGGCCTAAATAAAAAGCTTTTCAAAAAGCCATTGCACATAGCCCGAGAATAAACTGCTAGTCCCAGCAGTAGCCGCACAGCCAGTATCTACATTGTACAACAATCCCACAGCTCAAATTGTGACTATGAAAGGACAGCCCAAGCAGCAGGTGGGATGGAGGGATGGCAGGGGAGTCCAGACCCGAGCACCTGTTTCTCCAATCATCTGTCTGTTCATTACTCACGTCACACGGGCTGTTCCCCTGCAAGGAACATCCAGGGGAACAGAGAAACTAGAAATGCGGGTCCCAGGCAGGGGAAGCAGCTGGCAGGCATCTGTAATTGAATTCCAGGAGAATTTGGTCTATTTTTAAAATTCTCTGTAGGTTGGCTCTTTTTTTTTTTTTAAAAAAAAGGGTGAACATTTCCAAAACTCAACACAATTTTAAAGTTTCATTACATACAGCTCTGAGTGCCAGCATTGTGTAAAAATTGTGCAATAGCAGCAAAGCACAAGCAATCAGAACCAATTCTAAAATTCTGAAGTGCAAACACACAAACCTCTTCTACTGTATTTATACCCTAGAGGAGAGGGACACTGTTTTTCTACGAACTCCAAAATAAAACAAATTTCACTGTCGTTATTTACGTGCTGTGCTTCTGCAGTATCTGCTAACCCACAGCTGAGAGGGCATACTGATATCTAAGGAACTATCAAAACTACCAAAATGTGAAGCTTTTTGTTATGTTCTTTCCACAAGTGGTATCTGAAAAACGTGTTTTCTTTTGACCAGTCTAACACCATAACAAGTCACCAGGACTCTGGACTTGTTCTCATTCATAAGCGATCTGACCTGCTCAAAGTTGTATTTAAAGCCTTCTGCACTTTCAGAGTCCTTTATCTCCTGTAATGCCTGTTAGATGATAACCAGAGTCCTAATGTCCTCTCACCACAGCTTGGGAGAAGAACGGTCATTTATTCTGAGAGGGAGCATGTTATTAATCTCCAGTTGTCAAGACCTCTGATTCTGCTTACCTGTTTGGGCACTGCTTCCGCTCACGAGAGGCAGGGTCTGGGACCACTTCCTTACCCTTCCTTGGATGGATTAACAATGGATGGTAAAAGGATCCTAAACACAGCTCAGAATAGCTAATATGAAGCAGGAGAAACTGAAGACAGCTAAAGCTGCAGAGAGAAAAAGTTCTTGTTTTGCTCACAGCACAGTCCAGTCTGAGCTATACTCATTTATTTTCTGAGTTGCTGCAGCAAGTTAAACTCTCTGATGATAATGAGCAGTCACCAACTGCATCACCAACTCATTAAATCAACTCAGTATCCACTCGTTAGCAAACACATTTATAAACTCTGGATTTAAGACTTGCTGGCTAGCAGAAACATAGCATATATTTTTGGGGGTATAATTTGTATTATTTCTGTTCTGATTTGTGTAAAATGATCCTTATGTAGCTGCAACATGTCTCCCTCTGTCTTTTGATAGTGCTAGATTATACACAAAAACTGTTACTTTTAAAAATTAGTCAGAAGATAAAGACAGGGATCACTTTTCAGTGCTTTGCAAGACAGTGTTATGTAACTATACATCACAATGTATATTTAAACATTGGTATGTTAACTGTGTATATAGAGATGAAGTGAAGGAACAGAACAAGAGAGATAGAAAGGAAGATAAAAACCTCTAATCACCCAAAAAAACGCCATTTTGCGATGCTTATTAATAAAAAAGTGACTCCAACAATAACTCCCTCTTGGAAATATAATAAATACAGGATAACAGAATGTGTATCGTATAAAGTCATATTATTTGCTGAATATTCCCCAAATGCACAACCAGTATACCTGATCTTACCGAACAACATTGGATTGTTGCAAGCACAGCCTTATAAACGGCTATTTTCTTACTATAGTGGTGGCAGGGGAAACGTTTAAGAAGAAAATGTTTTGACTGCCATACAATCAGACTGCCTGTGAACAGTATATTCAGGCCCTTAGAAAGATGAGATTTAATACAGCTTAAAATTTCAGAGGGTTTGGTTTCTTCACAGGTTCTGGGCACCAGTACTATTCTTTTAAAGGGCACAACAATGAACAGTAGCTTCCATCAGAGGAGGAACGATGAAATTTTGAAATGTGCTTTAGAGAAAAGATGGGGTCAGTGTTGCAGGGTGGGGATGGAGGAATCTCTTCTCTTTCAGCTCTGCTTAAATTTTAGCTGTCCCAGTTCCTCCATGTTATTTTTTTGCAGTCACAGGACCTTTTTTTTTTTGGTAGAGAACTGTATGAAAGGCAAGAGGTTTATGTCAAGAACATTTGTGGCTTCATACAGACACCCCTGTGTAGTGGCACTAGTGAGTCTCACATATAAAATGATTTATGAAAAGCCCTAACAGGCCACCTGCACTCACAAACTTTGGTGTCTGCAAACCAGCATCCTCTTGCCAAAACTGTCAGCCTCTTGACGACTGACCTGTCAATCATCCCAAAACCTGAGGAGAGTAAGTTTTGCTGCCTGCGAAACTGCTTTTGGAAGTGATGGTAAAGCAAGCGAGGACGGAAGTCCTCCGACAAGCAGCAACAAAACGTTCAGTGAGCTTCTGCCAACGGCGAGGCCGTGGAGGAGGAGAGATTGCCGTTTGTTTCCTTTTGTTGCTGCAGCTGCCGCCGCCGCTGGTAGAGCCCGGTTATGTAACGCTCGACTTCGGGCGCCTTTCGGTGGCACGACGCTGCACGCGCCACTCAACACTCCCCCCCCCGCCCCGCCGGAGCCACGGCGGCCGTTTACCAATTCGAGGGCGGCTAATCAGCCCATTTGCTTTACAGGGTCTACCGGCAGCAGCTTACCGCACGCCGGCTCACGGCCCCCCGGCGCAGCCTCATTAAGCCGCAGGGGCGGCAGCGCCGCGCCAGGCATGTGACGCGCCCCCCGCCGGAGCGCACGCGCGCTGCCAGACACTGCGGGCGTTACATAACGCCCCGGTGGCGGCGCCGCCGGGTGGGGGGAACGGGGGGATCGCGCGTGCTCCTGCCTCAGCTGCAGCTGCCGTCTGTTCCCGCCCCGCGCTCACGCGCTGCTGCGAGGGTAGGGGGGGCCCTCGGCGGTGGCAGAGCAAACCGGGATGGTTCCTCCGAACGGCCGGAACGGTTCCCTCGGGCGCTCGCCGGGCACAGGCTGCCGGGGAAGCGCGGCCGAGCTCGCTGCCCGGCCGGAAAGCTGCGGCCTACTCGCCCCTCGGGCGCCTCCCGCCTGCCAGCGCCCGCCTCCACCGCACCTGTGCAGAGGTCTGGGACCTGCCAAGCTCCGATCCGGCGGGGCCCGCCCCGCAGTGGCCAGAGACCGGGGCACAGCTCTTCCACGGCCCGGTCGCAGCCGTACCTAGCTGACATCCCAAGCAGCAGCCCTGCAAGTGCGGCGAGGTCTGGGTAACAGCCCTCTCCTGCTTAGTGCATACTTACCACCCCAGGTATCACTCACCTGGAGGGATTTTCCACAAATAAGGCAGGCACTACTTAATAATGGATATATATTAGCGGATGGGGTTAAAACGTGCTCTTCCCCATGTCAAAGAGGAGGGCTAGATCCATTTCAGACAACAGGGTTCCCACCAGTATCGCCATCTGCAGGTGTGCATCACTATATGTAACACCCATAGATCACAGCTGAGCGCTCAAGAGATGTGTGAGGTTAACACACATCCTAACTTGTGCCAGTCTCATACCAACATCCAGCTAATGACTTGGAAGCTGCTAGCCACCCCTTCCATGCTTGGCATCAGTGCCTGTACACCACAGGCAGGTTCGCAGGGAAGGGTACTGCAAACAAGTCCCTCTGCTTTGTCTTTTTGATCATCTTCTTGGGTTGCAGATTTTTGGAGCCCCCTCAATCCCAAATTCTTCCTTCAAGAGAATGGGCATTGCAATTCAAGTTGGCCAACACAGCAGGAAAAGTCTCTGAAGTCTGTAATGACTCAAGAAGTGACTCTTTTCACGTATGCCAACGTTTCAGTAAATTTTAAAAAGCATACTTTTCCCCAGTAGAAGCCAACTTCAGAACAAGAATTTATGTAGATAATCCAAAACTGAGATTACTAAATCAGTGCTTGTTAAGACTTCATACCATTTTTTTCAACAAATCTTTCATTCACAAAGCCCGGGAGCACACTGCTTGAATTAAGGAGAAAATGGGTGCCCTGCCAACTGCTAGGTTCTGCACTGTCATACACAAAGTCCTGCTTCCACTTTCAGAGAGACCTTCTTTGAAGGTGAGTCATTCAGTCTCTGGAGAGGAGCCCAAAACAGGAGCTAACTTGTGATACTTAAAAGTACCCTCTGCTGCACGGACATGTGTCTACAGCAATGGTACATCACTGGGCAGCAGACTTGGGGCAAAAAGCCATGCCATATTTGAGTAGTGCATAACAGGGGGCATCAGTTCCCTTCCCTTGTCCTTCAGCAACCATTCTCACAACAGAAAAATCTAGAATGAACTAAGTCCTGGTCCCAAACACAGTGTTCATCAAGTCCGAAACAAGCATTAGAGCAATATGTATTCAGCAATGTCAGAAAAAAAATTAGACAGTTTCCCCAGGGTGGCTCTTGCTCAAGTCAGATGGTCACTGTAACTTTTTTTAGCTGCACATGTGTTTTTCGAGCAAGAACGTGTCTGAAAGAGCCCCTTTGTGCACTGCTGCAGCTGCCCGGAGGCTGGTTTGCCACTGCCTGTGGCTTTGGAGGCCCCTGCTGGAAGATGGAGATGTAAGTGCACGGCATAGTCCGGGGCAATACAGCAGCTACTTTTCAGCTGGCAGAGCTGCAGTGGAAAATTAATAGTTCAGAATGATGCAGAGGGCTTGAGAAAACACTTTTAATTCACTCTGATTTTATTACCTTACAGTTCTTGCATGGGGCAGAGCTCCAGCTGGCTTAATAGTAAAATCACGCTACATAGGGCTTAGTAGCAAAACAGACAGATAGTGATCAAAGTACTGAACTTAAGACACAGAAGCCATAAACTCTTGGCTAGTTCAAAAGAAAACATTATCCCAGCAACACTTGCTTTCCTGTTCCCAAATAAAGTCTTTCTTCAGCTAAAAGTCAGAACAAAACAGAGAGAAATGGAAAAGTATGTGCAAAAATAGGAAAGATTGAGATGGTTTAAAAAGTAAAGGGAATTGGTTTTTTGCAGTATCAAATTGTTTAGAGTTTAAAAATTAGGTTAAATACATGTTGAATTAAAGTATGTATTGACTAGTTGACTTCCTAGGTTTGGTTTGGTTTGGTTTTTTTTACAAAAAAGGAAATAAGAGACCTGTATTTAGATTACCTGGTATGCTAGAATTTGCTACTGAGTTAAAATTAGCTCACTCAGTACAATAGGTATGGAAATAATCTGTTTATATAAACAGGTTCATTTAAGTCAAGTGACTCTGCAGACCACACTCCGGAGAGCAAGCCCTTCTAACCAACCTCACAGAGCATCAGGTAGGACTCCAGGAGTCAGTTCATCTGCCTCATCCTAAGCCTAGCTCAACATGCATGCTTGGCATGCTCAAACGCAGCCAGCACTGCTCTCATTTCACTCCCTTTCCTTTGGCTGTGTAGCATAACAGGTTATTTGCACACACAGGCAGAAATAGGCAGCGCTTTGCCCAGGACTTCTGCAATACAAATTGCTTGTTTCTGACTAAGCACACCACAGCCCAAAGTAATCTCTTAAATTTGTTACTCTGGCTGAGGGTTTTGTTTTTTTTTTTTTTCATGCAAACATTTCCACATGCAGCACCAGAACAAAAATCCAAACTCAAATAATAAAATCTGAGTTTTCCCCATGCATGATGTTATTCACTGTAATAATACTTATATGTGAAGAAAAAGATAAAAAGGACAGCTTAAACTGTTCAACTTCCATTTTTCAAAAGGCCCCTTCTTGGTCCTTATGGTCAGTTTTATTGTCAGAATTAAAATGACTACATGAACAAAATGCTAGCAACAACCAGGACAAATTTAATAAAGATTGTGACATATAACCAGAACAATCCTCTGTGCCATCCAGGGTAAATTTACTAACCATCACCCACTTTATTGCCAGCAGTGAATTACCACTGTTATGTCCTCTGCCTCACAAAAGCAACCTAGTTAATATGGGTCTCTTTGCAAAATCAAGAGAACTCAGGCTGCATAGTCTATTCTCCAGCAACATTTCTAGCCCCTTTGAAAAAACTTCCCTGACTAGTAAAAGAGGAAGAACTTCCCAACAATGCGCAGGACTTCCAGCGTTTTTTTAAATGCAGAGACTTTCATTTTTAGAGAACTACAGTCAAATATCTGTATATTCAAAAGAGTTTGATTTCCTAAAGGGCTAAACTGCACCCAGTAGAGCTGAGAACCTCTAGTTGGTCACAGATGAGAAAGCACCTGGTTCAAGTGAAGTTCGTTGTTCCCCTGGAGTCAGTAAGAAGTCTTCATACTGAAAAACCTGAGAGTCAAGGTTATCTAAATTTTTTTGGCACCTGAGAGAGGAGGCTGGCATCCAGCCCTACTGGATGTGGGGCTAATGGGACACAAATGCTACCATATATAACTAAGGAGACTAAAAAATCAACTTTTCTGCATGAAAGAGGAGGAAGGTAGTAAAAAAAAAGGGTGGGGGGAAGGGGAGTAAAAGGCTTTCAGGAAAAAGGAATATAAGGAGACATCGCTAGTGTAACTGCTCAGTACTTGGGGACAAAACATTTTGGACAACTGCCAAGAGGAATTTTCAGAGTGCTAAGGTCCTCTCCCCAACCCCAAGTGATAGCCCTGCAATCTGGATTTATCAACACTAGCCCAAACCTTCAGAGTACGTTTCCTTGTCTCACGGCTCAGCCAGCTCAGAGCCAGCACAGCCTCTCACTGACATCCACGCCATGTCAGCATGTAACACTTGTGACTATGTACAGCAGAAAGCATTTGCACGTGTGTGCTCCAAGCAATGATGAAACTGCAGTGGGAAGAAAATGGATTAATCGTGCCTTACTGGCAAGGTGCCACATGCTGCCCATGAAAAGCTGTTGCAAGGTAAACAAGGCACAACCTACACAAAGTGTTCATTGCCATAAACTGAAAGAACACTTTCAGGCTCTGCCCAACAAAAAAGCTCTCTGCAAAAAGCCTAGGGGTCAAAGTGACACCGAGATAATTAAGCTCATAATGCTCAGGGCAATCACCAGCTCCAGAACAGGCCCCTCATTGAGCAGCCTGGTCAACACACATCATTTAGATATTCTGGTCTTTTTCCTGCGAACTCCAGAGGTCAGGTAACCATAAATGAACCTGGCTTTCATTTAAGTAAACAAATGCATAATTCAATAAAGCATATTTCAAGCTCTGAGATTTGTACAATAGAACTGGAAGAACAGACACTCTAAAGACTCAAAGAAATCCCAAATAAACTACTTGTAATTAAAAAATCTCATGATTTTCAAGCCAAATCTCGTGATTTCTTTGTGGCCTGACTCAGGGTTTTCAGTGCTTGGGGTTGGCAACTCTGACTAAGCAGGGATATGAAATAAGAGTGAGAGTGACTGCCCGCCAGGCTTCTGTTTTCCTGGGACAGAAGACAAAGCAGCTCTGACAATTCCAGCTGGCAATACCATCCAGGCGCTTCTCCAAGGCCAAACATGCTGGGTAAAATCCTCATCAGACAAGAAAAAAAAGTAAATCCTATCAAGCAGTTACTGGGCTTGCTTAATAGCTGTTTTGCAAAGTTCAATGTATCATATAGTTTCTTTTTCTTGAAAAGGGGGAGAGGGGGTAGATGGACCACATTATGGAGTAATCCTTTGCCAGATGTCATTAGTGATGAAGTCCCTTAGAAATTACATCAGTATGAAACAAATCAGAAAACAGTGAGTTTCCATTTCCTCCTCATGTCTGGCTAGACGGAGACTTCCAAGATCAGCTTTCATCTATGGCCTGGAATCAACCCTCCTCTGTGTCTTGCTTAGTGTGGCAGGGGTGTTAAGCAAGTAATTGCAACCATTAAAAAGAAAAATAGCTCTCTCACTCCTGCTCCCTGTCCCTGTCAAATACCGACTCCTTCATTAGGCTTTCCCAAAGCTGTTTCAGCATGTTGCAGTAGTTTCTCCCTGCTCCCGAAGGAGGTAGATGGCTCCAAGCTGGGGCATACATCTCCAGTCATGACCCTTGCATCCTCCTGGGTGATGCCAAACCAGGAGCCTTCCCATCTCTGCTGATAACCCCAAGTGTACCCTCACATCTGCCAAGACAGCCTTGTCAGGAAGTGGAATCTAATTTCCACCTTCCTGCAATGCTCAACCCTCCCTACCTGCTCACAGGGTGATAGATGAGGACTAGAAGCACAGAAAGAGGTTGAGTAGAAGGGCATTGCCAGTTCTTGCTGCTTTTGCTTCCCCTAGTAAGGCAAGAGCCCATACTGATATCTGAAAGAGATACATCTTTAGTTCTTTGTGTTTGGACTAACTAAACCAAAATAATATCATAAACGGATGTTTTCTGTAGAAACTGTGTTCTGAAACACATTTCTGAATCATAAATCTTGGACTAAAGCACTTTATGTAATGCCACCTATTCACACTGCCCTAACTAACCATAACTAACCATTCCATTATAATGAGTCCATTATCCCCTGCTTTATTGTATTTTCTCTTAAAACAGAGATCAAAGATTTGGATCTAGTGGCATCATGCCGATTTCATTTTTATTACTGGCTCCCTAGGTCTATCATAAATATTCATTGGCCATCCTTAATACAATGCATTGAATTCTGCTCACTGCTATCTCTGCTGCGACTGCAAAGTACACACAGGGTTGTTGCTCAAACATATTAAATAAAGCAGCAGCAAATTTGTGACAGTCAACAACAAAAAAAACCCAGAAAACAAAAGAACGCTTTTCCCCTTCCAAGGAAATTCAAAACCAAAGGAGACATTTTCTCTTGCCCCCTCCACGACTGCAGACATTTGACTGCTGTGGGAATTCAGCTGTTCAGAAGCAGCAGCTGCAGCAGCTGACCTGCTCCCACAGACAGGAGACATTTTTGTAAAGTCCACAGTTGCCACACAGTGGTCTCTGTGATACTGCAGCGCTCCTCTGTGCTCATCAGTAAAAATTGTTACCTGACAGTAATACAGAAACTGCTCAGAAATGTGGACTTTCTGTATAGCAACTAATACTTAAAAGGGAGTGGGAGGTGTGTGGGGAGAAACATCCTGCAGGCTTAGTCAGGAAAAAGGTTTATGCAGTTTTACTCTCCTAACTCCCAAGAAAAACTGCAACTATTCCAGACTTCAGGATGCCTGCAATTTGTTACTCTCCCCATACTCACCACTCACATAATTCCCTTTCTCACTTCAGTGTAGCTCCATCAGATAGGCAGGGTACAAAAACCCCTATTGCACCTATGTGAATTGCTCCTGCTCTGTGAACAAGGACAGACACAGGCCTCTTAAGGATGTCAACTGGATACTTTAAACAAGCACCAATCACTAAAATTAGGGTGGCCATGGGAATTACGTTTTTCCCCATGTTAAGTAACTCTGAGAGCATTAACATGTATCAGCCACATCATATTCTAAGCAAGAACATCTACTCTGTTAAAAACAAAACAATAATGTAGGACACAGAATGCACATTCAAATATTTATCTTCTAATATGAGTCCACCATGGAGGTAATGTGCTGCTCATTAAAAAAAGGGACAGAATAGGAATAAATAATCTAAAATAAATATTTATATTTATGCATATGAATATATCCTCACACAAAACTCCACACACCTGGAGATGTGAACTGTATGATAGAACTGCTGACTCATTTTACATATTAGCCTACAGCATAACTTTGGTCATTTACCTGGCCCCTTGCCAATCCAGTATCTGCTAGAATCTTCTACTAAATTCCTAAAAATCTTGGCTGCTTTATTCATGATTTAAAATATATAAATAAAACCAGACAGAAAGAAAACCTTGATCCTGATGCCTTCATGATGTAGAATTTGATTCAAATAGCTATCGTGAGCATGGAATTTAACTTCTACATGAAGTCTTTAGCGAAATCCATCCCACCTGTATTCAAAACAACAACAAAAATAAAATCCAACAGTTGTTCACATAAAGGAGCCTGATTAGTTCCCTGAATTTTCTACCTGAGTAAGATGACATGAATCATATTCAGAGCTCTGAAGGCTTTATTTGTTAAACAGCTCTCTTCCCTTGCACTCTTCAATTTGTTTTTAACTAAAAGTAGTTAATAGAGAAGGATGTCGAACAGTTTACAGGCAGTTAAGATCTTGCTGGTTTGCTGTTCTTAAGATCAGATCCACAGAAAGGAATTGATATGAAAAAAAAAAGGGGAAAACAAGGAGCATCCTTATGTCACATACACTGTGTAAAGGGGAAAGTCCAGAGCCGAAGTTGGTCATTTGAAGTTCAGAGTAAGGAACAAGGTACTCCAGTTTGTTATTGTTTAGGTTGATGCTGTATCAGTATCTACAGAAAAAATAATTTACAGTATTAGATGCTCCTTTAGTGGAAAGATGATATATGTGAAAAAGGCAGATGATACAAGTTCCAAAACAATTTATCAATCAGGATTTGGGGCTTAATATTTCTGAAACAAAACTGGATAACACCATATTCTTAAAATTTGATAAATGTAAGCTGCTGAGAGGCTACAATCTTTCAGAAGAAATGTGTTTACAACCATGTGTTTTTTTCAGCCTTGGCATCCTGCCACTAGATTTGTTTTGACTTGGAGAACAAACAAACAAAAAAACCCAAGATTTTGAAAAAAAGAAGAAGTACCAGTGAGTAGTGAACACCATTGCTCACTCAACTATCACCTGAGCTAAAAGTGTCTTTAAGACTCTGGAGATAATATATTTGTAACACAGTGTCAGCTAACAATTATACATATAAAAGAGAGGGCAAAATCCAGCCCTGCAAAGTAGTTAGGCATGTGCTTCAGCAGATTAAAGTACTCTTGCCTTTCACTAGATCAGGACGTTACACTTCATAACAGGTCAGAAGGGCTGTCTCCTACCTGTCCTTGATATATAACTTTCGGTTTAAAGTTCTTGTTCAGCTCAACAAGAGCACTGCACTCTGCCTGAATCTATTCTTGACACAGACCACTTACAAGCACCTCACAACTGGCCCAAGTAAAGTGGCTTTCAAGAGGCTTCCTAACACAAGCAGATGACAGTCCAAAACTGGATCAAATCACTGTATAATACATTCAGCAAGCCCCACATATTCAGAATTATTCTCTTTATTCCCCTTTTATTTTTACCTGCATATGCTACTTATCTGAATGCTGTCTAATTTGCAAATGCAAATAAGTAAAATCACCTTGAAAAGATGAGACTTTAGTATAGAATGCAGTTTAAGTTGAAAATGTCTTTGATTCAAAGAGCTGTAATGCTGGGGCACTGTAGTGGCTCCCAGCAACATCTCCTGGCTTCTAGGACACACTGAGACCACTTTTCTCAGCAGAAAAAAACGCTGCAGCTCCCACTGGTTTCAGCATGACTGGTGGATCAATACATTCAGGAACTGTGACTATTGCTTTAGACAAACTCATTGGAATTTTGTCAACAGCTCCACATGAAAAGACTCAGGTCTTCTGGCACAAAATAACCACAAGCTGATAGTGGACATATCAGGGACTACATCTTACAGGAATAAAATACATTTGTATTTACACTGAAGCTGTACTATTTTTTTCATGTATATTTGGTGCTGTTGCTGAAAACAAAGAGGAGAGGATAGCTTACATTTCCTATCTAAAGTGGAATGCAGAAACGTTAACACTGCAAAACGAAAGGCTACAAAGCTACTTCTCTGATTTTAAATCACAAAGCTAGTGCAAACATGTAAGAGCAAGACAACATTTTTCATGACTTTTTCCAAAAAAGGCAAAAAGCACAACTACTTATTTCTGACAATTAAGCATCTTACACAGTCTTGTTCAGCTGATACTTAAAAATGCAGTTTTCAATTATTTATACTGTAGTTCAACACCTAAAGCAGGAAAAAATATGAAGTCTGTGTTCTGCAGCACAAGCAACCCTTACTGAAGGGTTCAATCTATTTATAATAGTGTTTCTCTTAGGAACTACAGTTGGCAGGGTATAGAGGCTTGGATTCTGACATATTCTGTAATACATTATCATCCATTAACATTCTGATCAGCCAATAATGTTACATTAAACTTGTTCTATACACATGTTATCGGAGATAGTAATTTTTGCCCCTAGAGATGCTGACCTCATTTAAGAATAGTTGGGGAACTGGAAGGTTGTCCATGCCCAAGGCACTGACATGCCAGCAGCAAGAGTGGGTTAAGAAGTTGCTGTATGAGCACACTTCGGTCAAGAGTTCAACAACTTCATCAAATTCACTGAGGGAGGGTTTAATTTAAGCTTCTGAGCCCTCTTTGAAGCAGCTGGGAGGACACACCCCTCTTGGCCCACCAGCTCTGTTGTAGGGACAGTCACTTTCAGCAGGGCAGCAAGATAATATGAAGATTTTAAACTGCTCCAGTCATTTGCCAAGTGAACATGCATCAGTGGTCTACGTGTCTCAGGTGTCTGGAAATGTTACTCAGATTCAAAGTGAGATATGTAAGTAGGTCTAGAGGCAGCATTCACACAGAAATTTAAGTGAAATCAAGCACTTATGGTGAAAGACAAAAAACTTGCCTTAAAAATTGAAAAATTCAAAACCAAGATCGTTCTGGGTTTGTAAAATGGGTATAAAAAGGGTCAGCAACAAAAAAACCAAACATAGATGTGGCAGATCTAGTTCAAACACAGTCCTTTCTGTTTCTCCTGGTTTTCTTCTTAAACAGTCAGTCTAAAGTAGACTTTTATCTATACCACAATAACTGTCTGAACAGAGGTAACATCCACTTCTTCCACACACTGCTTTACCCAAGTGTTTTAACATTATTCTGGAAGAGCCTTCTGTAAGAGTGGGGCTGTAGATCCAGTTTCATTCCAGTTAGTTACCTAATCAGTACGAATAGGACTAGGACTTAATGCATAACTCCCAGGAGATTGTAATAATCACCCACAATTACTTATGAAAGCCAATCAATGACCAAGAGGTTTTATGTGTCATTTATATACCTTAAATCAAACTTATGAAATTAAACTTTGATTCCTAACATGATATTGCTGCACTATGAAAACAACACATGAGCAAGCACTGCCTCAAAGGCTGACTGCAAGGGCAGCCAAGGATGGAGCCAGGAGAGCACAAGCAGCCCTGAAACACACCAGCAAGGGGAGGCGCAACAATAGAGTTGAGACAGTGGAAACAGGAACAGACATAAAACCAGTGAAATAAGCACCTACAGCTATCTTTTCCTCCCGTTCCTTCCATGAAACATGCTACATTCCAGTGGTCAAATGAAAGATAAAGACAGTAGGAGGGCAAGGTTCCCAGACCTGGATCTCAACTGTGGAAGGTAAAGGGAAGAGAAAGAGAGAGGAAGAAATTTTATTTCATTATTTATTCCTTGTTTCTCACTGTGGGAAAGTCTACAGAAACTGGAGGTTTACCATTTCTGTCAAATTTATCACACAAAATACATCATGATGCATTTCCTCCTCAGGCTTTTTGTCAAAATATTCCTCTGTAGCTCTGTTCTGGTATTACCATTACGTATTTATTACTATAATTTTTTTTTAGTATCTGCATAACATAGTTGAATAACTTTTCAGGCAGTGAGATCACAATTCAAAAAAAGGTGGAAACACACACAAGAGGCTATTCATTGTGCTATTTTTACTAGTCTGAAGTTCATACCATGAACAATGATTCATAGGAGTAGCAAGCCTGAGAAGCACTTGCAAACCATACATGCTTGTTTACTCACTTATTTGTTTGCACTGATTCATTATGTTCCTCAGTGTAAAATCTATAGGACTCCAGAGAAAGCACGAGGGAGAAATTCAGTTTCCCCAAAGAGGTCTTCCACCCACCATGCCCTACCGAGATGGTAGAGTTCATATGAGGGGTCTGGGCATACACCTCCTGTGTCCACTCCAGAGAACCAGAGGCTGGGCTGGCTGGGTGAAGAGTCCCTACCTACCAATGGAGCACACTCCCTCTGGTGGCTTCACTCGCTTCATCAGCATCCACAACAGGGTACAAAGGGCAATTAAAACAGGCACATTTTTTGTTTGCTTGTTTTAATTCATACCTTAAAGCATTGCTTTTTTTTCCCCTGTAGTCCTGAGACATTGTTAATTTTTGGTGGGTCTGTGCAATTATTTTGGAGAGGTTTGGCAAAGTTCATCATAGCATGCAGTTACTAAAGCAAATTAGTTCTTCCATGTGATGTTGTGGCATTATGGACCCAGGAAGATATTAGAATAAGTATGAGTAATAATTAAGAATAATAATATCTGCTTCACCCGTGAAACTCTTGTTCCAACATTAAAAAAAATTTTGTCTGTCCAGGCATAGCCACATTTTTCTTTGAGCAGGGAGGTGAAAAGGAGGTTGGTTTTCTCTGTGTGCACTGGTTGTTTTTCTGTAGAACAGGGCTGATGTTTTGCTATTGGTGCCTTTGTCTTCATCTCACTTCTCTGGTCTGAGATTTTTTTTATCCTGTCTAGCAGGTTGCTTAGAAGCCTGGGCAATACGTTCCCATGTCCATATGTTGAAATCAAAACAAACAATATACACTCAAAGCAAAGACAGTGTGAATATTTCCCATTTCTGATATATGGCTCATCTATCATAAAAAAGAATGTGTTGGTACTTTATCAATCATGTAACAGGACCAAAACATTTAATTTTAAAATTAAAATCTCAAACACCCAGAAATAGGCATGAGCATCTTAAGCACCACAGACCTTATTTTTCTTAAGGTTAGATTGGGGTTAAGATTGAATCTCATAGCTGGTATACCTGAATGGTGGGTAATTTTGCCAGGTACAGTAACATAAGTGCTCTTACTTCAATATCTGAAAATATTTGGGTGTAAAAGCTTAAGACAGTGAAACAGTGCGACACTGGGTTGTAATCAATATTTTTTCTCAAGGCAAAGTGAAACCCATGAACATACTTGACTAAACATGTCAGCTGTGAACAAATGAAACTGATGGCACCAGGAGATTAGATAATAGCTCTATGATTCATATTTAAGAGTGAACTGAAAGAATTTGGGGAATACTCAGAAATACTGATAAGAGGAAGCCACACAAAAGGCACAGGGATAGGCTCAAAAAGAAGGGGCAGCTGACATGTAAATCTGAATCTAGCTACTGATACCCAAAGGCACAGGCAAGATGAAAGAGGTATTTGAAAAACTTGGTTTTGCAGGAGAAAACTGGGCAACAAGGGGAGAGAGAAAAGTGCAAAAAATAATTAGACACTTCGAGAGTACAGACTATTTACTTCTCCCCAAAACTGGCAGCTCTGCTTAAACATTACATATTGCTATCACACATTTACGATCATTAAAAACTGTATGGAGTACAAAAGTCTGGCACCACAGGCAGCAGGGAAAAACTGTACACTTGCAACTAAAAATTCCTATATTTCAAATTGATTTTATGATAGATAAAATCAGATGTGACATAAGACTAGTCTCCAGAAATACAGAATATCCAATATATAATAATCATATATAGTAATACTCACTACTGCTAATTCATTTCATCTTCCTTGCCTTGACTCTTGTCAAGCCCCTGATACAAAACTATGTAAGGCAGATAGTTCCTTTTGTTCCAGTCTTACTTTCCACCTTACCACATTGTTCCTAAGACACCACGTTATCTTTATAACAAGTACAAAATTGAAATCATGTCAGATTCTGTTACTGTCCTAGAGCCAACATTTTAATACCGTGCTATTAGTTCTATATTTAATACTAATATGGTAGCAGTAATAGCAGTACCTCTTCCGCAAAGTTAGTTTTCTTGTCAAGCATTTCTCGCAATGTCTGAAGAATTTTAATGCAGAGCTTTTCTTCTTTCTCCATTAGCTTCTTTGTGTGATTAATCAACCTTTAAGTAAAATATTAAATCTTAAAGAGCATTGCACATCATTGCTAAGACATACTACACTTTCTATATGCAAAAATTGCCTGTCAGTATATTTTTCCTCCATGAAAGGAAATAAAAGTAGACAAGAGAAATCAGAAAGGAAGTGGGACTTTCAAGGTGTTGTGAGTTTTTTGTGTCAATGGGCATATCGTACTGCCCATACAGAAGGCAGAATTCTACATCCACTTCTTACGCGTGCTTCCAGATTAAGATCCAAACTTGCTATTTCATCCTTTCTTTATTTAAAGGTAACTTATTTTAACCTTTATTTAAAGGTAACCAGTGTTCACCATGCATCTTGCAAACTTTCAAAGCTACAACCTTTTACAGCTTCCAACTTCTATGATGGTTATATTTATTATGTAATTAGCCAATGGCATCTAGCCAGAATGATCCCCAAAAACCTTACATGGAAGCGTTCAGAAATGCAGACATTTGGATGAAACATAACCATTGTTTATATTTGCACAACAACTTTACAAAATTCTTTGTTTCAAGCCAGAAAACAAGGTACATTTCTGACTCCAACTATGACCATGATGGGAATTTGGGTGTTAGTCAGCTTAAGCCAATACCAGAAGCAGCCTTTCTATCTCTGTGCAGAGCAGGTCCTTGCACTGATTCACACACTGCTTGAAAAGCATTTGTGAAAAGAGAAGGGGGAAAGAAATCTGAAGGCCTTGGACAGGTTTTTTTCCTTCAGTACCAGTGCTGGTTTATGGTAGATCATCAGAGTTCATCAGATTATGGCCTAGGATCAGCACGCAGCAAAGGCACTGTTGCCACCAATTTACACTGAAAGATGGCATCATTAATGGTCCTAAATCACAAACAGTCACCAAAAACAGGGTTGGGAGGGCTGACACTGCATCATCTAGACCAGCACTCCATAACCCAACAGAACTGATTATATTTAGATCTTTGCTAAATTAGAATCATAGAATCATTTAGGTTGCAAAAGACCTTTAAGATCACTGAGTCCAACCGCAAACCTAACACTGGCAAGTCCACTGCTAAACCTTGTCCCTAAGTGCCACAGCTACACATCTTTTAAATACCTCCAGGGATTAGTACACTAACACCATCCTGGGCTCAGTGGAGACACTGTGCAGGACTCTCCCACTGTCATCTTCACCAATTTCATGAGCTATGAGTCCAAAACAATGCAGCTCTTAGGCCTGCAGTACTAACAATATTTTTAGAGAAGTACATCTTTATCTCGGGATTTCTGCATAGCTCTGCAAAGCATTCCTTTGCTATGGAAGTTAATGGAATAAAATAGAAAACTGTTTATTGCATTACAGGGGCCATGTCCAGCAGCCCTAGACTTGATTTGATGCTGACTTTGAAGAGAAGTTTGAACAGAGGGCATGCAATGGGACAAGCTCAAAATTTAGATTAATCTTTCCAAACATATGAAGTATATTGTTATAATGCTACCTCTGCAGAATATGCAAAAAGCCAAGGAATCAGGAGAGCTGCCAAATGCGTTCATTTCCCCCAAGTTACCTATGTTTAAATTATAGTTTCTCAAGGGCAGGGAGGGCATCTCTCTTGAGAACTAATAAAAAAATTGCAAGACTCTATTCTAATGCACAGACTGCAAATAAAACATCTAATAATTCAAGACCAGGTAGGGGTGGTGAAATGTATTTTTAAAAGAGCTGTTGGCAGTTCAAAATAAAAATCAAAAGATTTATTTGCTGTACCAAAAAAAACCCCAAGAAAAAAACACTAGCCCTGAGCACCCAGCCTCATTATGAATTCTTGAAAATTCTACCATGGAAAGTCTAAGTTTCTGCTGTAGATTTGGAGAAAATTAATAGCAAAAGTAGCCAGTTAAGAAAACAGAAGTAGGTTGAGCCTGCCACAATTTTAACAAGCTACTAACATCCCATTTCTAGCCAGACAAGGCAAGCAACCTCTCTCTCTACTCCTCTCCATACTCCTAAACTGCCGAGAAACATAAAACATGCAGCAAAAAACCTCAGTTTAAGTTTTCAGTATGAACTCAGACACCTACATGCTTAAGACACTGTTGAAAATCCGAGGTAAGTGCTGTTGAAAAATGTACCTCCCTGCCATCTTTTCCAAAGAAGCAAACAGGCGTCTTCCTTACACCACTTACTTGGACATGAAAGCACCACATCTTACTCTGGCATCGCTCCCCTCCGGAAAAAGAAGTTCTGGACTGTGCAGCACATCAACCAGCACCGAGAATTCAGCTTGCATCATGGGAGTGAACTGCTGCTCCAAGGAGGACACTATGTCCTAGGGAAGAAAGAAGATTAATGACATTCATAACATTCATAACTACAAAAAAACTAGAAGAATATGGCTGTGGAGTTGCACAATATTGTGCAACGGGCTATTTGACCCACTTCTGATAGTCAGCTGCAAGAGCCCTTGTTAACCCAGGTGACAGTAAAGCAACTTCAGGCCTTTCTTCATGCCACTCCTCAAGCAGGGCAAGGGAGAGAATATGCCCATTACTATTTACGCTGCTGTTCTCTTTCAAATTTCTCCTCTACAGTAATGCCACAAAACACCCAGCAACAGTCAGGATGATGGTGTGCTGGAAAAACATGTGGTGTTAGTGTATAACCTGAGGTGTTGCCTCCTTGGTGCCTCCAATGGCTCCTCCATTTGTCTGGGTCCTGCTGTTTTCTTAGTTCATAAACTCCTGATGTCATTTAACCACTACATGCACAAGGTGACTCCATCTTATAGGCAATCTCCAGTGGCACAAACCTGACATAAAGGCTCCTAAAATCACCAGTACCTCCTCTGCAGCCAGAACAGGACATGTGACCATGAAAAGGCAGAAAGGAGATCCTTCCCTGTGGACCACTTTGAGGAAAATAACATCCTTCCTACCCCTCTACTGAAGTCTGTAGGAGCTGAGTTCAGATCATGGATCAAAAGGCTCTGCATGTTGGCTTCACTTTGAACAGACACTAGAGAAGAGCTGAGCCCTCCGCTCCCCCCACCTAGAAGTGCAAAGGTCACTGTAATCCAGCACTAAAAATGCAATGAGTCTAATGTATTTTCCACATCTGGCACATATGAGGTAAATGTACCACTCAAGCTATTTCCTATTTTTGTACCTGTAGTTTTTCTATTATATTCCTGTAATCCCAGGAAGGCCCACCAAGAGCTTCTTTAAAACGAGGTCCACTGCGGGCTGACATTCTCCACCCCATGGCTGCCCTCTGCACCATGTTAGAGTGACTCTTCATGAACAAGGTGTTGACCTGGCTGTCCAAATCCACTGGAATTGCAATCCCACGGTTCTTTGCTTTAATAACAAGAAAAAAGAAGACATTTACAGTTGCAAAAACTTGAAAATCTTATGAAGATCATGGCATGCAAAATCCTGATACTCTTGAAGTTAAGGGGCAGAGGGATCTCACTTCAGGATGTTTTAAAAATAAGGATCAAAACCCTAAACTGGTAGAAATCAGCTGTAATCTAGTTAAAGAAAGCAAGCTGTACCACTTTAAATGAGATGAGGATCATTTCCAGCATATATTTGCATAGGTACAGATGTTTATTTTTTAAAACAGTATCATTTTTTTACTAACTTAAAAATCAGGTCCAGAGATATTAATAAGAGTAACAAAAAGAGTATGCATTATTATTTCAATAGCTAATTTTACTCTGTTCAGAAGTAAAAAAAATCTTTCTTCTGCACATATGCACATTTAGCCAATTTATCCCAAGTGCTATTTGTTGCTTTTCTGTGTAATTCTCTTGCGAAGACCTTGAGAAACCAAGTGCATACAAATTAAATTTGAAAAAGACTGTGTCCTCTTCTCTCTCCCTTTGGTTTCCTATACAGCCAGACTTGTCAAACCATGGGGTTCCTGGATGCCACTGCAGTATAATCAGCAGTTAATAAATGTGGGATAGTTTAACTGATATTTAAATGAATTTAACCAATAGTTTAAAAAACACAATTTTTTTTAGACTTGAGAGGCAGGAAGCGACAATAGAGGGAGTATCAGATGAAAAAAACCTGAGGAAAGACTTGCACGAATTCTTACAGGGCATCCACTATTAAACTACCATTGCATCCTGAACTGTTGTTTGAAATGAAAGTTTGAAAGACAGTGTTAGAAGGTATCTGCCCTCTCCTCCATGAAAATCTTTGTGTTAGCTGCATCTCTCCATTCCACTGCTTGAGTTGTCTGAAATTCAACAAACGAGATTGATGCAGCAGTATCTCTGTTTGAAAGATTAGGTTGCATTCCAGTGATTAGGCTTTGTATTCTATGTCCTTTCACTTAATTTCCGTGGCACAGTTTATGTTTAATAACAACTCAGAAGTAAAATAGAGCAGCAGTTCTAGTTCATTTGTAGTAATGACTAATAATGACTAATTTTTCAGTTTTCCTTACTGAAACAAGGTGAATTTTTAAAAAAGCATTAGCCCATATTACAGCTGTGTACAATGTTTCTCTGAGGCATTTCCCTATCATTCTGCACTAATGTGCACGCTTTCCACAGTAGTGGGAGGCATCAAAAATAATCCCACCCTTCCTCCCAGTTCTTAAAAAATATGCAACTTTAAGTCCTGAACTTGTGAAGTCAACAGATGCCCTTCTTTCCTAAACAGCCTATGCATCAAACTCCACAGGAGTACGTGCAAGCAGCGAGTCAGGTATACAGCTCTCACGAATAAAGGCTCGTGTGCTGCCAAGTACAGTGAGTCACAGATCCCAGGCAGAAACTTTCTCTCCCCCTGAATACTATATTGTAATGGCAGCATTTATTATAAACCTAAATTTGGCTGTGACACCTCAACCCCCAATCTCACAGATTACATCAAGAGTGCTCTGTCACATATGTCCTCATCCCTTTAATGGCTCCCACAGGTGCAGGGCGCCCTCCTCTCTTCCCACTGCAAGGGTGTATCCTGATGCAGGACCAGGGCCTCCACCTGTGGATTCAGCTGTTTAACTGGGATGGAAGAGACATCTCTTATTCCATTTCTGGTAGGCACTTTTTTTTTAAACAGTGTGCCATAGGGAATTAAAAAAAAAGTTTTCTTAGGTTGAGATGGGAAGATACATTTCCCCACAACCATATACAAATCAGCAGCAGATGTATAGTAGTTTCCACACTGGAAACTGACTTTTCCTTTCCACTCTCCATTTCATTTGAAGGCAAGGTACCTGATTATCATGAGGAAAATACTAAGTATGGCTGGCCATTATTTCTTATGACTGTTTTTCCATATTATTTGACTGGGTTATTTTTCAAAACACATTTGCCCTGCTGCTGCTTACTTTGTTACAGTAGTCCATTAAAGTTCTGACAGTGTGAGTAGGGTGCTGCAGCCTATTAATCCAATTTATTGTGTCCTAATGTCAATCACTGGAATGTTATTGGACAATGCTGATTTCTCAATTAAGTGGTATGTATGCAGAATCCTGATATATCCAAGAATAAATTTAGCAATGGGGAGCATGCTGTTCAGAGGAAAACCCAGACTTCTGCAGTCCTATAGATGCCATTTGAAGTTAACAACTTCCATCAGTGTCTGAGGAGCAGTCAAGGTCTATGATTGTTCAAAGAGTTGCAACTAATTAAAACTATCACAAAGGAAACCAGAGAGAAAAAAAAATACTCCTTTGTTTTGAAAGGTTCTTATATGTATAATTCCATTTGTAATTAAGATTTGTAGTGGTTGTCAAAGGGCACTGTTGAAGTCTAAGCTATAAACAAAGCCTTTGTCTTCTTATTTCTTTGCAGCTTGTAGAAAGTTTATCTTTCATTTGTTTCACATTTCATTATTTAAAACAACATGAAAAATATTTTTACATTTTGGAAAGCTGATGAACAAATGTGAACATAAATATTTATTTTTAATTCAGGTGTTGTAGGCTGCTTTCCTCTTCAAAATGTGTCAATCTCCCTTAAAGTATGAACATAAAATATTTAAAAGCATGTTTATTTTTGTTTCAATTAGAAATACTTTTGGACGGCACTCAAACTTGCAAAGTAGGGCTAGAGCTGGTAGACAAAGGAGCCAGCAGGGGCCAAAATTCTGTCTTTCATCTGACTAGTGAACTTAGGAAAAAAGCATGCTATGTGGCTGTATGTAAACTGGCACCATAGGTATCAAAGCAGGATACTTACCAGGAGGGACCAGAACATGTCTTCAGCTAAGGTAAATTCTGCCTTGCCGTGGAGCACATAGCGCAGGCTTATATCGCCCAGTTCCTATCTAGGGCACCCTGCACAGGGCTAATTACACCCTGAGTACACTGTTTTGCCAGTGTCAGAGGAAATGCTATTTGCTGGGAAATCCTTTGCACAACTAACTCTCAATCTGCTGCTCACAATTATGCTATCAGCAGTAGCCACAGTTGAGCCAAGACAAGCAAGTAAACAGTACCCGTGGAAACGGTAAGCAACACAGTGCTACAGATTCAGCTAGGTCACAGTAAAATGTTCTGCTCTGTGCTGGATGGTTCGTGCGTATCCAGTGCATCAGCAACTTTCCTCTCCTTTACTGTTTAAACTATGAAAAAGTACTTTGAGATGGAGACTCAAAAGAAAAGGGGGACATTAATGTCGAGTAGCTAAAAATCAAGCTGCTCTCTACGACTGAGCTAGACCCCCTTGAAGCCCCAAGAGCATAGTCCAACTGCTAACAGAAGGGCTGAAAGGGGATGAGATGTATTTTGTTAAATTAACAGCATGTAGTTCTCTTCACAGAAGCACAGAAATTGGAAGTAAAAGGACCTATTTCAGGAATGCTTGCTGAAGTACTATCCTTTCACTATACTGCCTACCTGAGTCTTAGGACCAATTTACTACTAAGGATTTCCAGGAAATGGCCCTTGCCTGTAATTTTCCTTAGAAGCCCATTCTTCAGAGTAATCTATCTTGCCATAAGGAAGCTTGCCATTCTTGATATTCCCATCTAGAGCTCCCTGATTTTACATTTCACTCCATTAGCTTTTGTAGTATATACAAAATACAACAGTATTTAGTGGCTTCACAGCTATTTAGCTATTTGCAGTACCCTAAGCCATCTTTGGTGTGGGTTTTCTGGGAGACACGCAGGCATTTCACACCTTAGAGCACCTCAAGGTGGAGCATGATGGGCAATCCGGGTCACAAAAAAGCCACAGCTGTACCTGGCTGTGAAGTGAAGCCTTTACTCTCCTTGCTGTTTACATCCCTCTGGTAGTTGCAGACAGCTATATCATGTTCTCCCACGCTTCCCAGTTGACACTTAACGGAGCGATGCATATTTAGTTCAATTAATTTTGCTCCATAAATCAGTCCCTCCAGCTCCTTAATCATTTACTGACTGCTTAACAAATGCATTTGGATGGAGAGACACTAATGCTAGCAACAGCAAGACTTTTTATGAGAAATAAAAGCTTTGAGTAGACAAGACACAAGCCTGCCAATCTTGTACCCTTCACTTGGATGTTTTTTTCCAGCAGAAAATCTATGCTAAAATATTTATCAGTCTGTAAAAAGATTATCATTGAATTTTTCTTGCAATTAGGGAAACACAAACAGTTAAAATAGAATAAAATATGCGCTTCATCTGAAATGTATTCTTCTTGCTGTCAAAAAAGTAACAACAGGATAATTATTTTATTTGAACTAAAAATTGAAAATGAAGATCTAGGTTTTTATAAAATAGAAAAGAGATTTTAAAACTCAAATGGGAGGTGAAATAAAGTAGTTTCAGGGCTGAAAAAATTCTTCTATGGAAGTTCACCTATACGGACATTAATATACACACAATAATTCCAAAGAAGCAATAAAATGTAACCTAGATTTTATGTTTAATGTTTCCTGTTTGTAATTTGTAAGGGAAAATGAAAGGGTTTTAGAGGACATTAAAGCATGGTCAAGAAGCACCACAGGCGAGTTTTTGATTCTGTACAAACAGATACTGATGAGCTGAAATTGGGGAATAAATACTCAACTAGAAAGGACTTCACTACTCCTTCAGACCATCTGCTCTCTGTTACAGACAATCCATGTTCGTCAATATCTTTTGAAAAATGTATCGAGCTCAAACCTAGCTTTTGTGCCATCCCTCCTCCCTCCATTTTCTCTGGCACCGTTGACCAAGGACATCCTTCCAAAGTTGGTTCCAAACCTCTTGATTTACAATCTAAATTTATTTAGGTTATTTACAACCTACCATAACTTGTGTCCAGTTGGTTTTGGGTCAGCACTGTCCTTTAGTTTAAAAGTCTCTTCTTCATTCTTTTTCCTAAGTACTTTTAAAGAGCAACAACACAGGCCTTTGTTTTGCTAGGCAAAACATGTGGGGCTTCTGTAGTCTCCCCTTGTAATATGGTTCTCCTTTCCCCTGACCATCACAGTAGTACTTCCTCTGTACCTGTGTCCTGGTTCAGCTAGGACAGGGTTAAGTTTCCCCAGCAGCAGGGGGGAAGCTCTGGCTGGGTTATTCAATACCATGCTGTCACGTCCTGACGCCCAAGCACGGGAGAATCGGTAAACACGCGTGTTGTGTGGTCGCTCTCCTCACTGCTGTATCGGTACATTTCTCGTTCTGTTTATTGTTATTACTGTTACTGTTATTGTTTGGTTTGTTGCTGTTGCACTGTTGTATTAAACCTCTCCTTATCTCAGCCCTGGGGCTTTGTATTTCACTCCCTTTGTGGGGGAGGGGCAGCAGCCGCGTGGTATCAGACCCCAGCAGGGGCTAAACCACCACAACTTTTTGGCACCCAACGTGGGGCTAGAGAAGGCTGAGATAAGGACAAAAGGAGAAGGTGTGTTAGAGCAATCTGTTAGGTGCAATTTTTCTGGTTTTATTTGTATTGTTTGATAAGGAACGATTGCAGTGCTGGCCAACTTGCTTGTGTGGTGGGGCTGAATTAATCCTTATATCCATTGTGTGTTCCCAGTGCTGGTGTTTGTTGGCAGTGGAAAATGTGTCAAGGGTCTTGTTTTGCTGTACTGGCTACTGACTGCTTATAATGGGCTTGTATCACTGCTTGTGGGGGCGAACCGGTACCTATTTGCTGCCTGGGCTTTTGTTTGGGGTCTCACCCCCTCTATGGGTGAGCCAGGGGAAGAGATTCTCTCGGTTTTTGAGAATTTCAGCTATCCCTGGAGCACCCAGACCAGTGTGTTTGCGGCACAATGCTTTCTGAATGTCTGCCAGATCTTGCTTTGGGCCATGCGGTACTTCTCCAACAATAGCAC
This sequence comes from Strix aluco, assembly GCF_031877795.1. Lineage (NCBI taxonomy): Eukaryota > Metazoa > Chordata > Aves > Strigiformes > Strigidae > Strix > Strix aluco. The sequence continues at coordinate 25,256,667 of NC_133935.1, forward strand.
CACCCGGAAACCTGCCCTGAGGGCAGATAGTTATGAATGGCAAGGTGTGTGGGAAAAGAGGGGCAAGTGCCTGAGTCAGTGGTCACCCCCAACGTTCTGGGATTTCACTCCCGAACAAGTGCAGAGTCCTGATAAACTGGTGGAGTATTTGGAAAAGGGGTGTTGCCAATCTGACAAACCCCGGAAGACACAACTCGTTGCAATGTGCTGGGGGCTTGCCCATGCCTACCGTGTCATCTTTAACACTGTTCACTGCCCTCAAGGGGGAGAAAGGGCTGCAGGATCTGAAAGTGAACTTACTGGTACAGCAGCTGGGCCAGGGGGACAGGCAGTGCCAGTACCAGTCGCCTCCACCAGCACAGCAGCTGGGCCAGAGGGACAAGCAGTGCCAATATCAGTTGCCCCGATACGGAAAACCAAATATACCAAGAAATCCCCTCGCAGTGTACAGGGTGATGATGAACCAGGCCCATCACGAGAGCAGGAGGAAGAGCCGGAAGTAATCATCCGATCTCTATCCCTAAGTGAGTTGCAAGATATGCGGAGGGATTTCAGCCGCATTGCAGGCGAGCAGATTTGCACCTGGCTGCTCCGATGCTGGGATAGTGGAGCTGCTGGTTTTGAATTGGAGGGGAGAGGGGCCAAGCAGCTGGGATCTTTAGCCAAGCAGGCTGGTATTGACAAGGCAATAGGGAAACAGGCTCAAACCCTCAGCCTTTGGAGGCAACTCCTGCTCAGTGTGAGGGAGAGGTACCCCTACAAGGATGATGCTCTATGTTGGTTAGGGAAGTGGACCAACATGGAGAAAGGCATTCAGAACCTCAGGGAAATGGCTGTGTTTGACATGATCTATGGTGACCTGAATGATGAGCGGTCACCAATGGATCCAGATCAGGCCCCTTGCACGCAGTTGATGTGGCGGAAGTTCCTGCAAAGTGGACCAGCAGCACATTCCAAAGCATTAGCAGTAGCGTCCTGGTGGCGAGACACCCAGACTCAGACAGTGGACGGAGTGATTGGCCAGCTCCGGCAATATCAGGGAAATCTCCCTTCCGCCCAACATGCCTGGGTTTCAGCTGTAAAGAAACTGTCTCAGAGGCTCCAGAAAGTGGAAGAGGACATGTCCTACATTCCACCTGCACGGGCCGATGTCTCAGCCATTAGAAGCAGGCGCTTCCCCACCCAAGAGAAGGGCAGTGGAAGGTACACACCATGGGGCACCCTGTGGTTCTTCCTCCGCGACCATGGAGAAGACATGAGGAAGTGGGATGGACAGCCCACTTCCGCCCTAGCTGCACGAGTACAGCAGCTGAAAGGGAAGACCACCATGAAAAGGGAGTCTTCCAAGAGAGACGCAGCTCCAGTGTCCAGTCGGAAATCCCCCAGACAGAATAGAATGGCCAATGTTATGCTTAACCCTCTTGAGTGGACCAGGAAGTCATTCTTGCAGGAGTCACTCTTAGATAAAGTGAGTGATGGTGAGCAGGATTAGAGGGGCCCTGCCTCCAGGCAGGTGGAGGAAAGGGATAATCGGATTTACTGGAAGGTGTGGATCCGATGGCCTGGCACATCAGAACCACAAGAATATAAGGCCTTGGTAGATACTGGCGCACAGTGAACCCTGGTGCCATCAAGCCACAGTGGGGTTGAATCCATCTGCATCTCTAGAGTGATAGGGGGGTCCCAACAGCTGACCCTATTAGAAGCTGAAGTAAGCTTAACTGGGAAGGACTGGCATAAGCACCCCATTGTGATTGGCCCAGATGCCCCGCGTATCCTAGGTATAGATTACCTCAGGATAGGGTACTTTAAAGACCCAAAAGGGTACCGGTGGGCCTTTGGTATAGCTGCCCTGGAGGAGATTGAGCAATTGTCCACCTTACCTGGCCTCTCAGAGGATCCCTCAGTGGTGGGGTTGCTTAAGGTTGAAGAGCAGCAAGTGCCAATTGCCACCAAGATGGTGCACCAGCGGCAATACCGTACTAACCGAGATTCCCTGGTCCCCATCCATCAGCTGATCCGTCGACTAGAAAGCCAGAAGGTGATCAGCAAGACTCATTCACCTTTCAACAGCCCTATATGGCCAGTGAGAAAGCCTAATGGCGAATGGAGACTAACCGTGGACTACCGTGGCCTGAATGAAGTTACGCCAGCGATGAGTGCTGCAGTGTCGGACATGCTAGAGCTCCAGTATGAGCTGGAGTCGAAGGCAGCCAAGTGGTACGCCACAACTGACATTGCTAACGCGTTCTTCTCCATCCCAATAGCACCAGAGTGCAGGCCACAGTTTGCATTCACTTGGAGGGGTATCCAGTACACCTGGAATCGATTGCCCCAGGGGTGGAAACACAGCTCCACCATTTGCCATAGACTGGTCCATACTGCACTGCAGAAAGGTGGGGCTCCAGAATACCTGCAGTTCATTGATGCTATCATTGTATGGGGGGACACAGCTGAGGAAGTCTTTGAGAAAGGAAAGAAGATAATTGAAATCCTCCTGAAGGCTGGTTTTGCCATCAAGCGACAGAAAGTTAAGGGGCCTGGAAGAGAGATTCAGTTCCTAGGAATAAAATGGCAAGATGGGCGTCGCCACATCCCAATGGAGGTGATAAACAAGATAACAGCCATGGCCCCACCAACCACCAGAAAGGAGACTCAGTCTTTCCTGGGCACTGTGGGTTTCTGGAGGATGCACATCCCAAACTATAGCCTGATTGTGAGCCCTCTCTACCATGTAACCCGCAAGAAGAACGATTTTAAATGGGGCCCTGAGCAAGAACAAGCCTTTGAACAAATTAAGCAGGAGATTACCCAGGCACTGGTCCTCGGGCCAGTCCGGACAGGGCAGGAGATTAAGAACGTGCTCTACACCGCAGCCGGTGAGAATGGCCCTTTCTGGAGCCTTTGGCAGAGAGCAGATGAGGAATCCCAAGGCCGACCTCTACGCTTTTGGAGCCGAGGATACAAAGGCTCTGAAGCTAACTATACACTGACTGAGAAGGAGATACTGGCAGCGTATGAAGGAATTCGAGCTGCCTCAGAAGTGGTCGGCACTGAGACACAGCTCCTCCTGGCACCTCGACTGCCGGTGCTGGGATGGATGTTCAAAGGAAAGGCTCCCTCCACACATCATGCAACAGATGCCATGTGGAGTAAATGGGTTGCATTGATAACACAACGGGCTCGAAGAGGGAACCTCGACCCCCCAGGATTAGTAGAAATGATCATGAACTGGCCAGAGAGCAAAGATGCTGGGATGTCACCAGAACAAGAGGTGAAACGTGCTGAGGAGGCCCCACCATATAACGAGCTGCCAGAGGAGGAGAAGCGATATGCCCTGTTCACTGATGGGTCTTGTCGCATTGTGGGAAAACATCGACGATGGAAGGCTGCAGTGTGGCATCCCACACGACGAACCACTGAAGCTGTTGAGGGACAAGGTGAATCGAGCCAGTTCACAGAGGTGAAAGCCACCCAATTGGCTTTGGATATTGCTGAGCGAGAAAAGTGACCAAGGCTCTGTCTCTACATTGACTCATGGGTGGTGGCAAGTGCCCTGTGGATGTGGTTGCAGCAATGGAAACAGAGCAAGGGCAGACCCGTCTGGACCGCTGAAGTATGGCAGCCCGGGTGGAGAACCTCATTGTGAAGGTGTGCCATGTGGACACCCATATACCCAAGAGTCGGGCCACTGATGAACATCAACACAACCAGCAGGCGGACCAGGCTACTAAGATCGAAGTGGCTCAGGTGGACTTGGACTGGCAGCGTAAAGGTGAACTGTTCATAGCCCGGTGGGCCCGTGAGACCTCGGGCCACCAAGGCAGAGATGCAACATACAGGTGGGCTCGAGATCGAGGGATGGACCTCACCATTGACACCATCGCAGAGATCATCCACGGATGTGAGACGTGTGCTGCAATCAAACAAGCCAAACGGGTGAAGCCCCAGTGGAATGGAGATCGATGGATGAAATATAAATATGGAGAGGCCTGGCAGATCGACTACATCACACTGCCACAGACCCGCCGAGGCAAGCGCCACGTGCTCACAATGGTGGAAGCAACCACTGGGTGGCTCGAAACTTATCCAGGGTCTCATGTCACCGCCTGGAATACCATCCTGGGCCTTGAAAACCAAGTCCTGTGGCGACATGGCACCCCAGAGAGGATTGAGTCGGACAATGGGACTCACTTCCAAAATAACCTCATAGATGCCTGGGCACAAGAACACGGCATCGAGTGGGTCTACCACATCCCCTACCACGCACCAGCCTCTAGGAAGATCGAGTGCTACAATGGACTGTTAAAAACTACATTGAGAGCAATGGGGGGTGGAACCTTCAAACACTGGGACACACATCTGACAAAGGCCACTTGGTTAGTGAACACAAGAGGATCTGCCAGTCAAGCTGGCCCGGCTCAGTCAAAACTTCCACGTGCTGTAGACGGGGATAAAGTCCCTGTGGTGCACGAGGGATGTGCTGGGAAAAATGGTCTGGGTTAGTCCTGCGCCGGGCAAAGGCAAACCCATCCATGGGATTGCTTTTGCTCAGGGACCTGGGTGCACCTGGTGGGTGATGCAGAAGGATGGAGAGGTCTGATACATACCACAAGGGGACTTGATTTTGGGTGAAAACACACCATGAATTATACTGTGCTTTTGTTAATTTTTCTTTGTTAATGCTAATTGCTAAATGGCAGCTGGACGTGACGCAGATGGTATAGAATAAAGGGGTGGATTATGTCCTGGTTCAGCTAGGATAGGGTTAAGTTTCCCCAGCAGTGGGGGGGAACCTCTAGCCAGGTTATTCAATACCATGCTGACGTCACCTCCGGGCGCCCAAGTGCGGGAGAATCGGTGAACGCGCGTGTTGTGTGGTCACTCTCCTCACTGCTGTATCAGTACATTTTTTGTTCTGTTTATTGTTATTACTGTTATTGCTATTGTTACTGTTCTTGCTGTTGTTCGGTTTGTTGCTGTTGCACTGTTGTATTAAACCTTTCCTTATCTCAGCCCCGGGGTTTGTATTTCACTCCCTGTCCCGTCTGGTCGGAGGGTGGGGGAGGGGCAGCGGCAGCGTGGTCTCGGACCCCGGCAGGGCCTAAACCACCACAACCTGGTTCTAGTTTTGAACTTATGAAACAGCTATCTTACAGGACTCGCCTCCAATTTTGTAGGATGGAAACAAGGATTCTCCTTTTGCTTCTCCTGCACAGCATCCTAGATTATAATCTGATGATTAATGTAATTTGGCTTGTTAAAAATTTTTTTTTTTAAATGCTCTGCCAAGAGAAGTAGCCTAACAAAATGCAGGTTCCTATATGCCACTGTTCACTCATCTGAGAAATTCCAATTATTTCATTATTGGTGGTAACAGCATGGACATACACATGCTACATCTTGGGATACACACACAGTATCAGAAGGAAGATGCAATTTGTAAAATCATAAGGGGGAAAGCTAATGGATACTACAGAGACAGGAGTATAATAGGAGATTCAGCCTTGTAAGAGAAAACATGCTTGGGGGTAAAGATATAAGAATCACCACTTAATTAAGAAGCAAAGACAGTTCTTTGCATGAGTCCTGAGAGACTGGTCAGCCCTGGGAGAAAGACCCTGCTCCAATATGATTTAAGATATACAATCCAGATCTTTAGTTGTGAGGACAGGTGATACACCCCAATTTTGCGATATGGAAAGACAGTAGGTTAAAATGCAGGCTTTGAGACTGGCCTCCACCCTTCTCAGTCTTGCAAAGATTGTAAAATGTAGGAACTGAAAGTCCTTTGATAATTAATTAATTTGAAATAAATTAAACTGTTAGACATCTTAGTTCCTCTGTTTTCAGAGGACCTTTTAAACATTTTTCATTTGTAGCTATTTTAGCAGTGAGATGGAAGCTGTTTTCATCATCCATTTTTTGGACTATATTTTCAAGCAAAAGCTCAATCCTATTTAATAATAGAGAAAAAGCAAAAGTGATATATGTATAAGTGTTAATTCTCATTACTGTGATAATCTGCTTCAAAAATCCATATGAACAAGACACATTAATATACATATATTATTTTGTAAGCGTTTCTATTCATGCCAGGAAGTCAAATGTTTACTGGGCAATAAAAACCTGATGCACATTGGTATCTGTGCGTTCCAAATCTCTTGGAGCCACACAGGGGTCTGCTGAAGAAGACAAGAAAGCCTCTATGCTTCTCACTGAACTGGAGGCAGACAACTGCCTGGAGACAAAGCAGCAAGTAAAGCCTGAAAAGCTTTTTTCCCTAGTGGTCAAGTGGAGTTGAAGTTTACCAAGGTTATAAGAAATTAGCTTCTGCAACATATCCTTTTGTTGACCTGGAAGATAATGCACATTCTTACAGTGCTCGTAAGAAGACAGATGTAATGATCTTACGGTCTTGAGGCAATACTTAAATCCACCTGCCAGCAACAAACTAGTAAGCACTGAGCGGAATATATGTTGTTCAAACTTGCTCTGAAATGGGTCTTTTAAAAGTGCATTATTACATGGATCTTTAATATCTTGGGAAATCTGTGTATGATCTTTCTTCCTCCTGAGATCCTCCTAAATCCAGGGCTATGACACACAAAAAAAAAATCATTATTTTCTTTCAACTCTATACTACATTTATTTTCCATCAAAAGTCTTTGGTTCCTGCTGTAAATCTGTTCAATACTCTATCTCCCTGATATAGGCAAAATCTTTCTAGAGGTTTTTTTTTTAATAACCCTGCTGTGAAACATGAAGGCCCTAACATTAAAGCTGTCAAACTCTCAAGTCAAAAAAAAAAAAAAAAAAAGGCAGAAGGGTGCTTACAGATGCCTAGCCAAAATCCAAACCTAGTTCACATACATAGCTAGCAAAAGAAGGAAAAAAAAAGGCTGTCCTGTTTGCATTACGGAAGAAACCTCTGCCTTCTCAAAGAGAAGCACCATTTTGAACACTGAATAGAGAAAGGCACCAGGCACACACTGTAACCACAAAAGGGCCTTGATTTTAAAAGCTTCTGGTATGCCCAGCTAGGGCAGTTTTTCTGAAGCTTTCAGCAGAGCAGAGCAGGCCTACTCAATCAGCCCAGGCAAGACATGTTTGGCACCGTGCCTAAAAATACTGAGTATCACCAGTGGTTAAAATCTCCGCTAGCCAGCCAAACTTTTGCACAAGGTTGTTAAAAACTCCGCTCCCACTTCTCCATCTAACTTGCTCTTTGGGGAAATCTCCCTCACCTGTTCCCTTATACTCCCTTTCTTCACCGTCAAAACCACCAAATAAAAATGTGCTGCAATTTGCTAACACAAGACAATACACTTTTACCATGCTTGATATTGATACTAATGATGAATCCTCAAAGAGTTATTGTGATGTGGACAAGGAGATCCGCCATGTGCATGCTAACGTGAGGCACCCCCAGGCAATGCACAGCCTCCCTGCCCTGCTGACGCTGCAGGGAAGTCCCAGCAGAAGACACGGGGCAATGCCCTTCACCAGCAGCTAGGCATCGCTCTGCCATGCCTGAGAGTGCCCAAGGCACAGCTGGGGTCCCATGGGTGGAAGGCCAGAGCAGCAAGAAGGTTGGACCCACAGGGCAGCACAAGAGCATACTTATAAAAAAAACCCAACTGTAAACCATCTCCATAAACCAGAAAAAGGAATGAGAGAAAAGACTACAGCGGAGGTAGAAATTAAATTCACTAAATAGGGAACAAGGTCACATATCTGAAGAAAACTCCAGACAGCCACACCTTCATTCAGGCTTTGCCCTTGGCTCCCTCAGGAATGAGAGGCACACAGAAGACTACCTACCAACGACCACCAACCCTTTCACATGCTGGTGCATCTGGTCAAGAAGATGGATCTGCCAGCCTGTTAAGGTGACCCATGCGTTCCCTGTCAGGCTGCTGTGGGGATGAGTGCAGCTTGGCTGTCTCAGCACAATGCTCGGGTGTCTCCAAATACCCTCATCTCAGTGAGATAACACAGCAACCTCTCTGTGAATTTGGGGTTTCAGGTGTAGCTCTACAGAAATGAAGACACCGAGCTGTCTAGAAGCACAAATAGGGCATGCTCGGTCTCAAAAAAACTCTCATCTGCCCTACTTCTTCCCCCTTTTCCCAGACTCCCAAAGGAAGTAATTTATTGATGATTCTTCCCAGAACTGCCAGAGAAGAGCAGGGATGTAAGTGTTAAACACATAGACAAGGATTTATAGGGCTAGAGCTTTATTTGAGACTGTAGTAGCTGCAGCATAAAGGAAATAAAATGTCTTCAACTTCCAAAGTTGTCTTGCCAGACGGACTCGTAATTAAATCATTTGCACAACAAATAAAACAATTGAAGGTTGCTAAGTTTTCAGGTAACTGCTTATTGTCATTCACACAAAGTTAATGAGATATTTCGGCTAAAATGTTAAATGATACTCCTGTAAAGCTATTCCAAAATCTAAATTTAGAGTTGATTGTTACAATGCCACAGATGCTGCAGATGGTTAAGGGACCCTCTCATATCGTTTTATCATTATTTATTAAACGCATCAACAATAGAATTTAGCCAGTTTCTATATATCATTGCCTCTACGCAGTTTTCATTCAATCTGAGCAGACCCTTATTCTACAAGTAATCAGAATGACTGACTTTTAGAAACTGTATTGAATAATCCTTTTTTCTGTCATGGCAGAAGACTTTAAAATTGTATTCACAGAAATTTAACTTAAGAATGAACTTTTGCCAGTCTTAGCTATGTACTGGTGAAGAATCTTTTTTATTCTAGGATAAGAATTTATCTTCCACTTTAACACGGTATTTGAATTTATTTGAAAACATGTAACTTATTAGCTGCCCTAAGGACCAAGCACTGCTTTCAGTGCCAGTGCAAGGCAATATTCCCCTGACAAGGCTGACTGTGTAACACCAGTAAATGCGCGGGCCTGATGGTGAGGAGTAAGCAGAGAAGATATGGAGTGGTACAATTGTGGTTTCCATCGCCAACTCCCTGATGGGACAAAACCTGAACAAGCCCAGGACTGTGACTGACAGTAATGAATGCATCCCACAGGAACTGAGGGGGAAAATGATGGGAGTTCTCCAGTGCACAATTGCTATGCGTCACTGCTTACAACAGCTTCTGCAAATTTAGCCCAGCACGACTAGAAAAGCCCAGGTTTTCTCATAGTTTATGTTGTATTTTAATATCATAACTTGCTTGTGGTAAAGTTCAATCACTGCTCACTTAGCAAACTAATCTCTCTGACCTACAGGTTTCACCTAACAACCCTATTTGATGGGACAGATTTTAATGGGTTATAAAAGGAGGAAGAATTTAGCCTCAAAAAGTGAGATTTCTGAAATCACCACTGTCACAATTTCAGGATGGTAAGTCAAATTGAAAACTGTTCAACATCATGTAAGTCTGATCTTAAAACACCGAGAACAACAATGAAAGTAAAAGCTGGCACCTACCCACTTCAGCCAAAGTCTTGATACATGACTCCACTGAGGCTTTCTGCGTTGGGTTTGGCCAGGTACAGTTGTAAATTCTAAAAGCAGACTGCAGCAGCTGAATAAAAACAGGCTGGTGTGTCTGAAAACAAGAAGATAAACATGGAATTTTACCCTTTAGGATCTCCTGGCAACTGCCTTAGGGTTTGACACAATGTAAACCACATGCAAGGGGTTTTTAGCTTGTAGACTCAAGTTAGAACTCCATAAAATTATCTTTGCTCTTCAGGACTGGAGGGAACAGAAATCAGTGCTTCACCTCTAAAAAGGCCAAACCATGCAATTTTTCCTCAGATCACCACTGATATCAAGCAAACACAGTACAGAGCAGAAGGACAGCGGCGTCTTCCCAGTTCTCAGGTATGTGTCCCTTTTGTCATAGGACACAGCATTTTTCTCATACGAATACAAAAATAGACCATTATTCTGCAAGGATACTCCCTCCAATGAATTCACAAGAGCCTAGAGTAAATCTGACCATACTGAGCTGTCTACTGGTTCAGAGCTGTAAGTGATAAAAATTAAGAGTAACTGTTTTAAGGAGGAATTAAGCTGCTAGCCAGTGGCATGAGAGGGGACAGAGAAATTAAAGAAGGATGTAAAGATACAGCATTCCTATCTGGGTAGCAGAAGGTATCTCATTAACAGTCTGAATTACATATTTGTCTGTGTCTCTTTTTGTTACCTGGAGGCTGGTGCTGTTATCTGAAAATGGTGAATTGAAGAAGCCACTCACAATGTTCATCACAGGCTCAGTGACATACTTCTCCAGAGATGTGTCTGCATGTTTGCGATCCATGGTTGTGTTACAAACCTACAGGGAAGAAGGAGGAAACAATGAGATTTAGTTCTTATAAATAAGCAAGCTTTATAATTTTGTATTTATTACAACCCATGTAATATTTCTTGTTAATACAAAACCAAATGATATGTATATAAAATCTGTCAGAGATAACTATCTTAGGGTTCAAGCTCTATTTGTGATATCTTATCTTTCTTCTTGGAGGTCCATGTTGTCTTCTGAATACCCTTCTCTCCTGAACTAGCTCTTCCTGGTTGGCTATTTTTTCCCACACCGTGAAAAAAGATCCCCCTAAATCAGCACATTGCATGCCACTTACACACTTAGACAGATTCAAGAAGAGAATGGGCCTTTCCTCGGGCTGGTTGGAAGAGGCTTTAGAGACAGATGACACATAAACACCTTAGGTTAGAAAGATTTCATGTAACATTTAGCTTCTCTCTACAATCAATCACCACAAATGGGTGGCAAAGGTGAACCTCATTTGCAGGTAAAATGTTTAAAAAAGAGAGGGAAAAAAAGGAAATAGCATAGTCAATACCAAGAGCTTTTAGGATTGTAAACTGTAAAACAAGCAGCATTACTTAGAAAAGCAACATGGGGAAAATACGAAAGACAAGCTAAAAACAATGAAAAAAGAGAATGGATAGTACTGGGACAACTCTGGAACGCAGAAGGATGATTAAATGGTGGGAGGATGTGGGAAGATTTGTACAAAAGATTCCTGAAGACACCCTTTGGTAAAACACTAAAAGTTTGTTGCTGCATAAAGATGTCATGCTTAAAGAAAGGAAAAAATCACTGGGGTGGAATGCATCTTTCAGTATTTAATTTCTTTTCAACATTTGTGAACATCTACACAGAGTCATGTTGAATTTGCACATGTCAGTGTAAACAGCACTAAAAGGAGTCTACAGAGAGCCAAACATGGTAAGAAAGGCAAGACTGGACAAATAAGGAGTACAGACTACAGTCACACTACCTCTTCGACAGCCTTTAAAATAGGAAGTTCTAGTCATGTTTAACAAGAAATGAAAAGCAAAACTGTTCTCTCTTTCACCTATGCAAGGCACAGACTACTATAATGTTTTAGGGAACCTATGTGAAAGCAGAATTTATTTTGTATATAGACTTCAGGGGTAACCTTCTCATTACTATCTGAGCATTTAACCTGAGTGGTACATACTTACCATTACCTCACTCTATGGATGGGGAACTGAAGTCCAGAGAAGCTTAAGGTCACAGAGAAAAGTTGGTGACAGAAGCAGAAAGATAATCTGAATTTCATACAGGGCAAACGTGCTCTCTAATTAAACACTGCCACTGTCACCCTTGAACACTACAAGACAGCAATTTCACCAGGAGTGTTTTAAGGAAGGTTACTGACATTACATCCAAAAGCACCCAAGTTCAGCTCATGGGAACACAAAAGCATTTTGAGTGTAACACACAAGCATATCATATGGTAGGCAGAGGAATACCCAAAGATAACTTGAGATCTAGAGAAATGAGGCGTCTTGAAGAGCTTGGCTTGTGTGCTTTTCTAAAATGTGTCAGATAAACAAGTCATGCCCCCACGTATTGCATTTTTTATCACCCTGGGAAAGGAAGGATTTTGGTCAGAGAAGCAACAGTGGCTAAACTGAAATAGCAAACTCTTCAGCCCTTCAGTTTCGGGAAAAGTATGACAGCACCACCACCCCCAGTCCTCATGGAGGTAACAGATTCACTTAATAACCAAAACTTTTTTTAAAAAAAAAAAAAAATCACAGAACTAAAAACCTCTTGAAGTTCTTCTGCTTTTAATTAATCTGCATGCCAATTTTGGCTGGAACCAGTAGCTCTGAGGCTCAGCACTTGTGATCCCAATGGGAAGACAGGGAGCAGTGCAGTGCTAGCATGGTGAATTCAGAAATCACCAAAACTAAATTCCAAAACGCTTTTAAGCTTTCCCCTTCGTTTGCCTGAAAAGCAGAGCCATATGTGGAGATGCCACTCTGCTCCAACACCAGTCTGAAAAATTCCCAGTGCAAAAGGAATTCATAAATCCTCTCATTTGTTCTTATCCCTCTGCCCTTTGGGGACTGAAAGATGTTTCCCCGTGGAAGAAAAAACCTGAAATGCATGAAATGGAGATGAGGATTGAGAAAGCAGTGTTTAAAAACCCCTTAAGAGGCTTTGGGACCAAAACTCACATAAATAATACTTCAAAAATTCTTCAGAGAAAGCCAGGATGACTTTACAGCTGTCAGATCCTGGCTCCTTCTTTAATCCTGCTCAGACTATAGCTGGGCCACACACAGGAAAGGGAAGCCTTTCCCTCAGCAGCACCTACTTTGCTTAGTGCAACATTTTAAGTCATACATGGGAGAAGGTAGGTTGGCAGAAACTGTAGAAACAGGGCGCCTTTGAGAGAGCAACTGCTTTTGGCAAACGGAATTTATACATGAATCCGCCTCATGTCTGCTTTGCAATGTACCACATTGTTGAAAGAGAATGACAGTTGGGGACTAAATATTTCCTTCCTCAATCCAGAAACAGATTAAAAAAATTGGATACTTTTTTTTATAAAAAAGGAAGGAATCCAACCTGAGAATAACACTCTCCACGTTTCACCTTAGTGCTCTCTAATAACAGACTCGGACTCGAAGCTCACAAACTCACCCAGTGACAGGCATTTGTAGCAGCTAAAAGAAAAACATTTCCCCTTCCCCCATGCAAAAGCATCCCTTTTAGCTCAATGGAACACAGAGGATCAAAGGGCTCTTTTTCTAAATGCTTTGAAAGCTATTGTAACATCTTTCATGAGGCTGACAGCATTCTAACTGTCCTGATAGCTATGTAACACTGATGTGTTTATAACACACAGGCTCTGTCTGGGCCCCAGAAAACCAAACCTGAACAAATAGTCAGCAACCTGGAAGATGTGGCTACCCACGGGGACCTAGCTGAAGAGCAGGACAGGCCAGAGCACTTCTGACATGATTTTAGTTTTTAGCTGTTAACTGAGAAATTAAAAGGATTAGGCATCTGCCCTGAGGACTTTGCAGGACAGCAAAATAAACCTGCATTTTGCCATTTGATGCCAACACCATACACACACAAAATACAGCATTACTGATACACTCACTCTTCACCTTTGAAGACCTGGTGTCTAATTTCTCTTATGCAAAGGGTATGTGAAAACAAGTTCAGTGGTCACTAGCATCAGGACAACTCTACATCATTTGGCACCATGCAGTTTGTCTGCAGGCTCATGAAAGCAACTATGGAGCCTTCTTTCTATGTGTCTCCTTCTAGCCCAAGGGCAGAGAAAATAGGTCACGTTCAAGGGCTAGGGAGGATAGTCTTTTTGGAGGATCAGCACCAGGACACATCAGGAAAGGGCAACCCAGAAATGGAATTAAACAGGAGAAAACACTTCTTGGGGTAAAAACAGCAAGGTTAAAAATCAGAATCCCCTTCCAAGGAGGTTTCTCATCTTAATTTTCAAACAAGCTTGGTTTGTCCAGAAGGGCTTTCACTGTTAGAACATGACCACAGAGACAAGACAAAGAGCAGGAAAAGAGTCTCATTACTGCTGAAAATGGCTACTACCAAAAACAGAGCACAAAAATCCCTGTCTTAACCTGTTTACAGGGGGGGGAAAAAAAAAAAAAAGAAAAAAACCCCAACCATTTATAAGTTTTCTGTTTCAGAGAGAAATGAACAGGTCCCAGTGTCTATCATACAGCACAAGTCTTTACAATCATTCTTCTTTTGGCCATAATTCGTGGTATTTTTTCCCAATCAGTTTCAAAGAAATTATTTTGTGGCACACTATTACTTTGGGGTAAATGTCTGCTGCAGGACTTAATTGAGATTCTTTTACCTTATTTTTCTTTATTGCAACAAAATGAAGAATGCAAGAAGTGAGAACTTAAGGATTATAAAATGTAATGGACCATGGACTGGGAAAAGATAGGCATGCACTACAACAACATGCTCTATAGAACATTCCCAAAATACTGTCCGGCACCAAGGATCAAATACAGTCCACCAGCCACCAAAAACCTGTGCTCCTACTTCCTGAGCAGAAAGAGCAACTCCATTAGTTAGTGTTAACATTAGGCTCTTGAAAAAAGCATTAACCTCCCAGAAAAGGATATGTAATGTAAGCTGTAATCATTATGTCACACTAGCTTCCCCTCATGGCTCTACTATTGTATTTTATCCTTCTGGAAGTCATAAGATTTCCCTCCTCTTCTGCCTCCCAAAATACCAGGGAGTGGAAGCTTCTGACTTGAAATTTAATTCAACAAGTAATGACACCACAAAGCTCACTAGGGTCCACAGGAATTGAATACCTACAGTACTAACTGTGCCTCATCACCTTGCAGCCTATAGTTTAGATATGAATTAGTATTCTGAAAGACCATAGAAAGACCTGCCTTTCACATCAGTGGTGAGAAGATTACAGATGTGGGGTTTTTTTAGTCACCACCATAATGTCATGTAACACATGCTCCCAGAAGACGTACACAGACTCTCGACCCTGTACATGCATCCAATTTATTTTTCTGGAAGGAAAGAGGAAGGAACATGGGTTCCAACATGCCCTTTTAGAAAGAGAAGACTGCTAGAAAGTAGCAGGTTAAATGATGATAAATAACATAGAAATGACTGACTGTTAAAAAAAAGCTACAAAACCCACACCCATTCTATTGTCAGCTTTGAAAAAAAAATAAAAGTTCACCAAAAAAAGTTATTACCCGTTCAGTTGCCACCCATGACTATACTGTAATATTTAATGTCTCATGAAGCTTACCCTTGCCATATCAACAAGGAAGTTCTCAAATAACTTCCAAATATGGTTACTGGCATAGATTTCTTTCATTTCCACTTCAGTGTCCACATAACAGTGGTTAACAAAATTAACATAGGCAATTTTCACCTGCAGGAATAGCAAAACCACAATAAGAAATGGTACAGTAAAAACCATTAACATAACGTTTTATATCTGCAAAAATACTGAACAATAAAGATGATCCTTCAAGTACTAACAAACCGTAATAACAGGAATAACGCATATATTCTGTTCTGAAGACTTAAGGAGAAGCATGGCAACAAATATATTAATGTACTTACTGAAAGATCACATGAAGAAAAATTGAAAGATTTTGTAAACATTCTTACTCTAACAACAAAACCCCCACAAAACAAATCAATAATAAATCTGCTATTTAAATTATATTAAGACTACAAGGGCCTAGCTCCAAAGCCAGGACCTGTCAAAATGCAGGACATCCCTGCACTTGCCGGTAGACTTGCTTGTGACAGACTTGCCAAATTTGAAAAGAAAACATGTCTTTAGCAGAGCTGAGACTACAATCTCTACATTCCCATAATCATAATGCAACACTTGCATTTGGGATGGGTGTAACTCAGATCTAAATGGAAGAGAAAGGTTGTGCTGTGCTGGGACTGCAGTAACAGCAGCACAAGGCTTAACAGGAGGACTGCAGTCTCACTCCTCTCCTGCATTACAAGTCTGCATGTGCACATCATAAAAATGGATACTCAGTGCCTGAAATGTATAGATTAAACATAAACATATGCAGATACATTGAAAACTTCTTGTCACAGTCAAAGGAGAGGAGATAGTTCCATATGTTTAATGAAGTCAGGAGAAAATTCATGTCAGACTGCTAGGTTTCATTTGTTTGGGCTTTTTTAAATTAGCATCTATTGAAATTAATGTTAGGAGGAACTTCTGAGCAAACTTTTTTCTTTTTAAGAAAAGAATCAGTTGATCACAAGGGGACTTTTTCACAGTCTACTCCTGTAGGTCCCAGTTCTGTTGATAGGAGCTACATTTTTCCACCAGATTGCCTGCAGAAATCCCTCTGACCAATACACAGTGCAAGAGCAAGCTCCTTACAAAGATTGTGTGAAAAGATTTCTTTTCATCACATCAGGTTTGGTGCAAATAAACATTCCCCTTCTGATCAGCATGAGGTATCACAGTCCTACTGAAGCATGACAAATAGTAACTGCAGAATTGGGCCTTGATATGCAGTGAATAAAAACATTTGCTGGACTGCAATTGAATTTAGTAAAACGAGACTTCACCCAAAACTCCCATGATGGGCTAGAATGCTGCCCATCATTTCCAACAAATTCAGGTAGCGGCGAAACATTGGCTTGACCAACCACTTGGCTGAGTCTTCACAGCTACAGCCAGAAGTTATCAGAGCATTAAACTCTAATAGTGGCTGGACAAATCACAAAAACAAAACAAGGTGTCTGCCCCAAAAAGCTGACAATCGAAGCATAAGGATTTAAGAAAATACTGGCTATCCTTTCTCACTTATTCACCTTAACAAACACCACCTGTTTCCAGCCTGTTTTCTGTGCAAATACTCAACTTGTCAGCATATTATAAACAACAAAACATTTTCTGATTTTCTAAAAATGATAAATTGGCTTCCTCATTCAGTGAATCTTACCTCAGGTATGCAATCGTCATGGGTCACTACTCTCACTATATCATCCAGTGGCAGGAGTGAATTGCACTTGATCTCTGTGTAAACATTCTTTCCTTCTGTACAAGCTGCTAGCAATTCCACTAGAGTGATGTGATACGCTAAGGGTCCACTCTCGTCTGCTCGATCTC
Organism: Strix aluco; assembly: GCF_031877795.1. Classification (NCBI taxonomy): domain Eukaryota; kingdom Metazoa; phylum Chordata; class Aves; order Strigiformes; family Strigidae; genus Strix; species Strix aluco. The sequence continues at coordinate 25,273,640 of NC_133935.1, forward strand.
GCTCTGAACACATCATTTGGAGTAGGACTGGAAATGATGCTCTGTCGTTGTAGAATATCAACACATCTTCACCACCATTTATCAGCTGAAAAAGATATTGCAAATTTTAAGCACCCTGAACTGCAGTCATTTTGGACTCAAGGTCTTTTCCTAAATGATTCTATGATCCTATGATGTTCTTAACTTCTTATTTTGTTCTGCCTTTAAGTATGCAAAGACTGTCTAGTGAAAAAAAAAAATTACTCTGCTTTGGTTTACCAAATGCACATGTCAAAATAATATCCAAGGCAAACTTCTGTTCTTATCTATGTAAGCACAAATCTGGAATAACTCACCAAGCAGCGAGCTAATGCAAGGTGAATTTGAAGTTTAATTTCTATGTAGCTCTGTGCTTACCTAAGACAGTATGCCATCCTTGTTATTCCTACCATCTCAACGTTTGTTTTAAGTTAATTAATTACCCTCACCTCCTATTGTAAGGCCAGGATGCATTATTATCCCTGTTTTATAGATAGGGACTTGAGGTGCAGAGAGATTAAATCTTCTGTGCTACCTCACACAGAAAGCCTGTGGCTCACCCAGAATTTAACCAACCTCTTCTCTGCCCTTGCTCAGTATCGGAAACAAAAGACGATTCCTCCCAACCTATGCAAATTTGGCAGGTGGGTCTTGACATTGTCATTGTCATGCCAGCACTTCCATTTAACAGAAAACTGGTGATTGTGATAAATACTTGATTTTGCTACAAGTGCGTTGCTCATCTCAAGAGGATCCACAGAGAAGGTGGATGCTGGCAGCCTCATCTCAGCGGATCTCACAGAAAAGTTTTGCTCTAACCCCCTTTTGAACCCCCAATACATTGAATATACTATCAGCACTGCTCTGTGAGCTTGAGTGGAGCTGGAACAGGACAGTAGTCCTGTTCTCCCTCCATCACTTTCATTTTAAGCCTAATGCATCCTCAGTGCAGGTGAAAATAAGTTCCCATAAACCCTTCCTAGTACAGAATATACCTTGGCAGCACTACAGTTGTACATATTTTGTGAATAAGGCACTTGACACATCCAAGTCTATATGTGACATGAAATCCTAGCTTATTGAATTCAAGGGTAGAAATAAAGGTTGGTGGAGCTTTGAGAAATAGGAAAGCAACAAGAGCAGGAATGAAAATTAGTCTCCCAGAATGAAAAGTCAAGAAACATTTCATTATTTTCCAGGGTTTCAACATTTCAAATTTTGATTTTACAACTTTTCTGATAGTGTTTTCCCTGTTTCTTGCTTATTTTTACTTTGACAATTGGATAGAGTGAATTGTGAATTCAGTCTTTCCTGCAATTTCTACTTCTCATTTATCTTTGAGTTTCTAAAATGTTTCCACTCATGACTTTTCAAAATAGACATTTTCTGGACAATCCACAGTACAGAAAAAAAGTTTTTAAAGGGACAAGTGCTTGGGAAAGAACCCAGATACCATTAATTTCATTGCACTGAATGGCCAAAAAAAGGGGGGGGGAAATATGAGCATTCAAAATGTTGGAAAATTGACCTAACTTTTTAATACTGATGTCTGGAATACTATGCTTTTAGGACATTTCACATACAAAATAATTTTAAAGATCTACACTGAGCCCTTTGGGAACGTACATGCTCTGTCACTTTTTATTAAGTTGTTCACCACTTTCCTAGTTATTTTCCACTTGTGTACATTTTCCACAGAGGAGAGGGAAGACAACTCTTTCCAGATTCCCCCAAAGTTACACTCTTATGTCAAATCCAGACCTAATCTGTACCAGTATTGCTTGATATTTTATCATATCAAGTCAAACTAACCCCTCATCCTTTCATGTACCTATCGCTGATGAATGAGGAAGAAATACCAGGAGATAGTGAACTTGTGAAACATGATGCTGCATGGCGTGCTTGCGACATACTGACAAACCGAAGCAGATGATGTTGCATCTGCACAAGAAGAGCAAAGGGGGACAAGGTAATCATTGTAAATGCAAGGGCAGAAGATGTTATTCAACTTTCCCCAAGTTATCCACTCTTAAATGTGATTTGTGAAGGGTGTCCAAATACTGACCCAGAGAAAATTATGTTCCTTTAAAAGCAGAAAAAGAAGAGAAGTATCCAGTGTTAGCTAAAGTTCTCACTGAGCATCATGAGCTCAGTGATGGAAAAAAAAAAAAAAAAACCAACCACAAAAAACCTCAGCAGCATTTTCTTCCACTAAAGTACATTTTCAACAAGTTAAGAACTCTATGGAAGTTAATGAAGGTTGGTCAATATCAGAGCAGCTGTTGACGTTCTGCAATGTATCACTCCAGAACACTATAGATAACAAAAAACTCTGTTGCCACATTGATCTGGTTCAAAAGTAAATTCTGCTTTCCCTTTTGTAATGATGTTTGCATTGATAGGCTCTGTTCTTCCAGGAACCTCAAAGCATGTTTGTAATGAGAGAAAGTGCCCTAAAGAACCTTTCAGGTCGGTAAATATCATTACTAGCACTCTACAGACATGGGGCCAAGGATATGAGAACAAGTGAATAAGACAGATTGGGAATGTTTGATTTTATGAAAGTACACTTTCACAATGGTGCTCCTTCATCTATATGCACTTTCTAAAAGACGTAAATATGATCAGTTTATCCCTCACTCCCAATAAACAGGAAAAACTACAATATACTACCTGTGGGTAAAAGAAAACACAGGAGTAGCTGAGGCATGCTGCACACTCATACTCTGTTTTGTCTTGTGGTAAATTGTTTACATGCCCCATCTGACAGCACAGAAAAGTTACACCACTTGTTTAAGGTCCCAGAGTACACTGAGAAACTGTCCTGGCTCCATGGCAAGTTCCAACCATTTGGATACACTCTTTCCTTTATACTGGATTGCCATGCAAGTGCCATTCAAATTTCACTATTAGCATCCTTTTCTAACAAATCATAATTACTTATCTGCAATTTCCTATGCTTTTTAAAACAGATCATCATCTTACCCTCTTTCATCAAATAGGGGTATACACTCCCCCCCAGCAAATTTCTGCAGGACTCATGATGTAAATGTCACATCCAAGTTCATTTCAATTTTCATCATGCAGACAGCTTGAAAATGTAATATGGCAATTTATCTTTGTGCTATTATAGGTCAGTAACAAATGTATTTAAATTGAGAAAAATCTAAAAATTTTGTTTGATGAGAAAGTAAAAACCTACAAGAAGCTGTGGTGGAAGGGGAAAAATCTAAAAGCACAAAGGCACAAGAACTGTTTGAATTATGTAAATCAAAGGCTTGTAATTGACATTGCATGTTAAAACACTTCAGTCAAATTGAAAAGGTTGAGGTGGATTCCATTAAAGGTTATCCATGTAGGCTGAAGCTTTATTTTCTTAATTAGAAGTTTTTCTTCTTTGTTGCTGTAGAACAAAATTTCAGCAGGGTTCAGTTATGTTTATAACACAACCAGAGCTTATCTCTGTTTTCTTTGTGAAGATGTCTCTTCAAAAAAAACAAAAAAAAATGCACTTTGTAAAGTAAAGAAGAATGTTCCTTGGACTCTGCTCTTACCCGGACTTTTCACCGTATTCAGCTTTACCCACTTATTAATCTCACTGAGCTCTTAACATAATTACAGTTAAATGCACTAGTGTCTGCAAGTTGAATACTTCATTTATCATGCACACTATATATCAAATCCTAATTGCAGAGAAGTCAATTAAGTATTTTCCTAGTAACTTTATTGGCATAAAGATTTGTCCACAAACCACTCTGTGGAATTTACTGGGTCAGACTCCAAATCTAGCTAGTTAAAGCTAGAGTAGCTCTACTAACTCTCACAGAAATACTCTGGAACAAAAGAAACAAAAGCAGAAACTAGTACCTAGAATTGTTACATGGTTACATACTAAAAAATGGTCTACAACACTATTTAGACAAATCCATAGAGGTAAGAGCTTCTTATATGGCAAAACCATGCCCCAATATAGCAAGTTGGGTGAGTAGATGGGATCCTAAATTGCAGTACAGGAAAATGAAGGTTTATGTAACTCTGAGATTTCCATGCTACATAATCTACAAATAGACATCTCTGTATCACCATGCTAACACTCATGTTTTCTTTCTAGTAGATACAGATGGCCTTACAAAATTAGATTAAACTCCCCAAAACGTCTGCTAAAATATTCATTATTTGTGGTACTGTTTAAAATTCTAAAGCTATGATGCCATAGTATCTCGTTGGTATAAGAGCAGAAAAAGCGACCTCAAAATACTACTGTGTGAAAAAGACATCACACAAGTGATTAACATATGAACCCTTCACTTACCTCTGTCATTACCATGTCCTGGCATTTTTTCACATATTTGCCATCTGCTTTCACAATGGTCTGCAGGAAACGCAGGTACTCCACATGACGGCCATGAGTCTCTATGCAGTGAACAAAGTGCTGCACCACTCTTTCACTAATTTCATTACACAGAAGGTAATTATTCATGAAGATGTGCCGCATGCTTTCAGCTTCCAGGAGCTAAACAGATTAAAACCAAAACAGCCTTATAAGAAGAGCAGATTTGGTTTGAGATTGAAAGATTCATAGGACTCTAGACTAGAGAAAGGCACATTGGTAAAGGGAAACTGGAAAAGTCCTATGTATACCAGCCCAGTGATTAAGCAGTGACCTTAGGGCCTAAAGTGGGCATAAACAGAATCTGTGCCCATGTGGAAGGTGAAGACACACACACACACTACACTGCTAGAGCACTCTATAGGGACTTTGATATATAAGACAACTGAGACCACGTTCATCCCACTCATCATCAAACTTTGCATTGAGTCAACCAAATAAGATGATTAGCTACCTCTGACTCCCTCTGTGGTTGACAGAGGCAGGCATTTCTAGCAGGCATATGATTGCACATGCAGTCTGATCGCTCTCTGAGAGAACATCTCTTTCCACACTAACTACAGAGGGAGCCTAAGGCTATCTTTCTATCAGTGAGTAGCACAGTAAAAGAGGAACAGATCAGTAGCAAGAAAGGGATGCTGCTGAGGACCCAGCACCCTGACTTTATGCATTCTTGGGGCTTTTGCTTCATACTTGCTCTAGTTTGGTCCCTTGGACTAAAGGCTCATGAGAGTCAGGTGTGCTCCTAGAGTATACCTTTCTGTTTAGTGTCATCTGAAAGGAATCCACACCAAGTTTGCTACACAGTATGAACAAAAACACCCTAACTGGGATGATCAGAAGATCAACTTCAAAAGAACAGAAATGCAAGTGCAAGCAGGCTCCATACTTGGCACCAGAGTTAAGTGTCAGTGCTGGATAGGATGGGGCCTGGGGGCTAGTCCCCACTGTGGTCAGCTCAGTGCCTTTCACTAACTTCACAAAAAAAGCATAGATAAAAAATAACAGAACAAATGCTTCTTAATGTAGACCAGGGGTCTACAATCCTAATACTCACACTGTTTCTAATAAAAGCATGTTTTGCTCAGTAGATCTGCCACTGAGCAAGCTGTCATTCTATATAACTGTAAATGCACACATACACAAAGGGACCATGACAAAGAGGTTTAATGTAAGGACAATGATTTCATAAAAAATAAAACTTTAGATTAGTTGAATCAAATGGAAGCATCATCAACAAAAATGTATTGGTCTGGTTCTGCTGTCACACAAGCTTCATGACAGCAGTCACAGCATCTTCTACCTTGACTTCTGGTCCATCTGTGAGTGAGTTGGGATGAGTAAGATCAGAGTCAAGCTAAACATGATGTGGCGATGTGACACATGTTCATAGATACTTCTAGTAAACCCCACAGGTAATACTGTTTTCCACTTTAAAAATGGCAACATTAAAAACTATGACATAAAGAGCAACCACAAGGGAGAAAAGACAAGGACAGAGAAGAGAAGGTATAATTTAATGAAATTATTTATTTAGGACTGTCATATTTCAGCAAGTCCAGATTTACATGCAGTTATAAAATTCTCGTTAAAATGGTATACTTACCCCTGGAGTTAAGAACAAGTTGAGATTTTTGTGGAGGAGAACTTGATTCTGAGGATTTCCTCGACAGAAATTCTGAAGAAAAGTATGGGCTAGATTCATAACTTCATTCATCTTTTCATCGCTCTGCAGAAAGAAAAGACAAACAAAATGAGCTGGGCATACCTAAACATACTTGTTAAAACTGCAGAATGTGAATTCAGCCAGGAACAGATCAATTCTGCTGAGCCTTTATAGGGTAGGAATTCCCCCTCTGGCAAAAGCAACTGATCTAATTTCCTTCAGGGTCCATTAGCGGCTGTACCTTACCCTGAATCAACTTGACCATAGGGAGTCACAGGCAAGAGCAGAAACTCAAAGTAAGATTTCCTCATGCATGGTTATAATTTCCTAGTTTAAAAAAGTGCTAGGTGGCTTGATTTTCAAAAAAAGCTCTCTAGCCTGCATTGATCTTAAGTTTTTGAAAAGCTTTGGCTTTTATATAGCTACATATAGGAACAGATGTATGTTGTGCATGTGTGTGTACACCTACACGAATATGTATGTACATACACATACTCCCACACAAATATATGTCTAGTTTCATCCCCAATTCATGTTCCTCTCATATAGTATTCTAACTACAATTTGATGAACCACCTATATGGACAAGCACTATCTTACTGAAGACAGCTGAACCCCATGTCTGTATCATAACATTAGTGTGTAACACTCAGGGAAAGGTAGCCCAGAAGAGGTTTTACCTCCTCTCAATGCCTCCTGTAAAATCTAGAAAGATGTGCTCTTTAAAAGGCTATCTAGATCATTCATTTGTAGGTTCAGTGCCACTAAATCAGTACAAAATCACATTATCTTCTGAAAAACTTGCAAGTGGAACTAGGTTAGAGGCTTCCACCACAGAAACAAAGAAATTATTTCAGACTTATTCCTTGAAAGCTTTTTGTCCATCTTATGTATCTATGATAGCTCTCAATAGTGGAATTTAGATACGCTGCCAGGAGCTCCATTAAATAAATACTTCTTACTGTGAAGTGACTGCAGATCTAAGGTTTGCCTATGAAAATGGGATGATAGCGCAGTGACATCCAGGTACCTGAGGCAGTAAACATTAAGTTCTTCACAAAACCTGTTCTATGCAGGCAGTCATATTTAAACTTAGGCCCAAACCCATTATTCTTAAGGTAGAAAACGGCATCATCATTTCATGTTTGTACCATAGTTTGAATTGAATTTAAAAAAATCTCATTGATTCTTGGGCCTCTTGAGGCCTTTCCCTTTATTGAGTTCATGTTCTTTACCACTAAAATTATGAGAATAACCTTTTCATAGGGTATCTGCAGAAGGTCCAAGACTACCAAGTGAGCACCCATATTTTTCAGCAATCGCTGCTGTTGATTCCGACATTTTTTATTCTGAATACAAAGTTTGCTGAGTCGAATCAAAATCTATAAATAAATAAAGAAATAAATAAGCATGCAAGCAAGCAAAGAATCAGTCATATCACACACAAACAAAAAACACCTTCTTTCAAAATCATTACTAAATTTACTTATCAAACAGGTATGTCAAGCAAGATTCTTAGCAGATATACCAACCTCTTTAACGATATTGTAGTTGTTGCTTTTATTGCTATCTATCTGGGGTTTTTTCATCCCATCCTGTATTGGACTCAAAATATTTGACTCCTGTAACAAAGAACACACAAGTGGAGATCTATTGCAATTTCCTCAACATCAAGTAATTACATGTAATAACAGCAAGTGAAGAAGTATTACAGCAGCTCATAGGGAACAGATATAACAGAGATAATAAAGGCTCGTTTATTCTTTATCCACCGGTCCAGTGAGTGAAAAGATTCACATTCAAGTTCTTCCTTTGTTTCAAATTTCCAACTTGATTTGAGGCAATTATTCTATGTCTTCATGATTCTGATCTTTCTAAAAAAGAATATGTTCCTATATCACAGACTAGACGTCCCAAGGAATTTAGATACTATGAGAATAGGGACCATAAGTGTATTTCAATAGACACCACTTGTTTCAAAAATCTGTAATACAACTGGAAAGATTACAAAGCCTGTGTATGTGAACTTTAAAAAGTCTGGAGAAAGAGCTTAAGATGTCCTCTGTAGTTGAGATAAGTAGCGTGGAGTTCTCAGCAGTACAGGAACAAGTAGTGTGTGGAAATTAGAGATGTTCCTCCCATTAATGTATTGGGTTTGTGTGTGTGGTGGGATTTTGGTGGGGGGGGGAGGGGGCTAGGGGGTGGCCCCTGTGAGAAGCTTCTTGAAGCTCCCCCGGTTCCAAGTTGGACCCACCTCTGGCCAAGGCAGAGTCAATTAGCAATGGTGGCTGTGCCTCTGTGATAACATATTTAAGAAGGGGAACCTGAGAGGAGGAGTGGGAGATGTGCGGAGGAGTTGTGAGGGAGACATCTCTGCGAACACCGAGGTCAGTGGAAGAAAGGAGGAGGAAGGGGGGGAGGTGTACCAGAGCAGAGACCCGCCCTGTATCCCGTGGTAAGATGGCAGGCTGTGCCCCTGCAGCCCATGGAGGTCACCGGTGGAGCAGATGCCGACCTGCAGCCCGTGGAGGAGCCTGCACCAGAGCAGGTGGCTGTGCCTGAACAAGGCCAGGACTCTGAGGGACAGCTGCGCTGGTGTAGTTCGGCGCTGAGAGGACTCGAGCCGGTGGGAGGGACCCAGGCTGGAGCAGCTTGGGAAGAGCTGCAGCCTGTGGGAAGGACTCATGTCAGAGAAAGTTTGTGGAGGACTGTCTCCCATGAGAGGGACCTGATGCTGGAGCAGGGAAGGAGTGTGAGGAGTCCTCCCCCTGAGGAGGAAGGAGCAACAGGGCTGACCGCAACCCCCATCCCCTGCCCCCTGCACCGCTTGGGAATTGAGGTAGAAAACTGGGAGCAAAGCTGAGCCCAGGAAGAAAGGAGGGGTGGGGAGAAGGTGTTTTTAAGATGGGGTGATACTCCTCACTGTCCTTCTCTGTCTGTTAAGTGTTGTTGTTTCAATTAAATTGATGCTCTTTTTCTTCCCCTGACAAGTCTGCCTTTTGCCCATGACCATAACGGGTGAGTCATCCCTCCAATTGTCCTTGTCTCAATTCCTAAGCCTTTTGCTTTATTTTCTCCTTCCCATTCCTGAGGGGTAAAGGGTGAGTGAGCGGCTGTGTGGTGCTCAGCTGCCCTCTGGGCTCAAACCATTACAGTGAAGAGGACACTCTGTCCTTATCTCTGGATGATGCAGGAAAGGAATTTAAAACAAATGAGAACCTTATGTTAAACTGCAACATCCGGTCATGATGCCGTATGGTCTGGGCTTCAGCTCTTAAAAAGCCCCAGCTGGGTATTATAAATAAGAGAAATCAAGTTAGCAAGTAACTGCTAACACCCACGCACCTATCCATGCATATGTCAATCAAAACACGGAAGAACATCTACACAAATACTCCAACTTAGAATACTGGCAGTGTTGGGGTTTATTTCTGCTGTCAGCTATGGTAAGCCTTTCTTAGCTGGAAACACAAAGAACTGAAAGATTGGACTTTGGATGCTGAAATTATTAAGCATGTGAAAAAAATGTAGCAGATCTCAGGACAGCCTCACAGTATAACCACAAGGATATAAACCAGTGTAATAGCATAAAAAAGAACCAAACAGGTGCACTTCTGAGTTTCATTGTGTCCTCAAACTTCCTACTGTTTTAGAGAAGAGAATTATACTAAAACACACACATGCACACCAATCTGAATGTTTATACCTTTTGAAACCTCCCTCTGAACTTTCTTAGCTGATGGTGAAGATGAGGAGTTCTATAAATCCCATCGGGTCTTAATTTCCAGTGGGGCGAGAACAGCTGCACAACTTGGCCATGGAAGCTGTTTATAACAGTGTCAGCACTGCTGTTCAGTGCGGTCATGTTGATCTATGCAACAACAGTGGATTTTTATTTGTTTAGGTTTGTTAGTATGCGTGCTGCCTTCTCTCTAGCTGTTTGAATCAATACTTTGGAAGATATTTCAGGCTCCTTGCTATAATTAACCACCCTTCTCTGTTCTGGGACTGTGGGTTAACCAAGATTAATTTACCTGTTACTTTTATCAGCATTCTTCCTCAATCACAGTAGTTTTATAATCCATGTGAACTGTATGTCTTATCTGGTAGTGCTGATCAGCATTAAACTGCTGAATCTATCCTTTCTCTTAACAAAATAAAAACCTGTTTATTGAACCCGTAAGAGTATGCCAGGGATGTAGTAGTTATCAAGAGATAATCACATCACTGGGATACCAGAGACACTCAGTTGCATATCTGCCTCGTTACACCCCATGATAGACATTCTCTGTCACACTTTTCTGTAGGGGACAGGCAGTCATAGAGATCACACTGAGAAAGGTTCTCATCTGAGTACCTCACCTTTAGGAAATTATATTTTCTGAAAAAGACGACTTCCTCTATTCATAAAATTCCCAGGATATCACGTTGCATTAGTCTTAGGATCCTTTCTTTCTAGCCCCCAAATGGAGGCCCAGATTCCAGCATTAAGTCCAAGCAGTTCCCCACCAGTGAAATAGTCTCACTTATCTCAGCAGGACAGCTGTGCAAGGCACTAAGCAGTGTCATGTAACGCTGGCAGAGTTTTGCCCTCCACAAGATGTATTTAAGTATCAGGGGCATGAGGGGCACTCTCAGAAGTTTCAGTTCACAAACTCACCCTATATATGATGTTTCAGGAGATGTTTGTTTAAACATTCCCAGAACCAAAGCAAACTCCCACAGACCAGAAATGAAGGAGAGCAAGGGACCACCAGGCGTTTAAGAGTGCTGAAAATTTATACCACTTGAAACCCTGCCGAACTTTCTCAGTGGCTGGTGAAGATGAGAAGGTCTATAAATGCCACTGCACTGTATTCCAGCTTCACCTGAAAGTCCTTTCACTGAGACTGTCTATTTCTCTTCCTCAGACCTGTGTTTCTGGTGCTACACCACCAATGCAGCCTCCAGTGACAGGACAATAAAGACCACGCTTTCCGTAGTCCATGGTATCTGTACAGACTCATAACACCCCTTCTAGAGATAACCAAGTAAACAGGCTTTATCTGCTTTTCCCTTCTCAAGCAAGGCTGTTATGTGAGATCAGTTTCAGCATTTCTTCCTAATCCTATATGGTGTCTAATTTTTGCCTGACCTAACTCCAAGCACTCCTATAATTCTGATCTCCAGTTCCTATCAAGATGATCCTGCATGGATGTAAGATCTGTCGTTTTTCCTGCAGAGAACTCTGGATACTTTACTTAGAAAAACATGGCCTTTTTTTCTACAAATCCCATGTCTGGAGTCATATAACTGAAAAAAAGTAGGTCTCTAGCCTCGCCCCCCAGGTTATCATAGAAAGGTGGCAACAATGACCCCAAAAGACTGAGAAGCCTAAGGGCAAAAAAAAAAAAAAATCTGATTTTTAAAAACTCTTGTGACAATCTTGCAATATGTTTTGGTGAGGACAGAAACTTTGATTTAACATAAGACTGTTCTGGAATGTAAATTTAAGCCCTTGTGTGCACTTTAACGTTGTTTGGGAAAAATTAAGCACAGGCAAATGAAGCATATTCCCTAAAGACCTAGAGGTTCATCCAGTTCAGTACTGAATACCCAGCATCCATTCCAAGAAAGCATGGGATCTCACAGGGATGTTTATCTGTCTGAAGCCAGCCACCTGCTTCACACACTGTAGATTATGACTAGCACCTCACCTCTTACATCCGACAAGATCACAAAGAGAGTATTCACTATCTAAAGTAGTTTTGCCAGGTAAAAACATTTCCTGACTGTTAAAGAATAATTTAACAGGGGAAAAAAATAATGGACAAGATTCTGAGCTATTGTAACCTGGCGCAGTTCTCATGGAATTACCAACAGATGATCTAACCAGTTGTGCAGATTACTTATTACTGTTCTGATACAGTACTCTTCCAGATCTGCCAGAGATAATATTGTGCATCTACTGAAGCACAGCTAATCCATACAGATCCACAGATGCCTCCTGGGACAAAAAAAAACACTGAAAATATCCCATTTAGAGGTGCTTCTCTTTCAAGCACATTGTTCTGTCCCCTCTTCCTGCAGTTTCTTTGCTATTTGGACTACCCATAGGAATAAAAAGGATCTATTTACACTTTTAAAATGTTATTATAGCTAAAAATCCTTGTAAATATCCTGCTGCAATTCTGTATCCTGTTTCCCCCTTACCTTTTCCATTCATTAAATACATAAAGGAACATTTTTTTTCCTACCAGAGCTATGCTTGAGTAAAGAACCTAGGAAATCCCACATACTTAAGCTCATAAAGTCCAGATTCCTCCCCAGTTCTGACACCACTAAATTCAGCTTAGTTATATCAGAGAAAGAGCAGGACCACTGTCCCAAGAAATAAGGATTCTCAAATCACAATATATCTCAAGAGTGTAGTATGACAAGGGTCAAAAAAGAAAAGTTCACCTACAAAATCTCAATATTCTTAGGTCAGTCTTATTTTTGGAGAGTGGAATTACTCATGATGTTTGAAACTCTGGGTCCTCTCCCCTAGTTGCAGGAACAGATACTGTCTACTCCTTTCTTCCAGCAACTCAACACAGCTGCCAACACGTGATCCCTAGATTACTTCTTTGGCCATGGAGTGATGCCATATACTGTGGCTTGCTCACTACCCAGAAAGGAAGGCAGCTCTGTGACATAAGAATGCAGTTGCTGAAAGCAGTGGGAGAGAATATTAAACACATTGATAAAAGAGGTTTTATTTCCTATTCTGTCTATTCCTAAAGCTCAGCCAGAATCCTGCACAGTCTCACTTTGCTGCTGTGATTAACAGACCACAAATTTGCAGTTGTTCATTAATCAATACTTAAACAATTCTAACAGCAAAGGCTTTAAACCCACCTCTATTGGCTCTTCTCCTCCTTTGGTTTGATTGTCACCCACCTCTCCACTCTCATAATTGCTGCTCTTTTCAACCCACAATTCTGATTTTTCTACAGTCAGACGTAGCTGATCAAGATCAGCCTTGATTTGCTTGTAGTTATCAACATCTTGATTAGACACAAGCAACTGAACCTGGAAATACAGAAAATTGTAAAGCTATTATAGCAGTAGCACCAGCACTTATGCCTGGGTAATTCGCATTCTAAGCCCCTCTTTCCAGGTGCTTTGTGTAACCTTCCCTATGAAATTGAAACATGACACCCACATGCTTTTTAGTTCCCATTCATCAAAAAACTTTAACAGAGCTGGAGACTGTAGTTGCCCAAAACAGGATAGTTAAAACATTGACAACATTCTCTTGCCGCCTTTAATACACTACAAAACATGTTCAGCACAAGCACAGATTTATAAGCTCTTGAGTACTATGCAGACTTAGCTCTGATGCACTGATTATGATCTTCATGATATTAAAACAATACAGTTACATGGTATTAATACAGTTAGAAATAGCAGTACTTCACAAGAAAAAGAAAAAAAAAGGATGACATGACAAGGAATCAAGATATCCAAAGAAAAGTCAGAATGGACAGCAACTTTAATGATCACCTACATCACATGGTTAGACCATCTTAGAAAAACTTGTTGGAATATAGCTCACAAACTGACTTTCAGGTTCATGTAATTTCCCACCATCTGAGTGGTTGCCTCTTACTAAAATTAATCTCACTTTTTCTTTTTTTGTACTGCTCAGATTATCTGGATTTTTTCACTGTTTTTTGCAGTCCTTGATTTAGCATGACCTACACATTTCCTTTCTTTGTAATGCTCTTTGCTCTACCAATATTATTAATTAAGATAATATTAAAAAAAAATAACAACAATCTTTACAGTAAATCAATACGCACTATTAAGAAATCACACTTATGTAAAAGATTAAGGTAACACGGCAGACAAGAATACCAATATGGACATTCTTTTTTTAAAAAAAATCAGTACATGCAGGTAAATAGTCACTATTTTGTAAAATTTTCATCATCTTCTCTCTTAGCTTGGTAAAACCTTGTTATTTTACAGAATTTATGAATGCTGCTCATCCACAGACATTCATATTCCATGTTTTTTACAGTCTTTTTTCTTTATTTGTCAGTTAAACTTTTTCATCCTTTATGAAAACATGTTAATCTGCTCAATCCTTGCTTACCTGGGAATAACAGCTATTTATGCAACTAACCAGCATGGCCTAATGTTAACAATCTGGTGGGAGGCCATAATGCAAAAACATTAAACAAAACTTTTCCAGGTCTTTATCATTCATTTGTTTTTAAACAAGAGAAACCTCCACATCTTACATAACGATGAGACAACATGCTAGCAAACTCCTGAAATAAGCATCAGATGGTCTTATCAACATATATTATACAGGGTTACATAACAGAGATGTCTCTGTCATCCAACCCCATGACATCCGATCTCCCCATCCTAATCCACTGACACATGGAGCCTGCACATGCACCATTATCAAGCAAAAAGAATAAAAGCTGAAAACAGACTTGGATCTATTACTCTCTTCCTGTTATTTGGGCGTATCTGTATCATGCAATGGAGCACAATGCAAAGACACCTGCATTAGAACTAGAAACACCACATGAATAACAAGAGAGCTTTATACCCAGCCTAAGTAGCCCTGAATACAGGAAGGTCTTATTGCTGACACCAGTACACCGCTTGCAGAACATGAGCTACTAACTCTGTCTCTGAGGGATCACTGCATTATGTCATGTTGTGAGCTGTGTGTGTCCCAGCTGTCACCATGGACCTACATTTTCAGTAATGGATGCAAGCCAGAAATAACTATTTCTGGGTGCACAACTATAACATACACTAGCACATATGGTCAACTCTAACGAAAAAAAAATCTCTGCTGAATTTGGACCTCTAAGGATATAACACTGTCATGCTACAAACAACAATTTAGGTAAGTAAAATAGCCTTTGGAAAGACTTTCCCCTCAGTCAGTTTCCTGGCATAACACTATGCCCATCCATACCTGTTTAAATGCTTGCAGAACTTCTGCTCTCTGGCTGAAGTGCTTAAATAGCAGGTGCAGAGCACCTGAGAGCAAAGGAGGGTAGTCGTGCATGATAAGGTGAATGAGGACCCGTAAAAAAGTTCTGCCCCCTTCATCATCAAGCTGAACAGCATTCTTCTCCTTTCTGCAATAGAAATGGGAAAAAAAGGACCAAATAAAGTAAAATAAGTAAGAAAAAATAAAAACTTTTGACATAAATATGCCTGTACACACAACCTTCAATTGACAGAGCTCTTAAAAACAAATCAAATACGCTGCAGGATGGAAACTATAAACATCAATTTAACATATTTTATAAGGACTTTAATCCTACAGTTACATGCTGTTGCAGCAATCTTGTGCAGAATGGACACTATGGAATGAAAGTATGTATGAAATGTGTCAAATATTGTGATTAAAATCCATATTGCAAAAACATTCATTTATGTCTTGTGTCAAGCTCATTCCCAATACAAATTAATTGAAGTAAACAGCAGTTCATCAGAGATTAATTTGGCCCTTTTCACTCCTTCCCTTTTCAGCTTCTATTAAAATTTCATTTAAGAAAAAATAAGCTCAAAAATAGTAAAAATTGCCAAAAGCATCATATTTCTGGAATCACATTCATAATCTGGAATGACAGAAAGCAGAGTTACACTTAACATATCAAAGCAGAAATAATGTTTCCAAGAAACCATTCAGTATCTGTTTACTTTAAAGATGCAGATGCCAAGGGCTGTGTGTTGTTTTACATTATGGGAGTTCAGGGAGAGGACAGGATGCATTGCTTGTGCTGGTAAAGACTGAGAACGCATAAGGGACTGAAAGGGGAAAGACCGGAGTGCCCATACTGCAGATCCTTCTCCCTAGGTATTTAAAGTATTTCCAAGAAATACTTTAAAGTCTATGGCCTTGTCTAAATGGAATTCATTTTTACTGGTATAATTATACCCATAGAATTCAATCAATATAGTGATAAGGGTAATAACTCTCCAGTATGGATATTTTCTGTTCTTATTTTTTTTCTTTTGTTTACACCATAGCTGAAATCACTTCCAAAACTCCTCAAGCATAACTTGTATCTACAGGCCTCTGGTGGTCCAGATGATCACGGCAAGTGGTCCACAGTTGATTTGAGGAGTCATAACAAAGAGATTATTGTTGACATAACTTTCTAAGTAAGTTCAAACACAAGGTGCAATGACAACAGGTCATGTGGTCTATGAGAAATACTGAAGGTCAACAGTAACCGACTGACCCAAGAAATTTGGGGCTACAGCCATAAGGAACACCAGAAAAAAGGTCTTTCTTTAAAAGCACCCATGTGAGGCATTATAAGATAAGTAAGTAATTAGTGTGGTTTAGTCCAATACACCTGTATACCATTCCCCAGCTGACTTTGGGAACATGACAAAAACTTTCTACCAACTGTCTCACAACTAAGAGGGTGGTCATTTCCAACCCCACAGCCATCCATACCAACTGGGCTGTGTGTTTGTTTGAAATCCAGGTCCCTTCTGGCACTTTTCTGTCTATGTATAGGTTATGCAATAAGAAGCAGCCAAAGGAAGTGGTAGGAAAATAACCATCTCCAAATAAACTGAGATTGTCCATAAGAAATATCAGTGTGAAAAAACAGATATATAGAGAGAGGTAAAACTTCAGAGAACATACCTGCCAGCAAACATGGTTTCAGCCTGAGCTGCAATTTCATCTATGTCAGGAACAATTGCTGGAAAAAATGAAAATTAAAATAAAAAATAAAAAGCCAGTGATCATTGTTTAATCCGCACAGCAAAATGAGCTCTGTTGCTCTTTAAAGTAGATGTTAATCAAGCAAAGGTCTAACTACACATTCCTCAACTAGGAAAAATTCACTATGTGCAAGGGTAGCATGGAAGAAACAGGACATGGGGCAGAGTTAAATTGTGTCTTACGGTTCCTGAGAAAGAGCCAAATTGTAGTCATGAACCAGTCCCATGGTGCTAGGTGCTGTACAAACCACCAACCACGACCCACAAATGACACAGAATATGAAACTTTTACATTTTCTGTTACATGAGCCAACCCCCACAAAACAGACTGTCCCGGTTTAGCTAGGATAGGGTTAAGTTTCCCCAGCAGTGGGGGGGAAGCTCTAGCTGGGTTATTCAATACCATGCTGACGTCACGTCCTGACGCCCAAGCGCGGGAGAATCGGTGAACACGTGTGTGTGGTCGCTCTCCTCACTGCTGTATCAGTACATATTTTGCTCTGTTCATTGTTATTACTGTTATTGCTATTGTTTGGTTTGTTGCTGTTGCACTGTTGTATTAAACCTCTCCTTATCTCAGCCCTGGGGCTTTGTATTTCACTCCCTTTGTGGGGGAGGGGCAGCGGCCGCGTGGTCTCAGACCCCGGCAGGGGCTAAACCACCACAACTTTTGGCACCCAACGTGGGGCTACAAGAGGGCTGAGATAAGGACAAAAGGAGAAGGTGTGTTAGAGCAATCTGTTAGGTGCAATTTTTTTTGTTAGGTGCAAGGTTTTATTTGTATTGTTTGATAAGGAACGATTGCAGTGCTGCCCAACTTGCTTGCGTGGTGGGGCTGGATTAATCCTTATATCCACTCTGTGCTCCCAGTGCTGGTGTTTGTTGGCGGTGGAAAATGTGTCAAGGGTCTTGTTTTGCTGTACTGGTTACTGTCTGCTTATAATGGGCTTGTATCACTGCTTGTGGGGGCGAACCGGTACCTGTTTGCTGCCTGGGCTTTTGTTTGGGGTCTCACCCCCTCTATGGGTGAGCCAGGGGAAGAGATTCTCTCGGTTTTTGAGAATTTCAGCTATCCCTGGAGCACCCAGACCAGTGTGTTTGCGGCACAATGCTTTCTGAATGTCTGCCAGATCTTCTTTTGGGCCATGCAGTACTTCTCCAACAATAGCACCACCCGGAAACCCGCCCCGAGGGCAGATAGTTATGAATGGCAAGGTGTGTGGGAAAAGAGGGGCAAGTGCCTGAGTCAGTGGTCACCCCCAACGTTCTGGGATTTCACTCCCGAACAAGTGCAGAGTCCTGATAAACTGGTGGAGTATTTGGAAAAGGGGTGTTGCCAATCTGACAAACCCCGGAAGACACAACTCGTTGCGATGTGCTGGGGGCTTGCCCATGCCTACCGTGTCATCTTTAACACTGTTCACTGCCCTCAAGGGGGAGAAAGGGCTGCAGGATCTGAAAGTGAACTTACTGGTACAGCAGCTGGGCCAGAGGGACAAGCAGTGCCAATGTCAGTCGACCCGATACGGAAAACCAAATATACCAAGAAATCCCCTCGCAGTGTACAGGGTGATGATGAACCAGGCCCATCACGAGAGCAGGAGGAAGAGCCGGAAGTAATCATCCGATCTCTATCCCTAAGTGAGTTGCGAGATATGCGGAGGGATTTCAGCCGCATTGCAGGCGAGCAGATTTGCACCTGGCTGCTCCGATGCTGGGATAGTGGAGCTGCTGGTTTTGAATTGGAGGGGAGAGAGGCCAAGCAGCTGGGACCTTTTACCAAGCAGGCTGGTATTGACAAGGCAATAGGGAAACAGGCTCAAACCCTCAGCCTTTGGAGGCAACTCCTGCTCAGTGTGAGGGAGAGGTACCCCTACAAGGATGATGCTCTATGTTGGTTAGGGAAGTGGACCAACATGGAGAAAGGCATTCAGAACCTCAGGGAAATGGCTGTGTTTGACATGATCTATGGTGACCTGAATGATGAGCGGTCACCAATGGATCCAGATCAGGCCCCTTGCACGCAGTTGATGTGGCGGAAGTTCCTGCAAAGTGGACCAGCAGCACATTCCAAAGCATTAGCAGTAGCGTCCTGGTGGCGAGACACCCAGACTCAGACAGTGGACGGAGTGATTGGCCAGCTCCGGCAATATCAGGGAAATCTCCCTTCCGCCCAACATGCCTGGGTTTCAGCTGTAAAGAAACTGTCTCAGAGGCTCCAGAAAGTGGAAGAGGACATGTCCTACATTCCACCTGCACGGGCCGATGTCTCAGCTATTAGAAGCAGGCGCTTCCCCACCCAAGAGAAGGGCAGTGGAAGACACACACCATGGGGCACCCTGTGGTTCTTCCTCCGCGACCATGGCGAAGACATGAGGAAGTGGGATGGACAGCCCACTTCCGCCCTAGCTGCACGAGTACAGCAGCTGAAAGGGAAGACCACCATGAAAGGGGAGTCTTCCAAGAGAGACGCAGCTCCAGTGTCCAGTCGGAAATCCCCCAGACAGAATAGAATGGCCAATGTTATGCTTAACCCTCTTGAGTGGACCAGGAAGTCATTCTTGCAGGAGTCACTCTTAGATCAAGTGATGGTGAGCAGGATTAGAGGGGCCCTGCCTCCAGGCAGGTGGAGGAAAGGGATAATCGGATTTACTGGAAGGTGTGGATCCAATGGCCTGGCACATCAGAACCACAAGAATATAAGGCCTTGGTAGATACTGGCGCACAGTGAACCCTGGTGCCATCAAGCCACAGTGGGGTTGAATCCATCTGCATCTCCAGAGTGACAGGGGGGTCCCAACAGCTGACCCTATTAGAAGCTGAAGTAAGCTTAACTGGGAAGGACTGGCATAAGCACCCCATTGTGACTGGCCCAGATGCCCCGTGCATCCTAGGTATAGATTACCTCACGATAGGGTACTTTAAAGACCCAAAAGGGTACCGGTGGGCCTTTAGTATAGCTGCCCTGGAGGAGGTTGAACAAGTGTCCACCTCACCCGGCCTCTCAGAGGATCCCTCAGTGGTGGGGTTGCTTAAGGTTGAAGAGCAGCGAGTGCCAATTGCCACCAAGACGGTGCACCGGCGGCAGTACCGTACTAACCGAGATTCCCTGGTCCCCATCCATCAGCTGATCCGTCGACTAGAAAGCCAGAAGGTGATCAGCAAGACTCATTCACCTTTCAACAGCCCTATATGGCCAGTGAGAAAGCCTAATGGCGAATGGAGACTGACCGTGGACTACCGTGGCCTGAATGAAGTTACGCCAGCGATGAGTGCTGCAGTGTCGGACATGCTAGAGCTCCAGTATGAGCTGGAGTCGAAGGCAGCCAAGTGGTACGCCACAACTGACATTGCTAACGCGTTCTTCTCCATCCCAATAGCACCAGAGTGCAGGCCACAGTTTGCATTCACTTGGAGGGGTATCCAGTACACCTGGAATCGATTGCCCCAGGGGTGGAAACACAGCTCCACCATTTGCCATAGACTGGTCCATACTGCACTGCAGAAAGGTAGGGCTCCAGAACACCTGCAGTTCATTGACGATATCATTGTATGGGGGGACACAGCTGAGGAAGTCTTTGAGAAAGGAAAGAAGATAATTGAAATCCTCCTGAAGGCTGGTTTTGCCATCAAGCGACAGAAAGTTAAGGGGCCTGGAAGGGAGATTCAGTTCCTAGGAATAAAATGGCAAGATGGGCGTTGCCACATCCCAATGGAGGTGATAAACAAGATAACAGCCATGGCCCCACCAACCACCAGAAAGGAGACTCAATATTTCCTGGGCACTGTGGGGTTCTGGAGGATGCACATCCCAAACTACAGCCTGATTGTGAGCCCTCTCTACCACGTAACCCGCAAGAAGAACGATTTTAAATGGGGCCCTGAGCAACAACAAGCCTTTGAACAAATTAAGCAGGAGATTACCCAGGCACTGGTCCTCGGGCCAGTCCGGACAGGGCAGGAGATTAAGAACGTGCTCTACACTGCAGCCGGCGAGAATGGCCCTTCCTGGAGCCTTTGGCAGAGAGCAGATGGGGAATCCCAAGGCCGACCTCTACGCTTTTGGAGCCGAGGATACAAAGGCTCTGAAGCTAACTATACACTGACTGAGAAGGAGATACTGGCAGCGTACGAAGGAGTTCGAGCTGCCTCAGAAGTGGTCGGCACTGAGACACAGCTCCTCCTGGCACCCCGACTGCCGGTGCTGGGATGGATGTTCAAAGGAAAGGCTTCCTCCACACATCATGCAACAGATGCCACGTGGAGTAAATGGGTTGCGTTGATAACACAAAGGGCTCAAATAGGGAACCTCGACCCCCCAGGATTAGTGGAAGTGGTCATAAACTGGCCAGAAAGCAAAGATGCTGGGATGTCACCAGAACAGGGGGTGAAACGTGCTGAGGAGGCCCCACCATATAACGAGCTGCCAGAGGAGGAGAAGCGATATGCCCTGTTCACTGATGGGTCTTGTCGCATTGTGGGAAAACATCGACGATGGAAGGCTGCAGTGTGGTATCCCACATGACGAACCACTGAAGCTGTTGAGGGACAAGGTGAATCGAGCCAGTTCACAGAGGTGAAAGCCATCCAATTGGCTTTGGATATTGCTGAGCGAGAAAAGTGGCTAAGGCTCTATATCTACACTGACTCGTGGGTGATGGCAAGTGCCCTGTGGATGTGGTTGCAGCAATGGAAACAGAGCAAGGGCAGACCCGTCTGGGCCGCTGAAGTATGGCAGGATATTGCAACCCGGGTGGAGAACCTCGTTGTGAAGGTGCGCCATGTGGACACCCATATACCCAAGAGTCGAGCCACTGATGAACATCAACACAACCAGCAGGCGGACCAGGCTACTAAGATCGAAGTGGCTCAGGTGGACTTGGACTGGCAGCATAAAGGTGAACTGTTCATAGCCTGGTGGGCCCGTGGAGACCTTGGGCCACCAAGGCAGAGATGCAACATACAGGTGGGCTTGAGATCTGAGGGGTGGACCTCACCATTGACACCATCACAGAGATCATCCATGGATGTGAGACGTGTGCTGCAATCAAACAAACCAAACGGGTGAAGCCCCAGTGGAATGGAGATCGATGGATGAAATATAAATATGGAGAGGCCTGGCAGATCGACTACATCACACTGCCACAGACCCGCCGAGGCAAGCGCCACGTGCTCACAATGGTGGAAGCAACCACTGGATGGCTCAAAACTTATCCAGGGTCCCACGCCACTGCCTGGAATACCATCCTGGGCCTTGAAAACCAAGTCCTGTGGCGACACGGCACCCCAGAGAGGATTGAGTCGGACAATGGGACTCACTTCCAAAATAACCTCATAGATGCCTGGGCACAAGAACACGGCATCGAGTGGGTCTACCACATCCCCTACCACGCACCAGCCTCTGGGAAGATCGAGCGCTACAATGGACTGTTAAAAACTACATTGAGAGCAATGGGGGGTGGAACCTTCAAACACTGGGACACACATCTGACAAAGGCCACTTGGTTAGTGAACACAAGAGGATCTGCCAGTCAAGCTGGCCCGGCTCAGTCAAAACTTCCACGTGCTGTAGACGGGGATAAAGTCCCTGTGGTGCGCATGAGGGATGTGCTGGGAAAAATGGTCTGGGTTAGTCCTGCGCCGGGCAAAGGCAAACCCATCCACGGGATTGCTTTTGCTCAGGGACCTGGGTGCACCTGGTGGGTGATGCAGAAGGATGGAGAGGTCTGATACATACCACAAGGGGACTTGATTTTGGGTGAAAACACACTGTGAATTATACTGTGCTTTTGTTAATTTTTCTTTGTTAATGCTAATTGCTAAATGGCAGCTGGACGTGACGCAGATGGTATAGAATAAAGGGGTGGATTATGTCCTGGTTCAGCTAGGATAGGGTTAAGTTTCCCCAGCAGTGGGGGGGAACCTCTAGCCAGGTTATTCAATACCATGATGACATCACCTCCGGGCGCCCAAGTGCGGGAGAATCGGTGAACGCGCGTGTTGTGTGGTCACTCTCCTCACTGCTGTATCGGTACATTTTTTGTTCTGTTCATTGTTATTACTGTTATTGTTCTTGCTGTTGTTCGGTTTGTTGCTGTTGCACTGCTGTATTAAACCTCTCCTTATCTCATCCCCGGGGTTTGTATTTCACTCCCTTTGTGGGGGAGGGGCAGCGGCCGTGTGGTCTTGGACCCTGGCAGGGCCTAAACCACCACACAGACACATGAACTTTAGAATATTTATCATAAATGAAATCATTTACCACACTGTCATTTTGCTTTGGAATAGCTTTAATATACCTTACTACTTAAGACTTTAGTATTCCTTAGCCGCTCCTCTGTTTTACAGCACCTCCAATTAAAGCAATTCCCCCCCTACTTGCAGGTGGTCACGCAGACAGCAGTCAGCCTTTTGAGCACTTCTGTGTGCACAGGAATGCTTCCTGGAAAGCCACTCCATTCCCATACGACATTCACCTCACTTAAATCTGTCCTTATGCAACCCTAATCATTTTTTTCATGATCTACCCTCCACTACATTTGTCATTGTGCAGTGTTTTGCAAAGAGTACAAATAGGAGAATAAATTGTCATCATGGAAAAAAGGAATCACTTTTTTTTTAAAGGAGGACAGGCCAGCAAAAATCTTATTTTTCATTTTCCCACAAGCTTTCAACCTTAAGCAGCATGCATCTTTCTGGCATAGTTGAGTTCATTGTTTGCAGTAGTCCACACAGATTTATTTTACATTGCAATACAATAGCAACATTTACCTGAGGCAATCCCTGGTGTGTCAGGCGGAGACATTGTAGAGCAATCAACATTTTCATTGTTTTCCCCAAACTCTCTCTTATAGATAGACAGCATGTAGGATATCCTATAGTCCAGTCTAACACTGAGAATAAACTACAAGAAAAAAAGTTTTAAATAAGACTTTTCTTCTACCATTTGGTAACATGGGTTAGGATTTTTCTGTGGTGGCATGTACAGTGATACACGACTATTTTAAGTAAATTATTAAGTAAATTATTTTAAGTAATTATGTCTACTAGGAAAAAAGAATCCATTACATTCATCAGTTTTCTGTGATTTCTTTCTTCACTCCAACCATGCTGACAGATATTGAACTCTACCCTATCAACTGCTGAATACTAAGAAGCAGACTGGATTTGTCCAGGAACTCCAGCATACTGCTTTGTCCCCACTGCCTGCAAGCCAGATTGGTACATTCAAACCCATGTTGAAACCAATTATTTCATATTTCAGCTGGACTTCCAATGTCCCATGAAAATAAGAAGTGGAGTGGGGCTGAGAGTAAAGATGACAGGCTCAAGGCTCACCCTCTCAGATGCCCAACAGCAAAGGGCAGCAGTGCTGCTGTAACTCCAGGCTCCCATGGAGTGAAGCACAAGCCTGGTGGTGTCTTTTGTTACATTGCTAATGATCATCTGAGGATGTGAGGAGCAAACAGCATTTCCTCCATAAGCTGCTAGCAGTGTTGCCAGCACGTGGCATTAAAAAAAAAGTTTGGCTTTGGAAGCCACCACTGTAATTGTAGTGGAGATCCCCCTCACTCAACGCTCTGCTTTCCTCAGCTGTGAAATTTGAAACTCATATGGGAAAAATCCTAATTCAGAGCTGGAAGTGCTGCTTTTATATTGGAAAGGTGAGGAAAATAACTAGGCTGGAAACATTAGTACTAATTTAAGGACTGACACATTTCAACAACTGACTGCCCATCAGCTGGGTGTCAGTGTTTCCCACACTTATGCTCCTTGCCCACAGTAAATGCAAGCATACAATGAAACAGGTTTAAGATCATTTAACATATTTTACAATCAGTGGGGGTGAAAGCACGTATGCTAAGTTACCAAGACTCAGGCGACAGGTGATGACTTAGAAAATGATGGCAACCTGTTTCTTTGATCTCTAACTAAAGTCAGAAAAGCTTCCCAGACCCAGAATACTGTAACAGGATTTCACTAGGACTATGCCATCTAAAAGCAAATAAAATGCCAGTTTAAGAAACAATATCTTTTCTTTAAAATCTTTGAACAAAAAAGAAAAAAATGCAGGTTTATTTTGGTTCCATGATTAAGTTACCCTATAATTGTACAAGCAAGATTTTTAAAAAATAAAGATTTCCCAAGTCCACGCATAGTCAACTGTCAGGCCATCTGTTTAATTCTGGCTGATGGCAGAAGTAAAAAATGCCTTTACTTAAAGGAATAAGAGGATATACTGAGAATTAAATTATTCTAAACAAATATTTCTTAGAATAGAATAGTTTTAATCACCATTATACTAGCTATGCATGATAATACAATAAATCTAAAATATTCTTACTCTCCTTTTAGGGTAATAGCACAGTAATGAAAGGTAAAGTGATTTAAATCAATCCTACTTCATTGCATATTAAACAAAACCGAATTATTTTGTATTTCTTGTGAACTAAAATCATATATGTGCACATTTACTGTGATTCACCCAACATATGACAATTTGCTAATCTGCAGTAATTTGACCATGTGATTAAACCATAACTAACAAGCCACAAATTAAGTAACAAATTAGGATTAAATGCTCTCCAATCCCGAGTGCTCTTGCACTGGACATGCTGCAAAAAAGGGAAGAATGAGACAAAATGTGATTCTCTTGCCTGTAATCAGCCAGGGAATGCACAGGACGAGGTTGATGTCCTGGAATCATCCTCCTAGGCATCAACCAGTATAGCAAGATAGTATGGAGAGAAACTCAGTCAAAAACCAAATGAAAATGAGAAGCAATACACATGAATGGTATTATTTTGGTGATATAACTTCATAACACTATCCTTCACTGTAAGCCTTATACTAAAGGAGCTCTGGAACCGAAGTATGCAGTATTGAGGATAGTCTAACAATTGATAGACTTTCAGATGACAAGTAATTAAGGTAATTAAGTAATTTATAAGTAGTCAGAACAAATTGAATCCTTCAAAAATGACACTGGTACACACAGATCCACAGAGTTTATAGAAAACATCAAAACATTCTTTCAGTGCATAAGTATTGCAGAAACTGGGATTTGATATACAGAACAAATGTGTGTCACTTCACTTACTAATAGGACAAAGTGAACATTATATCTCAGGAGGCATGCGAGTGTCATATAGCTTATCAATTCAGCTGGGAGAAAAATCACAGTAGCTCACAGATTATTCTCAATCTAACAGTGGAAACCTGAAACAGACTTCAAAAGTGCGTGGTCTTGCATGACTTCAGTGGGTCTACATCCAGTTCTGCCCTTCATCAAACTAGTGTAACAGAAGAGTTAAATACTAAAGTCAAGCAAGCTACCCCAGTCTACAATGTGTTAATGAGACTGGAAACAGACACACTGTCTTCAGAAAATATTAGGGAGGCAGATTAAAGGACAAGCTCTGCATTTTCACAGTTATAGGTACGGAGTTTCTGCAGCATCTAGTTCCTTCAAAAGTGAAGTAAGTGTATCAGAGTGAAGACCACAACTGTACAGTTGGTCACACAGAGGAGTATTCTTCCTCACATCAAAGTATTGTTTTTACAATGAACAGTGAATAGTAAGAATGTAGGTAACAGAACTTGCCACTATGAGAATAAGTAAAGAACTGTGAAATGACTGCTATGTAACATCGCATCAATCATTATTACCTGCAAAATCTCAATGATTTTCAATTTGGTGTCCATTACAATCACATCTTCACTGTCTGAGGTGCTGGCTTGCTTGCTTGGGTGAATGCTTGGCTGTACATCAGGGGCACTGATGGGAAATATAGATCCTCTGCTCAGCACCATTTGGGTCATCATCTCTCCAACACCATGGATGGTCCTCATAACATTGTTTCCTATGCATTAAACAAAAACACGTATATATTTGCCAAGAGTAAGTCTTGCTTGCAAAGCTATGTATCACACATACCCTTTACAGTCTTAACAGGCATATTGAAAAACAAGTCTTCAATTCCTGATCAAAACTCAGGAGAAGGAATTCATTCAAATTACCCAATGGTTTAGGGACAAATTTTCTACAGATTTTCCAAGAGATCATTTCTTACAGGTCAACAGATGGAAAAGATGCCAAAATATTTCCACAGCTCTGTTAACATGTTCAAGAAATCATAAAAAGTAGAACAAACTAAATCTTAGTAGTTCACATAATCCATTCCTTTGTCTGAAGGCATATTATCTACGTCTAAGACCATTTCTGAAAGAGGTTTTTCTTCAACCTGTTTTTAAGAATATTTAAGCATTGCCTATCACACATTATACAGCATCCCTGGGCAAGCAATTCCAGTACTTGATTATGTTTGTTAGAAAACTTCTATTGGTATTTCATTTATATCACCTATTGCTGCAATTTATGACCTTGCTTTGTAGACACATGGAGGAGTTAATTTTCCACACCTACTCCCACTGATGTCTTCGCCATGATGACTGGACTAATATATGTGCTTGACAGTAAGGTTACTTTCGGCACTGCAGAAACTGGAAGGAGACTATCCAAGCATCTTATACATCACGCTAAGAGAGAGTAAAGATTTGAGCCTGTGCAAGTCTGATCAATCTCTGCCTTTCATAAGTTACGTCTGGGAGAAAAAAATTATTTTACACTCATGTGGCAAAAAACTTTATCCAGTCTAGTTGCAATGGTACCTATCACTGATGCCAGTTCAGCAAAATCCACCAAGAAACGGCATCTGTTCCCATAGATTATACCAGTCTTTCTTTATAGTGAATTTTTATATGAAAAGCATCTCAGTGACTCAATTACTATCTTGCTACCTGCCTACCTGAATTAGTTTCCTTTCTTGCAAAGGACAGATCTGCATGAATGGAGGAAGGGAAGGGAAGGGAATGATAGCATCTCTTCACAGAAGAAGTGCCAAGACCTAGACTACACCAAAGGCAAACAAAAGAATGGAGGAAATGTAGCTTTGCTGAGGTAAACCTGAATAGTTCTTGTATGTCTTTTAGTACACATTAATCACCATGCAACTGACAAGTTTTACTCACACTGAAGAGACCCTCTTCCCAGATAATCTGCTGTAAAAAGCCAAAGCTATATTTTATTTTGTTAGCAATATCCTCCTCTTATGCCCTTTCTTCAATCCACAGAGCTCAAGTACTGCATGCAGGGAAAGAGGATGCCTTCAGCCCTGACTTTAAAAGGAAAACACACAAAGAATATGCTTTTTCAAAGTGAATGAGGCAGATTAGTGTCACATTTGAGGTCCTGTTCAACATCTAGTCTGGTGTGCAATCACTCTGAATTGGTCTTTTGAAAATAATACTTCAAGTCCCTACAAAGGTGGGAAAAAAATGTCTTTCTGACTTTGCATGATGTTAGGGAAAAAAAGCTAGAAGTCCAATTAAGGCCTATCCTCCTATTAGGCAGGCACAGAAAGTTCTCCTAACTGCTTACACCAGCATAAAGGAAATGAAATAATTCCAAATACCCTTCTTCCTGCAAATTAAAATGGTGCATTTTCCTTTCAAATCAATAAAACAGCTGGGGAATAACATAGTATGGATGTCTCTCTTTCTCTCTCTCCCCCTCCCCACCCCCTTTCTCCCAGCGTGCTAAACATTTATTTGCACTGACCAACATTCAGTACACCCATGTAAAGCTAGGTTACTAAGTGGAAGGCCTTCAACTCTTAAAGCAGCTTCAGTTAAACTGACTTTTTGCATCTTCTTCATCTTCAAACTGTGAAATAAATTACCTCATTCATATCATCCTGTCCTTAATGCTGACTGATAAGCCCACAAACAAGACCTACAGGTTGTACAGCTGCTTCATGGCCTGTAATAACCCTGCCTTACATCTCAGTTGAGAAGTCCTCATCCTCCCTCTCACGACATGTTTTCAGAATCCCTTTCACTCAGTTGTACAGAGGTGAATATAAATACAGGCACTCCTATTTGGAAAGCTCAGGAATTCTCTATAAAACAACTTGAGTCAATGGGGTTACCAGCTGATTATTAAACCACTTCAGCCTAAGACAAGTCTAGATATTCTTCTCAAAAACTAGATACCCTGCAGTTTGTCCAAAATGAGGCAGAAGAATTCCACTTTATCTTGAAAAGTTCCTGCCCACCCTTCAAGACTGAAGTCCACTCAGTGTAAAGTTAACAAAAAAGGTAGCATCTTTTGGACAAGGAGTCAGACAATGTCTTGGGTGGACCTCATCTTCTTGGAGAAAGAAAGCTGGGATTTTGCCTAGAGCATACACCTTGCTTATTTCTCAGCTATCACTGGGGTGCTTCACAGGCACCACAGGGGATGGGATTCAACTCCCTCTGTGACCAAGGAATTAGTAACTCTCTCTGCATTTCAGGACCACCTCCATAGAGAAGACTACTTTCCCCACCTCTTAAAAGGACAATGAGAGGCCTGATATAACAAAGACTGGGAGGCACTCAGCTAATGTGATGATGGAGCCTATAAAAGCATCTAGGAAATAAAAAGAAATTAGATGACTGCTGTCCTCTCCCCTTACCCACAGAACAGCAGTGGTAAAGGATGGTACAAACCAATGAGTAGTAGCTGTGAAGCTGCTTCCCAACAGCATCAGTAACAATGATTGACCCTCTGTCCACAACATTCCTTTACTATTGACCTTCATGTGACTGACCTAAAGAGCTGGAGGCAGGAAAGCAAAGGAGGATTAAGATGATACTTATTATGCCATCTCATATTGTATTTCATTAATGCATAGGAAAGGATTTTAGTGAGAGAAAAGTCTACTTAATCCAGTTTGGTATTTACAGCTGAAATGAGTAGTGACTTTTTTTTTTTTTCCTCTTCTGTCAGTAACAGCAGTGAGACAAGGTGTCATGGGTAAACCCATCTCGGAAAACTTTTTAACTGACTGCCTGATGCTGACTATTATTTTCAATTAACTCAGAGCAGGCTTGGGGAGAACACTCCCAGAGTGAAAATAATACAGCAACTGGAACAATTCAGCGTTCTTTTTAGGAAAGATATTTTAACAACTATGTTTTGCAGGGTGCTGATGAAATGTAACCATCTCTTCGAAGTAGACAGGAGTCAATAAGCACATATACATGTCAATGAAGCAGCTGACTGCACCTCAACACTGGGAGGAACTGCTCTATCCTTCGGAAGAAGCCATGAGGATCATTCATGTACATAAAAAGTGGGCAGTATCTTCTCTTCCAAAAGATCCCCCAGTAATCAGCATTCATGGTGCTCAGTGTTATCTGTCCAGCCTTGGAAGTCTAGACCATATTAAGCATGGTTTTAAATCTGTCACTCACAAACATCAGGGGCCAGCAGCAGTCTTGCTAGTGAATTGTTTCTTCTTACTATGCTTTTGTGTTCTCTTGGCTTTAACAGTTATCTCAGCAGGAAAGGGTATGAGTCTCTGGTAAGGCATGAAGAAAGGTTATTGCAGCTTAAAAAGTGACTGACTGCATGTCAGCTAAGCCTGCAACAATCCAAGACAAAATACACTGGCTCAATAAAAGAGATTTAAGTTCTTAATACATATGCACACAATGACTAAAATAATGGAGCTCTGATCTTAGTTACAGCTCCAAAGTGCTTCCTGACTACCAATGCCCAAGGAAAAATTAACTTAATGCCTCAGGTAGTTGGCTGAGCTAAATCAGGAGACCTAGCAAGTAGATGTGAACCCTGATTACTTTTGTGTGCACTTTGCTAGAGACAAGTGAAGAGAAGTCTGAGCTGTGCTTTCATATAGTACTGCCACCCTTAACCTGCTGACCTCCATCATTTGTTGTCTTCTTTGAAGTCAAGGTATTAGCATTTATATATGGCTGAGAAGCGTAGCAGGGAGAGAACGGTCATTGCAATGTTGTAAGGTGCTATTCAGTGCAGCCAACCACTGCTCTCACCAGCAAACCACTGCAAAAGTGTTTGGAACTGTGACTGGCCAACAGAGGAAAAGAACGCAAGGCAATCTCCATGAATCTTCTTCCATTTTTCCAACTTTCCCTTCCTCATCCCAATCTTCTGCTCCTCCCTCTGCCAAGACAAGTCAGATGCCAAGAACCTTCCATAAGCAGTGGACCCATTAGAAATGCCTCCTGCTGAATGTACGGTCTCACAAGGTTAGCCAATGGAAGAGTGAAATCACTGTATGCACAAGCGGTAATTTAAATGAGCTGCAGATTGACAGGCACTGAAAGAAGAGGAAAGAAGAGAATGCTTGTCATGTTTTGAAAAGATAACTGTGCATCTCCTTTTTATTATGATGATCACAACTTCCTAATGAATATCAGGTTCTGTCCCAAAACTGTAGCACATAAGCTCATACAATTTGGGATGATTGACAACACAGCAACCTCTCTGAGAAGACGACTTTTCAGAGGAGTTAATTATGGGAAAAAAATAACCACCACCCAAGTAATTGAAACAGTGGGTAATTTGACACTTCATTTTCTACATAAACATATTTTCTTGCTAAGTCATTTACTGGTTGCAAAAATTCTAAAAGCAGAATATAAAAGTAAACAACAATCTACTATGTAATGCAGTATGGGTGGTAAGTGACAAAATTCCATATTCAGAAAGAAAAACAACTGTCAAAGGCAGCTGGCAAATTCATGCCTTTTCTTCAAATTGTTCCTAGCCAAGCGCTATGCAGCATCCTCAGTTTGCTCTCCAGTACCCACAGCATTTTAGGTATTTCACAAACAGTGCAGAGAACTGTGCAGTAGCTGAATGTGAATGCACAATGGACAGCTTCAAAGGCTGGCAGATACCCTTACAGCGAGTAGCCCTCTACTCCACAGATATCCCCAAGACACATGGAAACTGACTTGCAGCCTTGTTTATTTAAAAATTAACCATATCTACCTGATCTGGTCCCTAGTTGCCACAGGACAGTCTGCACTTACTAAGATTATTGTTCAGTCTTCCTCAACACAGATATAGGAAAGATGGATGACTAGGACTCAATATTCAAAACTGCTCAGCCAGTTTTAGCTCAAACAGTTCTCCACAGTGCTCATCTCCCTACTCAGAAATGTAAAAAGTGCCTATATTTTCAAAAGGATTTTAACACCCAGCAGCTCTCATTAAGGACTGGAGAAGCCACATGCTCAATGTTTCTGGAAACTAAGTACCTAAATAGGAGCTGACATATGATGGGTTCTTCAAGAAATCTGGTACTTAATGATCAGAAAACACAAATGTACATGCATCCACTGCTCCAACAACTTAATTATCCTGTCCATAAAAGCCCAATACATTCTTCAATCCTGCTTATGGGGGGGACACACAACAACACAGACACACAAATCAAAGGTTTTGTAAAAATGTGTCATTTCTTGCATTGTCTCTGTAATTATGAAGTTATAGAGATAACCCTCTGTGTCATCAAATGTAAACATGCTTTTGACTAGGACACCTGATGCTTCAACTTCTTCCAAACAACTCCTAGAAAACACTTCCTTCCAATGCAGCAGGACACAAGCCAGACAGCACGTGCCAACATACTTAGCCCCTCCCTGCCATGCCAACTTCTTTCACCAAGCCCTTCATGCCTCCTTCCCCATCCACAATCCAGTGAAGTTCCAAAACCTTCTCAGTCCTCCTCAGCCATTCTCATTTTTCCCATGAAATTAACTTTTACCAACTGTCACCCTGGTGAGGCAAAACTGAATTTTGCCAGTGTGCTGCGGAAACTTTAGGCTGGTTTCCAAGCTCACTGCTACATTAGGAGATATCTGGCACGTTGCTGAAAGTCCAAAACTTTTACCATCATCAAAGTCAGTTTTCAGCAAAGCATACCTTGACTCAACCCATGCCTCAGTGTAGGTGCATTCAACCGGGTTTTAAGACAATACTTATAACAGCAAGTCACTTTCCTGATGACTGCTGAACCAGGAGCCTTGACTCCAAACAGCCTTGACTTGGTGGATTTCACCGAGACCTACACTATTGCTCCACCATAAGCTTCTTAAAGTTTCAGTGCCATCTTAAAGCATGCAACACTGCCAATCCTTGAGGATCCTCTGACAGGGAACCCTATGCACAGCAATGTCTAGTTACCAAGGGCTAAATTAAAAACCCCATGGCAACTCTAGCTCTACATTTCTTTGCCTTTGTTGATTTGGCTACATTGCTTCATACAATTTAATTTTTCTGCATGAAAAGTTATAGCCATTTTTAAGACATACAATAACAACACTTCAGTACCTAAAGGAACACATTTTATTTCAAACCCTTTAGAGCTATATATTATTTGCCAGAAGCATTAAGCCTTACAGCTCTGTCTGTGAAAGAGGTATTAATTTTTACAGGTTTTCTACAGAATTTGCTCATAAAGACTGCAGAACCTACCATAAACAGGCCAAGAATCACACTTTATTTCTTCATTAAACCATTCTTCGTCACTCAATAACTAGCTGACCTCAGGTAAGCCTCAAAGAAAACCTAATGCATGACATTAAGGGCAGAAGGTGAGATCACCTCTACATTTTATACAGCCCTCAGAACTAATGAGGCAAAACAAACAAAAAGAACCACAATATGCAATGCACATACATTTGCTACCCACTGCCCTGAGTCAATCTGGCCACCCCAGCCTCCACTTACCTACAGTATATCCACAAGGCCTCCCTTACTGCATACAAATTCACTGCTACCTAGCCATAGTGAAACTCCCCCAGACCTCACCTTGTCCTGACATTCTGCGGGTTCTGCTGATGTCGCTTATCCCCAGAACCACAAAGCAGTGTCAAAAAATACAGCTTTCATGCCATGGACATCAGACAAAGGAAAAAATACATACACCAGCATGCTGGCCTTGAAGGTAAAAAGCATCATGGGAATCAAGCCTTCTAGCCAAGTTATGTCTATGAAATGGATATCGATTCCTAGAGCACCAGTGGTCTAGGATTAATGCACAGGTCTCATGATGAAGGAAAGAATAAGGAGGAAAGAAAAATGGTCCATGCCAGGGAATTAAACTTTCAGACTGGCCTCCCCTTTGGTCAGACATTCTGCACTGAACAGCAGTTGCTTCATTATAGACATCTGACTAACATAGCTAACTTTCCTAAGGGTTAAATCTTTTTTCTCGTGTAACCCTTTTTTTTTTTTTTTTTGTGTAAACTGCTGGCATAAATTATTGCTTCAGTCTGCCAGGCAGCCACTGCCTCATTAGCTCTGCTAATCAAAGTATGCCTCAAGAAGATATTTCAAATTGTTAACTAGACAAAAGACCAGTTAACAGACATGGATGCAAGGCTGAGAAAAAATACAGTCTCACTGGTGCTTCTGAGCATCTCTACTTGCAGCCAAGAGGACTGGAAGAAAATGCTACCTATCTTGCTCAGTTGAAGCTGAGGGGCTAAGCAGACTGCCAGGGTTTATCAAAGGGACAGAAGACTAGACCAGAGTCCCCTGACACACTGATATACAAGCATGCCTTTGTAGAGAAATGGTAGCCCACCAGTGCTGAAGTCTTCAGAACAGAGCAAGGGCTTCCCCATTCTGAACCCTGCCAGGGTCGAATCCTTTGGGGTACATCACAACAAAGCAGCAAAGTTTGAAGTATGACACAGGGGTCAGACTTTTCATGATACATTTCAGAGAAATGTTCCACAGTCTCAGGACACCTATGGACAGATCTTCAGTCCCTTCGGTCTGCAGGAGGGATATGCTACCAAGCTAAAGACCCAGACATAACGTGAAGGAGCTGGGATATCTGGCTACCAGTTTGAATAGGTAAAAGGAGGCATCTGTTGATCCAGTCATGAGCAACACATTTCATGTAAGAATCACAGAGGCAGGAGCAATTGGAGCTAATTATAAGTAGTTTTTAAAACCTGTTTTTCAGAAAGACTGAGCATAGCCTTCCTTTGTGGAACTAAACTGAAAGACTCTAACTGATGTCAGTGGACACTGACTCAGAAAATTGTAGCCATTTGTGTAGAGCTCCTGAGGGAAAGACATGCTCTGCAGATAATCCAGGTTTGTACCACTGAGGGCTTTTTCAAATTGATGCCCAGTACCATGAAATGCATCCCCAGATATATGTAGCTTAAATTCAAGGATGTATTTTCTTGCATGTCATTATTCCCATGCCCAAACAACGTTAACTAAATAGCACTGAGCCACATGGCAAACGTGTAGCTTGCCTGCTAATACTACCATGACGTTTCATCTTTCAGACCTGACATATGCTGTAGGTGCATGGTTTGACTAAAATCAGCTATTTGAAAGATCAAATCACACCTAGAGAAAGATGTGCATTTTAATTCACAGAGAATAAATAACCAGTATTGGACAAGGCAGATTGGCTCCTGACTCTGGAACGATACAGCAGGGTGCACTTAGGAAAGCAATGACTTTACCTTTTAATTAAAACTGCAAGAGATTATAATGTTCTTGAAAGGTGCCAGAATGATAGAACTATTAAATGAAGTCCTCACTTTCTCCTTAAGAAAAAAAATGCCTCTTTAGGATACAGGTAGAGTATTTTGTAAGCCCCATTTTTTAGAATCTGAAAGGGGAAAAAAGAAACAGAAAAAAAGCTTCAAATAACCTCAAAAAATGATTCAAAGTTAAGACATTCTGATTGAAAAAAGTAAGTTGGCTGCAACATTTTCAAGTAAATTAATTTTTAGGATGCAAGCTAGGTAAGAAGCATTTCCAAAAATATATATATTTTCTTTTTCCAGGGTCCTATCTCACAAATGTTTCTAGCCAACCTTCCCCAATCTGTCTTCATCAAATAAGGTCACACTTGAAAACTACATGTACACTAATTTAATTCTGGTTAAAGTAACTACAGTGGCATTAAAATCAAGCTTTTTAAAGGAAGTAAGGCATAACATTTATAATAACGTAAGGATCTTTTCAGAATCTTTGCAGAACCAAAATAGAGAAATTCACACACAATATCAAGGACTACCTTAGCCATCAAGGTGACTCACAATTTAAGCAAAGGATGGAAAAGGACATCTTGAGGTAAAAGGTTAGTTAAGTCTTCATGCAACTTCCACCTAAACCTAAAAATACATCCCATTTTGCGGATTTGCTTCAACAGCTCAACACTTGTCATATATACTTCCTTACTTAGCAAGTAGTTTTACTGAAATGAGTGGGTCTATTTAAGAAATAAATATTAAACAGGGAAGAAGACTCCAGATTGCTGGCTGTAAATTTGGTTGTTCCAATTTTGAGGTGCACAACTCCAGGCAGGCTTCCCACAACCAAGACCCACCCCATTCTTCCACCCATCATTAATATATTTCTACCCATTCCCAAAATCATGACTACAGTTTTCACAATGTGGAGCAGTGGCCAGACCAGTAAAGAGCCAAGCTCACCAATTCCCTACAACTTCACATTATAGGAGTCAGATGCTGCAAGATTTTGTTGCTACTGACCCAGAACAAATCAATGTCAACAATGGAAAGGCAGTGTACCCTCTGTGTCCCCAAATTTAGTCAGCACTGAAACTACCATAGAAATCAAAACTAAAATGCAGGACCTAGCATGCAAAATAAATAGATCCTACCCAAAATTCTTAACTTTTATAGAGCTGCCACCTTGGATCTACTACAGCTGCAGAATAGGAATTACATGACTCTTCCATTTGGTCAAACTTCTTCTCAAGTCACTTGTCCTAGAACCTGAAAATCAACTGCATTTGAGAATAGGCATAATTATTGACAAAATATTGCTGTTAAATATCCATTTAATATTAATTGATGTAAATTTACAATAAAATAGTGATGAAAATTAAAATATACAGAGCCCAAGCTGGTATTCAGTAGCACTTTCCTACATTAGTTACAGGACCAGGCCCCTAGTGGTTGATAAAATTTAAACACATTTGTTTATACCATTAAACCATCAGTCCCAGCCATCATGGCTGGCTTTCAGTGTTTGTCAAACTGGGTTTTAGAGTTACACTTCAAAGCTCTAAGCTCAAAGTATGAAATACATGCTCTTACTGAATTAAAGCTAATGCCTAGACATTTGTGATCACTGACTGGATGGATTAAAAAACCCCTCAACTTTTATAATCTCCATACGACAAAATCACAACAGATATACTTTTTTTTTTTTTTTTTTTTTTTAGAAAAAGAACATCAATGTAATGAGTTTTGCAACTCAGGGAAGCTAACTTTCCTTAAGAAAGAAGCTGTGTAAACCTGTACATCCCTAGAGCAATAATGTGTTGGAGGAACATCTACCTGCAGTAGTCTGCATTCAAAGGAATGATATGAATGTTGCAAGTATTGGACCTGCCAGGGAGGATGCTGTGTAGCAAGACCCTTGTCTGCAGAGTCTGGAGAGATATGGGAGAGAAGAATATGACCTCCTCTAAAGGCAGGAAGAAGTCATCCTCACCCCTAACTGACTGGAGAGAGGGCTCCCATCATCCTGAATGAGGGCAGGGAACAATCCATCTGCCTGTATTTTATGGAAGTTATGAATAAGAAAACACTTTCTGAAAAGATCAACGGACCATCCTGATTTTAGAAAATGTCAACACATTTTCAAAAACCACAAAAAAACCAGGCTGGATTACTTTCTATTGTAATCCTTTTTACTTGCCTAAGAGACCAGTATTGTAAGTTAAAAGGGACAATAAAAAGCCAAGACAGGTAACTGATAAAACAACTAACATTCTCAGCAACTCAGTTTTATAACACAGAGAGTTGATATAGGTATATTAAGAAAGTTAAGCATAACTGTAAAATAGTTAGCTATAGTAAACTTAAATTATACTTTAAACTAAAATTCCTTTAAGCTGTAAAAGCAAGGCATCTCTGAGCTGTAAAAGCAAGGCATTTCTGAATTGTAAAACAAGGACAAAGGACTGGGGCCTCTGACACCTGGAGATGGAGGAGATCTGCATACCCAGAGATGGAGGACACCTGCACCCACCCCCTCCGCAGATGAGGGACACCTGTGATTTGCAACCCAAAGGATGACTCCCCATTCAAGGATATGCATCACACATCAAACCGAGAACGAAGGAAGATGGCACCGATCAAGGATGCACATCATATCACATTTCGATAAGATGGAGGAAAGCATGACAATGTTGATACATTTATGGCCTACGGAAGAGACTGTTGATACAGAAATTCCAGGACTAATTACACATCATTATGAATACGTATGTTTGTATTGTAAGACCTTGTGAATATGTATGAGATACCTGCATTTAGGTCGGGGTTTCACTGGCTTAAGGTGTGCATGTTTGGTGGAGAGATCCCCCATGCACCCAGCGCTGAAATAAAGAATGCCTGCTTTCTAACACTCTGACTTCTGAGTTTTAGAGAGTTCTTCTCCGACCGACTTTTACGGTATCAGAGTGAATATCTGTGTAAAAGGAGAAGGGGAACC
The DNA here is from genome assembly GCF_031877795.1 of Strix aluco. Lineage (NCBI taxonomy): Eukaryota > Metazoa > Chordata > Aves > Strigiformes > Strigidae > Strix > Strix aluco. The sequence continues at coordinate 25,311,839 of NC_133935.1, forward strand.
TTTGATGTACAATCTTATAAGTACTAAAAAATTGAAGAAAAATATATACCTACAGCTTTGCCTGGTGAACAACCCTTACTGTCAGAATGAGGGGGGATCTAGTGAAATTCCCAAGAACAATTTCTCTCTTGGCCTGTTCATTCTTCAGGATCCCTAATGGATCTTGGACAAGGTGGATCCAGACTCCACAGGACCTAGGTAACTTTTGGGGTCAAACTTGTTCGGGTAGAATTGACTACACAAGATGCAAAGCACTGTAGAATCAGACCCCTGGCCTTTCCCCTTCTCCTAGAAGATAAAAAAGTACAGGAACATCATTAAGAGACATGATCATGCCATACACAGGCCTGTTCCGGCAACCCTAATACAGCAAGGCTTCCCTGTCAAACACAGACTCAAGCCCAGTCTCAAGTCAGGACTCACTCATCCTTAGCATCACCTACAGTCCAACACATGCAGAGGCACAGAAGTTCCAGACCACCACCACCACTCAGACAGAAAACAAGCACTTTCTGCACCTTACTGTGGGCTCAAGCAGAAGTTCATGAAGTCTGAAAAGACTGGACACAGAAGCAGTCAACTATGCTACAGCACAAGCCAGCAAATCCCCTGAGCTCAGCTCTTTCTAGCTCAGCGTAGACACATCGTACCTCAGCTACAGCTAAGTGATACCTGGCAAGGCAGAGAGCACACAAGCAGATCAAGGGCTCTGTGTGTTTAGGGCCTCACTCAAAACTTCTCATTACCTTGTAGAAAAGACACAATCAGAATGTGAGTGCAAGACAACCACAGGACTGGTTTTAGAGGACTGCTACCTGACAAAAGTTTTTTTTAAAAAAAACAGGAGGGAAAGGAAAAAAATATTGAAGCCAAATACCCAGCTGGCACAAACTCTCACAGCCCCAGGAATTAGAGTAACTTATGCCAGCCAAACTCCTGCCCTTATGGTCTGATTCATTCCTCACCAGCAGGCTTCCACATGAAACAAAGATAGGCAGAAGTTACAAACAGCTGACATTTCAGCCACAGCAGTTGTCTCCAGAATGTCAGCAACTACAGTACCTGGCGCTTTCTTCTTGAGCTCCCTCTCTAATCTTAATCTGCAACTAAAATTAATGCTGACTGGGTTTTGTGTGGTTTTTCTTAATGAAAAGTACTCCCCTGTTTTGCTGTAGTAGTATGTTTTTCAGACATGAAATAGGTTCTTTGGGCATAAAGTTCTCTGAGCTGCGTGCTCAGAAATAGTGAATAGGAGTTACGTAACTGCTTAAACTGCTTCTAAATTATGCATCCTTGTGACATATGTATGCATCTTCATACCCTAATGCTGCCCATGGGTAAGTAAGTATGCACCTCCAGAGAAAGAAAGAGGAATGGCAAGATGCTTGGGCATAGCAGTTAAATATTCAGGATCATTCTGTCTCAACTGCAAAGCGAATGCAGTTTATGTGTTTTATGACCTGTCAATCAGAAAAGAAGAGGGAGGCTGAAGACAAGATATAACCATCCAAAGATGGGCATCCCTTTCTTTTGTCAAAGACTGTAGAAGGCCTCTGCAGCAAATCTTAAAGCTATTTCAACTAAGAACACCCATCTCTCTGCAGAAAAATTTCAATGCCTGTTTTTAAGCCTAGACAGCACAGCAAATATCTCTATCTCTGGTCCCCCTTAAGATGTCAGACATGACTGACAACAGTCTGAGCTAGCAAAAACCCTCTCTAAAGCAACAGGCTTTCTAGCCATATAGTTAGCAGGAAAAGGGGAAGAAAACCCAAATCAGCCCACTGATCATTCCCAAAAGAACATCAGCGTATTGTCACATCCTGACCTGAACTGGTCCAGTGTTTAAAAGATAAACATCGATGGAGGCAGCTACAGCCAAGAAAGAAATTTAAAGAGAGTGTGTAAAGGCCGAAGCTAATCTAAGACACACAAAAAAATCCCACCTTTGTTCTGTGCCTTTTTTGCTGAAAGAATGCGAGACAAAAACAGCTGTGTGACAAAAGTTTCCAACAAGGCTCCATTCAATGGTTGAGTGTTACTAACGAGGCTACTGAGCTTCCATTTGCATGGTGGTGACATTTTCAGCATTCCTTCACACTCATTTATTTCAGAGTAAATTCATTAATTTGCATGGAATTTCTCTGGAAATTAGTGTAACTGTGAGCAGGTCTGTTTGCACTCCTATATAGCCTGAAAGGAAACCCTTCAACAGAAATAAAAAGGGATTAAGGATGAGACATAATTGTATGGGTAATGAAGGTCAGTAAAAATGAGATGTATAATCAGGATTAAAGACTTGTGCAGAGAGAGAACTAAATGGAAGAACCACATCTGTATGTTTCATCTTGTCAATATGAGCACATTGTATGTGGAGTCAAACTGTGTCCAGAGACATTTGAGAAGAGAGTTTGCAGTGCAGTATTTCAGGGACAAAAAAGGGAAACATAATTCCAAGTGTCTGAACATACAGTCTTTTTCTAGAGCTGTAGAGAGGGTTCAGCCAGCAATAGCATGCCTTAGTGTGCACAGCATTGCAGGAAAGACTTTTAGGGGCTTTCAGTAAAGTGTACCGGCAGTGATGGAGGAAAGATCAAGAGAACCAAGCATAAGACTTCTTGGTTCAGACATGACAATGACAGTCCACACTTCTCCAGAGTGTGTGAACCTCAAAGAAGTTATGAAGGATGGCACACTCACACATAGGGCATCAGCAGGAGTGACTAAGCAAAATGATGATTAGAAAAACTCAAGGCGGGAAAAGGCCTCCCAGAGAAAATACAAAATAATTGTTTCAAACAAGACAGCTCATCCTTTTTGGTGCTGTGAGCCAGCTGGCAGTGCAATGACACTTACACCACCCACATATTAAAATAGAATTTGCCATCAGTCAGTTTCCTGAACCTTCAGCCCACATCTCACAGACTGTCACATCTCCCTTCCACACATGCAGGAAAACTAAACTGGTAAGTTTCAGAACCTTCCTGGCATGCTCATTTTTCAACCCAGTTTTAAGTCATGGTAGAAAAGGCAGTGGGACATGCAATATAGACCTGGGGTTGTCAGACAGGCACTCTGGTCTGGGTTAAAAAAAGGAATATTCTAAACTGACAAACACATGCAGAGGATGGCCTCATCTGGACTTCCATCTGTTGCTTCTGCAGCTGTGGGACCAGTAACATCTTATTCTCCCTTGAAGTGAAGTGCTAAGACGACTAATAAACACTTGTGCCACATATGAGCCGTCATAATCGCTGTGCCTAGGAAAACACTATCTGCACTTGTTTGGGATGTTCACCACAAGGGACACTGAGGCTTGGATCCAGATTTGAAATATCGGTTCCAAACAAGCAAAAGAACAGCAGCACCAACACAGTAACGACAAGTCATGAAGGTTGCAGCTCTGTTCAGAAAGGTTCATTTATAGCTGACCATCTTAATGTATTCTGCAATAAGTTCCTGTAGGTGGGTTTATGTGTGAATAAAGAACTTTGAAAGATCAATGAGACATTCCATAAATTATTTTGAACCTAAATAATGAATTACACACCGGCATAACAGTCTTTGCTGCTTCTCTCACCTCCATCCTGAAACTTGCTCAACCTTTCGAAGTATGATGATACAGGAACTTGAACAATATCTAGAATTGCCAGCAGTGTTCGGGTCAGTCTGAGAAGCTCACTAAAACTATAAAAGCCAAAGTATATGAGGTTTCGAGCCAGATGTACCACCTATGAGAAAAAGAAATCAAAAGTGAAGGAAGTATCGGCAACCTTTGTGGTATTCAGCTGTGCAATACGGTGCATTTCACACAGCAGCTTTCACAGAGATTCAGATCTAGAGTGCATTCCAATTAGTACGAGTCTTTCCACTGATTTAAACAGGCTGTGGAGTAAGGCCAGTGACATTAAATGTTTTTCAGAGATAGACAAAACAATTGTTCAGTCAAATGACAACCGAGAGCAAAACCAACATGAGATTTAGGAAGGCTTGAAAGAATACAATTCATCTGGGAAAATACATAAGATCAAGAAGAAAGACTCCAGGAAATAGTTCAAAGAGGCAGCAGCTGTGGGGAAGATGGAAGTCACAAGAAGAGTAAGATGATTGTGGTAAGTTTGAAGAGAGGTGATTTCAGATGACCAGAGGCAGAAGTGACAAAAATTGGGAGGTAGATTGGAGGACGACCTAAAAAAGCTGTAAGCATTTCCCCTTTATTCAATGTTATTTGAATCTAGAATACTTAGGCCTATCTAAAGTTTCTGTCAGGAATTTCAACCAATATTTAAAACACCAGATTAGGTTATTTAGAATATTTCCTTCAGTGTCATATCTTACACAGAGAATAGTACTTATATTGAAGAATCTCTGCATGCTAATTCACTAATGTGGAAAGAAAGGGCACATGGCCATTCACCCACACACATATCCCTCCTCCTGCCACTGAAATGCAACCATGTCAGGAGAAGGAAGGAAAAATACAGCTGTTTGACAGCAGACAGTAATATTATTTTATACAGTAACAGTCATCACCAAGAACACTGGAATTAGGAATTGGTGCTTCTTTAGGACATTTTATACCAACATTTATTCTGCAACTACCTTTATTTTGAAAGAACCGATTTCAACTTGTCTGAAATGAGGAGGAACACTATAAGTAGGATGCAGATAGCTGAGAAGTACCTCAAATGTAAGTTTATTTTTCTCTTTGTCTCCAAAGGGAAAGGGCTGATTTACAACTTCTTTCAAGTACTCTTCTACAAATTCCATAGTTAGTGCAAACTTCCTCTTCATTTCATTCCTTGAAGAGTCTGTGAAAGAATCATACCTACAATGCAAGGCACAGAAGGAAGGAAAATTAAACACCTCTAATATAAGATCATCTGTCACTAAAGGAAAAACAAACCAGTCACCATGCTATGAAAATACTGTCAGTTCTCTGTAAGGAGAAGGGGTAGAAGTCAGCTGATTCTTCAAAGATACGCAAAGAGGATACAAAACCTTCCCTCCAACAGTACCAGGAAGGGTTGCAGTGAATGGGAATAACAGAGACAGGAAAGAACTACGCTTCTAGCAGATAGCACTCTTATATTTTGCTGTGGCAATTCAGTGGCACTAAGTTTCAGCTATCCTCTCCACCCATCAGCCAGATTTTACTATTTCCGCAAGGAAGACAGCAGATCAGGAAAGCAACTCAGGACAGTCAGCTTCCTCCTGTGCACCACCAACTAGGACCAATTTTTTGTGTATGTCAAAACAGTCCTTCATCTCACTACAAGAAACAATACTGTCTGCTGCACTGCTATATTTCTTCCTCTTTGTCTCTTCAGCCAGATACTCCCTGTCTGGCTGGGGCTAGCCCAGTGGCACTGCTCCATCAAATCAATTAAGCCAGAGAGGTTTTCCACTGATAGACCCTTCTCCCATATTTAAATTTAACACATGCTTAAGTACTTTGCTGGATGGAGGCCAAAGTCTCTGTGAACTGTTTCTGGGGCAATAGCTGTACCTAACTATAAATTCTGGCTTTCCAACTGTGGCTTTCAGTTGAGCTTGAAGTATAAAACTGAGTTCCAGCCTAGCAAACCTGTAATGTTAGATGCAATCGGATTACTTCAAGTTCAGTTGGTCTGAGGAAAGGCCATTCCATTTTTCCCCACCTTGTTCCCTATAAAAACAGTGAAAAATGAAACCGAAATATTCCCATGTAAAGCTACCCATGGAAGTTTCCAAGAGTAACAATAATTACTAGCTCTGTGCTCTGCAACAAAATACCTTTTCAGATGCACGTTGTGACAACATTAGACATCTACAACCATATTGTTCTGAGACTAACCCCTACAAAATGCTTTTGTACTTCAGTTTGAAACACTTTCAACTCACTCATGAATTGTGATCTTAGTAGGAATTTCAGTCCACAATCTGGCATATCTGACAGGTACCACAGACTCCTGAGGATCTCTGTCCACATGCATATGTAGCATCAGCCGACAAAAAGAAGCCCGGAGGTCGTAAGGGAGGCTTTCATCAGACATGCATCGTAGGATCAAGTCTACCGACAGCTGTGCAGAAATCTGGTTGATGGCAAGATATTGGCGGTCCAGGCACATTCTTGCAAAGAGGTTCAGTTGGTACCTTAAAAAAAGGTAATTACATATGGTATTCAAAGAAATCAGTTGGAAATGAAACAACATACCTCAGAATCTCACTTTACAAGCCTGATATCAGCCTTTCTGATATAAATCCTAAAAAATAACAAGAGCAACTTTGCTAAGCAAGGGATCAACTTGCCATTAAAAATGCTAACATCAGGCTCCAGCTGCCATGAAGACTGGGCTCCCTTTGAAACTCAAAGGAAGCATTGTTCAGTGGAAGGCTGAAGCATTTGGACTATTTATTTTCATCAGTTTAAGACACTGTTCCATGATCCCATTTTCCCTCTAATCCTCAGGACACTCATTCCTCAGAGCATGCCTTGTTTCCAGGGCAGCACAACCTAAAAATAAAGCCAAATAAATAAAAGCTAAGAGGCAAAATGATAAAGAGACAGCAGAGATTGTGATGCTTATTACATGAAAAAATTGAAACCAACTTTTAATCCCCGTTTCTGGCATGACCTGGTTTCCTTTTTTGGTATTGGCAGATGAACTGGATGAGAACAGCACAAGGGTCTTCAGAGAGTTTACATTTTCCTCCATTTGAATAAGCAGTTTTACCTGTAGTAGGTAAGAACTTCTAAATCAGCTTTTGTGCCCTCTTTCGCCTCCTGAGCCAGATGCCTGATGGCTTTGCCATGAGGCTCCTTGTTACTGTCAATCCAGTAAAGCCACACTTCCTCTTCATCAATGTCATCTGAGATGACTAGGCAATCCAAGGGATTGTTCATTTGTGTCGAAACCAGCCTGCAAACACAAACCATTCACAATGGAGCCACTAGCAAACTGCTATGAATATAACAGAGCAGATAACCAAAAGGTATGTTCCGATTATGGATGCTCACTTGGTCTGAATGAGAATGTCAGCATTCCCTGGGCTCAGCATAAACTTGCAGATGAGTTCCTGCGTTACTGGTATTGCTGTGGTATTAGATACACACAGGTCTGATAGATAATCCAAGAATCTGCAGTCAAACAAACACAGATGCAACAGAACACGAGAATTACAATACTACATAGAAACACTGCAGTAGAAATCTCTAGCATCCATCACCAATATGCTCAAGGGAGCATATAACACAAGATTTATCAACATACGATCTTAGCCAATTCATACTATTGCAACTCACAACAGATAAAGATGAGTAATAGCTTTGAAAGCCACCCTGAATGGTGCTGAACAATCAGTCAGGGAGAGAAAAGAAAAATATCCCAAGTGTGACACTTCTCAGCAAATCAAAGGCCAAAGAGTTGTACCAGAACTTAAGAGCAGCCTGAGGCTGTCTTTCAAGATTGGCTGGCAGGGGAGTTCCCACTGAAGGTACTCATACTTGTCAGGAACCAAAAGCAAGAGTACGCATTCTGACCCATCTTCCTCATCAGGTAACACATGCCTCCCTAACCCAAGTAGCAAGGAGATGTTACTTGTGCTGGAGATAGCCGTGTGCCCTCTGAGGAACTCCAATGCACTGCAGGAGTCCACACCTCCACCTTTTAAAGATGCCTTTTGAAATCTCTGAAGTGACACAGCCAACAATTAGTGAAGAGTGAAGATCTGGCAGGACCTGAAGACAGGACCTCTCTATTCAAAGAGGTCATTCCACATAAAGCAGAAATAACAAAAGCTTTGCATGAAAATCAGTTTCCTCTGAATTTGTCTCTCAAACTTAGGTCTTCTGATGTTTAACAAGGTTCAGCCTGAGGCTTTCCTCATAATTGGGACCTTCATTAGGTATCTGCTTCTTGTCCCTCTTTCACAGGTTCCTCTGTGTGTATTAACAGTAGCCCATATTGCAGCCTTTGCCTCACTAGAATATAATAAGGGCCTCTTCCCTCTATGTAGCTTCTTCTTTTCATGACATGTAGGAATTGAGTATCTCTGAGCCCACCACTCCTCTAGCAAATGTAGCTAAACTGGGCAAGAGGCTCAAGAGCTGATGGGGAAGCAGATAGGAGCAGGCACACACACACACAGATCATATACTCCACTTAGAAATCCAGGTAAAAAAATCTGACCATCTACTATCAGCCATTCAAGGATCCAATAGTTTGAACCTCTATAGGTGATCATCCTACCAGAGGGAATCAGAAAATCATGTCTGCATTAGCACAGACCACGCTTCCCACAGAAGTCTGGGAACTGCAAGGGATGAGTACAGAAAGCATTTGTAGGATACACTTAGGAACAATTTTACCCCTCACTGAAATGAAGCTTTGTGGCAACAGGTAATTAACGGTGCACAGCAATATTGCATCACAAAGATAATGCTAATAAACAGCACATAATTACATTGAATTCTGGGGGAGTTACCTAGTTGGAGCTAAAACTTAGAAAGGTTATAAATTTTGTAGCTCATGTGTTTTAGAGCATACTGCCACAATTCTTATTCACATGAGCAGTGTTGCAAAAGTCTACAAGATTCTCCATGAAAATAAGTGTCATAAGATCAAGCTTTTACTGTTTCAATTGCACCATCTGGCAAGGTGTATTGTTTCAAACATCTACGGCTCTTGGACTTCAGCCTTAAAGCAATGAATACATAGCAGTTGCACAATGTAGTTATGCAACAAATAGTATGACATCCTCCATCACAAAAACATGACATGAGACTGTCAATAAACACTAGGGCCCTTCAGCACTAAGAAAGACCTGATCTCATGTGGTTTCCACTTAGTACTGACCAAACCCAACACAGTTTAGCATGGGAGAGGCAATGAGATTACAGAGTGAGGCAAAACGGCTACAGACATATAGAGAATAATTGAAGCAATGAAGCACCAGGGCCTTGAGCAGGAGCTTTAATCACTAACAGAAAAATGGTATTCGCAACTACAGAGGACATTATTTGGACTTCAATACATTAATTGCTTATATTTGTACCACTTCAGTAATTTTACAACTGAAAATCCAATGAAAGAAATTTCACATTAAAACCCCATTTTAAGAAAAATAAAAATCCATTTCCTTTATATTCTGACCTAAAGCTAATGAAAATAATTTCCAGTTGAGTGAAGGTCAAGGCCAGAATTTTTCATCTGGAAGAAGATCTAGTCTAAGACATATGTTCACTGGGATCTTCACTGCCCTAGGCCCCTTTCAGGTCTGACCTGGAATCAGAACCTGCAGGAAAACTGGTATCTGTGTAATTTGCACCAAGATTATTAGCAGGGGAACCAACACAATTGGCAGCTTCACAAAGAAACTGCAGAGTTCTGAGAAATTAAAATTTCTATTTGCTTCTCTTTGTCCCAATCGGACCTAAAACCAAATTTCCGAAATTGTCCTGTGAAGTATAAATCCTCTTTTCAGTAAACTCTAGTTCTGAACTGCAGATATGGTCAAATCTTAAGAATTACAAGTAGTTCTGATATTTTCTAGCATGACGCTGTACACGTGGGTTTTTTCTGCCAGGTCAAAAAAAAAATTAAGCTGGGAGAGAGAGACAACAAAACAACGAACAGCAGGCAGATTCACAGCTACTGCAAATATAAAAGTCTATAAATACAGAAAAATAATATTGCATGGACCACTTCAAACCTTGGTTCTCGATTTCTCCTGAGTAAATTAACAAAGGTCTCTATTTCTTTAGCCGTGATGTGTTTCTCTAGCAGTTTTCTGTTGTTGTGCAACAAAGCTGTGATGGTGTCTTCTGCCAGAATATCATAACCAATCTGGGACTGCATGACGCAGAAGTTCTTAGCAATATATTCCTGAAAAAATGAAAATTCCCTTGATGACCTGTTAAGCAGTAATGTTTGTCTTTTAGAACCAGAAGCATCCAGCTCAATTAGCAATCAAAATAACCCTCAAAACTTACCTCTCTGAACTAACCTGAACAAAATAACATCTGAACACCTGAAATACATACCCCAAGAAACAGATTCATTATTAGGGATGAGTAATTCTTATTCCTTCATAAGCCAAATGAATGAATCCATGAAAATATATATAAAATTAAAGAAATAGCAACCAATTTTTTTAAAAGGAAAAAACAAAAGGTTTTTAGAACATTTAAGAAGCTTTCTTTCCTGAGTTTTCCCTCCTCCCTTTCTCTCCCTCCAAGACAGAAATATTTCTGTAAAGCATTAGAAAGAAAACAAAAAAGCCACACATAGCAGTTAAATCTTTTATCTCTACTCCCTTTAGTCCTATAAAGTTAGTGCAGTTTTTCCCTGCTGCAACATGCAAAGCACTCGACACCATGTTCTGAAATACTTCTTGCTCATGGGGAGTCTCCAGCAGTGGGAAATCAAGCTACCTGATAGAATAACCTCTGGTCTGATTCACTGCCATCCTTCTACAAATATTTAAACAACAGAAACAGTTAGTTTTGCAGACTTCCCACTTTATAAACCAGAGTCCAAGTGCATAGTTTTAATAACAGAAAGCTCATGAATGAAGCAATGGACCCCAATCTCAGTCTGAGCCTGTCAAAGTACAAGGTGAACCTATGATATTCATTACTGATCATTCAATTCATATACACATGCCTACAAAACAAAAACACTGTTCCTCAGCATGAGGAAGTATATGACAGTGGCTTCTAACTACTAACTTACACAAAACCCAGTCCTTTTATCATTACTACAGAATCCCACTTTTAAGTGCAGAGCAATGTCAAACCCAGGATATATAATTATAGAAATGAGAATGAAAATTATCTTGAATACTACTGACCTGGTTCTTCCTATAGTCCTGTTGGGAATGTCTGAGGACTCTGTAACATAATCTTAACATGTATTTGTACGGGGCATATCTCTGGTCACCTAGGTCTTCAAGTCTCAACATCGATCCTTCACCTTTGTCCTTAAAAGGAGCTTTAAGGATGCCAAATATCTGTTTAGAATCAAAATCATTGAGAATGAAAATCAAAACCAGATTTTTGCTTAACTTGTAGCAGTCAATGGAAATGCTCTCTGACAGGATCAGCACAAGGGCTGATGACTAAATACAAGTGGGGGCATAATCTCAGACATCACAGCTTTACGTGTGTAGCTTCAATTGCCCACCAACTTGACTGATATTGCCTTCTCGTTACTGCTATCCTCAATTTTAAACACTGTTAGTTAAGTGCCTTAACTCTGGATAAATTAAAAATGAAAAAGTAAGACAATACTGGCTGCTGTCCAATTTAATCCTTTCCACCTTTTTTCTTTTAATTTCAATAGGCTACTTAAAGATAATATTAATTTTGATTTACGTGCAAGTTGGCCCTCAAAGTCAGGGATCCATAAAGGCATTAGTATTATTCCTATATGGAGAATACTTGCAGGACTGGGACCATGTTGCAAGCTTGTTTCAAATTGCAGATACAATCTGCTATCAAATGTAGTCTTAAAAGTCAACAGAACCACACAAAACTAACAGTCATGGCCCCTCGTGCTTCTATCTGATTCAAAGGCCTTGACTAAACAGCGTTGTATCTGTCCAATCTAGTCAGACACAAACCCAATATGGCATAAGCCAAGTCACCTAAAAATAACGTTTTCTCAAATCACTCTCTCTTACAATCTGTTTGTAAATACAAGCAAGTTATTAATACAGTAGGACATACCTGAGCCAATATATTTTGCTCCCTCATTAATTTTTGTCGTTCCCGGTTTGGCTTGGTAATGACCACATCCAAAACTTCCTGCCCGTTATTAGGCACATCAGCAACAAAGAAAATCAGATCTTCCAGTAACTTGGTTACAAACCTAGGACGAATAGACAAATCATTATTATATACAGTTATTCAACACTTGCTAGGACTCATTAAGAAAGAAAATCACCGTTTAGAACATCCTTTATTTAGTGCAATGGAACCTCAATCACTGCAAAGTTAAGTTTGACATGTACTTAAGGATTCCAGACCGTGGTTCAGCAGAGGCTTAAATCCATCAACAGGGATGTTTACCAAGGCATTAAACAATAACAAGAGAGAAAAAGGGAGAAAAATACAGGATGCTGGCTTGATGCAGAGTATTCAGAAATCCAAAATCTATACCAGCTGGCCTCAAGGCCCAGGAACAGTACAAAGACACTCTTATGCAGCCTAGCAAAGATTTTTATACTTTATCACAGACATGGATCTGTGAAACAAGATAATGGACTATGTTGGGTTTGTTTGTGTGGCAGGGAGTTTGGTAACAGGGGAGAGGCTACAGTGGTGGCCCCTGTGAGAAGCTTTGTGAAGCTCCCCTGGCTCCAAGTCAGACCCACCTCTGGCCAAGGCTGAGCCAATTAGTGATGGTGGCTGCACCTCTGCAATAATGTATTTAAGAAGGGGAACCTGGGAGGAGGAGGAAGAGTGAGGGAAATACCTATACAAACACCAAGGTGTCCTGGTTTAGCACGGGAGAATCGGTGAGTGCGCGGGTTATGCGATCTCTCTGTTCTCACTGCTGTATCAGTAGATATCTTGCTCTGTTCATTGTTATTACTGTTATTGTTACTGTTTGTTTTGTTGATATTGCACTGCTGTATTAAATCTCTCCTTATCTCAGCCCCGGGGCTTTGTATTTCACTCCCTTTGTGGGGGAGGGGCAGCGGCCACGTGGTCTCAGACCCCGGCAGGGACTAAACCACCACACAACGTCAGTGGAAGAAAGGCGGAGGATGGGAGAGGTGCGCTGGAGCAGAGACCCCCCTGCAGCTCATGGTGAGATGGCAGGCTGTGCCCCTGCTGCCCATGGAGGTCCACAGTGGAGCAGATGCCAACCTGCTGCCTGTGGAGGACACCACACTGGAGCAGGGGGCTGTGCCTGAAGAAGGCCAGGACTCTGAGGGAAGCCCACACTGGAGCAGTCTGTTGCTGGGAGGACTGCAGCCCATGGGAGGGACCCATGCTGTAGCCCATGGGAAAGACTCACGTCAGAGAAGTTTGTGGAGGACTGTCTTCCGTGAGAGGGACCTCACGCTGGAGCAGGGGAAGAGTGTGAGGAGTCCTCCCACTGAGGAGGAAGGAGAGGCAGAGACAATGTGTGATGAACTGACCACAACCCCCATTCCCCATCCCCCTGAGCTGCTGTGGGGGAAGAGTTAGAGAAATTGGGAGCAGAGCTTAGCCTGACAAGGGAGGGGTGGGGGAGGTGTTCTGAAGATGTGGTAATGCTTCTCACTGTCCTACTCTGATTGGAAAATTAAGTGGTTATGGTGGTGGTATTTAAACTAAATTGATGTTCTTTTTTCTTCCCCAATCAAGTCTGTCTTTTGCTTGTGACCATAATTCTCAAGTCATTCTTCCCTGTCCTTGTCTAGATACCTAAGCCTTTTGCTTTATTTTCTCCTCCCCATCCCTGAGGGGGAAGGAGTGATTGAGTGAGCAGCTTTGGGATGCTTAGTTGCCCTCTGGGCTTAAACCACAACATGGACTCAATAGAGGAATAAAAACATTCTGCCGCTAGACTATTTCCCTACTGACCCAAGACACTATTGAAAAAATGACTATATTTGTTTCACTCTTTGCTACACAAAAAAAGATTTGGCAGAAGAAGGTGCTAAAAAGGACAGAGGCAGTAGCAATTCCTTCTACCTCCAGAAAATGCAAAAAGAAAGACAGAAATAGGAAAGGAACTATTGGGGCAGCTTCTACGTCACTTTGAGACCTCCTTCTACTGCTCTTGCAGCATGAATGTGCAGTACAGTGAACTCCACACGAATCAAGAGTCCTGCCATGCTGCCCACTGTATAGATGTCTTTCTTGTACATGAGAATCAAATGCAATAGAACCCCACATTACAGGTCAGAAGTGGTTTATCAAAGGAAGGAAGACAAACACTTTGCATTTGCCCAGGGAGCTACCCGTTCATATGGCCAGTGAGCTGCAGAAGTGCTGTTTACCCCCATTTTACAGATGAGGAACACAGAGCAGCCTGAGGTGCAGCCAGGATGCTCTGACAGAGACGGAATCTAATCCCAGGCTAGCACTCTCAGCACTGAAGAGTCCTGTCCTAATTGCCTCTATGTCCACACAGAGGTTACTAACTTACCCATTACTGTGATGTCAATGATGTCATGAGTAACCAAACACCAATTTAGGAGGGAAAAAAAAAAACAAACAAACCTCACTAACCTCCTTTCATTCTGCGTTATTGTTCCGTTCTCCAGCTTTTTAACAGTTGATGCTAGAACCTTGTTTGCATCATTGGCAAAGTCCAAGTCTCTGACCTCAGACAGAGGAACCGATACAATGGCAAAAGCTTCCTTGTCCTCTTTTGTTTGGCATGTCCCAATCTGCAATAGTTTTTGGTTTATGTGGGTAAGTGATCCTCTTACCTTTATTCTAATTATTATGCATATTTTATATGTTAGAAGTGAGATCATCAGTAGAGAACTTCAGGAACAAGTTTGAGATTTCAACCCCAAGATATATGTGTTTACCTTTAACATCACAGGTCTCTCTTCATCAGTATCTATTGGAATGCTGGTACTAGTGACCCAAGTGTTAGTGCATAAATGCCTCAGTCGGACATATGAATTCCTAAAGGAGAACAAAGCAAACAACAGGTTAGATGGATCAGTCCTGAGCTAAAGTGGGCAAGGCGGGATGCAATGCAACACATGACCATGATATGAGACTTGAGGGCCTGAGTCACACCAGCCACTTGTACTAAAAAGGTAAGGGAGACCTAAAAGATACTGCAGTACCCTTTTCCCTTGTCTCCTCCTTTCTCACCCAGAACAGAGCTGCAAGAAGAACAAAGAGCATCTTGGGATTATGTAGAATGCTGGTTTTAAGTATTTATATACGTCTAGGAATAAAATATTCCTTAAAGAAAAATTTAAAAGGAAGGTGTTATAAAATCCCATCTGAACAGAAATACATTTCATGAATAAAACCAATTCTTTTCTTATTATTATTTTCTGCAGAGTAATGAACCCCTTCAAGTTGTCACAGCACAAAAGCCAGAAGGTAAAACTGACCATGGTTTCACAGCTTCATCATTATGATCTGCAAACCCTTGTGCCAGGGAGCAAGCATTTACAGTACCAGTTCTCAAGTGAAAATCAAGTGAACAAAGAGCAGACATGAGATACTTCTAAATTCTTTCCATATGATAACCTGTGGTATTATCAGAAAGGAGAGCTGAGAAATCAATTACAATTTTTACTCTGAATTCTACTTTTTAAATATATTCACTGTGGTCTTCACTCATGCTCTCCCTTTCATGCTGACGGACTTTGAGTATTCAAGTAACCAAATTATCTGGCAAAACTTAGCATAGCAAATACACTTTAAAGCTATATGTTGGTATTTCGGGTAACCAGCTTTAAAATCCACCCTCACAACTAGCCCCAAGTGTCTGCATGCCCATTCAGTCACAACCAACACCGTATGACTTATCTAGCCAATCTCAGCTAAGCAACACAGTTGAAATTTCAAATATTCACAATTAAAACCCAGAAGCCATTTGCCGGATACATCTGAATAACAAATGCGTTCAGTGGGATCATGATCTGTCAGGGAAACAGAAGCCCAGTTCACCATACACATTATTTTGTTGGGAACAATTCAGTTAGATCTATTAGCAGTACAGTTTTTGCGAACAGTGCACAAAGGCTCAATTCTGTCCTCATATATATCTGTGCAATATTAAGCCCATTATTTTTCCTCTTCACAGACTCTCTTCAAGTGTCACTTGTTTTATTCTTATAATTATTTTACTCAGTCACAGCAGCAGTATCATGTTTTATACATCCCTTGTTTATCCATGAACACTACTCAAATTTTAACTGAAGGATAATACTTGCTCATGTTTGATTTTTTTCTGCTTTACACACCAGCATAATGCTAGGAAGAAACCCTGTCAATGCAGCACTATTTTTCGCTTTTTTAAAATTTTGTCTTTATTTTTTTTTTTATACCTTGGAACCAGGCAATCAGCTCTCTGAAGAGTGGTGGCATCCAGTTCAAAGAGAGATGCGATGTCATTTCCATGTGGCACAGAGACCAAAGTATACATAATCTTCTCCCCTGCTTGGCGTTTCTTCTTTGAAGCAGGAAGGTCGCCATCTCTCTGCTGATTAGGCACAAGGGTTATTTGCTTGCATCAGGGCCCATTATAAATTCTCCAATTACCTTGCAGACAAGTAATACATCTGAATTGTACTTTTTTTTTTTTTTTTTTTCATTCTAGTAAGAATGTACCATGACTGACTTTGGAGTGTGTAACACAAAGGATGCACTTTGCCCCAGGCACACGGGGTCTCAGACAGTCATTATAACAACAGCAGGTCACAAGCTACAGAGAGACTGTGGTACTGTATACATTACTACTTGACACCTACAACTTCAAAAAACCTGTGGTAGTTGCAGACCCTTCACTCCCAACAGATGTAACTACACAGTGTTGGTTTGGAAAGGGCCAAATTAAAAGAAGAGAACTAATGAAAATTTGATTTTTTCAAGGGGGGAGAGGATTAAAAAAGTAAGCAATTTTCCTAAATCCACTGCTGTTTTATTTAAGTTTGTTCATTTTTTCCTCTCATATGGTCAGAATCACAGCAGCACTCTTTCCAAACAGCAAGAGCCAGAGTATCTGCTCCACCAGCATCAACTTGTCGTTGGAAGGGAGACACACAAAGCTAGATTGTATTAGAAATCTTAGCACAGGCTGATAACACATTGGAGCCTGGATCCGACATAGGTCTGAGTTTGCCCACTGCAACTGGAGAAGTTTATTCCCTTCAAGGAGCCTAGCTTTCAAGTGACAGATTTAAAGTTGTGTTGGTGCCTCAAAAGAGGCATGCAAATCTACGGTGGCAATCTTCCTCCCACCATCCGCTGAAAGTCTGTGGGAATTTTGTGACCCAGCACCACTAAGCAGCCATGTTCATCTTTAGTTACCTACATACCTTTGTCTTCACATACTGCGAATGCTACCTTCCCTAAGCACATATCTTTGCTTGAAGGAATAATTCAGAGTCTGTGCCCGTAACCACACAGCAACCAACAGAATTATTAGCATAAGTAAAAGCTGCTCCTCTGGGACATTGAGTTACACATATTACAAAAGACTAATAATCAATTAAGAGACTGGCAGCCCAGGGCCCTTCACATACACAAAATATATCACAGAGGGAGAGGAAAAGAGGAATGAAGAAAGCCAAAAGAGAAAAATCAAACACTGGAAACCTGAAATACTATTATAATGATTTATAATGCATCACTAGGGAAGAGATGTACAAAGCAAAGTAAAGAGGCTAGGCTGTACTCACTTTGCATTAGTACCTTGATTAAAACCAACCTGTAAGGGATAATCAAGGGCAAAGGTTTGATTATTCATATTGCTAACTGATAAAGCAACAAAACCAAGGATGAGTGAAACTGTGTAAGAAATAGCTAGTTATGATCTCATTTCAAGGCACTCTCTGAATCCTTTCAAAACATCAATTTTTTCATTATCAAGCCTAAAAAATGCCAGCTTTCCATCCCATTACTTCTATCGAGGACAGAGGCAGTAGGAAAAAAACATGAAGAAATCCTCCCAGAAGTTTTTCTTAGGCTCATCTAGTCATTAGCGTATTGTCACTAGTTTTTGAGAGGAAGGCTTGCTGAGGCAAAGGGCAACCGTCTCCTGTGTCTTGCAGAAGAGTAAACTCATCTGGCAGTCCTCACATCCTACCATATCCACGCCCAAAAAATATTAAACAAAATCACACTGAAAACTTAACTGGGATTGAGAAAACAGCAAAATTTTTCATGATTTCCATACATATTTTGTTTTACATACTCAGTATGAGACCCAAACTGGAAAGGCAGGCAAACTGTAAGAGAATCCTCTTGAGAGGTGTAAGTCTGAGTCTAACATCAAATCAAATTTCCAAATAAAATGGAAAACTGGAAAACCAGTTTAAAATTCAAGAGGTCTGTAAAGCGGTGAGTAGCATAGGATAGTTTAGAACAGCATCCAGACTTTCTGATATTTCCCATATATATATTTGTCCTGGTTTAACCAGGATAGGGTTAAGTTTCCCCAGCAGTGGGGGGGAGCTCTAGTCGGGTTATTCAGATACCATGCTAAGTCACATCCTGGCAGGTCACATTTTCCTGGAGCGGGAGCGCGGTGCACTCGTGGTTTTGTACATCGTGCTTCCCACTGCTGTATTTGGTAGCTATTTTGCTCTGTTCATTGCTATCACTATTACTGTTATTGTTATTGCTGTTGTTTGTTGTGTTGCTATTGCATTGTTGTATTAAACCTTTCCTTATTTCAGTCTTGGGGCTTTGTATTTCACTCCCTTTGTGGGGGAGGGGCAGCGGCCGCGTGGTCTCAGACCCCGGCAGGGGCTAAACCACCGCAATATTCAAATCTAGTTAGGGCTTACCAGAAACTACCCACTCTACTATAATTTCCAAACTGAAAAGATTAGTATACAAAAAGGCAGGATACTTCATAATGTTATGTGTTTTTTTCCCTGGGGCTCTGGGAAACCACATATGAAACCATATTCTACTCTGTGTTATGAAGCTTGTTTATACTCACTCATGATATAATGTCTGACCATCCCCAACAGATCATTATGCACATGTGCAGGTTTCTATGACAGGAGGCAAAGTCAAAGGCAGGTCTCCTGTGCTGTAGTAGTCCACGCTAACCATTAACTTTGTGGAGAAGATAATCCTGCAGTTTGGGGCTGACTCTCGCCACTCACTAGTCTCCCCAGTAATTGTGGAGATGCAGTTGAGCAATGGAGTTGGCTCATCAGGACTAAATCCTGCCAATCAGGCTTAGCAGCTGTCAAATCAGACCTGGCATATGAGCAAGAGCTGGTTTTCAGTCTAAAAAGAAAGTCCACTTAAACAGAGGGCAAGTTGGTGTCTGTAATACTAGTAACTGCAATGCAAAGCTTAGTTGAGCAAAATCAGACCTGCACAAGAGCTGTACAGTAGTTTCATACTGGTCTCCAGCACAAACCTCAGAACTTTCCTTATAATGTTATTTTAGCATCTCAGACACACCTTACAACCCAACCTGGATTATGGGTGTTAAGCACTAGTCATGGAAAAAACATGTAACAAGAAGTGACCCTCAGCTTGACAGCTCTGAAAACAACTTACATACATGGAGTGCATGAGAGAGAACACTGTCATTACACATGAACATACATGGATTTATGTTTATGTCTGAGTGCCTGAGCACATGCCTCTGTGTGAGAGAGAATGCACACACACTTGGACACAGAAAGTTTCTTATGATTAATTAAATATAGTAAGCAGTCATCAGAATCTGCACTTAACTAAGCCATTATTGAATCAGCAGATGAGTCTGAGGATACGGAAAGAAGTGAAAGTATTAGACTATTTCAAATTAATTAGACAATATGATCAGCTCAGGAGAAGCACTGCATTCCTAAGCAGATGAAAACAAGATGACATTTGCTCAGGTAAGAAACTGGCATATGAGCAGATGCAGCCAGCAAAACTGGATTCAATGAAGAGAAGGGAGGAAAAGAACTGTAAAGGGACTCAAATGTAGAAAGAAGAAATTCAACTTAAAGCAGTATGAAGAGGAAGCCAGTGAACAGTTTCAGAGATGTTGGTGATGTGGTCAGTGACAGCCAAGGAAAGCACTCCCAAGATTTCTTTAAAAAAAGAAAAAAAGGAGCAGGTGAATCACAAGTCAAATCAGATATGAAGAAGGTGGAATCACCTCACTCCATCATGCGCTGGTTAAATTGCTCATAAGGTGAAGGAAATGCACATTCAGCTCCTCTTCTGTCTGGCAGGAGTTGAACCTACACCTTCCAGAAGAACGACCCGGTCCAAAAAAACAGGTGGTACAAAGAGCAAAGTAATCCCACTCTGCCTAACAAAACCTAAGCGTCCACCTGACTAGAGGGCTGTGAGCCCCCCAGCTGCCAGCCTTATTCTGCAGAAGTAAAGCAAAGCACACTACTTGCATGCACAGAGGGACTTTGCTAGGAGGGGGGAACTCAACACACCCCTACCACACAGACAGTGTCCAGGGCACTCTTCCAGGAGGGACTCATCTAGAAAAGCAAAGGCTGACAGTTCAAAAAAAGACTTCTAGTTAGTGAAAACAAAGTCATTTTGGTGAGGAGTGGAAATACTGATCCAGGCTCACAACAAGATCCGTAAGTCCTGGTAATGCCACTGATCTGCAGTGCATCATACCGATTTAATAAGCAGCTTAGGAAAAACCCAACACAGACATAATATGGTGTTTGCAATTTGAAGGGCAGATTTAACTGTAGAGAAAACCCATATTGTAATGAGACAAAATACTCAGGTACAATCAGATTTGTCTTTCTTGAGACTTGCAGCCCAGCAGATAACCCTTCCTCACATCTCTTAATATAATTTGCTCGTAATTGTGACCTATCCCAAATCCCCGTTATTCACCTCAACTGGGTATCAAACCTAAATCAGGAGATTTACATGGAGTTTTGGTTATGGAGAGGCCTTCCTTTCAACTGCAAAAAGCAATACAAAAAACACGACAGACCTGAAATACCTTTTCTTTTAGAAACCCAATCTACAATTCCAATTGGTAAAGACACCTTTTGTGGCATAGAGACAGACAAGGATAATGCTCTGCTCCAGAATGAATATATTAAGCTGCACTACAGATTTCAGCAGAAATTAAATTTAATAGCAGCCAGAGTTCTGAAAATGCCTGTTAAATCCAGTACAAAGTGGTATCTCAATGTTAACCCAGTTTAGGAAGCTCTTACAAAACCAACATTTCCAGAGAGTGGTAATGTGAGCAGAACTCCATAGGTTAGGTGATTTTAAAATTCTATATGAAAAGAAAGTCGAGTAAATTAATGGCCAGCCTTGCTCCTGCATGTTATGAAGCCCTGGCAGACAGCATAGCAGTTAGCCTCCTATAACACCTTCACTGTTGACTCATTTGTGAGTCATCGCATTTTTAGCAGAGACATCACGTTGCAATTCTGTTGTTAGGAGCCAGAGACATTCTGTAAGAAACAATGTATGCGTTTTCAGAGCTGATTCAGACCTGTGTGCAGCAGCAGAATAATAATAATGTGCCAGCATCCGTGTCTCCCCTTCTTCCTCCAAGCCTCTCAAGTGGTCTGACTGCTGGCTTTATATAAGCAGAGACACTGCCATTTTAAACCTGATGATTTTTCTTTTTTTTTTTTTTTTAAATGTTTTTCAGATTGTTTATTGCCAGGTTAATTCCTAACCAAGCCTTTAAAAACACAATAATTCCCCAAGCCTATTCTACTTGCTTAAACTGCATCACCTGTGTCCCACATAATAAAATTTTTAATAAACAGATTTAGTTGCTGGAAAGTAAAATAAAGAAATAAATTAATTTACAGTGTTTATCAGGAAAAAAAAATCACCTGGGTTGGAAGCAAGAAAGAAAACTTTGAATTGCAGAGTTGTTTGGAATTCATAACTTTAGATAAACAGAAGTCAAAGGAGAGACATCAAATTGCAGTCCATGGTAGATCTGTCCAACTTCTTTACAAGAAAAGTAAATGCATACCAGTCTCAATCCTAAGAAAAATCTCAACCATAAAAGCTAGTTTGGAACTGGTTAGGACTAACACTCTCTCATGAAAATGCAGACAGATGGAGCTAAGGTACCTATCCAAAGACAGCTTTTAATACAAAGGCGCTAACAAATGCCAGGTTCCCAGCTGTTCTTGACATTTCCCCAATGTTTACAGCATTCTTCTGGATGCTGTACATTTCTGTGATTAGAAATAACAGACTACTTTGTGGCATAAAATACATCAATTTTTGATTTAATGGGATCTGTAACAGAGCACTGCATTTTGATGCATGGTACACTACAATCTCCTAGATTCCAAGAGATGAAGAAGCCTTTTTTTGATAAGGCCTTTAAATTACAGAAAGGTCTTCCCATTTGAAAAAAAAAAAATTCTGGAGTTTAGATGTGAGCAAAATATGTATAATATTAATCAACTCATTGTAAGGCCAAATTTTGCCAGAAATAAAAGCAGTGTTTCAGAAGACAATTTGGCTGGATTCTCAAGCAGCAGCCCATAAATAAGCAATGAACCACAGTCCAAATGTAGCTTTAATGCTTGGGAACAAAAGTCCTAGTGACTTCCAGTAATATTTACGTTCTCCAGAGCCAAACCCTTTCAGACTTTTAAGTCACTTAAGGCAAGGCAGAAAAGACAGAAAAGATGCATTTAGGCAGAACCTAGGTGCCTATGTCCCCTACTGCACCACAGAAAATCCTCCACTGTTGCTTCCTAAAATTCAGTTGCCTAAGCAACTGTGATCAGAACTTGTAAACCAGACAGTGAACATGCACAAGAAGCCCCCATTTAGGAGTTGAGGGTTGGCATGAAATGCACAGATGGCTGTGCCAACTTTAAAACCCAGACAACAGAGGAGGAGCTGGTACCCTTTTATCCAACAGAGTAGCAGAGAAACGAAAAACACAAGCTGCAGGCTCTGTTTCTTCTTTCAGTTGAAAGGATTCAAGTATGCATCTCCCATTTCCCTGCTACCCAGACTTCAAATTTTGCTGGGGTAGGTCCACTTCCACCTCCCCCCTCTAGAGCAGATTTACTTCACAGGCAGTATTTCAAAATTAATTGCTTCAAAAGATTAAAAAGGAGACGCCTTTGCAGTGAATCAATTAGGCAGTCACCTGGCAGAAGAAACACTAGATGAAAAACCATGGAGCAAAGAAAGCATGCGTGCTCTAGGTTATGTGCATATTGGATACAAGACTGACATAGCTGGCCCTTAAAGAACTCCAAATATTATAAGATTCTTTTACTTTTGAAGGACAATTCAAAACACTGCATCACTGTAACATAAAAGAAACTCCTGCACAGGGATGTAAAGCTTTTTTGCTCAGTTGCTCAAGGCCAGAATGAAGGCTTAAAATAGCCATTGCTGACTCACGCTATTTCCAACAAGACTATAAAGGGGTGAAGGATCCAAAGGGACTTCTACCACACTAAAAGCGCCCGTAAGCTTGGATTTACCTGGAGGTATTACCAAACATTGCTAGGAGTTCTTTCACAAAACATTTTTCACAAGAAAGTGCTGACTGAGTGAAATAAAATTTCCACAAAGGCATCAGTTTTGATCATCAATCAGTTTTGATTAAATTTTTATTGGAAGTATATGTCTAATCTGATTTATCTGGTTTCAGCTGAAACCAATACCCAGGAGGATTAAGCCAGACTGTTACAGAAGTCACCTTTAACATTCGTGTTCAGATTACTCTTCCTCCTTCTTCATTACTCAGCCCAGAGAATATTTAACTATTTAGATGAATTGGAATTGCTACAACTGGAAACCCTATACTATACCTAGATTAGTATAGTGTGGTACAATAAGATTGGATCCTTGGAGACAAGGGCCTAGCATCTACCCTATATATGTTTTCATAGGTCTTACATCAGACTAGTTCTAGTCTGGTTTTCTGGGCTGAAAGGTTGGAGCACAGTAGATACATTCCAGGGGTGTGTGTATCTTTTTACTTCCATCCAACAGAATATAAATTCACATGCTCTGATATTGCTCTGCAAAATGGAGTGTCTTAAATACGGAATAATCTGGAGATTTGATTCAGAAGTGCCATCATGATGTGAACTACAATGTTAATGCAGATGCTCGTCTATGAGACAAGCTCTACTGTTCACAGAGCAAGAGCACGAACCCAAGCATTTCCAAGCAAGCACCCTACTCACTGGGGTATTCCAGAACTTATCTCGATTTTCATTCAAAAGCTCTAGGGTCTTCAAGTACAGAAGAGAAACAATTGGTGAAACATCCCTATTTTCACGAAAGAGAATTCTCATTTCTCTGGACAGCTTAGCTGTTATTGCTATATTACCATTAATACCAAATACCAGGAAAGATGGAAAACTGATGTTGCCAACTCCTACAAAAGTTGCCATTTTTATTGAAATTGCAGTCCTGAAGGCACTGATTATGTAAGAATCTTGGGTTTCATTTCATGAAGAATAAAAAATTCTTCCCCACGCAGAGAAAAACTTGAAAATGTGTCCTCTAAAAGAACAAAAGCCAGAAGGCAAAGAGAAAGAAATTAAACTGAATCTTTTCGAAGATAATCTTGGCATTTTCATGGCAATCTCATGAATTTGATGGAGGAATGATTAGGTTTTGGACTATTTGTTGCCTCTGTAACAGTAAGATTCCCCCAGGGTTTTAACTCCACTTCCTTCAAATGTTATAAATGACAACATAACTGCCCTTGGCTCACTAGTTAGAATTAGCTTGCATGCTCTTGATATCGTACAAGGCAAAGGCTGTGGCATTCTAGGCAAAGGGCATAAGGCCTCTGTCCAACCCATCCATACTGCAGCAAGGACAACCTGGATCCCTGCGAAGATGTCATGCTAGAGTTGCCTGAAGCGTGGCAGGCCTCAGACTAAGCCTGTGCCTGAATACCTGCTTGTATGTATTCAATATAGGCAATAAAAAGAGTATCAGCATGTTCTTAAATTTAGAGCTACACTTCACTGACAAACATGCCCCAACGGGGCTTGTCTCCACTAGCAGAGCCTCTGAATTGGTATTGGCACGTAAGTAACCAGACTTGCTTGTCCCTCGATTTCTTGCTAAAGAGAGTAGTGGGGTTTGCCCTGAAATAATACATCTGATTTGAGAAGAATTAATACATTTCATATCTGCAGTCAGCAGAACAGCTTCCAACTAATGCCAATTTAAGTAAGTTTCCTATCATTTGCCTGACACCAGAGAGAACTTTCTGTAATGCCAGTTCTGAGTTGCACCCTAGCTTACACAGGATATGGAAAACAATCCCAGCAGCTGTAACATGTAAGTAGAAGGAAAGCTATGAAGGTCTTTCATATGTTGGGCTGTACTGGGTTAAGGATACAGTATTTCCCAGATTATGTGCAACATATAAATTCCACTTACCAAAGCTTTTCCTTCATTATTACCTTCTGGATAGTGTGGGTTAAGCTGGAAAAGAAAAGAAGTCAAATACTATCTTGATAGCTTCTAGACATTTCAGAACTGGGGGAGAGGGTTTGGTTCAGTTCTGTATTATGTATCCACCCTGCAAAGGGATAGTGGAGTATTTAGCAGTATGAGAACAAGAGTATAAGAATTACAAATTCAAATTCTGACTGACTTAACTGGCTATATCCTCAGTTAAAAAAAAGTGCATCCTGCAATCAAGCCTGTTAACTCAAGAGAGGAATCTCAAATAACCAAAACCAAGAAGAATGATGAAGAAAGCACAGACAGTTACTAACCTAAGCACAGCAAGTTACAGACACCCACACACATACACATGCAACCACTTCCAGGATTGACCTTGAGCAGATATATTGAGATAGAAACTAATGTGCTTTCATGTCTACTGAAATTTTACAGGAAGACACCGAATTCAGAATAAACATCTCTGAAACAGGAATGGCAATGCCACTATAGAAAAGTTTAATTACCTTGTGATTCTGTTTAACTACTACTAATAGGGATAATATTTCCTATGTCATACAAGGATTATGAAGCATTAATAACTAAAGTAGTATGAGAAGGTTGGACGAAAGAAACTATATAATAAGCATAAAGTATTTAACAGTGTTTAACATGATTTTACTTTTGACAAGGGAAATACGTAGACTAGAAGATGAGGGATTATGTAGGCAGATATATATTCAAATAAACAAACACACATAAACCCACACATTGGCTGCACATGAAACCTTTCAAGATTTGACTTATGTAATGAAACAACTTTGCCTCTACATTTATCATATTCCCTGACACAGGATATGCCATCAGTGTTGAAAATGCTGAAGTGAAATTATTAGCTATAATTTAGTTCTTAAGCGATAGCATGTATACATCTTACAGACAAGTACAGTCATTTTCTTGTCTTGAATTTAACATTACCAGTGTGGAAGAGCCAGAACTGAATTGCACAGGGCAAGCTGAACGAATTCCAGTAAAACTTTTCAATATCACATCACCATACATCTAACATTACATAAACAACTATTGTGAAGAGCTTTTATTAAGTTTATAAGGTTTTTATTAATGCTGTATCATTTATATCCCTTTACACAAAAAAAGCCAGTTCCTCTCCACATCATGAGTCTGAAGAAAGGAGGAATCATTTTAGATATTCCTAAAATTGCTGAAAATATCTTCCCCGTGTCATGACTTGATGTGCTAACACAGAAATGACCAAAGGTTTATTCTCCTGTCTTCATTTCAGTATTTAGCCACTGTTACCCTCACAAATTTAGAGAGCCTGCTTTCACAAAATCAGAATCACAGAATCATCTAGGTTGGAAAAGACCTTGAAGATCACCTAGTCCAACCATTAACCTAACACTGACCGTTCTCAACTACACCATATCCCTCAGCACTATGTCGACCCTACTCTTAAACACCTCCAGGGATGGGGACTCCACCACTGCCGTGGGCAGCCCATTCCAACGCCTAACAACCCCTTCTGGAAAGAAATGCTTCCTAATATGCAGTCTAAACCTTCCCTGGCGCAACTTGAGGCCATTGCCTCTTGTCCTATTGTTGTTACTTCGTTAAAGAGACTCATCCCCACCTCTCTGCAACCTCCTTTCAGGTAGTTGTAGAGGGCGATGAGTTCTCCCCTCAGCCTCCTCTTCTCCAGACTAAACAACCCCAGTTCCCTCAGCCGCTCCTCGTACGACATGTGCTCCAGACCCTTCACCAGCTTCGTTGCCCTTCTCTGGACATGCTCGAGTAAGTCAATGTCCTTTTTGTAGTGAGAGGCCCAAAACTGAACAAGTAATCAAACTCACCAGTGCCAAGTACAGGGGTAAGATCACTTCCCTGTCCCTGCTGGCCACGCTATTTCTGATACAAGCCAGGATGCCATTGGCCTTCTTGGCCATCTGGGCACACTGCTGGCTCATGTTCAGCCGGCTGTCAATCAACATCCCCAGGTCCCTCTCTGACTGGCAGCTCTCCAGCCACTCCTCCCCAAGCCTGTAGCGCTGCTGGGGGTTGTTGTGGCCGAAGTGCAGCACCCGGCATTTGGCCTTATTGAAACTCCTACAGTTGGCCTTAGCCCATCACTCCAGCCTGACCAGATCTCTCTGCAGAGCCTCCCTACCCTCGAGCACATCAACACTCCCACCCAACTTGGTGTCATCTGCAAACTTACTGAGGGTGCACTCGATCCCCTCGTCTAGATCATCAATAAAGATGTTAAACAGGAGTGGCCCCAAAACCGAGCCCTGGGGGACACCACTCGTGACCGGCCGCCAACTGGATTTAACTCTGTTCACCACAACTCTCTGGGCCCGGCCATCCAGCCAGTTTTTTACCCAGCAAAGCGTGTGCTCATCCAAGCCATGAGCAGTCAGTTTTGCCAGGAGAATGCTGTGGGAAACACAGGGTCAAAGGCTTTACTAAAGTCAAGGTAGACAATATCCACAGCCTTTCCCTCATCCAATAAGCAGGTCACCCTGTCGTAGAAGGAGATCAGGTTTGTCAAGCAGGACCTGCCTTTCATAAACCCATGCTGGCTGGGCCTGATCATCTGGTTGTCCCGCATGTGTTGTATGATGGTACTCAGGACGATCTGCTCCATCAGCTTCCTGGGCACCAAAGTCAAGCTGACAGGCCTGTAATTTCCCAGATCATCCTTCTGACCCGTCTTATATATGGGCGTCACACTGGCCGATTTCTAATCTGTCGGGACCTCCCCAGTCAGCCAGGACTGCTGGTAAATGATGGAAAGTGGCTTGGTGAGCACCCCAGCCGGCTCCTTCAGCACCCTCGGGTGTATCCCATTCAGTCCTATAGACCTGTGTATGTCTATGTGATGCACTGACTATCTCCTCCTGGATTGTGGGGGGGTCGTTCTCCCAGTCTCTGTCCTCTGGCTGAGGAGGCTGGATTCCCTCAGTACAACTAGCCTTATTATTAAAGACTGAGGCAAAGAAGGCATGAAGCACCTCAGCCCTTTCCTCATCACTTGTTGCCATGTTTCCTCCTGCATCCAGCAGGGGATGGAGGCTCTCCTTGGTCTTTCTTTTGCTGTTGAAGTACTTATAGAAACATTTCTTGTTATCCTCGAGTGCTGAAGCCATATTAATTTCTAGCTGGGCTTTAGACCTCCTGATTTCCGTTCTGCATATCCTCACAGCATCTTTGTAATCATTGTGAGTTGCTAGCCCCTTCTTCCAAAGGCTGTAAACTCTCCTTTTCTCCCTGAGTTCCAGCCAAAGCTCCCTGTTTAGCCAGGGTGGTCTTCTCTGGTGCCGGCTTCTCTTACAGCACCTGGGGACAGCCTGCTCCTGTGCCATTAACACTTCCTTCTTAAAGAGTGTCCAGCTTTCCTAGACCCCTATACCCTTCAGGATTGTCTCCCAAGGGATTCTGTCAAGCAGTTGCCTAAACAAGACAAAGTCAGCCTTTTTGAAGTCCAGGATGTCAGTTCTGCTTAGCCCTCTCCTGGCCTCTCTAAGAATAGAGAACTCTATTATTTCATGATCGCTGTGCCCTAGTCGTCCTCCAACCGCCACATCATCCACCAGTCCTTCTCTGTTCACAAAGAGGAGATCCAGCAGGGCACCTTCTCTGGTCGGTTCTCTCACCAGTTGCGTCAGGAAGTTGTCTCCCACACATTCCAGGAATCTCTGGGACTGGTCCCGCTCTGCTGTGTTGTATTTCCAGCAGATGTCTGGGAAGTTAAAGTCTCCCACAAGAACAAGGGCAAGCGATCATAAGATTTCTCCTAAATGCCTACAGAATATTTCATCCACCTCTCTGTCCTGGTTAGGTGGCCTATAGTAGACTCCCACTACAACATCTGCCCTGTTGACCTTCCCCCTGATTCTAACAGAAAGACACTCCACCCTGTCTTCACTATACTTCTGCTTGAAACTTTATACTTTCCTCCCTGCATTGACACCTATCCCAAATCTTGCATTTTGCTCCTCCATGACATTCTCACACAGTCTCCTAGCTCCAACTCCCACCTACTTCTGTTATACAGCAACAGGAATGGGAGATGAACACTAAACAGACAACTAGAATTTATATATACATACATATATAAGTTATACATATATACATACATGTATGTATACATATATATATAACTGTTTTCATACAGTTTTTATTTCTGAGTTCTCACACTTCTTTCAGCATTACATTTGTTCACCTAACACCTTAAAATAATTCTAGTTGCACATTCTAACAGCCAATCTGAGCTCTCTACCTTTGGTCCTCCATCAAGAACACAGAAAATTATCAGGCAGTGCTCCTTAGTCACAGCCATACACAGTGGCCTTTCAGCACTGGTGCAGAGAAGGTACAGAAAGGCTAAATTCTATCCTACCTTCAGATTCTACTGGTTGTAAGTGAGCGAGAAAAAGTCTGGGTCATGTCAGGTTTGTCACTAGACTCAGCACAGAGAACCACGCACTAAGGACTAGATCTTCAAATGGAATAAATCTATAATGTTTTATTGAAGGGCCTGAGTGAATACAGTTGTCTACTCAGTATGAATTGGGCCTTGAATCCTGCTATTCTTCAGCTGCTTGCTATCAACATAATGATGCTTTTAAAAAAAATATAGCAACAACAGGAGAAACTAGGAAAATCTCTCTCGCACAACCACTTCTTACCTACTTTTAAAATGACTAAAAGCAGATTGCCCTCAGATTTCCAAAATAGTTCACTTGTGGACTGAAGCTGAGGGAGACAGAAGGCTCAAATAAAAAAACGAAGTGCATCCTTAATGATGATTTTTCTTGCCCCACTGTAACAGAAATAATAAACTAAAATGATGTTGTTTAGAGGAAGTTTTGAGATGCTGACATTAAACCATAAACACAATGCAATGCAGTTTTAGGGCTGACGTTCATGGCCGCATTTTCAGCTGTGCTGAGCAGCTGCCACTTTCATCTTCATTTCAGCTATGGTTGTTGGTGCTGAACATCTCTGAAAATCAGACTATTAGCTATTATCCCATACTAGATTCTCCAGGTAAAGCAGCATAAATCATATAGTGCTATATGTCATATTAGACCTGTTCTGAGTCTTTTTCAATATCCAAGTACACAGAATGAGCTAAGGACACAGTGACAATCTTAACACTTCAAAATCTATTGGTTTTTCTGATTTATGTAAGATCTCCTCCATGTTCTTCAATAAGCCTCCAGAACAAAAGAATTCTTGAAAATAACAACAT
Organism: Strix aluco; assembly: GCF_031877795.1. Classification (NCBI taxonomy): domain Eukaryota; kingdom Metazoa; phylum Chordata; class Aves; order Strigiformes; family Strigidae; genus Strix; species Strix aluco. The sequence continues at coordinate 25,342,153 of NC_133935.1, forward strand.
TCATCATTTTTTTCCTTGTTGATAATGAAATCAAGTAAAATCCTTTGCAGGTGTTTAGAAAGTAAGACTACTATGCCAAAATGGGCCCCATTAAAGCTTAACAGTCTTCAAGCTCTTTTGTGTCATTGGATGCATTGAAGTTGCAACGTTACTGAAATATGGCTGAAATACTGTACTGTATATTTCTGTAAAACACCACTGGAAGGTGCATGCAGTCAATATGCAATAAGAACAGAATGCATTGTAAACTGCAGAGCTCAAGCAAGTGTGGTTGTATAAATCATTATTGTAATAGCTTCATATATGTTATTTTTTTAAAGCATGTCTCCAACAGCTGCTTTTCCAATGCAGAATAATTCAGAAATCCTAATCGCTCATTGTTTTTCAACAAAATTATGCAAGCCATTCTTTACCTTTCATGGATGGGAAAGAAAAAGATATCACAAAATGAGAGTTCAGTTTCCTCATGGTTGAAAACTAAACAATATCAAAGACCTTGCAACTCATTCAATGTTATGGCAATCTCATGAGACTCACCATAATATCCCAACACTTGCCCACTACATTAAGGACACACAATCTAACCACCTGAGTAAATAGCAATCGCGATATGGTGGTAAGGGAGGTGCAGTCTACATCAAGTGCACAGACTGCACTAGTAGAGAACAACTAGGGAAGGACAAAGGAGAATTCACATCAGTGAAGTGGTGAGCTGGCCACCTGATAGTAGTTGTGCTCATCTTTCACTCCACCACCATGTAGGCAGCCAGCTTTGTGGGGATTTTGCAGTTGGGCAAGGCTAAGGTAATCAGCTCTCAGCTACAGTGACAACAATTTATGACACCACAGACAGTTCACCTTTTTCAGTTGCTTATACATATGAACCCAGACCAAATTCTACACATCCTTCAGCCTCCTAAACTCCAGAAAATAAGGCTATCACACCAACTTTTCTTTCACATCACAGCACCACGTAAGACATTATGGTTTTACACACTGTGTTGGGTCTGTGTGTGCGGTGGGGTTTTGGTAGTGGGGGAGGGGGCTACAGGGGTGGCCCCTTTGAGAGGCTTCTTGAAGGTCTCCTGGCTCCAAGTCAGACCCACCTCTGGCCAAGGCTGGGCCAATTAGCAGCAGTGGCTGCACCTCTGGGGTAATGTATTTAAGAAGGGGAACCTGAGAGGAGGAGTGAGGGAAATACCTGTGCAAACACCAAGGTCAGTGGAAGAAAGGAGGAGTGGGGAGGTATGCCAGAGCAGACATCCCTCTGCAGCTCATGGTGAGAGGGCAGACTGTGCCCCTGCCACCATGGAAGTCCACAGTGCAGCAAATGCCAACCTGCAGCCTGTGGAGGACCCCATGTCGGAGCCAGTGGCTGCGCCCAAAGAAGGCTGGGACTCTGAGGGAAGTCCATAATGGGAGGACTGCAGCCCATGGGAGAGACCCATGCTGGAACAGTTTGTGAAGAGTTGCAGCGCATGCGAGGGACTCATGTCAAGAGAAATTTTGTGGAGGACTGTCTCCCATGAGAGGGACCCCATGCTGGAGCAGGGGAAGAGTGAGAGGAGTCCTCCCCCTGAGGAAGGAGCAGCAGAAACAATGGGTGATGAACTAACTACACCCCCTATCCCCTGTGCTGTTGCAGAGGAAGAGGTAGAGAAATCTGGGGAAGAAGCAAGGCGTGGGGAGAAGGTGTTTTGAAGATGTGGTTGTATTTCTCACTGTCCTATTCTGACTGGAAAATTAAGTAGTGATGGTGTTTAAAATAAATTGATGTTCTTTTTCCTGTCTCGATTTCCAAACCTTTTGTTTTCTTTTCTCCTCCCCATCCCTGAAGGATGGAGCAGCTTCCCTGAGGGAAGGAGTGAGCAATGGAGCGGCTTCATGGTGCCCTGTTGCCCTCTGGGCTCAAACTATGACACACACACACAGGCTAACAGTGCGTACTGACTAAGGTGCTGCATCAGCTTTTCCTTCTGCTAAGGCCCTATCAACAGGTAAGTATCACTGTACCTGCAAATGCAATTTGCACAGTATAGTTCACAGGAAGTATCTGGGGCCTCACTTGTCTTGGAATCTGAATTTGCTGAGGAAAAAAGAGCTTGGAAGCAGTATAGCAAACTTGTCACCAAAGAGTATCATGAGACGGCCACCACCAACACACAAGGTCATATTTTTAAACACTAAAATCATTGACTATTTTGGTGTTTATAGAAAGATTTGCAACTACAGAGAAGATAATACATTCTTTTATCTCTGAACAGAACTAGCATTTACTTGCACACTTTTCTAAGAAGCCAAATTCCCAACTCATGATCTACACAGGGCATCTGAGGGAGCCTGAAGGTCAGGGTCAGCATTGCAGGTTGTCCTCCTGAGTATATAAAAATTGATGTCTCAGACAGATTTCAGGCTCAGCCTTTGTACGTGGTGGTATGTAAAAAGAGTAGATGTATGAACACATACATATACCAATATACTCGTACTGTGGGAGCCCCAGAAGCCCCCCAGTAGAGTGTGTGACAAACACATAATATAAGGGGCTTTTACAGGTATAAAAATTGAGGTATAGACTTTTAACTATTTCTGGTTAAAATTATTTGGAAGAACAAGGAATCTCATTCTTGAATTTTTGCCTAGTGCCCTCACAATGTGATCATCCTCCTGTAGAGCCTGCACAGCAGGAAGAGAGTGAGAGAGAGTGTGTGTCTGTGTGTGCATTAGTGTTACTTCTGGTATTTGGTGCTCAGAAAATGCAAGTGCCATGCTAATCCTGAGGGGAATTCTGCTAGATTGAGTCTCTGTCATCTCCACTGATGATGTCTCTACTGATTAAAGCTAGTCAAAGCTACATGTTAAAGTTTTCAATACATAAGACTTCACAGTGCATAATGTCCTGAGGTTCTACTATTTAGCAGAACAACTTCAGTAACATGATATTCCTGGCTTTAATTTTATTTTTGCATCTTCACATAGTAAGATATGCTTTACAGTCCAACAACTGAATTGTAAATCTCAGACCATACTGTGGACAAACTGTTCGGAATTTTACATTTATACCAAATGCTGCTTTCTTAGAGGAATGTGTGGAAAGTACCCAAACAGGCTATTTTTGGGCACTCAATTAAGAGGGAGAGAAAGGAGTTTGAGGAAAGAAACACCCATGCTGATTTTAATCAAATTTTGTTGACTAGGTAAAGGATATTTAAAACATCTCATCAGGGACAGAATTAGTTTGCCAAATTTCAGCTAAATGAGCATTTTAATGGCTTGGTTAAAATCCACATTTATGGAGGAAACTCTGACAGACAAAGAATAAAAGGACCTAATTCAACACACATAAACAGTAAACAGTTCCCATTTCATTTGATAACCAGCCTGTTAACACAGAGCCTAGTACTCAATCAACAAGCAAATGTTTTGGGGGAAAAAAGTCAGCACAAAAGAAAAAATCCACTTCTCAAATCTTTCATCTTCATTAGACTTGCTTTGTTCTTTGTTAATGTCATACATTAGCTTTCGATAAATCCAAAGGACTTTTGTACAATTTCAAAGGCTTCAGTGGTGTTCAAAGGACTTTTGCCACCTTATTAACTTGCCGGAGAAATACTGGCTATGACTCTACCTCGATAAACCCCATTCAACACTACCACATCATCAGCACAAAGTTCCTGATAATCATCATCTGAGGAAAGTTTAAAAATCTTAAAAGGCCTTTTGTTTCAGGATTGTATTTTGCTGCTGTTTTGCTTATGAGCCGTGCCTTAGCAGACCAGATGAGTTCCCAGGGAGCACTGGGAGAGCTGAATTCTTTTGCCTGCTTCAGGCCCCCACTGCAGCACCGGCAGCATAAAGTGGGTAGGGACAGCCATCCCTGCATGGGGGAACCACCTGCTAGTCAAAAACAGGAATGAAAATCAGCTTCAACACCTTTCTGTCCCAATTATTCACCCTTGTCATAAGAAGAAAGAATAGGTCCTCTTGATGGCATTTTTAGCTGCTGTATAAACAATAGCAGGCCAGTGCTTTGGTATGCCTAAATCACCACTGACTTAAAGGTCTCACATCAGCAGCATAAGCTGGAGCTGCCGCCACACGTAGCTCTATGTTAAGCCAGGAGAGAGCAGTGACTGGGAAATCCCTTTGCTTCTACTGTGATCAAGGGCAGAGAACCTGACTACCCATCGACGCCTGGTGCTCAGTCCCACACACCCATATCTCATTCTGCAGAGGAAGTCAAAAGAAAGAAAAATGTCTAAGAGATCCTTTAGTCTAACCTGAATGCTGGGCCATAATCTCAGTATGAGCTTCAGTGGCTCCATGCCAACATGTGCTATATGAAAAAACATCCTCATCTTCAACGGTTAAGTCCTAAATATTAATATCCCATATGCCTTTCAGTGGTCCTCCCAAAAATAACTAGCTATGACTAAAATAGACATTACTGAAATTTCTACCATTAAAAAAAACAAACACCCCCCCCCAAACCCCAACAGCAATAAATAACAATGGGAAGCCTTCTAAACCTCCATCAAGCATCAAAAATAGAGAGGCACAAATGTAATTGAATAAAAGCTTCTCAAGTAATCTTGAAATAATAAGCAAAAAAACCACACTAAAGAACAGACCACATGTCTACATTTCCTGTTTTGGAACACATCAAAATGCAATACCAGCAGATGCTGTATTTTTAATAACAGAAGCATTTAGTCATTTACAACTAAATGACAATAAATGCTGCATTAATGGGTTCACACTTCCCTTCCTTCTAAAGCTTGTCTGTATACAAACACAGCTCAAACACAGCCAACTTCAGACAGGATTGAAAAAGCCTAGCTGAACACAGTCTCACAGATCACTACTGCAAAACTAATTGACTGGGGGAAAAAAATCCTTCCTCTGAGATCCAGATTTTTGAAGGTATTTGCACACCAACAGATGCAAATGTTGTTCCTAACTTCCCCCAAAGTCAAGACAGGTCAGGTCAAGAAATCTAGCTGCATTCTCAAGATTCTTAAAAACTGTGGAAAATCTAGCTCTGGGTTTTGCTAAACAGACAGCTTCTAACTGTCACTTTAAAAAGCCACATCCAAGTCTGCAGAACAGGTCAGACTGGCTTTGTAAATCAGTAATCCATCCTCCTCCTCTGGTCTCTGGCTCTCTTCCATCCCTTCACCCATAGCTGTAAATTATCCTTCACTCCTTACAGAGCTTTAAAAAAAAAAACCCCCACACTCCTCCTATGAGATAGTGAAAAACAGAAATAAGGCTTATAGTGCTGAGTTCACCCTGTAACCTTGGCAAGTCCTTTTTCTTACAAGAACCTTCAATCACTGAGCCCAAGAGATAGAAACTAATCAGAATGCTGTATTAACATTTAATGAAGAGACTGAGAAAAAAAGACTCACTTTGAAACTGTGTCCAGGTAAGGAGGTCCCACAATACCAACAAATTAAATGTGTGAGCAGATGTGTGAAGGCCTTGGTGGATGCTGCCATCTCCTGGTACTTTCTCCGGTTTCCAAACTGCTATCCTTGCGCAAAAGGTACCTGTACATCTCGGTTAAACAAGGCCATTTTTATCCAGTTATTTGCCATACTGTTTTCTACAGGCAGAAGGAGCCACAGAGCATTTACCACTGTGCTTTCCTCCTCTGCATGAGCTGTATGATCAGTGGATGAATAAATTTTTCTGCAAAGGCTTGATTCCATGTCACCCCAAAAAATAACTGGCAAACAGTCATCCCTTTTTGCTTCCTGAACACAAAAAGATCTCTGTCAGTAGTTCTGTTTCCAAAAACTGGATATCAGAAGGCCTAAATTATGGCCTTCAAGTATTCAAATAAAAACTTAATTTATTAAGTTGCCTTAATAAAACATCCTATGCAGTACTCCATTTTCCACAGCAGTTTAAGAAGGTGAAAGAAAAGTAAGTCCATAAAACTATCGAGAAAGTTTCTCCAGGGCTCCAAGGGTTTAATCCTGGTTTATAGCCTCAAGTTTAAGAACTGATTTCCCTTTTATGTTTTTTTTTAATCTTAGCTAATGCTGAGGATACTATTACTCATACAAATATGCAATCTTCCTTAAAATCTCACTAAATGCTTTGTTTTCTATTCTTGTGGCAGCAAGTTCCACTTCTTTACTATGTCTTATTCAGAAGGCAGGAAAGTATTATTTTCTATCAATATGAACTTGAATATGCATCCAACTACCTTCACCCTGATCCAATTCAAGTGATCATTACAATAGGATTAAATTTATTATGAACATTATGGCTCTGTCCACCCACATAAATGTATATTATAACAATATATATCATATGGCAGGCTAATATTTTTAATACCAAGACGTAACAGAAATCCATTTAAAAGAATGTAAACCAAGAGTAACAACGGTTCTCAATTTAAAGTGAATGATGTACCTAAGCTTCTCTGAAAAGAAACTTGGGCAATTTTGACAGAAAAGTAGAGTGAGATAATATGGGAAGAAATTATTCAAGAAAGACGAGAGAAATATAAATAACTTTTATTGGCCATGATTCAAGAGTTCTCAGAAACTGGTTTACACCACCACAAGGTGAAATCCAGCTGACGGTCCCACAAGACAAGGCCTTTGACACTGGCTTCAGCAGTTCCTGTTAACCCACCCCAACCAGCTTCATCTCAGTGACTTGCCCATCATCAGAATATGCGCTAAAGAGCTTGCCATCCCAACCATCCTATACAAGCCATTTATGAAGTATATTCACAGGTGGAAGTTAAAAGTGGCTGTTGTGGAGTCTTCAGTCCTACAATGGTCAAAAAAGTCCGGGAGGTGGCTGCACAAGTGAAAACTGTTAGAGGAGGTCCAAACCCATCAGGTCAGCATCTGAAACACCCTGGACCCCTGAGCACATAAATACTCATGATTCCATTGACTTCAAAGACAAGGCTACTCCTGAGAGCTTTACTGAATGAGCAACAATTTGGTTTAATGACTGAAGCACACCACAAGTCAGCAAAAGTATGTTTGGTTCTGCCATTACCTCTGAGTTCATTGCTTCAACCTACTGCATTGGCCAGCCTGTTCTCACTCTTCTCTTTTGTCTAGAAGAACTTCAGGGCACAGATTACTTTTTGTAGCAACATCAGTACTCTGTGCACTATCTTGGAAGACACCATAATAATATGAACCCTTGTTTATGGCCACAATTTTACAGAATCACAGAAGGTAAACATTAAGGCTGCCATCTTACCTGCATTATCTTAATTAATTTAGTATAGTATAGTTAATTCAGTGTCAAAGACAATTACCTCACCAGATTTACTGCCACAAGATGTCTAGTAACTCTGGTTTAGTCTATTCAACTAAGTAGAACAGGATTATCACAGATTTTTCCTTACAAATTCTGAACTGCTATTATGTTCATGTTCACAACGTTTCATGAGCCATGTACTGTTGTTTACCTATTGTCTCCTGCAATATGTGAGACTAGCATGTGATTTGATATTTGCATACGTATTTTGTGATTATTTTAGCAATATCCATATCGCCCAAGAAGTTTAATATGAAATTAAAAAACTTATTCTGCATTTCTTTTGTGTACATATATGCATGCATGTGCACACATATTTAACATCCTCATACAGCAAGTGTTGATAGTTTCAGTACAGATTACTCAGTTTAGAAATTACAGAACTAGAGCTGCTATACACATAGAGAACAATACTAAAGGTGCATGCTTTGGTTCAGCAAAATTGATAAGCTGATATTCAGTTCAAAGAGACTTTTATCCTGGCAATTAGAACATTGAAAAGGTTAGGTGTGTTCATGAGAAAGGCACAGCTGTGTGGTCCCAACCTGCAGCATCTGAAAGGCTGTTGAAGTAAATTGAAGCTTGTTCCCACACACAGATGTATCTGGGTGCGTTCTACATGTGATACATGCACTGAAAAGACTTTTAAAAATTTTAGGAAAAGTCTTTGTTACTGTGAAGCATTCAATCTTCACCTAACCTTACAGACTCTCTTTATAAATATAAAACTTCAAAATAACTTGGGTCATTTTGCTGTAACAAGGGCTAAAAAAAGAATTTTCTACAGAACTTTTTCTAAAAGACTGCTGACTCTGAAGATGAGAATAAAACTCAGCAGCCTGGATCTTAGCTGGTGGCTTAGTGTTTAAATCTCCTGCTAAGGATCTGGCTCAGCTCTTCTGGGTGATATCAAGCTCTTCTGACACTAACAGCAGAACTCCCACTGTCTACAAAGAAAAGAATTTCTCTTTCCAATTTTTCAGCTGAGTATTTGGTTCCACTTTTTTATGATTTCAGTGTTTTGGAATGTCTGAGCCAGTGGTTTCAGGTTTCCAAATGCCGGACATGTCTGAGACATTACCACCTATACGGATTTCAGATGTCCCAAGTATTACCACCAAACATGAAACCCTTTCTTCAGCATATACCAACTATGCCTTAAGTAATTGTATGAGAACATTCATGCACCTGATGTGTCAGACTGTGTCCCCAGGATATGCACAGTAATAGGGGAATGACAGTGCAGCTATGTGCAATTAGCAAACATCTGCCACTGGGTCTCCTTCAGCAGTGGGTCTTTCAGGGTGGCTCACCTTCAGCCCATAGTCCAGAAGTAGGGTCTAGGTTGCTTTACAGTATTAGTAGGTCTTAAAGAACTTCAAAGCATATTAATGAAAATTAGCCTAAGTGGAAAGAGGATTGAAGGAAATGGTACTACTTGCAACTGCATCAGAAGTCAGAGGTATCAGAGGACCCTTAGTCTTTGAAAGGTAACAAAAACAGGACAACTGATTGTGATTCTTAGGAACATGGAATTTAGGACTTATACTTCCTGACTTCATTCTCTCAAGTCTATAAGAATTAGATTTACAAGTTACGCCTATATGTTTTGCTTACTAAACAAGTGTATTGCCTCACACTTTTTTTAAACTTACTGCAGTATTAAAAGACTTTTAGGTTTATTAGTTTTAAATTTCTGAATTCTCTGGGGCAAGTGTCTTGAATTTTCTTAGTTCCCAGATCATCCTCTGGCATTAACAAGCTGCAGTGGCATGCCTTCACTATATGGCTCAGTAGTGACCCACTGAGTCACAAATCAGACTGACCAGTTACATCTGGCACAGAAAGCCTCAAAGGAAAAGAGAAGGCACACCACTGCTCACACAAAGTACAAGCTTAACTGCAGAGGAGCAAAAGGAGATACCCAGGTGAAGGACACTTCTGCTTATTGTCTGAGACTTGATCCATGCAAGATTCCACTGCAGAAGTCTCCATGGTACACATCAAGCTGATTTACAGAAGGATGAAGTAAGGAAAAGATGGTTATAAACAGTGATCAATCCTGATTTACAATAGCTCAAACTGTTACAGAAATTGTAACATTAGCCAACAACAGAATGCCTAAAAGATTCATGAATTTTGTTTATGTGTTAGTATTTATTATTCCACTCTAGATATCTTTATCATGGAAGCTTAAAGAAAAGCAGGTCATGGCAATGTGTGATGCTGTTGATGATCCATACCATGAGTAATCCTCCTGTGCTGCAAGAGCACAGATAAGTGTTCAGTAAGCTGTGCCAAATTGATTTAAAGTTAGTTCACGCACATTAGGTGTCCGCCTGCCTGTTCATAAATCTTTGACATGTATGTCTGGCTGATGTGTTGTGCCTGACATATGAACTGTGTAAAGTACAGTTCACAGGTTTTTATTACAGCAGTACCTTTAATATCTCCAGCAGCAGGTATTTTACACTTCATAGATACAGTAGCTAATGCTGCCCTCCAGTCACAGCATATCACCCCTGTTTAAACCAAATGCTCTTCCAGCTCTCACTCTACTGTGCCAATTATACTCTCCATATTACAAATCTTCCTGATGTGGATTTCCCTTCCAGAGGTAGAAAGGACCTAAACTCAGGTTCGACATTCAGTGTAATGTCACACCTCTTCATCTGAAGATTTTGCTCCTGAAAATCTCTGAGCAGACAAGGTATGGTGGAAGAAGGAAGCCCATCAGTCATAGTGCTTGATGCCTTTCCTGACTAGGAAGTTAGCTTAGCTCAGCCTAGCTAGTCTGAATAAAATCTTTCTACTGGGAGCATCTCTCACTTCAAGCAGAGAGGAAAATGGAACCATCTCTTCAGTGGAAGTACTGGTTGCCTCTTGAAAATTAGCTGTTATTAACCAATATTAACTACACAAAGCCTGCTGGCTTCAACACAAGCTAAAGTATTGCTGCACTATGGAGGCAGCAGTGTAGAGCAAAGTAGTTAGGGCATGTTGGCCCACTGCCTTCAAAGGCATGATGCCCTTCACCACTCAGGCCTACCAGGTTTCTGACTTACGCTGTGAGCTACTGCTAAAACCAATGAAAAGATCCAAATTACATTCAGTCTTAGATGGAAAATAATATCAGTATCTGTCCTGGTGGTCCACTGTTTATGTTTTGACACTGGTTTTGGCATCATTAGAAATAACTAAAGGTTTGATAGGTCCTGATTGTTCTTACTCTGAAATTAGTGCAGGCTGTGACAGGAGCTGGCAAGTGAAAGCAGCACCCTGGGAATACTAGGGAGTTGTCTGCATACAGAAGTTGTACTTGCTGTAAACGTAACTCAATCCAGTTAGAGCAAGTCTTTTTTCAGGGATTCCCTAACATACAGTGATTTATACCTGGCTCTTGTGAATTTTCACACTCATACTTCCAAGCACAAGTCAAAAGAAGCAATCCTGCACAGACTTAATGAAATCAGTGGAAAAAAACCTACTTTTCATTCCGTCGATATAACTTGGACACAGACCAGTTCTAATACAGATTAGATATGACTTTAAAAGTTCACAGCTTCTTGCAACAAGGGAAAATCCAAGGCTGTCCCATTTCATAAACTTGGTATTATCTGCTCTATTCCAGCTTGTCAAGAGCCCTGTTTTATTTTTAATGACAATTATGGGTCTTAGAAGGTATTATGCTGATCTTTTGGGAAGTCACAACACTATTTTGCCTGAACATAAAGTACCAGATAATAACCAGACAAGTTGCAAGATCTTCCTTCTCCTCTTGGACCTTCTGTTCCACCAAAAGGGGCAAAGACTTCCTCAGACCTCTTTATTCAAATTTTAGTCAAAAGACAAGAGTGCAATAGCAGAACATCGCAAACTACTTACAATCACAATGCACTAACATGACACAATAGTCATGACACCAATATATAAGTTTGTCATTCTTCAAGTTTCTACAGAACACAGAGATGCCTTGGACCACAAGCTGGCTAGCAGAGATCAATACACTGAAATCAGCACCATAGAAACATTTTTTTCAAGAAGTCTAGAGTCTATGGGAAAAAAAAGGAATGACAACTCCTGAATTAGAGCAGTTTAGAGTATCTGTTCCAGTGCTTGCATACAGATTCCTCTGATCAAGCTCAATCATTAGCTTGCATTCAGTTCCACTCTAAAAGCTTTAGTCTGTATGTGGCTGCCTAAGCCAGCAAAGAAGAATATTTGACTGATCACAACACTACTCCAAAAATCAAGTGCAAACAAAACCAGAGAGATAAATGAATCCAGGGATTTTCAGTGTAAATATAGTCGATATTTAACAGTGATGTTTGCCTTGGCTGTCATGACAACAGCAGATTCGAGATTCAACAGCACAACTGAAATTAAGGTTAGTCTTGAGCTCACCTACTAGTGTCCTGCAGGTCAGAAAATTTTCCTTGCAACTCTTGGCTACAGCAATACAGCATGACACAGCAGTGCATATCCAGTTCTCCCCATTCAGACCCAGTGGGAGATCTTTTTGGAGATCTACATTGTGGACCTACCTACTATGGTAGTTCTGAATTAGCCAGACATGTATAGTACTTGGTTAGGCAGCACAAAACCAACTAAAACGTGTTTAATTGGCATTCTTACCTCTGCAGCTAAGTAGTTTCCAGTTGCCAAATGCTTAAATCTAAACAAGCTGTTCCACTGTCCTGTCCCTCCCCGGCAAGGGTCATGATGGACAACCTAAAAGAAGTACAGATTTTAATCATGCTCCTCAAGATCATACTTAGATCACTGACATTTTTTACAGCTCATTCCAAATAAAAATATGTAAACAACATAATTACAAACAGTCTACCACACAGAGGAATTCTGTGCTCACACTAAGCCCACCACAGATAACAATTACTTATATTTATTTTTTGCCAGGTGCCAAGAAATACTCCTTGTATTACCTTCCATGTTCTCATTAATCTACTCCCTAAAACATGGTAAGTCAAATTTTGCCTTAAAGTGACATAGTGTGAATCTGGAGCTCAAGAAAGTAAGTGTAGCTGCTCTACACTTACATAGGCACTACTTAAAATCAAAACTCAAACCCTCTTACATTGTTTCACCACTTATACCAGCTCTATTTTTGACAGCATTAGAGGCTTCCATTAAGCTTGTGTTCAAATAAATATCCCCATACCATTTGAAATATCCCAGTTTATTTCTGTTTCCCCTTGATTAAGCTGTAGGTCATTTACTACCTTGAAACCTAGCAGTGTCTGTCTCTCTTAAGGAGTAAACTCAAATAACTACAAGGGCAATATAGTCTATTCCATACAGTCCTTACTCAGACAAAAATCAATCATTTGCCTGAGCACGGAGCTGCGTTTTAAATGCACAAAGTTTGTTCAGTACATAAGAACTTTCAGGTATAGGAGTTACACTGCTGTAATAGCAAGGGTTTGAGACATATCAGTTTCCAATGTTCCTTAATTAAACAAAAATATATTTGCTAGTCATCTTCTCAAAAATCACACCCATTCAGCAACAACACCTTTATTAAGCCTAACTTTAAACAGATGTTGATGTGCCCTGTTGCAGAAGAATGGACTCAATCACATTTGTGAGATTTCTTGTCAGTCATGAATTTCAATTTTCTATATTGCACATGAAGTCAAATATAAACACTCAGAACTCAGGATACATGAGTATCATTTGATTGGCTTTGATAAAATCACACTATTTACATCAAGTCTGAATTTGACTCTTTGTCATTTTAGCGCAGGTAAATATAATAAGAAAACATCCTCTCTCCACACACGGATAGCAATAAAGCACCTCTTCAGTATTCATCCTACACAAACCTTCATAAAATAATAATAGTTACGGGGAAGTGTATGATGATATCAAGAGGCTATGAATGATTCATGTTGTGGTAAAGTATTTTTACTGAACCCTAGCCTTCAGGTCCTAAAATATTTATAAAAAGAAGAACAATACCTCTATTTCCCACAGTGCTTTAGAACTTGTTGCAGAAGTGGCTGACTGACGTAATGTAGTACGAAGGAAAATATGTTGCTTCTTCTCATATTCGTCACAGGTCAGAAACTTCTCTTGCTCTGCATGAAACAGCCTAACAACATCTCCCTAAAGTAATATGAAGAAGAAGCATTATTAAGTGGTAGGCAAAGCCACCAGACTCCTCCTCTATATCTGTACTAGCTCCAGTGATGTCAACATAGCTGATGTGAAGAAAACATTTATTAGTTTCCTATTGCTGGAGCAGGTGCCAAGTGCAGAGCATACAATCTTGGCACTGAGCCTGGAAATCAAATGAGACAATTCAATCCTGCAGAAGACTGTGGAGGTTTAGGTCCTGCTGGGGTCTGAGACCACGCAGCCGCTGCCCCTCCCCCACAAAGGGAGTGAAATACAAAACCCCGGGGCTGAGATAAGGAGAGGTTTAATACAACAGTGCAACAGCAACAAAACAAACAACAACAAAACAAACAACAACAATAACAATAACAGTAACAGTAATAACAATGAACAGAGCAAGGTATGTACCGATACAGCAGTGAGAGCAGAGAGATCGCATAACACACGTTAACCGACTCTCCTGCGCTTGGGCGCCAGGAGGTGACCTCAGCATGGTATTGAATAATCCGGCTAGAGCTTCCCCCCCACTGCTGGGGAAACTTAACCCTATCCTAGCTGAACCAGGACAAAGACTCATGCACTTTTGTGAAAACAGAACTTGTTTCAGAGCACTGCAATGAACAGTGGGCAACAATTAACCTAAAGGTGATTTAAATTCTAGCTAACTTTACTAAATGATTTTTTTATTTCTAATCTCTCTTAGTATTTAGGGAAAGTGAATAGATTTTTTCTGACATCACTTTATCTCACCTCTTCTACTCTGCAACCAAAACCAATGCCCCTCTTTATTTCTTCTGCTGGCATCATTTTTGCTTCCTTCTGGCCTCTCCCAAGGCTTCAAACACTATCCCCAAACAGATCTACACAGATATACCATTTTCCCTTTCAAATTCTTCCTTAAAAACTGCTGGTACCTTGATACCTACTGAAAAATAGCCAGTTGTTAATGATTTATTAAGATACAAGTGAGGACAAATGTGAATTATTTCTTTAAAATGAAAATGTAACTGATCTCAGGGAGTGATCTGGAGGCATGAAGCTGTGCAATCTCCTAGCATTTAAAGCTATATTGTCTTACTACAGCTATCATCATCTTTCACGCCTCGTTCCTTTCTATAAGCTTGTTATACCTGCTTTTAGCATCATGGCATAATCTTTAAGTGTCACAGCTATTCTGTACAGAGCCCTCATCATTCTTGGCTTGAACTTCATCTTTTCTCATGGATCCTCAGTCACCTCTGGGAGGGGAAAGGGGTTGGAAACTAGCACAATCCAGACAATTTCACTTAGTAAGACAATAACACAAAGGAAAAATATCCTGGCTGTTGGACAGTAGTGAGGGATCCTCAACAGCTTGACAAAGTCCTCATTTCTTCTTTTATTCACCATGTAATATTTCTCTACAGTCAAATATGGCATGATTTTTCAGATTCGAAAAACAATTAATAAAATCATACTTACTCCTTTCAGTACATCATCTCGATAACTACTGAATTTCATGAACAAAGTTATTTTCCAGCTTGTGTTACAGTTGACAGCATTTACCTTTGGGGTAAAAAACCAAAACAAAACACAATTATAGTCTTAAGGGGTGTTCTTTTCTTTCTGAGACATTCTATTCTTCTAAAAGACCACACCACATCTAGGGTGGCAGGGGACATGGTTTAGCTACATATTTGTGCCTAACATGGGTCCTGAAGCTCTGAAGTGTTAATAATAATGATGCTGATGTTGTAGAAGATTCATTGGGCAAAATGCTACTCTGTCTGTTGACAGCCTACTAAAGACAACCTAAAGAGCTGTTGGAAGAGGACTTACTCTTACCTCAGTGAGACTTTCAGATACTCAAGCAAACCTCATGAAGCTTTCAGTGCCAGACAGAACTGTGCCAAGAATAAGTATATTTCATCTCATTTTTTTGAGGTCAAGCTGGCATCTAGCCCATTGTGGGTTTTGGTTACCAGTAGAGAGCAACATATAATACATCTCAGATCAGCAGCTACTCTTCCTCCTCACTTCACTAAACTCACCTCTTTGCAGCCAGGGTTATCTAGAAGCTCAATGTTGCTGGCATGTAGAGGCTGCCCTGCATTGACTGGCATGAGAACAACTTTATCACCCACAACAACCTGGAAGTCAGAAATAAAACATAATTTAGACCTATGTAATTATCCAATAAAATGAATTAACGTTACATTTTTAGAAAATTACCCAAAAGCATGCTCTAGGAATGGCACTCAGTGAATTTATTTGCAGACAATTCACACATCAGCTCTGTTTGCCTGTGCCTCTGCAATTGCTTAGGTTCAAGATTTCACACTAATGAATCCTCGCATTGTCAGTAAGCATCTCACCTGATTCAGCAGAAACTTGAGATCATGGAATAGATACAAACCTATGAATTCCAAGAGAAGTTCAGTTCCTCTAAAAGTTACATTAACTACTCTTTATTCCACATATACTGCCAGCCAAAAGGCAGAGAAAGCTAACAAAATAATCTGTAGTCAGACAGCAAGACTCCTTTCCTTTCCTTGCCGTCAGCCAACCTTCTCCCACCAATGTGCCTTTCATTTCACAAAAGCCTTAAAAATTTGCTTGTGACAAGACTCTGTTAGCCCAGTGACTCCCCAAGTCTGTGGACCATCTTTTGGCAAATGTCATAGGCTCAGGAGTTCTGCAATTTAGAGTGTATGACTGCAATCTGGAAGGGACATAAACCACTGGAAATTCAGAGAGGCAAACACACTCCATCCCCTCTGCTGTTACTCCCTAAATGGTGTTTGGACCTCAGCACAGGCAGCAGTTACATCAGCTGAGAGACCTTCTCTCTCTGAGAGTAATTCTTAGCTGACTCCCTGCAAGCAAATTCCCATGCCCTTGCAATTCCTTACCTATACAGACAGGGAAAAACAATATATGAAAATGTCTTTGACCTACAAAGTGCTTGAAACATGCATATGGAGAATTCAATTCACACCTGGGAGAAGGGAAAAAATAAACAATTTAAATTAAAAAAAAAAAAAAAAAAAATCGATCCACATAGGTTGGTTGGCACTGGGTCCTGATTTGCCTATATTTTAAGCACACAGACACATGAAGATAAATGGCTACATGTGATTTTTGCTGTATGAAATGCTGCACAAGCCATGCTTTCTTTTGGAACACAAACAAAAATGCTTTCTGCATTGATCAGCACATTTCCTATGAAAAAGCAGAGCCCAATTCAGCCTCGTGTAACTTCAACACAGGTGAATTTGACCCACTTACTGCAGAGGTGAAAGAAGGTTGCCTGCTCTTTACCAACACAGCTAAAATAAACAGTAGCAAAAGACAGTGTCATCATACTCAGACTACACATAGAAATCCTATTTGATCCAAGTAATGAGAAAAAGTTCACTGATGGAACCAAAATAATGACAAGACACCTTTAAGATACACTACTTATGCCATACATTCCTACATGCCATGCTTCACACAGATATTACTTACAGACCATTTTAAGAAGTTATGATCAGACAATTCATTAATCAAAAACCCATCAGGCTTGCACCCTGCAAAGTGGAATCAAGACTTCAAAATTATTGCAAGTACACCAGGACTATAACAGCTTCATTATTAAGAGAGCACATAATTAAGCATCTTATTTAAAAAGAAAAAAAAAGGATGGGCAAGGGGAAGGTATCTTTGAATGCAAGCCTGTGACTACCATGGAAAGAAGACGTACACAGCTACTCTGCTGTAGGCACACATCTGAGGAAGAACTGTTACATGGGGTCACCATTTGTGTCTCAGACTCCTGCCTTGCTCCAAGTCCACATCAGTAACCTGTCCTCAACACTGGTCAGCTCTGCCAGCTGCCACAGAACCAATGAGATATCCTATGTTCTTTTCCTTTCTTCTTTTTCTTCTTTCTTCAGACCTCCATAGGTGGGGCTGGGAAGGAAGGGATAGAGGCAATTTCGCAGAGCTTGCTTCCTATACACCCTCCACTAGTGATGCAGAAAATGAAAGCCAAGTGAAAAGGGAATCCTCTTCTCTTATACATGGCTGCCTGGGACAAGCTGCAAATCTGCTCTTTTGAGTTCCTCCTGTCCCCTACTCTGTTGATTTCTGGCTCCAAATAATGCCCCAGCATGCCCAAAACACTGGAGGCAGAGCACTCGCATGCCCATGTGTCCATATTTCTGCCTGTAGAATTGTAGTATATGGAGATTACAGAAGACAGAGCAATGTATTCCCAAGGTTTTGCTCTGCAAAATTAAAATTGACACCAGCTCTTTCTCCTCTTCCTTTAGCTACCCTTGAGCACAGCCATCCACCGTATGCTGTAGACCAGCAGTGGGTAATAGTTTGACAGGTCTCTGGGACTTCTTCCTTGCATATAGACATGAATTCATTAAAGTTGCATCAGACACACAGATTTTGAGAATTTCATTCCTGATTCCTTTGACAAAGCTCTTAACCTTTCTGGTCTAGATAACAAGCTTCCAAAAAATGATTAAATTCATCATGAAGCCAATGAGAATTCAGCCTTTGAATTCAAGATAAATGTACAACGTCCTTCAGTCTTGGATGCAGTGTAGTTCTTCCTGTACAAGGTAATTTCTAAATTCATGCAACCCTACTTGTCCATGTCTTAGCAGAGAGGGTACACTGAGAGTGGGAAGAGCCACAGTCAAAGTCGACTGTGTTCTGGGTGAGGGATCATCACTGTCATCGCTTAGAGTGATTCTGTTGTTCATATAAACTCAGTAAGTCCACCTGACAGCCACATCTACACCAAAATCAAGAATTAGGAGCAAATACTATAGTAGAGTATATCACAAAGACTGGCAGTTACAAAAGGATATATTAGCTGTGAAGATACAGTAGCAGCAATTTCAGTTTGGACTAACTATCCAAGTAGGTTACCGGGCACACTGAAGGCTCTGCTACTCCATCTCCACCATTTGTATGTCATAACTACATCTGCCAGTGGCACTGCTGACACACTTCAAGATCAGGAGGATTAACAGAACTTTCCCACAGATGGCTGGGCATTCCCCAAGTCCAAGACCACCTCCCTCAGCATGCTGCAAGATCAAGCTTTCAAACCACTAAATTGGCAGACAACTGAAAATGCAATCCACACAGCTAATCCTGCTATCAGTGCACATTTTGCTATTCAGTTGAACTGGAACCAGCTCTAGACTAAATCAGTCACATCTTCCATTGAAGGAGAGCTGGTATACGCTTGATAAAAGTCTGCATAAAATACTGCAGTTATGCCAATTACTGTAAATTTTTAGCCATATTTTTTCATTACTTTCATTGTCTTGCATAACTAATCAGTTGCTAATGAAGCTAAGCTAACCCTCCTTCCAAAAAATAATTTTTAAAATATTTCACAAGGCTAAACAACTGTGATGACAGTCACAGATATGACTTCCTATATCACAGCTTCCTCCAGAATAAACCACCTTCTTTCATTTTAGGATATATGGCATATTTGGATCTACCTTGCCTTATCTGACACTGTAGCAGTCATCCAAGCAGTAACTGAATACTCACTTCTACTCTTCTAAAGACTTTCTAAAATGTGCTTTCTTAGGGTATTTCCTCATTATAGCACAGAAATTGAAAATAAAGAAACCCAACGTTTCCAACAGAATAAGGGCCTGATATACCAAGTTAACTCCATGCACTGAAGAAGAAAAGCATACAAAAAGATATAAAGCCCTTTAAAAGCTAGCCTAGTGAGTGGGTAAAGCAGCCCCAGCTTATGCGGTCTTAGGCTTTGTAGATGAGTTCCCCAGAAACTAGCCTTTTAATGGGCACATGTCTAGGAGTAACTGAGAGGGAAGAATTGGGTAACAAGACTGGAGCATCTCTCTGTCTGTCAGAGGTAAATGAAGGATTTCCCCCATCACTTGCTACTCCTGTAACCCCTTACAACAGCTGTCTAGTTTCGATAACTGTTGAAGGGGTGGAAATGTGCCAGAGCAGTTATGAGAGAGCCACCGAAGAACTAATGTTTAGCACTGGAAGTTTGCAAAGAAAATTATCAGATATGTTTCAGGCTGGTGTAAAGGAGGAAAAACTTGGTTCTCGAGACTTCCCTCCGTAAAATATAATGGCAAGCTCCTAGCTTTGAAAGGCAACACCTGGTGACAGAAAATGAGCAGCAGGTAGGTTCCAAAGGAGACTACTAAGTTAGGAGTAAACCTGACAGTTTCCCACATGTTCCTTGTAGCTCAGAGCCTGTCAAATACAGCCCCACAGGGAAAAAACTGGGAGAGAGGTCTGTGGAGTGGAATATTACAGTAATCACTGTGATGATCCACAAACTTTTCAGATCAGCAAAACTGCTTCCAAACTCTTAGGTGCCCACAATAGTGCAAAACTGAATCAAAAACTCTATAGTACTGAGGATGACTTATAGGGCTTAAGAACATTCTGCTCCTCTCAGCCATAAGGGCTCATGATGGCTTTGAGATCACAATCTGGGAACCCTAGGTCCTCACTCTGGAGAGCATAACATGCACTTATTTCCCAAGCATGAAAAATTAAGAAAATGCCAAACCAATGTTATTCTAAGAAATTAAGCCAGAACCTTAAAGCAGTAAGTCACCTTTTTTTCCTTCCAAAGAAGGAAAGGAATACCAGGTTAATGTTTGATCCACAACACCACAACACTGCTCTTCCCTAGCTGAAAAGCCATGCAGAGGTGCCCCAGAGGGCTACTCATGTCTGCTGCTCTTCTCTGCAACAGGCTTGGGGAAGAGGGGAACTTTTCACATACCCTTTTGATCACTGTGTGGAGCAGGGAAAGACTAGGACTTTAGGGACTTCTGACCAGGAGCCGGGAATGCAGTTCTTCCCCTCCCCACAACAGATTTCCAAAAGAAGCTGCAGGCAAAAACACTCATCCTGGATGAGCTGGGTAACCACAAAGTTAATGAGAGAAAATACATGAGAAAATAGGCATTCCTGTCTTGAGATCCTGAGAGGGCTCTTACCATGATTACTTCACAGGGGAGTGGCCAAACATTCTCAGCCAGGTCTACAATATAAAAGCACACAAGTTCATCATGTGGCCTTCCCAGAGGCAGATCTGAATTTTCCACAGCAGACACTTAACCAAGCCATAGTCGAATGAATGAAGTTTTGATCTCATGGCGGAACTCTCAGATCTGTAGCAAAAAGCTCTCCTATGTATTCTTCCTCTTACCAGCATGCAAGGCTCCTACTGAAACCTACCCAGAAGACCCCCCAGACTATGTAACCCAATTCGAATCACAGAGAGGTGATACAGATTTAAAGAAACCTGATGTATTTCCTAGAGACATTCTCTGCTGACCTCTTGAAAAAAATGTTGCCCAGAATATTAAAAAAAAAACTTTAAAATAAAAAAAATTAGTGTAAACTATGACTTATTATCAGTTTTGTAAGCCTGCACACAGCAGGTGGACTTAGCAAAGATTCTCCAACACAGATCATCAGAGGCTCAGATGCATGTGGCAACATTTCAGATTCAAGACCATATCATTTGGTAACACTTTCTAGTTAAACATAAAAGCTAACAGTCCCAAGCACTGTTTAAAATATTTTTTTCTGAACTGAATCCATTATGATTTATGCCAGTAGCAAAGAAATCGCGTATCTTCTGGAAACTTTCTGCCTTCTCCCTCTTACACATTCAATGTTACTTACGTTGTCACCTTCACTCCTCAGTTTCCAGAACGGCTGGATATAAAACCAGGATCCCTCATTCCCTGCAGGATCCAGAGACACCCGCATAGCATTCTTTTCTAGCAGAGCCGGCAATCTCTTATTGACTGTGAGGTACTTGTTACTTTTTATGTGCAGTAGCTGTGAACAAATAATAATTAAAAAAATTACTACAGCTGTTGCTTTTTCTCCCTTCAGTCAAAAGAGGAGGCATAGGCTTTCACACTGTGGTAATTATTCATAACATACATAAAGACAAAATAAGAGTTATCAAAGTATACTGCTATTTAGGAAAACAGATGCTGTATCTCAGATTGAGAGAAATATGTCAGTGATCAGTTCTACAGAATATACTACACAGGTAGGGCAAGGGTCCATTTATAGTGTTACCTTCAAGAATTTCACCCATTACAAGAAAGCTGTACTGCACTTAAGAACATCTGTCTCACATGTCATGAAGCACAAATTACTTCAGTGACTTAAAAGGAGCTGCACAGCACCTCTATCATATGATTTTGAAATAAATCTTGAAAATAAAAGATACATATTTACATTCAGATTCTAAACTGCAGCAGCAAAAATTGCACATAAAATTTATATTACGACTTATTATTTAAACATGAAAACGCAGCACTTCTGGTAGGCTTTAAAACAGACAGAAAAACACAATATTGTAAACTTCACCAAGTTCTGTTTACCTGACCCTTGACAATTCTGATTACAGCGGTTAGTTTCATTTTCACTGTAACCTTGAAATGAAACAACTATTTCCTTTCCAGCTCTGAGAGAAGGCAAATGGATTTCAATAGGTTTACCTGTATGACATTGCTATATTTTACAATTTCGCCCAACAGCTTTCTGTTCTCGCTTTCGTTCTGCTTTTGCTCCAGTTCTGCCGCATGCTGCAAGAGAATGATTATTTCTTTAAACTTTACAAAATCAGTACCTGTAGTCAGCTACTGGAACAGATAGTGTAAAAAGGAAATGGCATCACATTTAAAACATTTCCTCCAACCTGCAAGCATTACTGCACTGAAAATATTATCACCCGAATCCTGCTGCAGCATAATTTTCTGAACTATAATCACCCAGACCCTGTGTAATGATTCTGGTTTTTTATTACCCAGAATAGAAACTCAAGTCATAATTTATGGATGCATGCTATTTAAACATTTTCAAGCATGAAAAGTAATTCCAGGTGCTTTATTTCATCCTGAAAGAGGAGAAAGAAGGGCCTATGATTAGCTTTTCCCCATCACCATTCCTTTTACTTGTTCGGTTTTTAATTGCATACAAATACCTTGACTTTATATATAACAAAACAAAGCTAGTAGGTCACACATTGCAAAATCAAGGCTAAGCACAGTAGTCTGGCTCAAACACAGCCACAGAACAAACTATCAGCTCCTAGCTCCAATTGCTGTGTAGCTAGCTCTAGCCACACACCATGTGCCTTCCTTGCTGTTTTTAAATGGAAGCACTGGCAGCCTCTCCACTGCACATAAAACTATCAGCCAGGTTTGATATGACCTTGTTTTTACTTAGTCTTATTCATTGAATTATAACATCAGGCCAGCATTTTTTCAGAGACAGAGAAGTTGCTCCATCCACACTGTATTTGATGCAAAACAGAATCTACCCAATGGTACAGAGAATAATCACCTAGACTGAAAGCAAAGACAACTGCAGTTCTGAGGAATTTTCGGAGAAAAGCATTGAAAACATTTTTGTCCACCCCTCCACCTAACTCCTGGAAAGGACTTCTAAAATAATAGCATGATGTAAATCAGGGCCCACTCCTAATTTTAACAACTCAATTTTTACTTTATAAAACTTCTGAAAGCAATATTTTGCCTATAGCAAAGGCACAACCCCCAGCCCAAAGTAAGATAAAAAACAGGGCAGGGGCAATAATGCCAGTCAGGAGGTAGGAGAGCTAAGGAGAATATGAAGTTGCTATGGTAGCAACCATGGTGGTTCCCAAGGCACTTACTATTATTCTTTCTCATTCTATTGTAATTCTACAGCCTGCAGATTGAGATAAGATTACAAATACAGATGTCTCTTACTTGAAGTTTCTTCAGCAGTGCTGCTTCTGTATGGTTTCCTTGTTTGGCTTGCTTTGCTTTCCAGTACTGCTTCTGGGCTGAATATCGGTTCATAGGACACACCTTGAAAAGGCAGTCTGTGGAAGATTGAAAGAAATACTCATAAGTAACACTGAAAGACACTTCCTTCATTTGTAAGTATGCTTTGGTTGGTTTCCTTTTTCCAGAAACACCTAGATATCAGTGTTTAAACATAGTCACCAAACAGCTTGATGGCAATAATACTATGAACAGGGTGGCAGAACATCCAAGTTGAACCTAAAGCCTTCAATGCCTCACACATGCCCACTCCATGCAACCACTCTGCAACCTCTGTCAGAATCCCAGGCTGTGAGCCTGGCCTATGCAAAACTGCCTGCTACTTTATTAGCGCTCTTTGCTGCAGCACAATGTTACAGACACGCTGTTTGAAGGCATACAAAACCTTGAACAGTCCTGCTTTCTGTATGCCATACATCTGGCTGCCCTGCTCCTTCTCGCACTGCTGAAACAAAGGATTGCACAGGCATTCAGCTGCAAGCCACCAAAGAGGTTAATGCAGTATTCAGGATTACTAAGATTGATTTAAAAAAAACTTAACAGTAAAAACAACTAAGTGACACAAACTGACCACCACCACCATCCAACAGACCAGGCGAAAAACAGGTAAGGAGGAAGGGAAGGCCACCTGAGAAGAGTTGCCTGAGAGGGGTGGCTGCACAAACTATGACAGAGGAGGAGGTACACTCCAAGGAGACTGCAGCCAATGGGGGAACCATGGAGTAGGAAATGAGAAGCAGCAAAGTAAGCTACAACGCACTGACCCCCATCCCCTCCCCATCACCTCCCTGCAGTGACAACATGCAGTGTGCAGCAAGGGGGCTGGGGACCGGGAAGAGGGAGAGATGTGTCTGTAAGGAAGGCAAGGGGTGCTTCCCTAAGTGCTTGTTCAATTGTTCATCCTTATTTCCCAATATCGGAATCAATAATTGAAAGTTAATGTTAATTAGCAATAAACTAAATTTTGTGAAATTCCCTGACTCAGCACTTTCTGGGTTTTTCTGGGCCAGTGACAGTCCTATAGACTGGAAATAGAGGCTCACAATTCATCCAAATCCAACTACGTTTAGAGTGATAAACAACACCTAGTCTTGCGTGGTGCCAATCAACTACTCTAAAAGCTAGGCTTGAAAGACATTCTACTTCGCAAATGTTGTAATTGTCCTTTCACACCCCATGTGTATCAACTGACAAGAGGAAGGGACAGGGAAGTTTTAATTAGCAATCAGAGTTTTGCTGTGAGACTAGTAAGAACATACAGGACTGCATGTGTATTATTGTGTGAAACTGTTCCCCAACATATGTTGCAATTTACAGATGTCAAAGGAAGGTCTGTCCCAAACTATTAGCCCTCCATATTTAACTGTCACAGACTAATCCACCGCCAGAGGAGAACAACCTCTGAAGAATTTTCTCCAGGTAAGCAACTACTCCTACCTGACTACCAGCCACCCAACTGCAGGAGAAGCTAGAGTCAGGTAATAGTGGCAATGTATCCTACTTAAAAGAGGTTTTGCCCCAGGGCTGGACTTAGAATAAAAAAGTTTCTCTTCTGATCCCACAAGCACATCTTGCAGGCCCTGACACCCCAATTTGGCCAGAATCAGCAAGGTCACTTCTCTGCTGGTCATCAGGCAACCTTCCCACAAAGAAGAGACTGCAACACCACTGGGAAGCTACATTGCACAGAGTATGGCACAGACAGTGCTCCTCACAAAAATACAGAAAAGAAAGAGAAAAAGCAGAGAACAAGCAAGCTAGCTCCATGTGAGCAACACTAAGTGCTTATTTACCACCACACTCAACACAGTTAATGGCATACACATCACATAGCACAAAATAATTTGAAAACAGTCCTCTCTAACCTCAGCTCTCCTGCTGCCTTCTCCAAAGACTCCCTTTCCAGCAGCACTGTATAGCCACCCTTACCTTTGTTATCAAAGGTGCTGCAATATAAAATAGCAACCACAATATCAACACTAAGTAGATGTTTCAGTTACCCACTGAATTGATGCATAGGTGACCCTGTTGAATTTACCAACCTTGCATGTCATTTTTAAATACAGTATAATCTCATCGTCACCCTTTACTGTCACAAAAAACGTCAACAGAGGAAGCTATAGGGAACTATCCTAAAGTCATAGTCTGGGTCTTTAACCACTGAGTCAGGTCAGCAGTAGACAGTTTCTATTTTACGGTGCTGTCCTACTTACTATCTAATTTCCAGAGCAAGCTTAACATCTGCAGTTGCTAACTACCTAGAACTTGTTCCAGCTCTCCAATCCACAACAGCACATGTGGGAAGTTGTGGTGAGAAACGTTTCCTAACTGTTCCACCCTTATGAGTGGAAATTCAAGTGTCAAATTCACAACCTCTCTGTAGAAGATGCTAGATACCAAGGCAGATCCTATTCTCATTTTCAACACTGTCAATACAATGGAATTAGTCTTTCACACAGGGGGGAAAAAGGAGGTGATTTTGTTCCTCTAAGGTAAATCCTCCAACATACTCATCTCTTTACAGCCTGTGAGGAGTTACTGAAACCATGTTACAGTAGGAACACCTCTTGTAACACAACAGGAGAGGAAAGGGAAATCTAGTGTGAAGACTGGCCTTGCCTTCCCTAAGTAAAAATGAACTCTCATTACTTAAAATAAACCAGGCAGCACTCTCAACTACAATCAGGCCCAGCACCCTCAGTAAGTTTGCAGATGACACCAAGTTGGGTGGTAGTGTTGATCTGCTCGAGGGCAGGGAGGCTCTGCAGAAAGATCTGGACAGGCTGGAGCGATGGGCTAAGGCCAACTGGAGGAGTTTCAATAAGGCCAAATGTCGGGTGCTGCACTTCAGCCACAACAACCCCCAGCAGCGCTACAGGCTTGGGGAGGAGTGGCTGGAGAGCTGCCAGTCAGAGAGGGACCTGGGGATGTTGATTGACAGCCGGCTGAACATGAGCCAGCAGTGTGCCCAGGTGGCCAAGAAGGCCAATGGCATCCTGGCTTGTATCAGAAATAGCATGGCCAGCAGGGACAGGGAAGTGATCTTACCCCTGTACTTGGCACTGGTGAGGCCGCACCTTGATTACTGTGTTCAGTTTTGGGCCCCTCACTACAAAAAGGACACTGAATTACTCGAGCGTGTCCAGAGAAGGACAATGAAGCTGGTGAAGGGTCTGGAGCACATGTCGTACGAGGAGCGGCTGAGGGAACTGGGGTTGTTTAGTCTGGAGAAGAGGAGGCTGAGGGGAGAACTCATCGCCCTCTACAACTACCTGAAAGGAGGTTGCAGAGAGCTGGGGATGAGTCTCTTCAACCAAGTAATGAGTGATAGGACAAGAGGCAATGGCCTCAAGTTGCACCAGGGAAGGTTTAGACTGCATATTAGGAAGCGTTTCTTTCCAGAAGGGGTTGTTAGGTGTTGGAATGGGCTGACCAGGGAGGTGGTGGAGTCCCCATCCCTGGAGGTATTTAAGAGTCAGGTTGACATAGCACTTAGGGATATGGTATAGTTGAGAACTGCAATGTTAGGCTAATGGTTGGACTGGATGATCTTCAAGGTCTTTTCCAACCTAGACGATTCTGTGATTCTGTAAGCTGATGTTAGTGCTGCCAAAACCACTAGAGTAACACCATGCCACATGTTCCTCCCACCACCTGCGCCCCCAGAGCTGGCAGTTTGCAACAGTGCTGGCTCTCAAGCCACGAACTAAGCTGCAATGGTTTTAGTTCTGTAAATATGACATCTGGCCTCTCATATATTGGCCATCATTATAGCAAGCTTTCCATTGCATTGGCTCTTCCCTTCATAGCCATTGATCTTCCTCTACTATCCACAGTGACAAAACTTGTTCATACAAAAAACACCATCAGTGGTAGAACTTTCCTTGGCACTGACCTAAAGGCCTCATCGATTTGCTCCTTTATCACAGCCCTGAGTTGCCATTCCTATGAGACATTACAAATCTTTATCAAAGCAAATACAGCCACCTTGCAAGGGTGTTTATTTTCATTTCAAAGGGGAACGCTTACAATGAGAACTATATCATACAACCTAGAGTACATAACTCCCAGGTAACTTTTACAATATCCTGGACACCGAGAAGGAAAAGAGAAAACAATTACAAAATGCTGTATGTTGTAGGAGATTTAATTTTGAGTATCAGGATTTCAGCTCATAAGACAAAACCTCTGCTATTATTTTCTGTAATAATCCATAATTAACGTGCCTTCTCAGGAGACTTCATGAAACACTTACTTCTCGGAAGTAACTGATGCCTGCTAGCTGATGCTTGCAAGCAGTTGGTGCCTGCAAGCTGAGGCCTGTAACAATTAGTGATTAGAGAAGCATGCCATTATACCTTATGTGGTCATGTTGTACCTAGTTGTGTATACCTGGAAGACTCAAAGGGGGGAATATTAAATTCTTTTACCAAACAATGTTTAACTTTGTATTTAACAAAGCCTGAGTGATTAAAATGTACAGAGAAAATATCCTAACCTTGAGAATAGATATATCCTGGCAGAAATGCTCAAACAAGACAGATAAGAAAGAACAGCCTGGCCAGACAACAGATTTGGGAAACATCCAAGGAGAAAAAATTGTCCTCAAAAGACTCGTGACCATAAAAAGGAAAAAGGAGAAGAGGGCTAACTCCCCAAGCAACCACCACCAACCACCCTAGACCCTCATGCATGCATAGGGTAGTTTTGCAACACCAGCATTATGTAAATGCAGTAGATAGGCAGAAAGGTGGAGACTTCTTGGGAAATGTATGACTATACATATCTTTAAGGTACATAAAGGATGAACTTTTGATTTAGTGTATGCACGTTAAATGGAATGAACCCCCCATGCATCCAGCGCTGCAATAAAGAATGCCTGCTTTCTAAAACTTCAAACTAAGTCTTAGAGAGTTCTTTTGAGACCAAATTTACAATAACATAACAATACCTTCTTTTCATAGGACCAGTCTTCATTTCTCAGTTACTCCCCACACACCCTGCTACTTGAGTAAACACACCACTTCCCATCCTCATACAGAGTCTCAAAGCACAGTGCTACCCCACGGCAGAGAAATGTAAGATGTACATGGGTGTGCAGTCACTACTGTGTGGGTCTGCCTCCCAAAGGTGGGTGAATTTTTCTAATGATAGTTCTCAAAGAAAAGGAAATGTAAAGCAGGCGCTAGAAAACCTCAGCCACCACACAGCTCTATCTGTAGCCATGCTGCACAAGACAGCTCTCCTAATTTCCAATCTAGTGCTTTAGAAGTTGAACTACCAAGAACTTTTTAAAACAAGTATTTCAACTGTATTTTCCTCAATTTATAGACAAAAAAAACCTTTGTTTCCAGACAAGCTTTTCCCTATTTTTTGTTAAGATTCCAGATACATTAATAATAGGTCATCTCATTATTTTTAAATGTTTTTTTTCCAATCACTTTTATTAGAGTAACAATAGGATACTATATGAATTCAAGCTTTGTGGTCCTAAACATCAGAGGAGGAAGGAAGCAGTGCCTGACCTTGAGAAGCTATAGTTTAACTAAATAGGAAAAAAGAGAAACTGAGGCATAAGATTATAAAGCAATTTTCCAGCAGACACAGTAGATCAAAAGCTCAGCCCTCTTGGAGGTCAGTCTAGCAACCCACTCATGAGACAGACCATCTCTTCTAATTTCTCCAGACATTCTTGGATAGTACTAGTTCCTAACTCATTACTTCACAGTTTCACATAAACACTTCCCCTCCTGAGGACACTAATTAAGTAGGCACTATCAGGGATAAACAAGAAGCTTTAAAACAAATAGCTTAAAAGTATCAGCAAGTTTCACTTACTAAACTTTAATGCATTCAGCTTCTGTAGTTTCATCAATTTTCTCATACCCACAAAATCTTCCAGGCAAAATTTCAATTACTTGTGCATGAAGTGAAGATGGAGAAAATGAGAAACACGGCCCACAGCAGCCCACATACACATTTTTAAAACAATAAAAATCACTTCAATTTTCTTTACAAAATGGAAAAAAAGGAGAAGCTCTCTCTGGTCACACTCCAGGCTTAACCTCCTACACTATACGTTGGATTATTAGAAAGGAAGAAAATACAACAAATTATCAGTGCTGAGACACATATCAATTACTCATTTTATGGGGGGAAAAATGACCTTTATTAATCAGAACAATCAAAAAGATGCAATGCATTAACTCCCAGTGTGCAGGAGACCATCCACAGAGGCTGCACTGAGCACAGAACTGACCATCTGTCCAAGCCCGCAAATGTGCATGAAACGCCAGTCTTCAAAAGGCAACAGTGGGTGGAACAACCACACACAGCACATCCTCTGAGCAAAAAAGCAACTACACTCAGGAAGTCTGAAAAGGAAAATAACTCATATTACACCTTTTAAATGTTTCTTGATATTGGATAAAGATGGCTTAGAACAGTACTTGTCGGATGGTTTCTCTCCCTGTCCCCTCCTCTTTATTTTTTTTTTTTTTTAAATGTTAGAAATTCAACTCTTGCCCATCATTGAAGACTTCCGTGATAGAGAAATATATCACAGAGCTTTACTTAAACCAGCAGGCTGACAAATGGATAACTGGAAGTGATAGGGCTATTAAATCACAGTGTGTACAAACCCATCTGTTTTGAAAAAAACACAGAAAGGTAAAAAAGAGCTGAAGTAAGCATGGAAAGGGAGGAATGTGAGGCAGCAAGGACTGAGGCAATGAAGAGTCCCAAGGAGAACTGCAGAAAAAGCAATCAGGAGTGTGAGAAGAAAATGAAAGCAATTATGGAACTGAGAGAAACAAGAAGAAAACACAAGGACAAACCAAAATGATGTCAAAGGCGGCAAGTAAAAAGGAAAATGGCAGATAGCAGAGGAAAGGGTAGGAGGAGGAAAGGAGAGAGAGCACAGAGGAACATAATGGAAGGGAGAGAAGAGGAAAGAACAATGTCAGAAAAATCTTAGAACAGACTAAAAATTGAGAGAAAGACAAGAGGACAATATGTAAGAACTTGAATATCACTTTCCTCACAGATGCCTCAAGAAAAAGGGGTATAAAATGTAAGGAAGTTTAAATCAGTTTAAAAACTTAGGTCATTTTACATTTAAAATAGAAGAGAGACTTGTGCTCCTTTTTCAGACTTGCTAAATTTGACCAACAAGCAGGTCTTATCTGTGTTATTTTACACCTTGGAAGCTGAAAGTGTTTCCCACTGGAGATAACAGCGACAAGCTGAAGTGTGTTTAAGGTCACAGTCTAAGAAACCTTGCAGTTCTGTTACTCATGATGTGATTTTTCTTCAGAGGTACCAGACTTCTGGCACACACTATTATTCTTCCTACTCTCTGTGAACCTGGCCCTGCAGCAGGGTAAGCATCTCCATCACAACACTAGCTTGAGTTAGAATTAGGATAAGAAGCACCTGGCTTGATCAGTCCCTTAAATTCAACTGTAAAATAGTAAATGCTTTTTTTTTCCCAACATACCTCAGGAAACATGTGTGGGACCCAATTCTGCCCTCTTTTGCACTGATGCAAATCTGGATATTCACACTGATGAACACAGAGCCACTCCAGGCTCATTGCAGCATGACTAAAGGGGAAATCTGGACCATAGCTTCTTTGTATGGACACAAAATGAAAAGCAACCACAGATTTCCTTAGCTTAACAATACTCCATTTTGTAGGATGTTCTGAAACAATTAGAATAGCTACCACCCATTCAAAAAAAAAAAAAAGAAAGTAAACACATAACAAAACCAAAAACTGCTATTTTGAGACACCTCTTTATGTAGGCTTTCAGTTCAGGCCAACAGCTCAGTACCTAAATTTGATCTCTGAGTGAACTCTGTAGGAGGGATACAAGTAGTACAATCCTTTGGGGTTTTTTTCTGCTGGGGAAAGGGTTGATAAAATATTACCAAAAAGGAAAAAACATAGTTCTCTGATGTTGATTTTTAGAGTCAGTCCTTGGAATCTAAACATCTTGCTAGAAACATGCCTTTCTCATACTTCTTTGACTCTTAGGTCATGCTGTAACCTCAAACCAATGCCAGTTCAGCTATCAGTGATAAAAACATTGTAAACCATGCAGACAGCAGGTCCTATTACTAGAGAGGCCCTACTCTTCCTGCTGTTAGATGCTATTTTTAGTTGTTTATGTCTAATCATTCAATTAATCATTCATGCCTAAGTCTTCTTTTTATGTCAAGAACCTACTCAAAGCAGTTTTTGTTTGTTTTATTAACTTTGCCATTTTAATTGAATGCTATTTCCCAGAAGATTCTGGGGGGGGATGGTTTCTTCCATGTTTCTTGGTTATAAGAACAACATCTAGCAACTCTTCTGTTGCTCTTGAGCAGAGTGAAGAAATTTAACAAATCATGATAGAGATGTGTTTTTGATTGCTCCCATAATACCAACACCTCCCATGGTACCAGACACTAAATCCCAATTAGACAGCAAGTTTCTGCTGTGTTCTCAGCAAAACCCCTGCTATTCTCACACTTAGAATTTGACTTGTAAGATGAAGGAGAAAACAACAAAACAATGGTTTTATCTTTGTTGCAGCCGTTCTCCTGAATGCCACTTGATTACATGTACCTGATGCAGCATGAAAACGCTACCAGATGCGGCCCCTAACAATATAGTCATGATGTTATAGCATAGTGGATTGCATCAATTAAGGTGACAAAACTCACTTTTTCGCTAATTTAGCTTCTCCTACAGACATATTTCATCTAAATTTTCACACTACCACAATGCTAGAAATAGATAAGCAAGCCACTTCAAAATTGTCAGGTATGTAAGTTTGGGGGCAGGGAAGGAAAGGAAGAAGAGGGCATCCCCAAGAAATAAAGGACCTGAGTTAGAGAAAAGGAAAGGCTAGATGCTGTGCAGAAGAGGGAGCAGAGGAAACTAGAGATAAAGGGATGTGTTATGCAAGCAACAGGCAGAGGTTGCAATAGAGAACAAAGCCAAAACTGTCTACAATTAATAGAAAACATTCCCCTGCAGAAGCTGGGATGTAACTCAGGAGTACATTCCCCCAGCAGCAGAAAACAGCTGTACATCTTGCCTATGTCTCGTCCCCTTCTGACATCTGATCTATGTA
This sequence comes from Strix aluco, assembly GCF_031877795.1. Classification (NCBI taxonomy): domain Eukaryota; kingdom Metazoa; phylum Chordata; class Aves; order Strigiformes; family Strigidae; genus Strix; species Strix aluco. The sequence continues at coordinate 25,374,569 of NC_133935.1, forward strand.
CACGTGTACTACTGCCACCACTGATGGCATGCCAGTAGCGCTGAGAGTTCAATAACGTTGCAACCTGGATCAAAGTGCCCAGACTTCTTGATACTGTTGAAATCACCTTTTTTTTTCTTAAAAAAAAAAAACCCTAAACACAGAACACTCAACTTCTCCCTTCTTTGCCTTTTCAAGTTAGGAAAGAACATTGCAGAACTGTGATGAAAGAACTCTACTGTACTGAAGTTATAAAATCAAGCCCTCAAACATCGGACAATGAAAAAATTCAGGTTGTCTTTTTAACCTCCTTGATGCTAGGCATTTGGATGTATCTGCAATTATGCTATCACATGCAAATCTTTTCCAGTGACCCCGTCTCATCTGGATATGTTCTACTTTGGCAACACATCAGGGTGGTGAAGTGCCAGAAATACTGTCCAAAGAGCCCCCACCTGAAATTTTGTGCAACCTGGAAGATGTGAATTAAACATGTATTTGCAGGCAGCGAGAAGATTAAATCACAGTTAGGTAGCCTGAAAGCCACACTGGAGAACTAGCTGCTATCCCCACCTCTGCTACAAAGTTATTCTGTGACATCACGCAAGTGACTGGAATTTATTACTACTAGTTTCTAAATATACATCCTCACTTTCTCAATTTCCAAGATCTGCTGATGTGCTGAATGCTCACAGCTGGAACTGAAACTAAATGCTGATGCTTCCTGAATATATAATGGAAAAAATCTTGAATACTCTGGGAAAGCAGAACTTCAGTCTCTTAATATTTTAAAGACAACTTTTTTGCAATAATAGCATATACATACAACAGTATAATAAACCCTGGAAATATATTAATACGGTTAAGAATGTCACTGCAACCCTTTGAGATAGATACAAGCAGCCATGAGACACGTTTCCCTTGCTCGAAACCAGGCAAGCCATAACTGTCTTTATCTCTTAACAGGTGTGAATCGAAGATCATTTAAGTCAAAAGGTCTGGATCAGGCTAGTAAGGCTCTACTTTGACACAGTTAGAGCCAATCACTTAAACCAAGTACAGACAAGACTGAGAGGTTTTATTTCCTTCCCCGCATATCAACACACAGAACAGCTGATACCACAGGAGTATTTTTTAGCACTCAAGAATTAGAAACTGCATGTTGTCAGTGCATTGTTATTTTTTCCAATAAGCAAAACAGCAAAATTATCCAAATCTACAAGGTCATATCTAAGAAAGTCTAGAAAAATCAGATATGGTTTTAAGCAAAAGTAAAACAAAAAGCTGACAAAATATTTGGGGGTAGTTCTTAAAATGTTGTCTTCTCTTTTAAAAAAAATAAACAAACCAGCAACTCAAGTAGTTTTGAACATCACAAGCTTGTTTCCCATTTACATTAAGAGCAGGGCTAGAGCAAGGAGTTGGTGACACAGTGGGGGATCAGTGTTCAGTGTACAAAGCAGAGCAACCAACTCTTGGACTTCAAGAAAACTAGTCCCTTTCCCCATGTTCTCCACCCACCCCTTGTGCCTTTGCTGATTTGGTATTTAGTTCTCAAAATATGGCATTCACATTCCAGTTTGAAACCTCAGCAATGTGTTCACAAACCATGAAGGCATCTGAGAAGTTACATATCTGGTAAGGCAAAGTGCCCAAGGAGTTAGAATATGCATCAGTCATTAAAAAAAAAAAAAATTATCCCCAGTTACCGACCTCTGAACTTCTTTGGAGGATTAGCAAGGTCACCTGCCTCTGGCTGAACCACACACCGGTCATCCACTAACCTAGAAAAACAAAAGTTATTACACTTACTAAAACATGCATTTTACATCAGTGTAAATAAATGCAGAGACATACCTGTCACACCACAGATACAGAAGCTTACCCATTTAAATCAAAAAATACCTGAATAATAAGAGTTTCTAAGGTACTAAGCATAACCAAGAAAGATGATTTCTTCTATTGCACTAAATTATGACCTATGTTTCAGATCCCACTTCATTTAAATCTGGTTAAAGTCCCTTTTGTTACACCGTGTAGATTGATGTTACATGTAAAATTCTTGTTTCCTTTTGTTCGAGCCCATCAATCCTGAATCAGAAACAGTTTGTTTTTCTGCCACTGTCAGATTTTCACAGCCATTACCCTAGGGCATAGTCCAAAATTCATCAAAATCAACAGAAAGACTCAGCCACTTAAACGAGCCCTGGTAAAAGACCTCAAAGAAAAAATGTTGGGAAGGCACACTATCCAACATGAGAAAGGACATTTAAAGCACCGTGGGTTAGCTTGGCCCTACACTTGCAAGCTGTCTTGTGCCTGCAAATTCCTGCATCCCCACTAAGAACTTTTAAGGGGATGCACAGTAAACAGCCTTCACATCAGTACAAGAATAGATGTGGATCTGCTTACACAATTAGGACACGCAGGGGGCTTTCTCCAATGACTTGCTGTTTCCTAACACTGTTTTATCTAGAATTTCAATCAGGAATCTGATAAAGCACCTTGGATTTTAGTCTTTAAACATTCTGCTATTCTTCTTCACCATTTCTCATCTTTTTCCTCTTTCCATGTGGAATTAAGGTTCACCTCCGACCAAAACTGACAGGACCACATTTTCCCTTGCTAAAATGAATAAGCATCTATTTAATCCACAACAGAAAATCTAAATAACAAATCAAATATATTTCTTACAATATTTTCAAAGTTAAATAAACAATAAAATTCAAAAATATGAATTGTTAATCTTACCACAGAACTTCCTAAACATAAATTCAGATTCCTTTCAGGAAGCATCCTGTACATAATCTGCCTGTTTGAAACAATTATTCAGGAAAAATCACGTCTAAGGACACACTACTGCCCTGCTACTTCACGACAGTCAGGAAATTGCCAGAAAAAAAGCACAATTTGGGTTCAGCCAAATTACACCATAGATGAATTCAGTTTTCACTCAAGTTGGTGAAGGCTTTGCATTTAGCCATGAGCACAGGAAGACTGATCCCCCACGCCCGTGAATTTTCTACCTCTAGCAAACTGACTGCTGACAAGCTGTCCACTGTGGTTGCAGCTCCCAGAAACAGAAGTGGAAAGAATAAAGAATTCTGGAAGTCAGCAACTCAGATCTCATAACACACTTGGATGCAAATGTGAGGTGTCAACGAGGAAGGAGAATTGAAGTAACAGGTCCAGAAGCAGGTAGGGGACTTGCCATGGCCTTATGGAGTTGTGTTTTTAAGTCTAGGTTAGGTCAGGCTTAACAAGAACAAAGTGAGGTTTGGAAAGCAGGACTTAGGAAGAGTCATTCATGCAAGATGCCCTCTGTCTATGATCTAATGGGTCAAAGCTTCCTATAAACAGCATCTAAAACCTGGAGTCACAGAAGAAACAGGGCTGGAAAGGACCACCTTAATAGAAGCTTTGCCAAAGGATTTCAATGCCAAGAAGTACTCCCCCCTCAAAAAAATCTCTCAAAGGCCTTCTGACTGAACCCATAAGGTTTGACCCTTAAGCACAATAGGAGGACAATAATACCTTGGAAGCTGAGTGTAATTCACAAGGAACATCTTGTGTCCCTCGGTGACAACTGGTGCACCCTCGTGACAACTATAACTGGATGAAATGTGAAACTTGCATCATGGCACCACATCACTATAACAAAAGCCATATAGAAAACAAGGTGCTGTGCTGGGAAAAACGAACAAGATCCTGCACATTCTCTGAGCCAGTTAGCTGCAGTTTTCAAACATGTTAAACTTCCAAGTTCCAAAGCTCAGAAAATAGACATTTAAAAATAATATCAATCCCTTTCACTTAATCATTCTCTAAAGGCACAAAGATACAGACCATAAATGAATTCTGCAGTCATTAGGAACCAAAGACATCAGACAAAACAAAGGAGAAAGGAACTGCTGCTATTCCCATCCTATAGACACAAAATGATAGCACAGAAAGATTAATTGACATGTGGCAGGACAGACCAGAAACATCATCTCCTGAGTCCTTGCTCAGTGTCTCAACTTCTGACACCTTTGTTTCTTGCAAAGTATCTTACAACACAGGACAAAAACCTGAATAAAGTATTGCTTTGTCTATATAGCAGTCTTACAACAATTTAATCCCCGAAATTTCCATATAATTATATTCATCCTGTATTCCAGCAGTATGTCCTTCAAAGAGTTCAGTAGCTACGTGTTTACTGTGGAGCTGCTTGTTATGGTACTGCAGTGAGAGCTGCGTTGCGCATTGCACCTGATGCAAGACTTCAGCCTGCTTTGTAGACTGGAACAGAAGGGCTCTTCAAACACAGACCACTTCCTCTGATACACAGTTCTACATATTCAAACCCCACTTTTCTTATGCAGTCAAAAGGCAGCTGTTGGTCTGTTACTGAAGCCTGCTAGGTGTCTGTGTTAAACAACCAGTTATTCATGACCTTTGTAACCTGCAAACAATCCATTTGAGATGTGTGAAACTGAGTAACAGGCTTGACTGAAAAAGGTCTTGGGCACCTGCAGCTTCTGTCAGACCATGGCACAGCACATTTTAAGATCACTTGCTTGCGGGTTTGCACAGGAGGCCAAAGTGCACCAGACAAGACCTTTCTGATAAAGGCAGAAGTTATTCCATTATACCATCAAATTTGCTAGCTATTTAAATACTGATCTAAACTATTATGCCAATATTCAAGCCACTATCATCAAAGAAGCTTTGGCAAACTTCAAAGGGTTTAATTCTTCAGCTGAACTGCAGACAATACTGCTTTGTGCCCACTGTTGTCATTCAGTACCTGGCAAATACAACATGACTGCATTTCAGTTTTTCATATATAGGTGGCATGTAAATGACAAAGGAGTTTCCTGCAAATGTATGATATTATTTTATTTATTCAAGTTCTTCCCTGAACACAATAAATACCTGGTTTGTGCGCAATGCCTCCAAGTAATTGTTGCACTGCTGTAGTAATTAAGTTGTACAGTAGTTCACTGGTGTCTAAGATAAGTCATCCAAAAAGTCAAAATAATAATTAAGGCCCTGGACTTTACACATACCCCTTTGTATTCAGTAATTGCAGAATTAGGGTCTGAAAGTAACAATGTTCATGGGATTGCTTGTCTTAGATGCACAGTCATTGTCCCACTGAAGCCAGTGAAAGTTTTTTTCACTTGCTGCAGAGGAAGCAAGGGCAGCTCCTCACCATGCCGCCACATGCAGCCAACCTCAGAGACTAGCAGGTATTTAAGCCATTACGACCTTGTGCTACAGTGTACAAAGCCACATTAAACACGAATTGAAACTATATAAAGCAATGCCTAGGAGTTAAAGTGTGCTTCTCAACAGAGGCAGGGGAAAAAAGGCAGCTTTCAGCTCTCTTAGCATTAGTCAAGATAGTGCACCGTATCATGTGAAGTGGTCAAAGCATGAACCTGTACAGAGTCCTGCACCTATCTTCCTCTCCCTTCATTTTCTCCCCATCCTTTGGTGGGGTTAAATCTGTCCTTTCTCACCACAGGCAAAGCCAAACATGTATAAGCATTCAGTTTAGTAATACCTTGCAGCAATGAATTCCATGTATAAGGTGGCACCTATGTAAACATATTTACAAAGTTTCAGATATAGCACCTCTCATTTTTGTTGTTTCAGTAACAAAAGGACAGGATCAACTTCTCCCAATACTATTCATCACTTGTGTTCAGAACTTGCCCAATATAAACAACTTCGAACTTCCCATACAGCTTCTAATATTGCTCTGCTCCCTGGGCACTGGGCAGAAGGAGGGAAACAATAACTTGCAGTAATTCTCACTAAATTTTTCTACTGGGTAGAGCAGCAGCCTTTGTAGGGACTTTCACTGAAATAAAGAAATCAGAATGAGTCTGTGAAGAACCAGCAGGGTTCTCACTGTGTATTTGGGGAAACAGGAGGAAGGACACACTGATGAGAGAAGCAGGACTAAGCGGTAGCAGTATAACTGATAAGGCAGGCATGTTGGCAGAAAAGACTAATGGTATCTGGGTTTACAGGTATGAATCATATATGGTGGATGAGTCTTCACATCCTACAAGCTCCACTGATTACCCAACACAGGCTAAAGGTAAATACATCAACGGTTTCTAGGAACTTGCAGACGTAGCGCAAGAGTCAAGGAAAAGTTGTATAGCGATTATCCTGGGGGGGGGGAAGTTATGGATTTTGTGAATTTTAGGGCTCTTTATAACATCAGATGCTTTTTAGATTGTCCAAGAAAGCACTCACATAATACTCATTCATCCTAGCTTTGTGCCTTCAATTTAAAAAAGTATCATCCTGAAATGTATTTTGTCTCTTCCTGCCAACAGACTTCTACTTTCCATAGCCCATATTATTAAGCAAAACAATACTTAAACAAACACAAAAGCACACAGACTCTCTCATAAATGTAACTACACATACATGCCTGTATGTGCCTAACCTGTTAAAAAATACAAGACCCAGCTACTGTCATCTAACTATTATAATACACGGGGGGTAAACAGAACTCAGCTTGGTATTCTTTACACATATGTATTTCACTCCTCAAATAGCTGAATAAACCAAGTTAGAGGCAGTATCTTCAATCTGAGACAATCAGTAGCTCAACTTTTACTTTCTTAATGGTATCAACATTTCACTGACTTTCTGAGCAGCATAAGGCCTAACAGCAGCAGGAAGAGGGGGCAATGTTGACAACAGACATCAGCAAGAAGAGCTGGACATTTTAATTGTCAGTGGAGCCAAGTAATATCTTTGCTCAACATCAGCTCACAAATCATGCTGAGGTTACATCCCAAAGACACATAACCTCAACACCCCCTCATGAACAAAGGAGCAGCCCTTCCTTTGCTCTTCAGGCATCCCTTCACATACACAACCTCCTTATCAGAAACACTCCTCCAGAGCACCTTCCACCCAACACAATTCTTCCCTTCCTAACTGCAGCTCTCATCTGCAAAGCCTCTCCTGAGCTCCACATATCCCAGCACACAGTAACCACTCAGGAAGAGAGGTGATGGTCATATCACTAAGCAGCCAACCAATAATGAACAATAGGTTAATAAAATTTTGCTGCCCTGGAAATCAAGCATCAAATACCTAAGTGCCAAACAATCAGGTCCACCCAGTTCTTCTCCAAGTCCACTCACTTTTCATTTCATTGAGTCTCTTATCAGGCATCTAGGTCAGCCCACTTCTTGCTTGCTTCAAGCGTTTCCTGCCAAAAATCTATAGTCATCATACCTTGCCCTTCCCAAAATGTGAGTTCATACTCCTTTTTGACTACCAGTCCCAATTCAAACGATTTACAGCTCTACGATTTAGCTCTGCTGTATGAAACTTGTCTTTTTTCCTGTCTCCTTCCTTTCCAAAGCCAAATTTTTCATCATCATCTTTTCGCATCTGCAACCTTTTAGAGTCTCCTACATTAACTCCAGCTTGCACAGAAAATAAAAAGGATTCTCCTTGTACTTACAGCAAGGCTATTAAGCCTCTGTACCATTTAGGAAGATCACACGTTAAAAATCTCTTTTGATAAATGGGAGGATCACAGTACACAATATTTTAAAAAGTGCACTACATGCTAATGAGGTGCAGCAGCACAGAGGGAGACTAGAAAGTCTGACTCCTGCCTGCCTCAAACTTTAGCAATTTTATCTTTTCCCTTATGAACAAATTTTAATTGCTACAAACACAAAGCTTAACACAGGTTGAAATAAGCTATGAAATTAATGTCCCTACTCTGGGAAAACAAACTTCCATGCATCTAAAATATTCCAAACTTCTCTAAGTGCCTTAAACAGCAACCAAATTTCACCATAAACCATCCTCAGCATAAAACAAGAATGTGGGTGCATTTTAATCTCAGCTACACAGATCAGGAACACTCAGCCATTCTCACCATCCTGCAAAATGCTTGCACAGGTCACTTTGAATTGTATTATCAAATGCCTTGGAGACAGGAGGGCAGAGAGATACCAAGCCTATACTGGGAAACGATACAACAGCATGCAAAGAGGCAGCTCCACGTTTGCACTAACAATTGCACTAATAATCAGCCCTAAAGTTTTTTTCCTTATCTGATAGTGCATTCATATATTCTTGTAACCATACCTGCAGGCTTGCATATCGGAGAGAGGAAAAAAAAAAAAAGCAGTTTTTGCCTGTTCAATTAAGTAATCCAGCTATAAATCCTGAATGCCACTTTGTTATTCTTTTGTATTGTATTATATCCAGTCATGCTTTTAAGCTTGTAAAAGGTTTAAAAATCTCTTTAGTAGAATTTATCCCTTTTTATAGTTACATTTACATTTAAAACATTGTGCAGATTAAAATAAATTATAAGAATAGAGTTAAATTATTACAGTAGAATAAAGCATTATTTGAAGATTACAGTGGAGGGGAGAAAACATGATTCTTCAATTTTAGTCTCAGTTTTGCAATTTTCTTGTCCTGCATAACAGGCAAGTCATTTATGCACAAGGAAAACAGTACTGAGGTTTAGCTTGGGCATACTAATTTTTGACATTTCACACAGTGAACATTCACACAGTGTTTCAAGATCCTCACATCAATACAATATACATTAAGGCACTTTTCAGTGGTGCCAAGTAGACCTATTTTCTGCTGTCAAAAATGGACTTGGGAACCCACAATGAAAGAAGGTGTGCCAGCCCATCCCACCCAGCTCATTCCCCAGTCACACAAAGTCCTGCTTCACTTCGAAATGCTGGTACTCTGCTCCCAGGCTTGTTTTGGCTTCTGTCTCAGTACCTTTGAAAAAGAAATTACATTGCCATAAAACCAAGGAAATGTCTGATTTTTTCCTTTTTTTTTTTTTTTCAATATGAAAATAAAACTCTATCACACAAGTATGTTGTGATAGCCTAAAGGCATTCAATAGAAGAAAATTTTGCACAGGAAAACACACTCTTTTGGATGAAATCTGTATTAAGACATTCTTTTAAAGCTAAGAAATGGAAAGGATAAAATGAGTATTAGGAAAGCTTTCTGAAAGCAGTAGTGGCTTGCAGAACATAGGCCCACTAATAAAATGCATCACCTGGGAGATTGGACAATTTTTCCATTATTAACATTTTCTTTTTTGGGTGAAATCTTGACTGTCTTTCAACTTACTGGCAAAATTTCCACTGATGTCTCTGAGTCCAAGATTTCACCCTAATAATCCTACCCTTCCCAGAAGTGCACTGCAGGGTGAAACATCATTTAAATAAGCAGCAGTGTCAGCACTGAGTGCACGGCTATATTGGAGACTATTCAGAAGGAGGGAACCCACCATTGCCACCAATCAGTGAGCTCACCACTGCCAAAACAAGCTCCCCTGAAGATGGGGTGGCAAATGGCATTCTGGTGGCCTCATTTCAGCGATGTAAGCATGAGGTGTCTAGCTCAAATTCATCAGCTAATACCCTTTTTCAGTCAAGATTGAGACACAGGCATCTCATAGCAACGTACTCTAGGGAAAATGTGTAAGACAGGAGGATGAAAAACATCCTCCGGGTACATCCTTCCTCTCTCCCTTGTCTATTGGCTACTTGTATAACTTTTCAGATGACTAAACTTTGGCAGAATGTGTTAAGTGAGACCCCCCGACCACCTCAGGATGGAGGTAGTAGCATTCTGAAAGGCTTTCCTCCTAGTTCAACCTGAACACCTGGCAATTTTTCCTGTGCCTGGCTGAGACACAACCAGGTGGACCTGGTTGAGATATTCCTCCTATCCCCATCCACCTTCCTTCTGTGCACCGCGCAACAAAAGACGACTGGTAACCCTGCACTTGTACACACTCACTGCTAGGTTTCCAACAACCAGAGAAAAACGTTATGGTAACATGCCTACACATAGGGTACAAAGAATACGCATCTCGTGAGGTCTGCAAAGTGTTTTGTTTAAAAGATAGACAGCATGACCCACAGTATATATTCAAGGGTGAGGATTTTTATGCTGATGCAGTCTGTCTCAAAAGATTCCAGCCACTGAGGTGTTGTGGAACAAAAGAGAAAAATCTTCCTTCAATTTTGATTAAGCTCACTCAAATATTGACCACAAGGACAGTTGTGAAGGACAGTTTTAGTTAATTGTACACTAAATGAAGAAGGTAAAGAAATTACTACAATTTTGTTAAAACTGGAAATTTGATCATTTCAAGACAAGACTTTAAGAAGTGGGAGACTGTAGAAGTGAACATATGTATTAAAATATTGTGGTTCATGAGCATATTATCACACATTAAAATCCAAAAACATCATCATCTGCTCATCAGCTGTTCAACAGTCTATCCGAAGTATTATCCCACATACAGCACTCAGTGGAGGCTTTATATTCATGTTCTTCAGGGCACAGGCCACATACCATAAATGTCCATGATAATCTCCAAATATTCCCTTTATTTATTTTAGGAGCACCTGAGGTGTCCTTCATCACAAGTCCAATCTAACTTCTGCAGCTCTTCTACTTAATCCTTATTCCGACTAGCTATATATTGAATGCAAATACTGGAACAAGTCTAGGATTTCGCCCAATACAAACACAATGCTTCCTTAGAAGTAGATCAAAAAATCAAGATTAAACACGTAACTTTAACTCTGCTGGCTTACACATTACAACTACCCATAACAGGTCTGTCACTCAGCTCTCCCAATGTAAAAAAGCATGGACAAAGTAGAATAACTAGGTATATTGACATAACACACATTAGAAACACTGACACTGTGACCACTGTTTAACTAAAAATGGGATTTTCAGGACTATGCAAGCCTGCATCTTTACGTGAATTTTAGGCATGTAGTTCACTAATAAGTCCCTATCAGACTGAGTAGCTTAAATTTATATAGTACATAGTGACTTCAGAAAAAAGGTCCTATTAATAGCATCACTGGTCTCAAAATCAAGTAGACATGCAGAACTCATTGCACAGTTACCCGTTCAGCCAGACAGCAAATCAAAGCCAGTGGTAGATAGAAAATAATCACGATCAAAAGAAATTCTACATTCAGCTTACACCAGAAGAATCTGTGCTTTTTGCTCAGCTTTGTCTATAGCTATGTTGCTACACTGAACATTCAACATTGCTACGTTGAACATTCACTTGAAAAGACTGTCTCGAAGAACTATGTGCTAATGAAAGGAATTGGAAAGGCTCAATTTGCCACTGTTAACACAATTTAATGAAAACAGAGAGAAAGGTTTACCCTGAAAAATACTGTTGAGAAATGCCAGTATCTGTCCAGTGATCAAAAAGTGACTTCATGAACAAAAATAGCAATGAAGGCACTCACACCTACACATCAAAACAGCAATAATTATTGTGTAAAGGAAGCATAAGCAATAGGAGAGAATTAGGAAATTTATATTTGACTAAAATAGCATAATGTAAAAATATTGTTGTTTAAGTAGAGAAACCAGCCTCAAATGCTACTGTAAGGTCTCTAATGAACCTCAACAATTTCTGGGACATTAACATGTATCTGGACAAACACATACATACACACAAATTATCAATCCTGCAAACACAACTTGGAATCTAGATCCTGGAAATCACACTAAATTCCTTCTCCATTTTGTAACATAAACAGTAATAATCTGGCAGACCAACCGATGTCCCACTATGTTAAAAATGTGCATGGAAAACATTTCTTAATCAAAATGCTGTCATTTTACACATTTTGTAGTGCTTATTTCACACAGCAATGGCAAATCTTATATGATTTTTTGCTAAAGTTAAAAAAAAAATCCCCTTTTTTAGATAATACAGATACTAAAATATTCTATATTACAACCTTTGTTATATGTCAGAATACCAAATGAAGAAAGGAATTGCCTCATTTCAGAGGCCTGTAAACGGTGACAAGTCCTGAGCTAGTGTGAACGTGTGTAATTCCACTTAAGTTAGTCAAACGGCACTTTTCTACAGCAGCTAAGCATCTGACCCAGTGCTTTTTATATTCATTCTTTAGTGTACCTTCCTTTAGGTGCCCCAGAGGCCGTCTTCAAGGCCAACCAGCACTACTGTGCCACCACAACCATGGAGCACAACATGGGCCCCCACCAGCCACGGCCCCCTTCCATGTGGTGTGCTATATCCTGGCATCAGGGACAAACCTGGGCTTTACACTGGGAACACCAACCTTCCCCAACCACCTCCTTGCTGAGGCAGCACTCTCGAAGTACACTGCTGCCTGGTTTTGTTTTCAAATAAAAGTAGACATCTCTCAGTTTAACAATGTAACTATCAGCAAGTTTGTACCCAATGTGTAATTCAGCTCCCAAAATCCTGCTGCTGGTTTCAGGGTTTATTTCTGCCTCCAGGGACAATGACTTGGTTTGCAGGAATTCACTGAACAAGGTCTGCTCACCCTTTGATACATGTCCAGCTCGCACTGATGGTAATGAGAATTATGCATAGTTATTAAAGGGTAGGAGAGAACTTCACATCAACATATGTTTCAATTCTCTCAACAAAAGATTTTAGGTTTTTTTATTCTCATTTTGCAATGATAAATGTTTACAAATTTCTGCAGCTGGGCCACGTATTTTTGCATATTCTCTTTGCTTTTCTGTTTCTTCTGCAAGTTAAAAAAATACCTTTCAAACAAAAACCAGCTGCAAAATTACAGTGACTCTATTTACTTGTTTTTAAACTGAGCAGAGACAGTTTCCTACCGGGAGAGATCATTTTGGAAGCTTTTCCAGATTCTCTCGAAGCTGCTTTCCCAGTTGCTGGGAGCAGCTCTTGGAGCTTTTTGCCACACCTACACCCAACCTGTACACGCTCGCTTAAGAGCGCTACACATACCAGCGCTAAGCAGCAGTCTGAAGAGGAAGTGCTTGGGAATGCTCCTGCCACAGGGGAACGAGTTGGGAAGCAGGTGAGTCAAGAAACAGCAGCCATAAGGAAGATGGCAAAATAGCAGCTTCTGTGCAGGTCTACGGGCAAAGGTAGAAAAAAAGCCAATTCATTGCTGCGCTGCTTCTGTGAACCTTTCATAACTAGCATTTTAAAATGGAAAAATGCCATAACACACAGGTTCAAACCTCAAAACTGCTTCAGACCTTTCTCAAATTGACCAGGTTTGTCATCCCCTCTGGTTTTAACACAGCGAGGCGATACTCACAACAGCAAATTTAACATGCCCAAGAACACTCTCAGAGGCTGAGGCCAAGGAGCACGGAAAACCCCACATCTACTGCCACAGAACCTCAGTGTTTAAGCCAGGTGGCTGCACACTCCAGGAGGAGCTTCCAGGAACCCTCCAGCCTTGTCCCTGCACAGGGTCCAGGGACAGCATTAGTGCCAAAATCACACCAGGAAACAGTCCTAGCAGTTTGCTGGTACAGACTATTACATCCCAGCACCCCAGAACACACATGAGTATGTGTTTGTTTATTAATACAGACATAGCAGAAAATTTTTTGAAATGGTCTCATCCTTGACCTAGCGCTTCCACCAGCATTCTCAGTACTGACATTATACTGAGCTGGGACAGGACGGTATTTGTATCATGACATGAATATTAGAGCAGCAACTCTAACAAACACCGAACAGCACTGACTCTCAGGCTGTGCTGTCAGTTGTCCAAATGTTGTATCACCTTCTAATGTGTGTCTTAACAACAAGCTCTGTTACAAAGAAATTAGTTTAGCCTCTAATGCTAAGGCCCCAGTTCTGCAGCATTCTTCTCAGCTGAAGGAAACGCTTCCAGGTCTCCTTGTACAGCTTATCCTAACACTGTAACAGGAAAAACGCTTGCAATTAATCTCTTTCTATTCAGAGAAGTGGAGTCCTTTATCACTTACATACACTTACTGGGAATTAACTGGCAGAGAAACAAAGACATCACTTCTTCTAGAAAAGCCTGCACTTCAGTGATATGGTGAATAGAAGAATGGCGTCCACTTGATTTTTCGTTTAAAGTCCATTACTGCTGTACACAGGCTTATTAACACTCATGTTGCAGTTCCATAAAATTCATGGGTTTTAAAGATGTGGACTGTGTTTTACCTGAGAAAAAGAAGCATGGTTCCTCCTTCTCGATCAGTGAGTGAAAAGCACTGTTATTCTCAAACACAATCCAGGCACACACAATGGACCTTCTCCCTCCTTGAGTTAAAGTATGTATCTCAAAGCAACAGCAAACCAGCTTGAGGGTTAGAACTAACTTGTGTAGCAAAAGTTTTTCAAGTCAAAGCAATCAACTCTAGAAGAACTGCGATGGTATCACACGTTTTATTCCAAATCTTGTGATTTTTTGGTATTTTTTCTATTGGTCTACTTCCTGATATCAATATATGAATATATATTAAAAAACCCTTTGCTTCCATTGAAAAGAGCATGTGTTCCTTGCTGTCACCACTGCCCAGAGAAATGTGAAAAACAGCCTTCAGCTCTGAAAGCTCAAAAATCAGAAGACCAAAAGAACAAATCCATGTATGATTACTTTTTTTAAAATCTCATAATTTTTCAAACCCCTCTCTTTTGTTTGTGGGGGATCTGACTCATAATTTTCAGAAACAAACAGGAAGCACTGCAGACATCTCCAAGTATTTCCTCTCTGCACCCTCCCACCCACCCCCCTTGTCTTTTACTTAACTCCTGGACTCTTTTATTATTCCTTTTGCTATGTCAGCAATGAAATGGCACGGCTCTACGCTGGCTCCAGTGTGCTAAGGTACGCGAGGCCACCTTTTGCCCAGATCAAAGGGAAAGGTGCCCTTCCTCCCCTCGACAGGACAAAAGCGAGGCTTTCACACAGGCCCCCTCTACACCAGCTGGGAAAGCGAAGCCTCTCCACCATGCTTCACTCCACCGCAGCCTACAGCATCACATTAACAGCCCCTTCCTGTCAGCCAGTGAGGGCTCCCCAGCCGCTCCGCCCGAGGAAACCCGGGCCCCGAGGGCTGGGGAGTCCCGCCGAGTTGGACTTGAAGCAGAGAAACAGGATGAAAAAGTGTTAGAAGGTAATGTGCCAGGAAAGCTTTTTTACCTCACTCGGTTTATTACAGTGCTTCCTTTCGTTGAACATGTGGAAAGAAAAAAAACATTTCCCCTTCTCCTTTCACCACCAGGACATGTCACGACGCTAGGCAAGCAGCTGCTTAGCACTGACCACCAGGAGGCATGACGGTGGCGGGGGAGGACCTCAGGGTCAGCTCCTCTGCACCCACGGCAGACCCCCAACTGCAATCTGCGAGGAACTGCTGGGGGTTTTGTAGCCTGCCCTGCTACACACAGCAAGCAGTTTTCAATGACCATGGGCACCCAATACATGCCCTCAATCAGTAAGGGGGCAGGGGGAAGCGAAAAATCCCCCATGATTTTGAGAATTTTCGCCATGAGAAAGGCAGGCAGTGGGACTGTACACTGGCAGAGCTCCAAGCCTCAGGGAGACGAGGCACAAGGGTGCAGGAGTCCTGCACCCGCTAGAGTGAGGGGAGGGAAGAACAATATGCACGGTGACAGGAGAAAAGAAAGGACCTGGTTTGAAGAAGACTAGTTCCCTGTGGTAGCTGCATGAAGCAAGGCGAGAATGTGGTGGGAAATGGAGTAAGTAGTCATCATTACTTACTCCTACATGACCAGTGTGGTGGGGACCATGGAGGCATTCAACAGAAAGCTACCTGTTTCCCTTTTCAGGAACGTCAGCTCTCAGGCTACTCTTTATTTTCTTAATAGAAGAAAATAAGTAAGTGGGATACATTTTAGCAGGAAGAACACATTCCACCATTCAGGGTACTTTGTGTATTCCATCTCTCTGTGTCAGTGTACAGTTTGAAATGTAATTACAGGCAAGCCTGACATCCTCAGGTTTATATCCCTGCCACCCTGGTTCCCTTAGGGACTTTGTAGCAGCAAGGCTGCCCTGCTACTGGACAGTTTCCCTGCAAGGGAAACCTGGACGCAAAAAAGGCATACCAAAGTTCACATCGTTTCAAGTTAAACAAACTAATTGGTGTACTCAACCCCCATTTAAAAAGACCTGCTAAAGTCAATCTAATATTGTGCAATAATATTCAGCACAGTAAAACTATTCTAACCTTATCGCTCCACAACCCTCTTGGACACATTATCACAAGAAGTTAACCCGCTGCCTGGCACATTAAGATTAAAAACCTGCTCACTGCCTTAGCTATGATTCCCTATTCATTTGGGCATAATAAATAATACTACTCAGCTATAAAGTGATCTGAAAGATAGTACAGCACCCCACCCAAAAATCAGCTCAATTTTTATCACCTTTCCAGATTTTATTACATAATCAAAAAGCTAACCAACTATCTCTGTGGTGCAGTTTTGTGTATAGTTACAGAGTTCTTTCTCCAAGTCAAACAGCACCACATTGTCTGAGGTAATCTCATCCACTAACATCAACAATTAGTCTGCTATATTTTCATTAACACTTCCATTTAAGAGGACATTGAGATGCTTCAGCCAGAGTGGCAGAAGGTCTGGCTTCTT
This sequence comes from Strix aluco, assembly GCF_031877795.1. Lineage (NCBI taxonomy): Eukaryota > Metazoa > Chordata > Aves > Strigiformes > Strigidae > Strix > Strix aluco. The sequence continues at coordinate 25,391,034 of NC_133935.1, forward strand.
GCTGAAACAGACATGTTCTTCTCAAGCTTCTTGTCTGATTGGAAATCATAGCTGCCAGCCTTCTCCCAGGTACCTCTCTAAAGCATAACTGTCTATTATTTTCTGATTTGACACATGGAAATAAACCAGCATGTGTTTAGGTGATGCCTGACACTTTTTTGAGTTACAAGACTCAGAGATCACAACATTCAATAAAAGGACTATAGTTGACCCAAATGCAGGAAAGGGCAAAAGTAAACATTGAGATAGTTCATTCATGTTATCATGTCTCAGAGCCTGACTGTCTCTAAGCAACAGTCAACTCCAATAACACAAATCTACTAAATTGTTTAAGTATATGAACTCAGATTGCTTAGAGAAGCACTCAAACTCTTTTGATGGTGAACAGTGACATGCAGCCACTGATAAAAAATAGCTTGCAGAGTAAATGTATATCCACAGTCTCAGTGGTTTGAAAAACTATTCACCAAGTCAAAAGGCACAATAACCTCTGATACCACAGTTTACTCACATATAAATTCTTCCATCAGTATAGTGCCCTAAATAAGACATCAGAAGTTAACTGCTCTGTGATCCGCTAAGATATAAAAGATATTGATTAAACCTAAATGAATAATCTTTCTTAGAAAAATCAGAAAGCGGAGACAAGCATTTATTCCACTGCATGTATGTGCTGCTTGCTACTGTGGCAACTTAAAAGGAGTACAAATTTTTCCTGCACCTTGCAATGTGCAGTTCATCTGGTTGGTCTGCAGCTTTGTATTAGCAAAGCTAACACAAGTGAACTGGAGTGAAAAGTGAACTGGAAGTGAGCTTGAGCCTTTGTTTCTTCTTTTTTCTAATCTTCAATCTGAAGAGGTTTTAGAACATATTTTTGTTTATTTTTACCTTTCAAGTTTAATTTTTTTCTAGGAAATTATCACTGAAAATAACTGTTTGTATATAAAGTTCTGTGTTTATACAAAAGAAAAGTTTGTATCTAACTTGCCATCCTGAAATTAGAAAAAAGCATCACAGCACTTAAGCTCAAAGTTGTGCATAAGTTCCTCCCAGCTAACTTTGTACAAATCTTGTCATAGCTGTGGAGCAGACTTTCAACTGGCATTTGGATCAGACTCTCTGTTGACTTATTCTGGCAACACAGTGCCCAAAAAACACCTGATCAGCAAGTGCTCAATTCATCACCTGCAAGGGATGGTGCAAATATCCCACTTCCCCTCCTCTCAACGCATGGTAGCAAAGGCAGCAGAAGTAAAATAAGACTTTCCAGTACCTCTCAGCAATCCTCTCTGGCCAAGACCCATCTGAAAGCAGTTGCTTCCTCATTAGGTCTAATACAAATTAGAAATCCAGACACACAGAAATTCGTCCGGCCACTCAGGTGCCAGTTTAAGGTGAGAACACCAATCTCCAAAAAGAAAATCCATCATCTGCAGAACACAAAGAGCTGCTAGCCAGCTGGGGCAGTGTTGAAGTCCTGACCACTGCCTCTCCTTGGAGAGTTCAGCCTGTACAGAAAGGATATCAAGTCATTTACATCTATACCATTATAAAGAACCTGTCAGCTCCTTCCAGGCAATCCTCAGTCCCTTCACACACACTGTCCTGACAGATCCTACCTTCAATCTAAGGACTGGGTAGTGGTGAAGTCATCAGCCTTCTGAGATAAACCCTTAATCTGGGTGAAGACGAGACCATCTCCTCCTTTCTGCAAACTAACAGAAAACCAAAGCTCATTGGCATCCTGAGACTCAGAGTCACTTAATATTTCAAACTACCCTAGAAGCAGAAACTGTGCATAATAAGATTGACTCTTTAGTGATAACAGACAATCACTTGTTATCTACTGCTTGGGTTGTGTGGACCCCTTTACTGCTCAAATTTTTGCTTCAACATCCTCCCATCAACCACACAAACTGCAAGTGCTGTGGCAGAAGCAGTGTCAGTGGTGCAAAAGATACCCTGAAGCACACCGTTGCCAGCACAAACTGTTCTTCAGAGTGCCAGAGTGCCTCAGTAATGCGAACAAAACGGGCTTCCTGTTCCTCCACAACCGGCACAGTAGATCAAATGCTGGAAATGTGGAACCACAGTGAAACACCTCAGGCTGCATAGACCAGAGACCAGGACCAAACGCCACACGGAAAGAGCTACCAACATACTTCACTGAATATACAGGAAAACCGTCCTCCCTCTTCTCCTCTTCAACCAGACTAAATAACCTACCTCATTTCACTCAGAAGAATTCAGTACCATTTTAAATGAGGAAGGACCAAGAACTCACAGAAGATATTTAAGGCAGAGCTTACAAAACAGACCCATATTTCTTCTGACTGCAAAAGTCAGGGAGAAAAAGCTGCACCTGTTTTTAACAGAAATAATGAGCACCTTCATCAATCCTTAGAAAATAAGTACTCAGATCTGATCCCTCAAACTATCATCACATAAAAACATCCTGTTCTTGAGCAAAACCATCCAGAACATAGAAATTTCAAAACTCCTTCAACAGGTAATGTCATCCACCAACCTAGATATCTATAGTCAAAGTGCAGAGACCACTCTGACAGTAATTGAAGATATCTGAAGACATTTCATCACTCAGGCAGGTCTGGGAATACAGTATCTTTGGTATCCTCAGAGGACTGAAGTGATTGGAAAAAAGAACTGACAAGATATTTTCAGTCCTTTTGGGCTAAAGGGTTAAAATGCCTCTAGTTCTCCTATGACCGCTGCTAAACCAAAATAATAGATGAGGAGCAACCACTGAAAAAAACACTTTCTTTCACCCCAGCTTGCTGGAAATCTTCATGCTTTGATCTGGACATGAATTTAGTCTCTTTAGTCCATGCATTTGTCACTACAAGCTGGACTATACGTATCTCAACTTCATACAAAAAGGAGGCATGAAGTGCAATCGAGACTGAATTCTCCTTGATTCATTATGTCTCGCTCACATCCAGTCAATCCCTGGACTCCATACATTTTCCTGAAAAAATGTGTCCAAGAGATGTGCATGCTACCAAACAGGCTTGAACGAGTTTTCCAGTTTAGCATTTGATCTTCTGCACAGTTCACAAGACCCCAAAATTTCTTTACAATAAAGAAATTTGCTTTATATTGAAATAAAATAACTTCTGAAGTGTATTTCATATTCTCATCCACTCCTGTTTTAAGTCCTCAAAGGCAACAGGATATAGTGCCCTAATTTCCTTGAGACTATAAAGTAAGGCGGTTGAAGGCATGAGTCCATAGTAATCCTTTCTACCACGCTCATCAGACTGTAAGCATATTGAGATAGTACATCTTTTATGGAAGCCTACAGTTTCAAAGACTTAGCAAAATACTTTGAATTTTAAATTTTCCTTTGATGGTTTATTCTTGACTTTACAAAAATCATTCAGCAAAGTCTCTTCTACTTCCAGTGCCCTTTGGTGCCTCACTTCACAAGCATTGGGTGATTTTGTGAAGTCAGTCATGACTGTGTCAATGGACTGTCATAACTATCAATTCTCTGGCAAAAAAAAACTAAGCTCTTCAGCAACATATGCCATTGATGCCCCCACAAGATACTGTTGCACTGGGGCTCGCTCTCTTATCTATCTTGCAAACATCACATTTCCTGCACCATTTTCCACATCCTGCTTACACTTCACCAAAACATACTTTTTTCAAATAAGCTATGACTCTTGCAGCCCCCCCAATTTCAACAGTTTCAAAGTCACAATACAATTGCTGAACAAATATAACCTCCTATGTACTAAGTCATTTCTAAACTCCAGGCTTGCCTGATGCGACTGGAAAACCTTGATCTTGCCACTCTGAGTGGATGCTATGCTTCAAGATTATTGTAAGAACCAATTATCTCCCTAAATGCTCTCCTGGGAAAGCTTTTGGCTGCTCTGAAGTCCATTCCAAGAACAATATATTTTTCAGGATGTATTAGGATAGTTTTGCATCTTATTCGGGAGGTTTTGCAAGTTATGAGAAGGTAAGGAAAAGTGATCTTTTTCAGCAGAGTCATTCCTGAAAATAATCCTTTGATCTTCTGCCTAAGGCAGTATCTGCAACTAGCCTCCAAAGAGTTCATTTGGGTAAGGCATCAAGGTCACCCTGCTGATCCCAGATCTACGAACACCTGTGAAAGCACAGCCCTATTAATTCCTACAACCAAATGGTAAGCTGTTCTCAAGACACCTCAGCATAGTCCTGAGTATGTACTTCTTCCTTAGATAAATTACAGTGAAAATGTCTGAAGTTTTAATTTTTTTTCTGAAATTTTAAACCTGTGTTTCCACATCTGGATAACTGATCTACAAAAGATAAGTGATCTGCAAGATCATTTCTAAAGTCAAACCTCTGCTGAGGCTCAAACATGAAGCAATCCAAAGCTTTCCTCATCTATATTTTCTGGAAAAACAGATCAGGACCACAGCAAATATACTTTTGACCATCCCATTGATCCACCATGCTGTTTGAGAGTGGGTATGTTGCCTGCTCATTTCTCAAACTCGTCCAGACAGTTTTTAATTGCTGCCAATAAAAGGTTTCACTTTCACCTGCAAAGCATCATTCAAAGCATTCACTCTTGAAACCTCTTTGCTTTGACTCCTTCTGATGCACCCTGTTCTTTTTTCAGATGGCATTTTTATTCTTGCTTTAATTCTGTCTGCAAGGCTTCCAGTTCTTATATTAGAAATTATATCAATTCTCTCTGGTCTCTTTTGAGGGCACAGGTTTTTTTTCTGTGATTGCTTTTTGCCCTGTGGTTCCACAAGAACACAAATTCCCATTTTGGAAGTTGGATCCATCTCATGATACCCGATTATCATTAGTCACAAGCCATGATGTCAGCTCTGGAAGACTTAAGGGCTGTTTCCACTATAAAGAAAAGTTTGAGATGGTATCAGGTATTTTCTTTATAATTTATTCAGAAAGAATTTATAAATTCTTGTTTTCCTGGACACAAGAGAAATCAAACAGGAGGAGTTTCTTTGATTACAGTTTTCAGAGAGAACAGTGCTCAGTAGCACACTCATTCTTCTTGTCCTTATATCAGGTTTTCTCTGGCTATAACTGAGGTTTTTGTCCTATGTTCTCTGTACTTCTACTCAGTTAAGTCTGTATAGCTTGCCTTGTCAATGCTGAATTTCTTTTTAAGAAGCTTCTTGAGTAACATGACTCACCTTTTGCTCAGGCTCTACCCAGTGTATGTGCTTTGGCTGGTGACTTCTATTGCTTCAGCTCTCTGGCTGCAGAAAGGAGGAAGGATTTTATCTCCCACCTTCATTACAAATGAAGAACAGTAACTATACTTACCAGTGTCAATGAGGTTCCACCAAGCGCATGAGCATGACAATAATACCAGCAAGTGTAAAACTCTTCTCAGCACACTTTTTTTCTTGTAATGATAAACCTCATTCTGAATCTTTAAATAACCCTGTGTCTGACACATGGAAACTTTAATAAACTAACTAGTTTTGTCACAAGTGGCTTACTCTCAGGCTTACCATGAGATAAACCATTATAAAACAATTTATGCAACTTAGCATTGAACATCTTACCAGATCAACATTTATAAAAAGAGCACTGGCCCAGAACTTGGTTATGTTCCACAACTTGTCAACGACCTTGTGCAAGTCACTCCTCTGCTTCTGTCCCATCCCTTATTACAGTATTTCCCTTTAAACATACTTTAGATCCATGGTTGAAAACTCAAACCTGCACTGTCCCACTTCCAGCTCTACTCAAGTAAAATGATTCTATTAAGAGCGGTCTAATCACAGTTTAATCTGCCACAGAAAGGAAATGGACCAGACGAAACGGTCCCGAAGACCTGGAGTTTGACTCCACCAGCCTAATGCACAGTATTGCTTCAAATGAGGTGTTATAACAGAACTTTGCATGTAATGGTTTTACAACAACCTAGATATACATGGAGGGAGGGATTACAGTAATTGGTCCCTACATTCAATGGCAGAAAAACCTGTTCAACTACAAAAGTTAATACAGACAAAACTTATTGCCTGCCAGGTCCTGACCTTGTTTTGTTTTTGCAAGAGAAGCCATTGATAACACTAACTGAGCGTACCTCTAACCCAAATCCTGCAGCTGCCCAGGGTCCATAGCAGTACCCTCTATGAAAAGCCAGATGCCTGCCTCTGAATGGTTTCATGATCAAATCCTAACCGATCTTTTAATACTCCTGAAGATCTAGCCAGGGAAGTAGAAATCTTAACTTGGATCCTCTTCAACAGGTTCTTTTAAAAAATTGCCTCATGACTTACTTGCAGTTTAAGTCTACAAATTTGCAGGTGTAGGACCTATATATCTCAGACCACCTATACAGGAAATAATGTCATGAAACTTTGCCACTATTTTGTTAGTTACTTTTTCTGCATAAAAGAATATATAATATATAACAAATTGTCACCTATAGCCTGACACAAATAAATTATTACCTACCCACCACCAAAAAAAAAATCCAATAATTTTTCTGTATGTTATTTTGTATTTTTATCATTTAAATGCAAAGATTTTTTTTCTGTATTCTAATATTCTTTATAAATAACGTGCTATGATGACAGCAATGATATGTAAGGATATCTACAAACATAGCTGAAAATCTTATTTGAAACTTGGACCTCCTGTATTCACTGAAACAGTCGGCTTTATTGTTCTTCCAGCAACACTAAAATCCAAATATTTATCACATCAGTTCATTACTTATGAAACTTGTTTGATGGTAAAGCTTGACTTACTAAGTTCTGTCTTCAACGTGAGAAGCATTACAGACATTGCCCTCCCTGCTTTTTACATCAGTAAGCCTGACGGAAAACCTCATTTTAGAACAATGAAATCCCACAGAACTCTCCACTTAACCCTGACCTCTCATCGCTCTGTAAAGGGTCAAGCCCACTGGGCCCTGTTTTTCAAATTTGGAACAGGAGTGAAGTGGCAGAGAGCAAGGAGAGGATGGTGCATTCGGCTGAAATTGAGCCTACCTTAGCAAAAGACTAACCAAGTTGGAAATTGTCCAAGATATCAAAGTGAATACTAACAACAGGCAGTTAACCTTTTTCACTCAGAGCAGTTTGTCGGGTTTTTTTTAAATGAAGGAATATTTTTTAAAAAACTTTCTAAGTGGCCTTAAAACTTTGATTCTTTGATCAAAAGAATGAAACTTGCTTAGTGATGCATTTGAACATTTTTCACCACTCTTAACTGTACAAAGACCTGCTCTTAGTGTTTTCAAAACTGATATCTAGTCTTTCCCAACACATTACTTTTGTTTCCTCTCTATTTATTGTTTCTGAACAATAAAAAAATATTAGCCAGATTGAAAAGGTGACTGGGGATATTTTAGCAAAGCACACTACTGTTTCAGTTATCTGGAACAACTGTGAGCCTATCAGAAATCAAAGCCTAGCTAACTTTAAAATGAGATCAACAAGGTCATGCAAAAAACACTCTTTCCAGTCTCAAGTACGCACATACCATTAGTTACACACACACACCTGCAAAGCATCTGCTCTGATTTTAAGTTAGTAATTAAAAAAATTACTACTAAACCCAGGGCACTTCTTACACAATTTTCATTTGTGACCATTCCCATTTTCAAGCTTTTTTCCACATCCACAAGGAAAAAGCTGAGCATATCCAAAATTCATAGAGCCCTGGGAATTGTGACTTTACAAATACTGTCAGGTATTGCAAGATTCCGGACAAAACTATACTGCTCACATTCAACTTAGCTGCCTTCTAAAGCTGCCTAGTTAAATTTTCCACATCACAGTGCCCAAGATTATACAACTACACAAAATTTCACAGGCATCAGGATATAGATGTACACGGAAGCCAGGCAAAATTCCCCACACTGAAATGAAACACGTCCTTCAGGGGTGACTGGGGATGCCTTGGTGGCTTGTGCCTGCTGCTCCTCCAGCTTTCACCCAAAGTACCCTCAGGAGGCAGGCAGACAGCTGGGTGGCTCCGAGCCTTCTGCACTTGACCTGCCTCTGCTCTGCTCACGGGAATACCAGCACAAGTTTACACTGAAAAGAGGAAAAAAACCTAAGAACTGGGTTACTGTCTTTTAACTGGGGGCAGTAGGTATAAAAAATTGGGGCTTACCATGAGTTTAAGTAGTTGTTTTTCTAATCCTGCAACTGCATGCTTTCAGCTGTCCCTGCAACACTGATTAACTTGTGTGTGTCAAATGCAGGTAAAAAAAAAAGCTGTTTGAAATTCAAACAAATCTCTAAAAGAAAATCAAGATAAGTCGGCCAAGCGCTGGATCATAACAAGCTTCTGTATTTCGAGATTCATATGAAAAGCCTCATTTCAGGGTCTGTTTGTTGATTTTTTTTTTTTTAATGACACTGATTTTTATCTGTCAGCAGTCAAAAAACAAAAACTTGATTACTGTTTTAATATCAGTTCTACATATAGAGAAGAACTGTAGTAACCTTAACTTAGTGTCAAATGATAACTACCAACACTTGGATATGCTCTTCTAGTCTTCTTCTGCCAAGTAATTTCATATAAGGTTTACCTGCATGCCTTCACTCATGTGGCAGCAACAACCTAAATTGGCATTTCAAATGAACTGTCCAAAATTTATTATATAAGATTACCAAAGTACCACAATTCATTATATATAACCCTAGTTGTTACAAAAGCATCGGGCATCACATGCACTTAGCAGGTCAGCCATACACTGCAAATGATAGTACGGGACCACATCAGTAAGGACTGTTGTGCTTTTACACAAATAATTGCCTAAAGTACCACAAGACAATCTTAAAACTGCTATTTCTTTCTGAGGAACTGACTTTGTAACTCAGACATTCTCTTGAAGAATGCAGTATTATTATGTATTTTCCTAAACAACACCAAGAACCTTAGGAAAAAAAATATCAAATATTCAGTTGTTTGGGACTACACTAGCCTCAGCACAGACCTACACAGTTTGAAATATTAAACAGTGGCAGTGACAAACTGATTTCTTCTGTGTGGAGTAATTTGAAAAGATGTAAGACAGTTTGCCAAGAGCTTTCATAGCTATCTTCTGTCAGCAGAGGACTGCAGATCTCTCAGCAACTGTCCAATCTTCTGTTCCTTTTCAGCCAGCCCTACTTCCCTTCTAACACGTTCTGCCTTTTAGACCACACACATCAGTTACTGCCCCACCACACGCACCTACGTTTTTCCATGCACCCTTGCTCTGCTGATTTCTCTACTTCCTTACCCTGTGTTCACCAACACACCCCTCTACACCCATCTCCCCCTCTTCCCTTCATTGTCTAGGGGCCAGCAAGGGAGCACTGAAAGGACAGGGGAGACTGTTTTTCTCTTTTCTTTTCTGCAACCTATAGCAACCCCGTGGTCACTCATCAGCCAGGGTCAGCCAGCAAGGAAAATCCTGCTCAGGCGATGTGATGCACCTGTGAAGCCCACGAAGGGCTGAGGCAGCTTCAGCGCAGGCAGCATCTCAAGTTGCCAAACTCCAAAGCGCTCCTGCTAGCGCAAAAGGATCCCCCCAAACTAGAGGCACAGAAGGCAAGCTGCTGAGCAACAGGAAGATGGGAAAAAGCACTTGTGGACATGCTTGCAAAATCTGCCAGAAGTTTATATTGACAATTCACTTGGCTTAGTAAGTCAAAAGGTAAACCTGAGCAGAAGAACCAGCACTGCAGGGGCTCTGGAAGGGGTGGCTCATGCTGCAAGACAGTGCAGCACCGCTCACACAGACAGCCCCAGGCAGCCCGGCCTGGCTAACACTTTAGGGTCCTCTTTATTATTAAGCAATAAATAAGAATTGTTTTAAAATCACATGCTTTGGACAATGCTTTGTTTCTATTCAACAGCAATCAAAAAAATGCAAACAAATTAACATAAGAGGTAGACAAGAGATTCAGGCACAGAAAGGCAGTTGGGAAAAACAGCAGTAGAGCAACAAGACTACTCCTGACACAATCTTTTGACTATCACAGCCAAAATAGCCCCTCAAAACCTCAAGCGATACCTAATACAAGACATGAGTAACAAGTACATGTTAAGCCTGTTTTCTCTGTCTTTTGCTTTCCTTGTTTAACTCTGTTTCCAATTTTGCAATCAAAACCATTACCTTGCTAGAATGTAATTTCTTGGTTTGTTTCATATTTCAAGTGAACTGAGGTAGTAAAAACAGAAATTACTTTTACTTCTCAAGAGATAGGGAACACAAAACAGTAGGACAATTGCAGCTTTGCTGTGCCCCCCAGGAAAGGAAGCTGGAAATCCTGGGAACTGGGATTCACCTCCCAGACAGCTACACGTCATGCTGGGGCCTCTTGGAGCCTAGAACCAGCACAGAGGAGAAGCTGCCCCTGCCAGGGAACACCCGCTGCCACCCTCCAGCAAGAGGCAGGCACCAAGACAGCCCATGGGGTCATAGGGGTCTGAATGAAATCCTTCCTCAACTCACTGCTGTCAAAACCTGGGCAAATTTCCAAATGGGCAGAGGAGGACTCCATGCTGGAGGGGAAGTGGGTCTGGAGACAGCACTGCAGCTCAGGGAGGCTTTCAACACACAGCTCTGAGATCCTTTTTTTTTTTTTTTTTAAACAGGGATATAAACCAATGCATTTTTGCATATACTGTTCTCAAACACCTTGACGTGCAGTAAAACACCTGATGGAACAAAGGTTCATGTGCTGCTCAGGAGATAATGTTCCAAGTTGGGAAAGACAGATTGATCTGACTCTTCTGTGGCACTTTTAAAATACAGGATAACCTTGATTTCTAATGAGTCTTAGAACCCTGTAAAGGCTGTTTAGTTAATCCCTTCATTATGTAAAAGGAAGTTCAATCAGTCACACAAGTTAAAACAATCTCCCCTCTCTTTCCTGACTAATACCCACATTACCCACAGTCCAGCTGAGAACTACAGAAGGTGTAATAGCCACACCACTCATCTCCATTCAACATTCCAGTCCTCTCTCATTTCCATTACTACCACACACCTTGCAGGTAAACTCACTTTTACATTAAATCAATTGGTCTTTCCCTAACCCCAATTTTCTCTCCAATTCTGTTTGATAATGAGCTCTTTGAACCAGGGATATTACATTTTAGTGTACAGTCTCATAAATCATAATACTGTAATTAAGTCTAATCCTATGTTCCTTCACACCCAAGCTGTGCTCTGTGTGCGAGTAAAACTTCTGAAACAAACCAACCCCCTCCGGGGCTCATTACTTGCTGCATTCCCATAAGGGTGCTTTGTGGAAAGCTTTGTCTCGTTTATTTAAAGACGGCACTGTTGTTGGAATATTTGAAACAAGCATCAAAATAAGTTCATTATAAATGACAAAGCTGGAGCGGTGCCTGATTGCTAATTTAAGTGGATAATTACAGAGGATATAAACTTTGATATATGCAGTGAATTGCAAGGTATGCAAGATACAGAGTTGTATTTATATGTCTACATCTCTGCTTACGTGGCATTTACTGTGAGATCAATGAAGGTATTTACTAATGCATATAATATAACTTTCTTAAGCATAAGCTATCACAGAAAAGAAATACACCACATAGCTGAAAAATGTACATTAGCATACATTCAAAGTAGCTGCAGAATTCAGACCAGTGCTTTTGCATTAGGAAGACAACCAAGAGAACATATTTCTGAAAATGTTAAATGTACATAGTATTTAAAAAAAAAACCACACACACAATCAAAACTGTCAGATCCCATTGATACTGTCAGTCCGGAGGATGAAGTACCTAGGTAATAAAACATACAAGTACTTTTTTGCCCATAGGAAATTATGAGTAATTCTAGTTATGTCACTCATTTTCTTCAGGCTTTTTATTCTTTCCTGACTAATTATGTTTTGTCAACTGGCACAAGAAAGAAAAATTTGCTATTAATTAAAGGATGTATCCTCTGTTCCTTAACTATAGTTTACATTTTCAGACAGTAGGAGAGAAGGGTAAACAAAAAATAAGTGCACTGATGAAAATACTCACTGGTGTGTTATAAGCATCATCAGTCACTATATCTTTTCTCTTAGCACCATTCCTGAGGCCACCAAGATGACAACATTTTAGCCTTCATTGTATTTGGAATATTTTGATTTATGTTGTGTCATAAGCACTTTCTACTTAATCTTGTCTCTTCACAAAGTACAACTGACTCAATCTGTGTGTGAAGTCCAACTTCAGTAAGACAACTAATGCACAAAAGCCCAGTGAAGAAGCCTAAATAAAACTGTGATACTCATTTCAAATAAGAAATTTCTGGCAAGCCCTTACACAAATTAAGTTGTTCAAGAAAAATCAACATTAAACTAAAGAGATTGAGTCCAAATACTCCACAACACACTTTTTGCTGCTAATTAAAAATAATTCTCAGCACCCCTCATCATCCACAGCCATACATTACCCAGTAAGCAGCTCCTGCTGCATGCTCTATTAATTATGTTCCATGAGGTTTCTCGCTGCTATGGCACAGAAGTGCATTTATGAAGGTGAGACAGGAATGCAGCTACTGATGGTGACTAACAGGGCCATTGTCAAACTTTCCGACAGCTAATGCTGTTGTCATTATGGACTTTTTTCCCCGATTTGTAACCAATAGGTGATGAATAGCAGCTCTAATTTCCAGCACACATCACTGACAACATTTATAGCCAAAATACTGAGGAAGGTGGTCTTGAGGTTCAGACACTGGTCTAGGACAACTTAAGACACCTGGATTCATTGCCTAGCTCTGCCACATACCTCCTGTGGGACACAAAGCCTCCAACTGTACAGAAGCTAAAACACACTAAAAGCTCAAAAATGGGGGAAAAAAACCCACATTATTAGCACAGTTCAATAATCCAGCACCAAATATATCTTGAAATGGCAGAAAGCTACCCATGGATGTAAATTCCTTTCCTCAAACATTTCCTTTTCTGTACTAAGTTGCAAGACTATCAGTTTATATATTCAAAAGCATTCACCTTTTTAAGAAGGAAGGGGAGGGTGGGGAGCTCAGAGAGCCTTGAGATTGGAAAAGCCAAATTACACATTATCAGCACCTCAGACCAGCATCCAAATCCAGAATAAACCCAAAGCCAAGCAGAAAAAAAGAGCAGGGGATTGCTTGGAATCTCAGTCAGTATCCAAAGACCTGCAGTAGCCAATGGGGAATGCTGAGCCCTAAAAACCTCTCCTGTACCATCACTCGGAGAAGCCCCACTCTACTTGGGATCCACAGCCTGGAACATCCTCCTGGAGACAGGTGGTTTATACCTCTTACTCCAAAAACTGAGCACAACCCCTCTCTTTTAAAATATGGACACCAGAGGAAGAATTTGGAGCAGCACTGCCTGACTTCCCCTGCCTCTGCCCCCATCCCATGCTACGGCACTAACCCCAGATGCGGCAGAGAGGTTCAGTTTCCTCTTCTGACTAAGAGGGATCAAATCTGAAAGCAGAGCCCTCACGCTCACATCCAACAGCTGTTTATAGTAAAGAAACAGTTCAGAGACAAGGACAGGAGCATAGGTTTCTTCCCGCTCAAAGAAGTGCCCCAACCTTTTGGGTCCCATTTACAGAACCTTGTCATTCCAGTGATTCGCAAACCCTTTTTGTAGAGGGAGGTGTGGAAAGGCACTCCTGCCTTCACCTAGCACCACTCAACACGCTCACCTGGACAGAGGGCCAAGAGGCACAGACTCCCCCCATCTCCTAAACAAGGAGGTTAGGACCTCTTAAACTGCACGAGAAGAAGATTTCCACACTCAGGTTATAGTAGATATTAACCTGACCCTACAGTTGATCTGAACAGCTCAACTGCATCTTTCTCAGCTTTAAGTTTCCTGGGGAAACTGAGCACGTAAAAATTTCTGCACTAGCAAGTGAGCAAGAAATATTCTAAAATGCATGAGACAGCCTTTGCTTAGAAACCTCCCTCAAAACTAATCTGTTGAGCTGGTTCAACTCTTCAAGGAGCAAGGTCCGCTGATGCAACAGACCTCCCCCACTTGGAGGGATGCTGTGCACTTTTTTATCTTATTTATACAACAGCCTCACTCACACTTTAAGAAACAATTAGCCTTTGACAGCTTAAAATAAACAGGACTCTTCTTGCTGCAGAGTCACTAGCCCTGAGCTGGATTTCGAGTTCTTGCAACCACATGAGACTACTCAATGGACTTAACAGTGTAAGCGACAAGTTAGTTTGACCAGCACATTTCAAAACAGCACCCTGAGCAACAGGCCAGAGCAATAAAATAAGGACCCACATCAGTCAAATGAAGCGAGCAAGCAAGCAATCATTCCCGCTCCTATCCTACTTTGTCACCACCAACAAGAGGCACATCTGGAAGACGAGGCTGCCTCTTTTCAGGTGTTTGCAAACAGAGGACCTACAGGAATGCAGGAGAGGCAGGAGTTTAGCAACGGTTGCACACCCAATGTGCAGCTGGGCAAACTTTTCCCCTGAATGTACAGTTCTTTTTTCTGTCTTTTGTGTTGCTGCAACCAGTCCAAAGGCAGTAATTGCAATAGCTGGCACAGATAACATGACTTGGCATGACAACTTGAAATTTCAGTCCAAGCTCTTGTACCACCAGCAGAGGGGTCAGTGTTTCCATTTAATAGACATGGGAGTTCTCCACTAGTAATTTCACATTTCCTTCAAGGCCTTCAGCTCCTCAACTCCAGCCTCCTGGCTCTGCATCTGCCTTTACCACAGCAGGGAGCAGGGCACAAAGAAGCTGTATTGAAAAGCTAACAGAGCTATATCAGCATTCTTGAACTCCTGGCCAGCCACTGAAGGAGATGCACACAGGAGTGCTGTCTCATCCCAGGTACTTTTCTTGAGTTGGGTTAGATGGCTAAAAGAGAGTCTAGATAGTCTGTTAACTCAGGGTGTTGGCTTGAGTTCAATTATTTCTTCTGGTAAAGAGCTCCCATGTGCCTTAGGCAAGCTTTGATCTTGACTTCCCATCTATAAAACAGGGTAAACGTCCTGCCCTAACTCAGAGGAATGAGGGGACGACCAGCAATCTGAAGACTGCGACATGGGAATGCCAACACGTATTCAAATGATAGGCAGCTGTACAAGCACTATCCACAGCAGAAACATCTGTGACTCTAGACAAGCAGGTGTTCTCAGAAATGAGGAACGTTTCTCAACATAATAAAAAGTATGGCAAATTTAGCTTCCCCCAGATAACAGAATACAACAATTAGACAGAACAATAAAACCAAACAACTCAATAACAAATTATGCCAAAAAAAAAGGAATGCTGGGGTTACAAGAATGAGGAACAATATGCAGTGATTAACAGTTGCAGAAAGCAAATGTTTTCAGACAGGGTTTAAAATTACAAGAGTCAATGAAACAAAAGGAGATGTGAGACAAAACAGAAAGTCACAGATAGAGAAGGTGCAAAATTAACAAATAGAGAACAAACCATAGAAAAACAGTTGTCAACAGAAGAAATGAGTGAACAGTAAGGATAGAAAGTAATAAGATAAAAAAAATATAAAGGACCTTGAACACCAGCTCTTTTCCAGTAACAGTACCACACCAAGTAACTTGGTTTCAATGCAATTCATTGTTTGCATTTTAATATTGCCCTTACTTCATCCTACAGTCCCCCGCTGGAGAGATCTCAGGACACAGCAAGCCTAACGCAGCTTACAGGAGTAATACCCAGGCACACATTAATTACTGGATCATCCTTAGCAAGTTTGCTATTCTAAAGGTATCACTAACATTTGAGCAGCAAATGACACTGATATTTAACTAGAGTTTGAGCTGCCTTGTCAATTGGATCACTATAATTCATACAGTGCAGGAGATGTTTCAATTGATGAAAAGGTTTAAGGACATGCTCACTTTGGACATGCCACAAAGTCACTGGAACTACTGCAGCTCTTCTACGAACATCAGAGGGAACCACTGTACCCTCGGGACATGTCACTACAACCAAACTATGTGATTGTTTAAAGAAAGATACCAATGTATTCCTATCGTCACTCACTGAGGTTTTCTGTCCTGTATTCCAAAAAGGTGATTTAAAGTGGCCAAGGTTAATAAAACACTCAAGCAAGCAGGAGTAGTTCAATGAAGTAGCCACAGCTAAACTACATCTTTTTATCCTGTAAAGTGAAAGAATTGCTCATGGAAAAAGCATCCCTGTGAAATTAATTATCTGATTATAACTATCTGATCATTAACAACCGCAGATAAGAATTCAGGCAAACGCAAAACAAACGTAAAGGGATGCACGTTTAACGAGCTGATTACGACGATGAGCAAGAAAGCAAAGGTTTTGTCCTTCACGCCTCTGTCAAAAATTCTCAGACATGCAATAAAATAAAGTGAAAGGAAAAAGAAAAAAGAAAAAAGAAAAAAGAAAAAAGAAAAAAGAAAAAAGAAAAAAGAAAAAAGAAAAAAGAAAAAAGAAAAAAGAAAAAAGAAAAAAGAAAAAAAAGTTGGCTATAAATAACGACTATATTAAGGCACTTGGGTACAGCGCAGAGTTACTTCCACAGCGCGGGTTCTGGCAAACACCGGGTATTCCGGTTTGGGCTGGCCCGGAGGTGCAGCTCCGGCAGGAGCCGAGCGGGGAGCGCGGAGCGCGGCCAGCCCCACGCGGGGCCGCCGCCACCACCGGTACCGCCGCCGCCCGCCTGCCCCGTCCTGCCGGTGCCGCCACCGGTACCGCCGCCGCCCGGGCCTGCACGACCGCTTCTCTCATCCCTCCCTTCTCCCCCCTCACCACTTCCTACTTTCCTCTCTCCACTGCCCAGATCGCGGCGGCAGCGCGCGCTGCCGGCCCCTTCCTGTGCTGCTGCTGCTGCCGGCCGGTCGCCACCCCGCAGCGGGCACGGCGCGGCCCCCCTTCCGGCCCCCCGCACACACACCCCCTCCAGCCCCCCACTCACCCCAGTGTGCTGATGAAGCCGTTGACAGAGCCTTCCGCGTACAGGGACACGATGTCCCCGATGTACAGAAAGCTGGACATTTTCTCAGACATTTTGGCTCATTTTTAGCTAGGATTTCGCACGCCTCACCTTAAAAAAAAAAAAAAAACAAAACAAAACAAAAAACTGAAGCCGACGCGGGGGGAGGCCGGAGGGACGAGGCGCGGCGGCGGGGCGATGGAGGGACGAGGCGCGGCGGCGGGGCGATAGCGGGCCGGGCGCTCAGCACGGGCCGGGCGCTCAGCACGGGCCGGGCGGCGCGGAGCGGCGGCGGGCGCGAGCTGACATGAGCGTGGCGCCGCTGCCCTCCGCGGCGCGGCCCGGCCCGCCCCGCCGCCGCCGCCCCCGCCCCCGCCGCGAGGGACAGGACCGCCCCGCCCCGCCGCACCACGCTGCCAAACCCCCGGCCGGGGAGGCGTGCTCCGGAGACCCCTCAGGAATTCCCCACGGTCCAGGGATAACCCGCCGTCCGGGGGCTGCGACCCGCGGGAGGCAGCGGAGCAGGGGCGCATAGGAAGGGCCGAAGCGATGGCGGGGGAGGGGGGATGATGGCGTCTGCCAACAGGTCACGGTCGCGCTAGGCTCAGCTTAATCACCAGCCCGTCACCCGCTATTTTACGGCTTCCAAAGTTTAGGAACCACGATTTTTAAATTTTTTTCAAATCATGCTGCAATCCTCTGCAGGAATTCCCACAGCACACATTTCCCTAAGAAAATTGCCACCAATTTAACAGCAAAAAAAACCTAAACAAACTAGAGAGCACTTTGGAAGACCGAGGAAAGAGGGGACACTGCAGCCACCCCACGGTCACCGGAGTGAGGGGCTGCCCGCCCTCCGCGCCGGCACACTGGAAGAGGACCCTACAGCCCGCACCTCAGCGGTCAAAGGGGCTTGCGCGGGGTGCGCAAATCTGCACCGCTTCGGTTCACTGCCCAAGGCCAAGTACCAGTCCACAAAATCACACATCCGGCGGTGGATGGAAGTGTTTAGTTCAAAGGAAAGGCTGTCACCAGTGTGGGTTTGTTAAAAACACTGTGCATTCTTTAAACAAAAATGTAATTTCCACCAACGGTTTTAAGAAACAAAGTATTTCTCTTTTTTTCTCATTTTTCAGCGATATTTTACCTTCCCAAGTCTCCTAATCACAGGCAAACTCAGCTGTAGTACTGGTTACCAAGTATATACTTCCAACAGATTGTTCAAATGTGAAAAAAAAAAAAAAAAAAAAAAGAAACAACTCACCCAGGTCTAACAGTCTGATCAAATACTAACTCTCAAATGATAAGAATATAAATTTGTTTGCAGGAATGTGCAGCCATAAGCTGAGGGTTTCACACTGGCATTTAACTTCCCACACCTACTTCCAGCCTTATCTCACTTCTGAGCATAAATTCTTGACATCACAGATGCTGAGTTTTCAAAGTAAAAAACCTTTTACCATCTAGATGTATATAAAAAACTGTTATGTCACGCTAGAGTTCCCTCTTTTGCTCTTTTATGGTGAATATTTTGGATTTGTCTCTTTTTCATACCCACCAGGATACAAAGACACCACTGAAGACTTGTGCTTGCATCCTGCCTACGTATGCGTACATACGCAGGCCCTAGATCTGACACTTTACCAAATTCTTTCAATTCAGTCTCCTGGAGTAACCATAATGTTAAAACATTTCTGAAAAAGAAATACAAAGAGAACGGTGCCAGACTCCTTGTTCTGGAACCAGTTCCTGCACAGGAAAACAAAAGATGAGGTGTTTCAAACTGCCCAAAACACACATATTAAATTCCAACATTAGACTAAATTAAAACATACCAGAATTAGAAACTGAAAGTCAGAGCAAAGCAAGACACTGAAGGGGGAAAGGAGCTAAGGCTCCCTGCCCCCATGCCATCTAAACGAAAAGCCAGGGTCCCTCCCAGGAGTCACCACACAGAGGGCTCTGGTATTTTATTTCATGAAAACGTGTTTCTGGACAGTTTGAACCTGGGGCTGAGCATCAAAGTCTTTACAGTGCGCTGACAATATCCTTTGCCCTCCTGACCATGTTTATCTCAGCCATTTTATACCAGGCTTTAATGGCCTAATTAAGCTGCTTTAGCTGGGGAGTTTTCACGTTTCCCAGCAGTAAATGAAATCCTGGCGTGCCTTAGATCAGTGGGGGTTTTCCTGAGGATGGACTTCAGAACTTGGCAGAGCAACAAGCTTGCCTGTCCTTTGCATGCCTGGGAGCAAATCCTCATTTGGGACCATTCACAGCAAGGAAGGTTCAACTCTGTTGTCTAAACATAGGTTACCGGGGCCATTTGACGTGTCTTTTGATATCCAAGTCACCCCTGTAGGTTGTTAGCAGGGAGGCAGGACTGCTATGCCCTTGACAGCTCTGCCTGCCTGTGTGTAACTGAAAGGGGCCCTCGTCTTTTGGCATTACAACAAGGTTAATTCATGTCACTTTAGAAAATATTTAGCATTTGCTTGCTCTGGCAAAGCTTGAACTGATAGAGTTCTACACTTGCAGTTGTCTTTGCCTCTTTCTCCCCAAGGAAATCAGGGCACAGACTGCATTCTCCTTTATTTCTAGACCTGTTCATCTTGGTTCAGGCTGGAGAGTGCCAGCAGCTGAAAGCTGTTACCACCTCATAGCTCGAGTGATATATATGAAATGAACTGGAAATCTCAATCCAGTTCTGAGCAGTGATGGCTATTAACTAGAAAGGAGTCATGAAATCAGTGTTTTGGGGGAAAAAAGGAAAGGTCAAATCCCGAAGGCAGTCAAGTGTTTAAGCCAATACTTAATTTTAAACCTGCCTCGTTGAAACAGTCCAACAATCTAATCAAAGTTACCAGGTTATTTGTATGCTGAAAATAAGCAAGCACTTACCTGCTTTTGTAGACCAGGCCTTAAACTGGTACGAAGGTCACTCTGGAAAAGCAGATCTGAGGAACCCTTGCTGATCCTCTCCTTGCAGACAGAAAACTTAAGTAGTGACAAATGCTTCTCTAGCATTTTTAACAAGGATTAACCCTCTTCTATTAAAAATAATGATTGTGCCTCTCTGAGTGATAGTTTTATGAAGAGAGTATCTGGAAAAAAATTAATTTAAATGAAAAAAAATTTGTCATAACAAGTCTACATAGAAAAAAATAAAGCATGGTCAGAGATGGTAATGGAATATTGTTTCATTTATCTGGAGCAGAAATAAACCAAATTGGTTGATAAATACGGATATTTTTACTACAGTTTTAAACTTTCCAATTAGCTGCAGGATGAAGGTGAGGCTGCTTAGTCAATAACTAGAATATGTTTTCCATCAGTTATCTCTAGTAATCTTTTGTTCCAAAGCTAGGAATACAGGCTTCACCGTGAAACAGGACCCAGATGCAGAAATCATCACCTAGTGCTGACAGACTGCCCCAGTGCACATATTATTCTGTAAGTTGTAGAAGTGAAGAAGTCTTTCTTACTCAACTTCCATCTTTAATCTATTTCTTATTTTCAGAGAAGAAAATATTTCTAGCAATATTTGCAGTGGTATTGTAAAAATTAGATCTCTCTATAAAAGTACCTGGCAGTATTTTAATACAGGAAAATTTTACCATGATCCTAGATTTTGATGTTCGTTCCAGTACTGAGACAAGCAGTTTATCCACAGAGATGTCAATAGAAACACCCCATTGCAGCACTGAGCATCCACTTTAGGTGTGAAAATACACAATATTAGAAATTACCTCAGCCTCAAAAAACTCACCAAGTAAATAGCCTGATGTCATCACATTCTTGCTCCTTTTCCACCCCTCACATCTTAGGAAGATGTCTGAATTTCCTGCTCATCTTGCCTAAACAGGGGAGGCTCCTGGCAGAAGTTGAGTTTTTTATGGATTTGAAAATTTTCTGATTGGAAAGACTTTAATCCCACACCTACACAACCTAGCTCTTATAAGAAGTTACAGATATATAGGCCAATTCAGTGGAAGCAAAATGGACCAATGAGAAAGGCTTATACAACAGGCAGCATTGATGTTTGTTTTCATGAAAACAGAGGCTAGTGCCTTCCAGCTGCAGGGGGAAAAGGGGAAGAAAAGAATGCCTTTAACTGTTTCAATACAATAGATATAGATGGGACCAGGCCAAAACCCAGGCAGGCACCCCGGAGCTTCAGCATGCAAGTATATGAAAGTTTGGACTCAAAGCCTTGGGTTTGTTTCTCATCTTTCTAATGGGGAGGGGGGCCAGGAAGGGAAGAAAGATTAGACTATTCCAGATATTTTGATAATTAAAATCCAACTCTGACTTTAAAGCCCATCTGTAGCTGGAATATTTTTAATATACTTATCTCAAGCAACGCACAATTAACAGCTTACTTGAGGAAGGCCTGGCTTTTAAAGACACCTGATGAAGTTCCCCATGCAAGCCCATTACCTTGTGAATATTAATATTTGAGACAGCCTAACTCTTCCTTGAGCATAATGGCATTTTGAAACACTTGGATGTATAAAAGAAGGTATTACTTGGCCTTCAAGTTGGATCAGAGTACGCCAGAACAGCTTATTTTGACAATAACCACACACAAGAATTGATTCATTGCTGGTAGCGCTTTGTTCTATTTTGCCTATAGCAAATGTCAGAGTACTAGATAATTTCTTGGTAGATAGCTAGCTGTGGGGACTCATTTTGCCTTTTTTCTCGTCATGGGAGTTAACTCTTTACTGATGTTGTTTTAAACAATATGTTGGTATTGGTGCCATACGAAATATCAAGCATCTGGTTAAAAAAAACCCCAAAAAACAAAAAACAGAATACCCTGGAGAAAAAGAGGCCTGACAGGGATAAATGTGATTTAGTAACATAATAAAACAGGAGTGTAGTGAATCATGCAAAATAAGCGTCATTATTTGATTGACAAGGAGAAGACCAGAATATGGAGCATTCAGTGCTGACCTACCCATTTTATTCAACCTGGCTTAGTAGGAACAGGAAATTCTAGCTAAATTCACAACATCCAGTTTTATAAAGAACTTTCTACTGGAGGGAAACACAGTTTTCTCAACATTACACAGAATCACAGAATCATCTAGGTTGGAAAAGACCTTGAAGATCACCTAGTCCAACCATTAATGTAACATTGACAGTTCTCAACCCCACCATACCCTTAGAGGTGGCCCTGAAAATGACAGCTCTCACAAGTGACCTGGAGTTTTCATTCGGGCACGGGTATGAGCTTTGCATGCTCACTATCCAGGCACACTTGTTCACATTATAGCATGCATGCATGGATGGGGACTGGCTGACTTGCTCTTTGCTACATCTGAATTTACAACAGCTAATATATGTATTAATTCAAGTATTTAAATAATCACTGGTTTGCTGTAATAATCTCTTGAAAGAAACAAACTTAGAAATAATGAAAACTGGGGTTATTTGTGAACCAGTTAAGTAAAAGGAGATTAGATTAAAGAGGAAGCCTGGACGACCTTCAAAATGTGGCACAATACAACAGCTATGTAAATAAACTTCTGAGAGCAGCTCCAAGCCATTCAAGTAAAGATATTTTTTTTGTGATACATTCAAGCCTTTGGAAATAAGTTTCCAACTGTTTAACGACCAAGGTTGTTCATTCTGAGAGCCAAATACGAAAACTCAACCAAAGCAGAAAGCACAATGTGCCTTTCTCTGAAAACATCTACATAGAACGGATGCTTTATTTAGAGGATTCAGGAAGTTGAAGCGTTGCCTTCTATCAGCTCGCAACCACAGAGCAAGCATCAGGAAGCACACAAAAATGAACTTACTATTCCTATGGGGAACAAGTGCCAACGGTTACATCAAGTTTGCTTTCAACCTTGCAGAACTCCCTGCCAGCCTCCACAGACTTATTAATCAGGCAGCATCTCCTGAGGTTTCTTTTCTGCTTGGCTGCCTAAAAATTAAGCCTTTCCCTACTAAATAGAGAGGGAGACATACCTTGTTTGAATTTTCTGTTTTGCTGGCTGTCATGAGACTTCAGAAGGTTCAAACCTGAAAACACAGGCAAAAAGTGAATCATCTTCATAGAAGGAAATGAAAAAAAGAGCATCATTTTTAGTCCTAGCCCACTCCTAACCATGAACTATGCAACAGAAGAATCAGCAGACCTGTAGAGTACAGTGACTGTAATTACAAAGCAATTGTGTTCTGAGTCCTGTCATTAATACCATACTACCAGCTGACCCTATGGCAGTGGTTACACTGTGGATACAGCATAGTTAATATACAGAAATTCTTTAAAATAATTATATATGAAAACATATAAGCAATAATGAACGCTTTGATTGATATATCTCACTGAAACTCAGTATCTTAATTTTGGAGTTAAAAAAAAAAAAAATCACAAAAGTATTGCAAAAATGTCCATAATGAAGTCTAAGAAAAACAGCAGATCTAGTAAGAAGCCTAAAAATGCAGTTATATTTGTAAGCTGGATAAAGTGGCAATAGCTAGTATTTCTAAAGAATACAGCTAATGTATTAAAAAAGGTGAAAAACTCTGTAATTGCAGTATGGCACCAATTTAATTACAATCATGGAACTTGAAAAGCATACGTCAGGAATACCTCCCTTTCTTTCTTAATTTTATCATGCAGAGCATCAGGAAAGATGTTTCAAACCTGTGGAAGCTTTGCACTTTAGGACTGCTTAAAAAGCCTTGTGCTTTTGATGTTTTTTCTGATCAATAACTTTTTTTTCTTATTGAAAATTAAATTATTATTCAAAATTAAATACTGCTTTTTTTCAGGAAATATCTTCTTTCATTAGCACACCAGCCATGTTACTCTTTAGACAAAAGGGCTGTGTCAGCTTGGTTTTTTTTTTGACCACAGGGAGAAGAAAATTGTGATTAGTTTTGCTGAAGCAGCTGTCACCAGGTCCCTCCTTCCTGGGCCACACTAGCATTTCTAACTTTGGGATGAAATCTACTTCCCTTTCTGGTCTGTGAGAACACCTGCTGGTGAGCACACCTCCAAGGATACAGTTGGGTTCAGGCAAGGAGATGGCAGGAAAAGCAACTTTTCTCAGGAGACCCAGTCTTTCCTCATGACAGCAGGGACCACAGACCTTCACCTCAGATCAGTAAATAGACTGAAAATAACATGTTAGGGAGGTGAACACAAGTAAATAGGCTTTGGGTAGTTGGCACTGCATTTCCAGAGAAGTCATTTAGGGAGGTCTGGAGGCATTAAAATTTACCCAGTTAAAACAGTAAGTCCTCTCACACACTCCTCTCTAAAAACATAACACTAAATATCTGATGTTTCTCAGAACTGTGTTGAAAAGGAAAAATTAGAGATCAGGAAGGATTTATTTTTTCTATTTATTACTGTGTCTAGAGAATTATTTTATAGAGAGATAGAAGAAATCATCTTTGACAGTCTCAGCCCACCATGCCCTCACCTCTGATTAGCATTGGTGCATGTGGGTTGGATCCTTCCAAAGCGTCTTCTACTTTTACCTGTCCCAAATGCAGATTACTTTCCGGGACATTATGGAATGATTTAATTAACACAACCAAATGATGGGGCTGGGATTCCAAGCAGGCAGAAAATGTCTCTGAGGCCAAATATTGACCAAGATTTGAGGTTCACACCATCGATGTTTCAGACTGATTTCATGCCTAGATGAAGGAAGTGCCCTGTATGGGAGATGCTCTCAATGGATTTCTGTCATCTCAACCCAGTTGTGCCCAGGAAATAAGAGCTTGAATAAGAATGGATTAAGTAGAAAGAGGGCTTTTTTTTTTTTTTTAAATAAAATTAATATAGAATTACAGACATCATCAAAACACTACTGCACATTTGGATCCCCAGATTGGAGTCTCTCTCTTCCTACTAGTCCAGAATGCAGTCGATTGAAACAAAAATCTTGTCTAGAAGTATGCTGAAACCTGAACTGCTAATTTTACCTGGAACTCTTTTTAAAAAAAAAAAAAATCCTGCATACTAATCACTTGGAAATGACTGAACTGCTTTTTCATTTAGGAATGCCTCGTGCATTTACCTCTGTCCCCCACCAGGCATCAATATTTGACATTGTACTAATAGTGGAAGTCATGAGTCACGAAACAGATGATAGCAAAAAAGTCTGCGTTAACTCTCAGGAGTTGGGGTTTTTTTATTTGTGTTTGGTTTTGGTTTTTTAAATATGTTCCTCATTTGAGTGTCTTCCTTAAATACTTTAAAAGTTAGCATAACACAGCTGAATCCTGGAAGGCTGAGACATGCAATTTCATATCCTCTAGCATCATAACATTTAAATAGAAAAGTGATGTGCATACTTAAGAAATCCCTGTTTCAATGCTATATAAAAACTAAATCAGTGAAACAGCCTCTTATTTCTCAGTAGCTCTTGAAAGATGCTTTGCATCTTAGCAGTTGAATTTAGAAATATGGACATATTTAGGAAATTAGATTTCAACTAATCTATAGGCAACCACAAGGGAGTACATTAAAAAAGAAGAATCACTACCCATCGTTTCCATTTTGTCCATCTGAAAAAGCAAATGTTAGCAGCAGATAAGTTATTCTACTAGTGAGATGGGGTTTTGTTTAAAAGGCACATAAGAAATGTGCATTGTTAACATGTCATAGACAAAGAAACTGTTGGAAATAGCTCATAAGAACAACATTTTTAAATGCATGTGGATACATTTAGCACTACGCTTGGCATTACCTCCTCAGTGCACTGCAGTAACATTAAATTCCTGGTTGAAAACAGTCAAGCACAATTAGCACCTCTGTTTCACAACCCTGGCTCCACCTGTGAGAACTGCTATCTTTTCGGTGGCAGGGACATAAATATACAGAGGCTTATTGCATACTTGTTATTCAATATCTGCAAGTGTTAAGAACGTGCTCACAAGACATATATGGAGCAGGACTGGATCATATCAGGACACAGGATGCATGGAGGTTCACCCACAGATTTACTAGAGATATAATATTTTAATGAGAAAGTGAGAGCGTAAAGGCAAAAAGAAGTCCTGAAAGGAAAAAATTGTAGATTTCCATCAATTTTCTCATCACAGTACAATTTGCTATCTGACATCTAGGAGAAAAACATACTTCCTGTGGCAACCACAGCCTCTAGAAATCCCCTGAACTGCACCTCTGCCAGCTGGGGCTGTGTGGCAGCTGTCTGATTAAGCAAAAAGACAAATAGGCAACTGCTTCCATGGACACAGCAGAACAGAGCAGAGTGAAGATACTGCTGAACCCCTCTCCAAGACTGTGAAGGTGGCAGATGATGTGGTTCATCCTCAAGAAAGTAAAACTAAACCAATGTTTCTGCAGCATGCCAATAGAAACTGTGGTGAAACCCCCTCTCCCCAGTATGTGCTGCCAAGCCACTGCTGATCTGCAGCACAACTGCACGTCAAGCTTCCATTTAATCCTCGCTTGTCTCTTCCTACCGTTATCCTTTTTACCTCCTGTTTTCAATCTCTTCAACAGCTGCAAGGCCACTCCATCTTTCTGTGGCAGGGACAGGTAATGTCTATCTGCTGCTGTTTCCTGACATCCTTCATTTCTCCTTTTCAGCCCCTGGCATGCACACCACCTACAAACATCAGGGAGAACAGAGGATTTTGGAAGCAGTGGAGAAAGGAAGCCCTCCTCCAGCATCAAGAATCTTTCTATGTATTTTGATAGATAAAAGTTTCCTCTTGGCTATCACATCTGAAAAACTGGTTTATCCCCCACTCCCACAGTACATAAACACCACTTTAATGAACATATCTTGACAACCCTCCATATGAGAAAACAAAGTATTACCTGAGTAGGGTACAGCACAGGAATGGAAGAACTGATATCCAAGAAGAGATTTTTGAATTCATTTAGTCATGAGAAGCAGGCACATAGGAAGATTTTGAAGCTGTTGAAACACTTTCAGAGAACAATGAAACACTAGTGCTTAACCTGCCTAGCTACCTTTGGAAAGTCTGAGAGGTTCCTATCTGAATCTCACACATTACATGATGTCTCCAAAGGCACAGCGGTGTTGTCTCCAAGGCGCAAGTTGGTGCTCAAACTACCAAGAAGTTCTGGCACTAGGAAAGCAACTGGATCTTGTACTTTAAACCCCAGGGATACAACAGGGGGAGATGTTTTTGTTCTGAACTCATCCCATAGGAAGAGAGAACACAGACTTGACTGACTGGTGTAGTCTTCTACAGGCAAATTCAGATTAATAGTGTTCTTACCACAGATCATCCACATACAGTTGCAGTGTCTATTCATCAACAGAAATGCTCAGAAACCCTGCAGAATGAGAGGCATACAGCCCAGAGGAGCAGGCTATGACAGGATGTTCCTCCACAGTAAATATTCCCCCACCAATAATGTGCATGGGGCAGAACCACAGGAGGAGCGCTGGAATTGCTGTGATTTATTTTGTGTTACAAGTTTTCATTTCAATTTTTACAGTTAGTATTGAAGTATGATACTTTTTTGATGATTAAGTTCAGAGAGTTTATATTACAAGGTGGCAAACCCTACTGAAAGCCTGTCATACACATGGCAAAGAATGACCTCCTTCAGCAGGTCAGGTGCAGTGTTGGCTCAGCCGGGACTTTGAGAAGTGCGGTGTTTGCAGTGTACTGGCAGGTACTCACATCCCTCCCCTCCCTGTAAAAAGAAATCGTTGGTTACTGTGCAGAGAAAGGAAACTTGTTGCTTTTCTTCAGATGCCAAATTAATAATTGGTATCTATTCTTCATAGTGTTGTAGTATCTTGGAGATTAGGAGCCCAGAGTGCTGGACACTGCAAACAGACCAGGCGGCAATTTAGCCTTTACATACAACCTCAGGTAAGGGCTAGGAAAGAATAATGAAAAATTGGTGGTCAAGTACACATATTTAGTCCCTGAAATGCAGAAGAATTTTTACCATTTTCAATGGGCTTTTACTCAGGTTGCTCATCTGGGTGTGGTGCCCACTGATCTATCCCAGACACCCATGTGCATGCACATACATTCATCTGCTGACAAATTTCTTTACATCATCACATGTCAGTTTATTGGTTTCAGAGGGGATAATTTGTATTCTCTGACCAAAAGCTGTGAACTTGTTACAAAATTCTTACACTTATTTCAGAAAAATATCAGTGTATCAGTAACATACAACATTAATGGCAAAGAGATATCCCCAGAAATGGAAAGTAGGATTCAAATTAAGGGGCACACCCAGCAAATAAAGGAGCCTTGTTATGTGTTCCTAATGAAGTTAGAGATTAATAGGAAAGGCCATAAACAGAGAACATGAGGAATCATGTATGGTTTGTATTGTGTGTGGAATTAGCTGCCTGTGTAGCACATAAAGCTCAGAGTAAATGGATGCTCTTGACTAGTAATGAAGTGTAGCTGATTTGCTGTTTCCCACCAATGCTCTTAATGGAAGTATATTCAACTAATTTTTAAACAAAGTATTTTCTGTACGCAAATGGCAAACAAACCACTGATTAAATGGAGAGATAGCATACCGGAATGATTTGCATCTATCTGAATACACCTCAAGTCATATAATTACGCATTGTAACACCACTGAGAAGGGCTTGAACTAAAATTCCTCAAATACAGAGCAAGTAATTGCTGCAAAATGAGGTTACCATTTTTTTTAATTTTTATTTTTATGTTGTGATGCCTGAAGGTCCCCTGTCTCCAAAATAGGTGTAAATTTAACTCTAGCCTTTTCCACAATATTTTGTGTTTACTGATATGGAAGTGTTTTGTAGGCTTTTCTCCTCCCAAATCTGTGTGCAAGACCACTTTCACTTGATACCTATGGAAAACAAGGGGCAGACAAAACCAGAACTAGAGTGATGTCCCCTAAGTCCTCACTGCTTGGCCTTCAGAGTGAGATGCAACAAATCCACTGCTGATAATTGCTCTCCTGGCACCAGTGTTTGCACCCCAGCCCACCAGCTCTGCAGCACAGATCCTCCCTACTAGACCTGCAGAGCAATACTGTTTCCACGTCCACAAAGGACTCCCCTCTGTGCTTCCTCGTAAGAACACTGGGGGTAAGACAACAGCTCCAAACCTGCACAAAGGCAATGGGAAGCAAAATAGGCAAGCTGTGACTGCTCTTCAACAAGCTTAAAAATGATGTTTATGTGACAGCTTTTTGGGAGAGGGAGGCATTACTAATCGTGGCTTGGATTACAGTCAGGAAAAAAGTGAAGCAAATAGGACTTGGAGTGGAAAATAATTTGGCTTGTGTCACTTCTTTAGCAACATTTATTGATGATCATTCACAAATATTTGTTTCTAACTGCTGTACATCCTCTGAAAGCACTCTGTGGTAACTAAGTCTCTCACATCACTGACCACCTTCAGCATTGCAATTTGAGGAGCCAGCTTCCACCTTCTGCTTCAGATTTGCTGCCCAGTTCACCCCAAAACACCTGACATTAAACATGGGAAAAAGAGGGGGAGAAAGAAATCTCTAACTCCCAGCTGGTGAAGGTCCAAATAATTGCATTCCCCATGCTCAATTACATTTATTTGCTACCTAATCAACAGATGAGAGTGTTACATACACAGACATATATAAGAAACTTCCTGAATAACAGTTCCAAGGACTGCCTCAAAATGAAGCCCCCTCCTCCTTCCCAGCTCCCACAAGCTAGTCTGTCTCTGAGCAGTACAAAATTACAGGCTGAGGTGTCTAGAAAAAGGAATCCCCTCTAACTGGTATTTGCCCTGGGGTGATGAGGCAGATGAGGTTTCCTCCAGCCTTTCCTCAAATTGCTCCTGCCAGGGAGCTGCCCTGGACTGCAGCCAGCTAGTCATCCTTGGAAGAGGGGGAATGTCCTTTCCAGACCCTCTAACAGCATGGTCCCAGTGCTCAGTAACAGTTAAATCGGTGCAGGAGTTGTTAAGGGTTGACATTTTTCTCTTGTTAGGAGAAAAATAAGGAGCAAAACAGACAGTGGCTGTATTCCACTGTATAAACCTAAGGTCGGATCAGACCTCATGTAGGGGTGCAGTTCCATCCATCTGCTCAAAAATAATACATTTGAATATGAAAAGGTTCAGAGAAGGGCAACAGTAGTAAATCAGCTTCCATTAAAAAAAGACAAAACAAACAAAAGCCCCAACAACAAAACCCACAACACTAAGCGCACAAACATTCTCCAATAGTCTACCACATCAAGACTGGCATGCAGAGAGTTTCTAGGGACTGGTGTTTGCTCCTCTCTGCTACTACAACTAAGAGGTGCAGAACAAAGCTACAGAAAGAAGTCATACACAGAACAAAGCAAAGGCATGTGGTTCTATGCACAACAAGCAGTGCATCTGCAATGTTCCTTCCCCCAGGATGTGGTGCATTGCCAAAAGTTTATATAGGTTCACAAGGACACTGAGAAAGTTCACAGAATTCAACCAAAAATTTCTGTAAACAGACACACCTTACCCAGCTGATGGATTTCCTGAATTGGCTGGAGGAAGCATCACTGCTTACATACCTTGTTCTTGCTTCTCCTCAGGCATCCACCTCTGGCCATTGCTGGGGGAGAGAACTGAGCCAGGTGAATCACCAGTCTGAGCTGGTGTCATCATTTCTTGCATTCCTGTCACTACTGAAGGAAATGGCTAAACTTTAACAGGTTTTAACAATTCTGGTCTTAAATCCATATAACTTTCTTAGAAAGGCTAAGTTCATAAAGCAAGCTTACAAAAAGTTTGACATGCAGCTTGCAAAGCAGTCAACTATCATCATCTTAACTTACCCAAAGAAAATCTAACCAAATTAACACACACACACACACACACACACATATACGTGGGGAGAGAGTCTCATTGCTACTAGCGGACAGAAGCATTGGGATTTGTCCCCATTCGAAGCCTGGGAGGAAGCAGTCAGGCTCTGAAGTATTGTTGAATGTTTTCATGCAGTGGGATTCAGACTGCTTTGTAACGTGCGTGTCACATTATGCTCTCTGTAAGATTGTGTAATCCTGCTGGTTTTCAGCTGCCTTGTCTCATTTCTTAAAAAAAAAAAAAAAAAACCCAAAAAAAAAACCCAACCCACAGACACGCAGATTTTCAGCTGCATAAGAAATTCTTCTCACAGTAGAGCCTTCTTTGGGGCTTGTTGAAGGTGGTGTCCTATTGCAAGGGTTGAGCAAAGACTGGAGTGCCTCATCATTGCCTGTAACACCACAAGTGAGAAATAAAGCAAGGCCAAGGGCTGCAGCCTGCCAGCTCCTGAATCAAACCTGAAGCCTCAGATGTGCCGTGGGAAGGACTGCCTCATGAATTTAAGATGTGTATACAAAATGGATCTCTGAACACACAGCAATCCCCACCACCACTCCCAGCAAACCTCACTCAGACAAAACTTTGCTTCACGCTTGAGTTAGAATTTAGCCAGAGCGAAGACCAATTAATCTAATTTCTTGTTGTTTGAATAAGGAGAAACACTGCTGATATCCTGGTAGGGCAAGTTACCTGCCCTGCCTGCTCCTGTGTCACAGGAACCAGCTGTAGAGACAAGATGTTTTGCTCAGATCATTCTCTGTAATTACCTAGACTATCTCTTGTTTACCGTGGTGGAAACACTGGTACATGCAGAGCATGGAGTGTGCACCTCTGTTTTACCTGCATTGGCAAAAACACACAGAGTGAATTCAGATTGAGAGATTAAAAAGGAAGCTTTTTCAGCATTCTGGCTGAGCTGCTCTGGAAACCCTAGGAATTTGGGAGCAAGGATGTGCATAGACAGGTCTTGAGTGCTTCAAGCAGTTGCTGGCTTTGCCAGCTCATCCCCTTCTTCCAGCTGCACTGAGCCAAGAGGAGGACATGACATCATCAGCCGCCTTTAAAAAAGGGGGTGATGAAATGAAGCACAACATGGTTACCCTGTTGCAGAGCAGCTCCTCAACAAACACAGCTCTTGAAACCAGTGCTGCAAACAGGGGACCAAGGGATTTGGTTTCTGCTGTGCTGGGATTGAAGTTTCTGGCATAGGTAAGGAGGGGTCCTTCCCTCATTCACCAGCAGGTTCTTTTCAAAGCTCAGAGCTGCTGCATCGTCTCCAGAATCATTTCTTTTTGCAAGTAGTGCCTGGATTAACCACGCTGCATACGGTCATTTGCAGACCTGTTTTACCTCCAGTTATCCCCAGGTGATCACAGAGCCCCTGGTTTTGGTTTGTGGGGGCACAGGTTTACAGTTCCCGATACCTACCCAGCAGCAGTTTGGCCTAGTGGAAGTGCTCAGGATTTACATCCCAGTGGCCTGACAGAAGCAACTCCACTGTTTGTTTTAATAATAACCATCTAAAGATTGCTTGAGGGATCTCTAGGAACTCTCCAGCTGTGCTGAAGGGTGAGGAGAAAGGGGAACAGAGGGTGCTTCTTGCTCAGCATGTGCCTGGCCCGATCCAGCCCGCTGGTCCCATCAGCTCACCCACCTCTGAATTTAGCTGCTACTGGTCAGTCCTTGTATTAGTCATGCCTGGACACAAGAGGTGGGGGCCTCTTCTTGGTCTCTCACGTGCCTATGCTCTACTGTATGTTGGTGATGCAAAACTGCTGTGCTCACACTTTCTCGCAGAAAGTGCTGTAATGGGCCTGACTCAATGCATATCAAGGAAACACAGCTAGACTTTAATCAGACTGTGTCTGTCATTCAAAGCCAAAAAATGCAGTTAGTGAAATAGCAGGGCTTCTTTATCTGTCTGTATTCAGGTGGGGGAAGGGAAGAGGAGCACAGGAACTTGTGTAAAAGTACAAAGGGAATTTTATAAGATAATTTCTGAGGTTCTGTGGTGGTTTAGCCCCTGCCAGGGTCTGAGACCACGCGGCCGCTACCCCTCCCCCACAAAGGGAGTGAAATACAAAGCCCCAAGACTGAAATAAGGAAAGGTTTAATACAACAGTGCAATAGCAACACAACAAACAACAGCAATAACAATAACAGTAATAGTGATAGCAATGAACAGAGCAAAATAGCTACCAAATACAGCAGTGGGAAGCACGATGTACAAAACCACGAGTGCACCGCGCTCCCGCGCCACCAGGATGTGACTTCGCATGGTATCTGAATAACCCGGCTAGAGCTCCCCCCCACTGCTGGGGAAACTTAACCCTATCCTGGTTAAACCAGGACAGGTTCAAAAACTAGCTTAATTTTACAAGGCATTTTGTTCCCCAGGTATAAGTGCTGGTATTATTTAAATCTTTGTATACATCGAAAGAAAACACTTTTTTCTAGTTAAAGCCCAAGTTGTCTCTGGATAAAAGTTACAGAAGTACAGACTAGGACCATAGCCTCTGCTGTACCACTGCAATGTTTGACACTTGCAGTCTCTGTCCATTTTTCCTACACTTTCTTAGTGTAGTTTCCATGGTCTCATTGCTTGCCCATTTTCCATCCTATGTGACCACTGGAGTATTCCCTCTCCATTCTCTGCTCCTGGGCTTGCTCCTGCACAGGCAAAACTACTAGCCAGGCTATGGCAGATCAAAAGATCCAAGCTGTCAGTATTCAAACTGACTCCAAGGCAGTTTGCCTGTACTCTGCTCACTACACAGACAATGAAAGGCTGTTTTCCCACACAGGGCTTCATTACAAGAGTCACTGACAACATGAACAATCCAGCAGAAAAACCTGATCCATCTTATAATGCTAACTTCACTATTTTTTGCCCTTTTCCAGTAAATCCCAGTTTGGAGACTAACGCAATGAACATTGCTGAAGAAAAGAAGTCTTCACGCATAAAACCAGCACAAAGCCTACAGTAGCTCTCCTCAGCTCTCAAAATAAAGTTTTTTGTTTACAAAAAATGTGTCAAATTCCCAAGGACAAATATCCATCTCACTTAAAATTTAATTTCCTGAACTGTAATTTATCTACTGAAAACGGAATTGATGAAATCCCATGTGTATTAACACCTCAAAAAAATTGTTTTCCTCCTCCTCTTCTAAGAGGAGAACCAATACTGAGGATTTCAGATTCTGTTTTTTCACCTATTGTGAGAAACAAAACCTTAGGTCTGAAGACCACCAATCTCTAAGGAAAGATACTTGGTTTCCAACACTGTATCTAAGACAACTCTTCAAAGTTTTTAGAGGGAGCACATTCAATACCAGTATCTTTCCTTTCTTAGACACAGCTAGTCCTAGGTGATGGAAAATAAACATTTACTTTTCCCTCTTTGCAGAAGAGATGCCTTACACAGGAATGCATTACAGATGATTTTTTTTTTTTTTTAAAACACATGCTCCAAAAGGACTTAAGCCCCTTACTGTTCCTGGCAAAATTAGCAGTTTACAATGCAGTTGGACCACTCCCAACATAAGCATAAACTGCTTCCCCGATCCTCCCTACCAGGAGACTCTTGGACAATCTCACTCTTTCCTTAGGTTACTTTGACAATAGCTCTCCTTTGCTTGATACCAAATTGGGCTGGTTTTTAGGGTACGACCATCTGGTAAGAAAAATAAATTTTTATGCTGCTCTGATCACCAAGTAAAAGACTGAAGAGATGTAGATAAAAAAAAAAACATACTTTCAACAGAAATAAAAGGTGCTCCATACACACTCATCAAATACTTGTAACCACCCATCTCCAATGCCACTCCATAACAACTTAGGGCTTGCTATAAAAACATTCTGAAGGAGAGGACAAAAAAAAAAAGTTATCAGCAGGAATTCTGTAACTGTCACCAAAAACCTTTCGCCAAATCATTTCCTGTCCTCCAAATCCAGCTGGAAGCATTCACCAGTGAGAAGGTGGACACACAATTGCACAGCCTTACCACTCACTGCCAGACAAACAGAGGAAACTGCATCCTATCATAAATCTGTCAGTCATATACCAAATGGGTATCATGAGGGTTGGGTTTTTCTTCCCCCCAGTTATCACTTGGCAGACACACAGAAGCAGAGTTTGGAGAAAAACTACTTGTAGGCTTTTTTCAGTGGCCCAGTCCCACAAATTCAACTTCTTGCAGACCTGATGCCAGAGCAGTGAAAGAGGCTGATCCATTGAGGAGGGGATCAGAGGGAGCTCAGGAGACCTGCCCGTAGTTCTGCTCTGCTGCTGGTCTGCAGGGCAAGCTTAAAAGATTTCTCCTTTAAAAAAAACCAAAACCACCAACCCCCACCCCCAAATCCAAACAAAACCAAACAGACCAATAATACTGTCCTTCTTTTTAGGTGCTTTCAGTGGATGATCTAAAGATCAATGATATCAAGAAGTATGAAAATTTATTTAATGCAAACTGATCATTGCTGTTTTGACATGTCCAGGCATATTTGAGAAATAGGTAAGTAGGTAGAAACAAAAACAAAGAAAACATCTGTAGTTTCAGTAGAAGAACTGTACCCAAACTCCTTTCTCCACACAGTTATTCCTGAATAAAAGTCAAAATTTGCCCAGTGGCCTGGTGCTCAATTACAGATAAACAGAGGTACAGCCAAAGCCTCAACCAGTCCTGGCAAAGTCCACAGGACAGACCAAGGGTCAGAAGGGAAATGGAGACACCAAGAGGTAAATGGCAGGAGCCACAAAGGAATCTGGGGAAACAAGGAGGTCTGGGAGGCCATTCAGTATGTGGGCAAGGGGAGTCCAAGCCAGGGGTGGACAGCGAGATGTGAAGAAAGGCCATGAGTGTGGAAAGAGTCCTTTAGGCAAGTGTTTGGGATGCTGGAGGTTGCTAGAGAGGGTCTGGGTGGCTGCCCAACAGCAGGCACTCAAAAAAATAATTGCTGAAATGTTTTGCTGGTTCCTGTCAGAGGCAACTCAGGCAAAGACAAATGCTAGCAGCAAGGCAGGATTGAAGCCTGGTTCTCCTGGCTCCCAGTCCAGCATCCAGCCAGGAGATCACAGTGGTACTCTCACCCTGCTTTCAAAAGGAAACAACAGCGAAATCTGTTACCATGGCAACTTTTCGAGCAGTGATTGTTGCAGGAACAAACATTATGTATGCAAATAAAAGCATACCGCTTGCAAAAACAAAAAATTAAAGCAAATAGCCAGACTAATATTTGCAAAAATATGAGCCTGAGGTAAGGCTTCTA
This sequence comes from Strix aluco, assembly GCF_031877795.1. NCBI lineage: Eukaryota > Metazoa > Chordata > Aves > Strigiformes > Strigidae > Strix > Strix aluco. Next base: position 25,427,064 of record NC_133935.1, read on the forward strand.
GATCCATAGCTAGGTCTTTAACAGTTTCGTTTCCAGAAGCTCTTAAGGACTGCAAGAAAAGAATTTTTCCTAAAAAAAGTTAGTTTATCTGATGCCTCATCAGAGCATCAAAACCTACTGTTGAGATTCAGCTTTGAAAATGCAGCCCCACAGAGACTGCTGCTGTCTTTTTATAAGAGCAGTTACTAAGCTCAACTAAAGGCTTTTTGCATTATTTCATGCATAATTTTGTTTCAGGCAAGAGGCATTTATACAAATGAAATTGTTCTGGTTTTCTCCCATCACCCCAAGTTTAACACAATTTATAGTGTGGGGCTGTCTTATTGTGCTGCACCTTACTGTTTGCAAAAGAGCATAGGGTAGACTATGGGTTAGTATGTGTCTTGGCCTCATCTTACATTCAAAGAATATTAAAAAACACCAACTAACAGGCACAAATTTGTGCTTCTGTTCAGATGAGATCCCTTATTGGAGAGCTAAGAATGTGTCAGAGGCACTGTACAAGACTGCAGTGCATTGATATACCTGTAAGGAATGTGCATGCACAGCCCTTTCCTCCAGTATACTTGACTCCAGCTCCCTCACTTTCCTTAGTGTTAAGTTCACTCAGAACCTCAAGAGCTGCCTTTTCACCGCCACCTCTTCTTCTTCCTATTACACTGATAAGCCTCAATAAAGACCTCAACATGAGTCATGCACATACTTACCAGGGTCTTGAAGCAAGCCTCAACTTCAACTCACTCTAAAATCTGACAAATTGTTTTCCTTTAATCTCTTGCATATTAAATATTTGGGGATTATATTCAATATCCTATCAAAAGTCCTGGCTTCATCACTGGAAAGTCATATGATTCCTCAAAGACATGAAAGCAGGCTTATGCCTGTCTCTCCATAGAGGCCTCAATAACTCTGCAGTCATTGGTTTCACCCACAAGACACTTCTGTGGTTTTCTGGGCAATACTTATTTCACCTACAACAGACAGAAGATTGGCATAAACCAAAAAAAAAAAAAAAGAGGCAGAAACTGAATTCCACAGGTAACTATGGGCCAACCCAATTGAAAGGAACATTGTATGTTCATTCTTGATTTGACAAAATACTACTTACACTGTAACTATCATAGGATATTCTTTATTTTAAAAACAAGAGTATTTTTATGTGCTATTGCACTTTTTTCCCCCTCCTTTTGTTGCTTCTTTGCAACAGAGACAGCCTGAAGTGTTTTGCTGAGGCTACATATTTTTATTCTGCTCAAGTTTTCTTAGAAATAGCAGTAACAGCGCACCCAGACAGTCCTGAGTGACACAGAAAAGAGGTAGCCTTTTTTCAAAAAGAAGGCTTCCAGGAACTAAACTTCCACCTTAGCATTGGGAGGAAACGAAACCTGTGCAATTGCAGCCTGCCTGTCCCTTCCAAGAACCCAATCCTCTCCCTAACCCAAAACGCCTGACCTCATTAGCCAGTTTAGAGCCTTTGGAAGGGGAGGGATCTTAAGGACACCTTGAAAATTATGTTCTTTCAAGCTTTTTTGAAAACTAGAAGTTGGGTAAAGGACAGAAATCCAAAAGTGTGCCCCACTCGTCTCCCTGCTGCCCTTCCCCACAGATGATGTGGCAGAGGACAAAACTGGTCATTGAGAGAGACTAAAGGGAACTGTAGAAAAACTTGAAGGAAACCAGACTCCATTAACTCCACTGCTCAGACAGCAATTTGTTTAGTTAATTGCCAAAGTAAAACAAACATAGAAAGAAAAACATCTGGGAGGAAAAATTGCTAAGAGGGATCTGGGTGTAAATTTGCTTCCTATCCCCCATCAGTCAACAGCCTCTCTGTTTCTGCAATACAAGAAAGGCACAGGAATTTCAGCTGTTGTTTGGTTTTTAAAGAGAGAGCTTTAAGACTCACTTTAAACAACAAACAGGGGTGAAGGAGGGCAAACAGACCAATTGCCCCATTTTCAACACCTTTGAAATCTCCTAAGGGTGAATGAGATGCACTGCATATGCTAAACCCATCAAGCCTCTTGTATGCTGAGCAGTGCTACCATCTCCTCCGAGTCTCTCATTACTTTCAGGCAGGGCTGAATTAACTGTACTTCTAAGATTCACATCTGATCACGGGGAAATGTGATTTTGCCTTCTTTCCAGCAAAGCAGATAGGAACCATCTAATATACAGAGCAATGGCAAAAGCATCCGTATTTGTGGAGGGACAGCGCTGGATTTAACAGAGTGCTTTAAGCCGAATCTAGGGTTGGTGCCAGGGGAAGGGAGCTCTGTCCCAAACTGTCACATCAGTCAAGAGCAAGGCTAAATGGAGCCCATTGAGCGAGACAAAAAACATTGAGGTTATTACAGCACCTTGTTTGAAAATCTGCTGTGGGGAGCCGGCAACGCCAGCTGAATGCAAAAGCTGACTCCGGGAGCAGCAGCAGGCACCATAAATAAAGTTCTGTCAGCGTGTCCATTATAAACCTTGTGTTTCTGGTTTGGTACATAACCCACCCTCTTTAAAAAAAAAAAAATAATAAAAAAAAAAAATCACACGAGGCTGGAACTTGGCACACCCGCCTGCATCCTGCCCCAGCGTTTGTAGAAACCTCGGCTCTCCTCAGGCTCTTCCATTCGACCAAAAAAAGGTCGGGGGGGGGGGGGGGGGGGGGGGGGGGGGGGGGAGTACACTGCCAAAAGATTCCAGTCAGTAGCTCCATTTGCCACGAAGGACAGCTTAGAGTAGTATCAGCTGACAGGATTTCTAAAATCCCTTCTGAAGTGATGGCCTATGTTTTTATTAACAGCTGGAGAGAGATGCAGACAGCATTAAAGATTTGCAGGTCTCACAATGAATTTAACAAAAGGTGTAAAGCCAAAAGTCCTGCTTTATAGGCAGCTGTAGCACTGTCTCCTGTCTCCCTTCCCACAGGGGACAGCATTAAAAACAAAACCATCCTACAATAGACCATCTTTACTCAAGCCAATCTAATGACCTTTTCCTTATTAAATAGCTAATAACTTTGAAAAGTTATTTTAATATAATTTCAAGTTTTATCAAAAGATGATCTTTCATCAAACAAAGGGAAAATTTGAGTTTAATCTGTTTTCCTCATTTTCAAAGTTGAAAACAAAAAGATGGCACTTTAAAAAATGAAATCATTGAAGTAAATTCTTTCTTCTCAGTTTTTAACTCTTCCTAGGAAAAAAAATCTAAGATGAAATAGTGAGGGCCTGTCTGAGCAGGAAAGTTTTATCTGCTAGATATATAGCTGTAACTATGTAAGTGCCTGAGTTTTTACTAGAACCTCTTCCAGCTCAGTTTAAATGGTTTACAATGTCATAAGCTATGATTTAAAGAGAAAAAGAAAACTATAATTTGAAAAAAAAAATGCTTGTAGCAAAACAAGAGTGTTCACATGGGTACTTAAAACCAAATTTAGCCCTGGTATAAAATCATACCTTGGCTTTCATGTCTAAACTTTCCCATGTAGACAATTTCTCAGGAAACATGAGGGTTTGGAAGGGAAGTGAGGTGAGAAGTGAAAATGCTTTTCCAGTGCAAAGCAGAATGAGAACTAGAAGCAAGTAAAGACAAAGCTTAAGAAGCAGCTTTCCCTTGGATGTTGTTCCTTCGTCCTTTCCACTCTTTTCCCCTTTCATTTTAAAATAAGAGAAGAAAGAAAGAAAACATGAGACAGCAGCTCAAAACTAAACAGCAGCATGTTTAAAATTCATAAAATTGTGGATTTTTAAAAAAATTTTGAAACAAAGGCATGAAAAGAAAGCCAACTTTTTCTGCCACTTATTAGACACCAAAACCTTGACTTTCTCCATAATTTGCATTAAGCCATGCTAGACATTTTACCCCACTGAATAGGCAAAGGGGGAAGCAACACCTCAGTGATGACACTAGACTTCCTCTATATCGAAAATAAAGCATGCGTTCCCCTTTAACACAGCCCTACCTCTAGATAGAGGGGTGAGCTGTTAAAAACAGCCTTATATAATAAGAGTGAGGTAAAATGAACACTTCTTGGAAATTAGTGTCTTGTGTCCTGAGACTTTTAAACCCTGTATAGAAAGGGTGTGTTACTACAATCATGCTAGTTCTGGCTGGCCTGTCACACAAGAGTTACATCGGATTAGATACACAGGAACATACGGGCTCCTTTCTTTCACCATATGCATTTATGTCTTTCCCAACACTAAGTTACCAGGTTTTTGTCTTCCAGAAACAGGTAATACATTTATTGGAGCAGTCCAAACAAAAACATCTCCCATGTTTTGCATAAGACTCAATGCACCAACAGCCTATTTGCAGGCATATCTCTAAATGTTACTAGGCAACTCTAACACAAGAGTCTTTTCCTGGAATATAATAGAAGTCAAAGGAAAAAGGTGGAAAACTCCTATACTAGAACAATTCAGCAGAAAATGTGCTACCACCAGACTTCCTGTTATGTCAATGCAAACCATTCCTGAACTGCCTGGCAAGTTATCAAGGCGTGGACTCCAGGGCTGTCAGCATGCCAGCTTCAGACATTCAAAAAAATAATGAACCAGACCTCCTAAGAGAACCCAAAATTTTAAGTCACACTCTGCTTGCTGAGTTTTCTGGGGATACTGGGAAAATATCTAGATTTCCTTTGCAGCAGAGGAGGCTGTAATATCAACATACCTTCAGAAGAAATTACAACTGCCAACTAATTACTTGACTCCAGGTGCTGGGGATTTAATAGATATAAAACCCAACCTCATTAAAACACATTAGCTTTGCGGTAGACACCATAAAACTCAACCATTCGAGGCTGTTTTGGATGTTGCAGGAGACCCTAAACCCCTCCAAAGCAGGCTTGCTAAAATTTGCACAGAGAACTATCAGACATTTGCTCCCCCCTTTCCTCTAAGCAGGGGTGACAACGGAGCACTTTAGGCAGGGGCAACACAGGAAAACAAGACAGTCATGATTTCCATTTTACAAGTTTGCCTTTCCCCTCCCTTGTTTGATCACTGAGTCTGTCTTGTAAAAAAAAAAAAACCAAACAAAAAAACACAACAGAAAAACCAACCACCACAGAAAAAAGATAGTGTATCCTCCAGTTGTCTTCTTTGGTGTTGCAGATAAATATTTGGGGGTGATTTTTTTTTTTCCAGTTTCAGAATCATATGTGCATAAATGTAGTACAGACTTGTAGGAAAAAGATTGTGCCTAAACCTAGAAGTGAAGCAAAATAAGTAAGCAATTTTTGTCTTTACAAGTACTTTCAGTTCAAAAAGATCCTATTTCATTCAGTTGAGCTTTGGATTACACTCACCCACCTTTATGTACCTGGTTCAACTGAGTCTGGTCATGAAATCACATGAGAATGAAGTTACTCCATAAAACTTTTGATATTTCTTGGTTCTGGTTGGGAAATAAACACTAAGTCAGGATTCCTTGTTTCTGCATAAGCTACATTTGTTCACAATTTTTCCCACATTAGGTATAGAGTGGCACATTAGATGCTTTCTGTTTTTATCAAAAGGCATTTACCCAATAGACTGCTACATGCTACTGTTGCAATTTAGCTAGAAAAATTAATTATGAGCTCAGTAATTGTATTACAGTGAGAATTACAGGAAGTCTCCAGGGAAGTTTTAAAAATCTAATTATTTTAAGCTTCCCTAGCACATTCATGTGAAGTTTTAGTAAGTTTATACCCAGAGCACCAAGATAACACACAATGCGAAAATATTCTGCCTTACCTAATGCTACTAAGCAAATACGCAGTATTTGCAGCTGTCAAAGCCAGTAGGTCAAGAGGCATCCAAATAGGTGAAACAGTCACTGGCATTTCCCCACCTGAAGTGTAGGTGGGTCCCTGGGCTTTGGATCCCTGAACTGGGGCAGATGCTGCACTTCTGGAGGTGGTTTTGACTACTTTCAGCTCACAGCAACCATGGGATTTCAGAGCATTCCCATAATTTTAGAACACACTGATGATTCATACGTGGTTACATGGCAATATTTATGAAGCTCTCAGGAGGCAAATTCATTAGGAGATTAGTCAGCTGTCAAGCACCCATTCCCTTGCATAAGAATTATATTCTCTGAATAAAAGTTCTCATCTCCAACTTGAACTTGCACCCCACCACCTACTTGCTCTTCTCATAGTTTCACAATCAGTGAATAAGGACATGCCATTATGTTTTTAGAGATTACAGAATTAAGTAACATGGGAGATACTGACAATTAAAAATTGGAGATTTGACTGTAGCAACTTGTTTCTCAGCGTAACTGAGCATAATCAAAGAAACACAACTTCTGATTTATTCAGAGCCAATCACAGTTGCAACAGAAACAGACTTAGCTGGATACAGATTCATCTCTGTCCAAAAGCAGCCAACAACCTCAAACACATTCACTGAGCTCTGCACACCTATCAGTAAGACAATTGGTTTTCTGGTTTTTTCAGAGTACACTTCCAGTAGGACACACTGTAGGCTCTAGTAAACCACTGTGTTTCAGGAGATACCACACAATTTTTGTCTTACATGTGAATACTTAGGAGCATTGATTTACATTACTGTTTCTTGCTCTATCCAAAGCATACTCTACTCTTTGCTAAAATGGAAGGGATCTGGGCAATGGAGCATTACAGAAAGGTTGGCAGCTGCAAACACACACGCTGCAAACACGCATGCTAGGAAGAAAATACTTGTTAAAAACCAGCAAAGCAAGACCTCATTCCTTGATCCACGGCCATTGAGTTTGGAGATCCAATGCAAAGAGTGCTGTGGCTTTCAAGACATTCTGCTGTAAGAGCTGTAACAAGAAAGGAACTCTCACTGCACTGCTGCTGCAGTGCTCCAGGTCCAAAAGACTGTTCATGCTTTTCCAGCTGTATCAATTGGTTTAGTAAATGTTGTTGCTGCTGCCTACAATTATTTTCTTCTTGTGTGCTTTTAAATAAAGCTATCCTAAGCAGGACAGATCAAGCATATTGTATGCTCTTCTCATCTAAAAGTTGGAAGCCACTCACAGGTTTATAAGTGCCCCACACCTGCAGGAATCGTACTTAATATGCTTTTATCTCCTCTTGAAAAAGCAGCGTCAAATGTAGCAAGTCAAAACTCCAGCCCTTGATGCTACAAAGCAAAGGATACTGACTCTCAGCCTGTCTTTGCCCTCACAACTTGCTTACTCACCTTTCCCTTTGCTACTACTATACCACAAAATCCTGGTGGGTCAGGTTACTGCACTGTTTATCTGTCTCTCCTCTAGGCCATATGTTGAAGGCCCCCCTGGTGAGGCCCTAGTGTAGCATTTCATCTCCCAGAGACCAAGGGGGCTTTTATCATGACAGAAGCATAAATGGGAGCAACAGCAAGTCTGAAGAAAACCGGGTTAAAAAGCGTTATGAACTGGCTTTGTGCTACATGGTGTTTTCTCATCAAAAACCTTCAGCAGAATGGAGCAGCAATGGTAAGTACCAAGGCTTTTTAAAAGCCTGTAATGCTCCCCAGATATCACGGTGGCCCAAACAGACCAGCAGCACTGTAACGAATGCAGCGTGAAGCCTTGCCACATTTGACAGCTTTCTGCTTCCCTGCGAGATGAAGTTGACTGATTGGAAGTGCATGTGCATATGGGTTTGGGCCTTTTTCTTTCCCCTACAGCTCCAAATGTGCAATGAAGTAGCAACACCCAGCAGCCAGTGCCGTTTAGCCCCATACACCTGCTGGGTGAGGATGGGTGCCTGTAGGGACCCAGTAGGCACCCACAACCAGTTTCCTGCCTCGGGGTCCCCTTTGCTCCCAGGGAAGTGAGTCTCATCCCCACTCCCTCTTCTCTTTGCACTGGTATCTGTCTGTGTAAACACGCCTGCTGTGGTTGCCAAGGGATCAAATAACAGACATGAAGAAACAAAGAGCCTGCAAGGAATCCCAGACGCAACCATCCATATGGGAAAAATATTCTATTATCCAGTGCCAGTATTTGCCTTTCAGGGAACGATAACTCAGTACAAGGTAATGCTATTAAATACACTTCTTGGTACAATCCTGCAGCAAATGGGCATTCACTTTATGTTTCAGATGAACTCATTAAAAATCTCCTTCTCTAGAAGTGCCTCAGATGTATTAGAAATAAGTGAAATTGATAGAAAGATCTCACCATCATTCACTTCCAACATAGCAGTTACATACTAAGTAAATAAACAAAACCCCCACATGACAAGTATTTTACCTACCTGCAGTCTGAAGAATGCAGGGCCTTAAAAGTAGACAGTAAGCATTGCCACTACATTAAAAAGCACACAAAACAAGCACTACACAAAAATCAAGGCACTGTGGTTTTTAGACTTTTAATGGATCATCTGTGGCTGTTCCTGGACTTCTGTCCAGTTCGAGTTTACAATACATAACACTAGAGTATAACACCATTCCCTATCTCTAATTCAGTTTATCTGTCATCCTCTTATGGAGGAGGTCACTTCAGCCAGCAGTGCACATTTGCCAAAATGGTTGGACCTTAAACCCAGTACAAACATGCTGCAAGGACTGCTGATGTCAGGGGAGAGCGGAGTGTACCTGCTAAATGAACATAGCTGCCTCTGGAAGAACATATGCCCAGAAAACACCAAGGGCTGCTGGAAATTTCACCATCCACGTTCAGGACAGCATCTTATTCCTGGACATGGAGGGGAGCTTGAACCACATGCCAAACAGCTACCAGTGAGTACTGCTAGCTTCCAACGACTTTTGCCCTAATCGGGGGGGGGGGGGGGGGGATGGATTTTAAAAAACAGATGGGTGCTCCCTAACTGACACAGGGTGGTTCTTTCCTATCATGAAAATATGACATCAGATCAACAAAACCAAACCAAAACACCAAAATATTGAACATGTTGAATCTAAGAGCAGGAGGCTTCATTGCCCCACAGTGGTAGTGCACAGTAAGCACGGGCAATGGGCATGAATGCAAGCCCAGCAGCACTGGGGCACTGATTCTCCAGGTGGCCACTGTACAGGTGGGATCCAGCCTCCCTACCCCAGTTAGGAACTGGAGCTCTTCTGTCAGCAGGGAGAGAGGCAGGTTCTCAGCAAGGCTCTGAATTGCCTCTAAAGTCACCATTTCCATCAGTGGTCCCCTTAATGTAAGTACCTACATCAGATGTCTAACGGACTGGGAATCTCTCTTACATGAATTACTTCCAAGTCCACATAATGAGGAGAGTGTTTGGTAAACTCAGAGCATGCTGCTGTGTTCTACACAAGCAATGGGATCAAACTTAGTGCTCACTGAAGTTAATGGAATGGGAAACATTCATCTACCCAGTAGGAGGAAGTTTTGCACTAAGAAGTAAAATTTTGAGTGATGCATGTGCATAAGATGATAAGGTTAAATCCAAACAGGTATCTTCACAAAAACAGGGGGGAAGATAAAAAACTCTTAACCAGTGCAATTTTGGACTTTCAGTATCAGCTGTGGGAAGGAAGCTCCCATCACTTCTGCTGAAATCATTCTCTCTACTGGAACAGAAACCCTGGAAGCACAGGAATGCCTCTACATTGTGTGCACAATGGCTGAATATCTCGACCTGGGTTCCTCCCTACTAACCCTGTTGCAACACACAGATTTGGCACACAGAGGCTTGCAAAGTCTGACTGTACTCACCGAACACACTGGGCACATCGACTTCACAGTGAACCATTACATAGGACTCTCCTGGCCCGAGAAGTGTGGAGGGTTTGCCATGCTCCACGAATTCACCCAAGTCCTGTGACACAACACTGGCTCATGTCACTTCTCACAGCTGCTAGGGTATAAAAATGCAGGCTGGAGAATACTTAGAAGAGGTAATTATGAAAGAAAGTCTCCAAGATGACAACACGTGAGCATTAATAATCACGCCAACACCTACATTAAAACCAATAAGAATTACCCAGAGAGCAGGTGCAGGAGATGCTTCGAGGCCTTTGTCCTCTACCGTGCCAAACCGCTCACATGACTTGCAGTATCACCTACTCAGAGTTTAGCATCTTTCTATGAAGAAAGTATAACAATGCCAAGTTACAAGACGCAGAATAATATCCATCTTATAAGTCAAGAAAACTTGGTCACCTTAGAAGTTGACTCAGCATGGGACATGCCAACTAACCCACCAGCATCTATTATGTTTGCAGACTAATTTTCCAGATCTTTTGCCTTCACTGATTACTAAAACAATGCTTCTCTTCACTGAACTGGAAGTGCTGCCTGCTAGAGCTTCTGGCACATCCTTGCTGCTAGAGCAGCTAGAGCCTCCTGTGCCTGAGACGCTCATATTTTCTTTCTAGTAAATCAGAAGTATCCACATACCATTTCCTACAGGACATCACCTCAGACACAGACAAGCTTTCCAGGCCCATGTACACCTGGATGATAAACACTCTTCATGAATGGCCTCACAGCTCAGCAGAGGCATTTCCTTCTAAGACAGAATTTCATGTATTTTTGTCAGAAGCAATGCCAGTATCAGAAGTGCCAGATTACAGCAACAAGGCAAAAAGCCACTTTTCAGAACTTGAAATGCTTTCTAGTGCATCCCTCTGTCTGGAAACACTCCCTTCACTATTCCCAAAAGCTTCAGTAAGAGCCACAGCTTTGTCTGACTTCACATTTCCCATCGATGACACACTTCTACCTGTGCTAGTAAGTAGCAGTCTGAGCCAAGTGTTTGCTAGTGACTATGAACAGTTATTGAAACCTTTTATAATTATCCCACAAGCCCAATGGATTTCCATTTGCTGGAGGAAAAAAAGCATAATTTCTTGCTGTAACCCAGAGAGAAGCACAGATCCTCTATCCCAAATTGAATTTCAGTCCTGAAGCCTCAGCCTGCTTTTCTAGCATGCTATACAACACTTTCCCTAGTGTGATAGACAGTAAACTGTTTGTTCATCAAATTCCATTGAAGATACTGGGAGCTCGTGACATGTTATTCCATAAACTATGTTGGCCTAAGCTTAATCTTAACTATTACACTGTGTAACGACTAACTGACTGTAAGTGCTTATCTAAGTTGAAATGCTGAAGCAAGGACTCCTACTAGGCAAAAGACTGAAAAGAGGGAGAAAGGGAAGAAGGACAAAGGGGAGAAAGACAAAGAGAAGAAGAAGAAGAAAAAAAAAAAAGGGGGTAGTGTCTATATTCTGTAAGATATAAACAAAGACTTTGTGAGCCACTCTCAGGAAAGTAGGAAATACGAGAAGCTGGTGACGTGAGGAAGACCCGGATGGAGCGACCCCCTAGCTGCAAAGTGCGCAGACGCAGGATACACCTCTCAGAGAGACCCGATAACGGAAGGCGGAGGATATAAAAAAGACGGACCCTCGTGAAGTGGGTGCGCGCCGTTGGTGGAGCAGGGACTCCCCGGCCGCCCAGCGCTGTTTTGCTTATTGCCGCTTGCTAAAATAAATAATTGAAATTTAATTTGTCCTAACTTGCATCATTTTGGCAAGATAGTCTATAACACCTAGTAAAGCTGAAGCATCTTATGAACCAAGTCTGATCATTCTGCCCTGTCCTGATACCGCTCTAGTTCTTAATCTGCCAGTAGACTTTTCTAGCTTTGACACATCTGAGCTATCCAGACCAACAAATATACTTTGTTCTTCTTACAGCACCAGCATGCTCAGAACAGAGATGCAATCTGCAAGTATTTTATCCAGCAGCACAAAGGAACTGCATTCAGAGAGAGATCTGGGAACAAGAAGGATTTTGCCAAATGTCACTAAGCCTACTCTGGTGTCACACAAAATCTCAGACATCAAGTTGGATGCTGTAGAATGACCTCTGGTGACTTTATTTAATGCCACTTCTCATCTGTCAAGCAGTATACCAGGTATGTTTAAGATTTGACTTGCCATTCATCGTCTTTCCTGCCCTGAGAGTCCAGACAGAATGGTTTAATACAGTTTCTTCTTCAAAAGCATGACTTCACTGCACTAGGGATGTGTCAGCAGTGTTCCTTGTAGGGGAAAGTAATTTTTTCACTCAACTTGGTCCAGGTAACAGCTCAGCTGAACAATGAGACCCAGCTTTGGCTGTCCTATCAAGAAAAGATGTGGACCCATTGAAAAAGCTCCAAAGGAACACAAGGATGGTCAGAGGTCTAAAGAGCATGACAAACTGAAATCAGTCTACAAGACTGATGAAAGATGCAGGTTGATGTAACAGTTTGCTGAAAAGATGAAAGTAGTGTTCTCAGCATCCCCTGGGAACTGAAGCAGTACTAATGACCTTCAGTTGCAGTTAGATTGATTTAATTTAGAGATTAGATAAACTTTCTCACAGTAAGGATAATAAAACTTTAGAAGAGACGCTTGGGGAACATTGTGGAGGGTTTTTAAGAACAGAACAATAAATATTTATCAGAAATGATGCAGTAGTTGAGTATTCTATAGCGTAAAGAATTAGACCAGATATGATTTATAGTCCATCTTCTCCAACTGCATGACTGTCTCTCAGGCTTAAGTATATACTAGACTACAGAGATGGTATGTTTGTAGGACTAGTTGAGTAAATTTGCAGGATTATGTCTGAATCAGCTTGAATTACATCTGTAAAAAGGTAGATCTTAAATACTTGATAAGTGCAGCATTCAGAGCCAAACTATTCCTTCTGTCTAGAGTGACCCGACTGCCCCTATTTTTATTGCATTGTCCTTGTCAATGCCCTTCATAACCACCATCTTTATAAAACTTTACTAGACCTATGTTAAGTCTATACCCACAGCACAAGACTGTGGTCTGAAATATTTAGGTTTGCAATCAGGTGTCCAAGCAAGCATCTGTCAAAGCCCACAGATGGGCAACACGGCCCTAACATGATATGTTTATTAACACTCCTGCAAACACAGGCTATCTAGAGATGTTAAAAAAATACCTTTTTGCTCCAGTGAGAGAAGCCACTTGGGTGAGCTTCCCCATTTTCTAAAGGGAAGGTTGAACTCTAGCACCCTTCCCATGGTGTTTCCCATGCTGGCAAAGAATTTTCAATCACATGCCGTAAGAGCTGTTAAACTACATTCCCAACCCTATAGCAAATTATTAACATAGGATCCCTTTACATAAATCTAAGCAATCTTTCAGCTTCAACTGTAACGATCTTATTTTCACAGAGGTGGTTCAGACACTACTGCAATCGCAACAAGATACAAGCACCTTGGTGTTTCCCACATCTGAAAGACTACAGTATGTGGAGAGTGCATGGTTTCTTCCTCCATTTTTTGTTTCACAGCAGCTTCAGAATACAACCCAGGTAAAAAGAACTTCACTTCTCTAGTCTTACTTCTGAACATAGCTGTCATCAACATTTTTATCCATCTTGCAAGGTATCTCTGGTTTACTATACTAGAATCCATGCAGTCCTTAAACTACTATGACCTAAAGATTCATGTCCTTCTGAATTAATCCCTCCCTATTATTTACATTCAGTAATATACAAGGAGAGGATAAGAATAGGGCATTATTTTACTCAGTCTTGTAAATTGGTTCCTAAAGTGTAGAAAACAAATAAATGAGACCCAGAAATGGCAGGAAGAAAGGAACATTTTTGTCACAGGCTGCAGGAAGTCCCTGCATCCTGATCTCCCTTACTCCTTGAGCCTGCCAAACTTCACCTAACAGCCATAGATAGAAGATCTCCTTTCAAATTTGTCACGTTTTATCATCCTACAGCTTACTTGGTGTCCACTCACATATTCTTAGGAGCTCTTCAAACCGGGCAGATGCACAGCACAAAGTAATCCTGTCCGAGGCAGGGTGTCTATCAACCTCCAGAAATCGGGTGATGCTGAAACACCCCGTGCTTGCCTGATTAATCTGAAGCTATTCTTGATGCTAAACACAGCTCAATGGTATAAAGAAAAACACATTCTCATAAAATCCCCAAACAAAAAATCTCAAACAAAAAATCCATTATTAATGTCAGAAATAGAAGATGAAACAATAACATGTTTTAATAATTACCTCTTACACAAGCTCCATTTCAGAATTTGATGACAGGGCACTCAGACAGCAGGGCCAGGACTGATTCTTTGCAGAGTTGAGTTTTTCTTCAGGAATTGTGTCCACTTCCCAGGAGGACACTTCATGTGGAAACATAATCAAGAGCTTCTGCACTTTTTAAGGATCTCAGCTTGTGCAAGCAAATTCCCAGGGGTTCCTGCAAACTTAATGTTGGGAATGAAGGCAAATCAAGGTACTGCCTGATGACAGCCCTGCTAACCTGTGCTAGAGTCTTTGATAGGTGAAGTATCACAGTACCAGGCAGTCTCCTGCTGGGCAGCTTTGAACTGTAATCCAAACTCAGATTTTAGACGACCATCCAATTAAACAAGGAAGGTCCTTGAAATTTACATAAACTTTCCATAACACAAAAAGCAAAAAATATTCAAGCAAGAACTTTACAGTAATAGGAAGGAACACTACCCTTATTCTTCAATATATAAAGCACTAGAAATGAGACATACTTAACTGCCACCACCCTGAGAGGCATATTGTGGTACTTTTGTGTAAAAATTACTAGAATAAGATATTTTTGTTTGGGAAGGCACTATACAAAACCTGACTAATATGTTAGAGAACAACAGTGTTGTGCATATTTACAGCTCTTTAAATAAATATGTATCTAAATATGCTTAAGCAAATGAAGTTAAGATGTGATCAAGGACAACACTTTACTGTTATAAGCTTAAGTTACAGTAGAAGCGAGGCGAGTCCAGAAATTCCCTTACCAGTTCTCAGCATCTGCCATTGTCATTCGCAGGTCAGAGGCTGTCTGAGGTGATGGGCACACTGTCCATTGAAAAAACAAATGTCATCCACCCAGTTGAATGTAGGCTCAGAAAGCACAACAGCTGAAGTGGCTTGCCTCTGATTTACAAGACATTAGCAATTAGTTATCACACTATGTAAAGCTGATTTTTTAGATAATTTATCTTTTGTTTTCTATATTTTAACAATAAAATAATAAAATAATAATTAATCTGTTTAAGACTAAAATCTAAACTTAAACCTTTTTAATTGCTTTTGAGATTATCTTCTGATTATATATTGAATTGGTGGTCTGCGCACTGGATTTGGAAAAAATACAGATTAAACAAGAGTGCTTTATTGGATTTTAGTATTTTCAGGGCAAGTCTCCCAAGAACTAGTATGTGATCCCCATTTAAGGATGCTACAGAAACTCTAGATTACCAACACATTTCCATCTTAATGTAGTCAGAGAAAGTATTTTAAAAAAAATCTTCAAATTGTCTTCCAAAATGTGCTGTAGCTAAGTGGTTCTGCGAGTTACTTCACAGGAAAGAATGATTTGCAATGCCTATCACAAAGGGAAATAATGTAAGAAAAGCAGTGGGGAGTTCTGTTGACCCTAAATAAAATCCATGAGGAGCACTGTTTCTCAAAAAGGATTCTAGAGGACAATGGAATACTCTTCTGAAAAGCGGTAGATGATATAAGAAGGGGCAATAGCCACAAAACTGTATCTTAAGAGGTTCAGACATCAGGAAAATTTTTTCACCTGGGGGGTAACACAGCAATGGAACAAGTCACCCAGAGAGACTTGGGACCCTTCAACCTCAGAAGTTTTAAAGTTGTTCATTCCATTCCTAACAGCAACTATTCTTTTTTCCTGTATCTGCCAACACATTTTACAATGAGGAAGATGGCAACTCAGTTATCTCTACAAATCATTCCAGCTGACAGCTCTCCATTGGGATCAGAAAGCTGGCTGCAATTTAACACCTCCCAGCAAACCATACATGGCTATCCTCTTGATATTGATTTCCAGTATTCACCTCAGGAGTTTGTGCCATCTGCCATAGATTCAAGAGGACTGGCTGCCTGGGAATCCTTCACCATTGAGCTTCTGAAGCCCACAAATGCATCATGCCACCTTTACACTGTCAGAACAAAAAACAGCTATTGCTCTTTCCTGAGAAGAAAAGGATTAGTTTGTTTCTAGAGAAGCTCTCCCTCTATTTGAACTCCAGCAGTTCTAAAGACATCATGGTGACCACTCTCAAACCTGGGTCCACAGTAATCTCATGGTATAACAGTTCACTGTGTACAAGTGCCAACAGATCTTCCAGCTGGTGCACAAAAGATGAAATACAGGAAGCAGTAGAGAAATTAAGAGTGCCGGATGGGTATGTTAGTCCATGCTTTGTCCAGTGTTGCCAGAATACAAAATTGATGTGGTTTTCAACATTTCATACAGTGAAGTCTGCTTTCCAACTACAAAGCCATTCGATGTGTCTTTCAACAGTAACGTGCCTACACTTCAAGACAAGAATGACTCCACAATTAGGAAGACCCCCATCTGCCTTACTAAGCACTCTTTGTCACTGTTGGGGTTGTTCTGATCATGTTGGTTTACTGTTTTTGCAAGTATCACAGGAAGATTCCTGGATCACAACCTGTGACACTTCAGAGAAACTCTCAGTTAAGCCATGCTGCTGTGGAGCTGGATGTCTTGAACCTTGCAGAGCACCTGTACATGAGAGTAGGGCTTCACCTTCACCTCAGTGACCGATACCACCTTCGGTGCCACTTACCTCCCAAGAGCAGTATTCTACATCAGTAAGACTGCCTCACATCACACCATCTTTCCAGCCACCAAAATACCAACTCCCCAGCGCCCCCCTCCCCCGTTATCAAGAGGGTATGACTACCCAGAATGACCTGGGCAATATCCACAGACTTAGGATCTTTTAAATGATATGAAGAGCAAATCTACAAAAAGATAATTTGTAATAGAATGTACTATCCTTATTATTCAGAAGTCATAAGCAGTTAATGGTATTATCATTTTTCAATTTATTCAATTATCATTTTCAATTTATTGCCTGAGGAAGAGGCAATAGCTAAATCAGAACTCTGAAATTAAGTCCTAGAACAAAATGCCAAGTAAAGAAGGTAAAGGAACTACATAGGAGGTTGGTAGTGATAAGCCTGTACAAGTCAGAACAAAGAAACATATACCAAGCGGATGCTGGTGGAAATGAGGGGTCATGGCCAGTACTGAGTAAAACTCCATTATGACTCCCTGATTCATAAATACACATTTTACATAGAAGAGACAGAACTTTCAGAAGAACAATCACAAAACAATGTTTCCATTGAAATTCAAAGGCACTATAACCCTTGAGTCTCTATGTCACCTTGACATTTTAGATCAGTATTTTCAAAAAATGCATCCAGTAATTGTCCCCCTCTCATGGGTGACATCATTGTCTCTGTCCTTAATCTTCCAAAACTTTGTTTAGTGTTCCTCTTAAATACATTATATATAGCATTTAAAAAGGCAATGGTAGCTACTTAACACAAAACTCTTCCTGTGAGATGTGTAATGTACTTTTAAAACTACATTCTAAAGTTACAGGCTTGCTTTCTTACAGTAAAACTGGCTCTCATCTGCTTCCACCCATGACTATTCAAGGACCATAGGGAAGAAAATGTGTAAAAGCATTTCTAAAAACTTTTCAAATATTTTGAAATGCTTTCAGTTTAACAGATTAACATACACAAAATTTAATCCATAATTATGGATTAGACTACTTAATCCATTACTTCCAATTTTAACCTGTAAACTATTTTAGAACTGAGAACAGTTTGAAATAGGACCAAAGTACCACCAGTACCACCACATCGAAAGGAGATACACAGAATGCCTTTTCCAGAATTGCCACAGGACTTTACTGGAGAAGGTGGATCACCAAAGAGCCTCAGACTCCTGACACGACAACTCTGGAGATAGTTTCACTAAGCTGTCTAGGAACAAGAACTCACAGGGTAACTCTCCTGTCATGGTGGCATGCTGACATGGTGGCTACCCATTGTTCTGATGAACTACAACTGAGCAGAAGGTATAGAAGCCACCCTGTATTCAGGGCAGCCCAAGCACCACAAACACTGCTCTAGCATAGTGAGCAGACACTAGAGCAAGCAAGCTAGCCAAAGAAAAGCTTTTGCAGGCTGGAGAATGCAGGCCCAAATGCATACTCTTACTGTAAGGAAACCAGACAGAACTGGATTCAGTCTGGGAGCAGGATTCCCTCTTCTGAACAGTCCAAAGGGAATCCAGCCCAGCGATACATCTGGGAATGGTCCACAACTGGGAGATGAGAGCAGTTTTCCAGTGGTCCACTTTCATGTTGTAGTCCAGATTAACATTTGCAAACAGCTGGACACCAGCATGACATCCCAACACAGGTCCCTGCAGCCTCTGCTGGCTTGCCTTCTCTTCAAACTTAAGATTCACACCACCCAGCAATTCCAACAACAGTACAGCTCAACTAGTAGTCATTGCACAGAAAAAATTTGAACATCTTACTAGCCACAAGTGTACCAAGATTACAGGGTCAAAGTATCTGAACAGATTAAGTGTATATCTTGTACATGTACAATGCACCTCTAGTTACAACATATTTGTGGGAGCAGATGAACATGCACTAGTTAGCTGTGCATTTGAAAACATTGCTAACATGTTATGTTCTTTCTTTGGGACAACAATTGCTCTGTGAATATGACAGTACTGACAGGATTTACATCTTCTTGCATGAACTAGTAGCACTTGTCTGGGTTTACAGTGTTGAATAACTGTCTGGATAAATACAAATTCCTCTGGATGACTACTTCAGTGCTTTCCAGAAGCCATCCAGCTATAAACCAGCTCTAAAGGTTGATGTAAAAGTCAAAGCAGCAGTAATTCGTTGTAGTTAATAGTCTAGACAAAACTGGTTAAATATAAATCTAAAAGGATTACTGCAGGAAACATCAGCCTATGTAGTATCTCATGTTTCAGTAAGACTATTCAGTACTTAGAATACAGGCCCCACAGTCAACCACCCTGGAGAATCAGGCCACACTCATTTAGTCACTTTACCTGGCAGATGTTCCAAAAGTGGAAAATATAGTTAGTAAACAAGCTAAACAAATACATATTTTAATAGCAGGTGCAGAATTTTTCTTTTCCCCTAATAAAGTATTTAATACCTGTGCATATTTAAGGACTGCAGCTGAATACTAACGGCACATTAGAAGATACAATACACACAATTACCCAAGGCACAAGATAAGCTTTTCAGTTATACTTCTCTAGACTAGCAATAAATTGCAGAAAGCTGGCATTTACATGCTCCCTAAGTTCCAAACTTAAAAGTCGTTTAGTAAACAAATATCCACACTGATATGCAGTACAATCTCATTAAAAAACAGAAACTTAGGAGAAACGATAATTCTACGGTAGTTTTCTCCATCAGAACATTTCAGGTAAGATATTGAGAAGTGATGATGCAGGACATCCTATTTCCAATTAAGTAGTGAAAATAAGTCTTCAGACTTTAGTATCTCTAAAAATTACACATTGCTTCTGTAAAGCTATGTAAGTTTTAGAATATGATAAAAAATATTATCATGCAAGTACTCTTTAATCTCTAACCACTTTAGAACCAAAAATCGTACTAAAATCATTTGATACAAAACACATCTGCATCACAATGGCTAAATAATCACCCTGAAATTATACACGGTACTTTAATACAGCTGAAGAACTCAGCTATTAATGTAAGCAAAGAATACTTGCATGGTCTTTGTGTTCAGATCTAGTCATAATGAACCATGGTATTTAAAGTTTCAGGTGAAGAAATATGAATATATTATTTTAGTTTTAGAAAAGCTGACAGATGTGTCTTAAATCAACTTAAACTATAAACATATCAAATTTGTGATACCTTCAGTTGCTTATACAAGCTAAAATAAGGCAATGGATGCAGATCAAAGGAAGACTGATATACTTGGAGATCTTAGCTATTGATCTTTCCTTAGCCCACTCAGGCTGACCCATTTGGAAGCCAACCCCAAACCTTACAAAGTATTAGATCACAGACATTGGGTGAGGAAGTTTTCCCATTTGAGAATTCTACTCTCCGTTAAGAGAAAAAGAGGCTCTACTCAAAAGAAACTGAAGACACATCTACTTTGTCATTTCACAGCCATTAGTATTCTGAAAGTCTCCCCATGACTTTCAAAAAGACCTAAACCCACAGGTGTCTTAGATGGCATAATCAGAAAAATAATTTAATGATTAGCAAAAATTTTATTTTACTTTTGCTTACAAAGACTTAATTCCAGCACAACAACCTGAAAGGCTTTGTTTTCTAAAGATCATTTCTAGTCAATTTTTACAAGTCCTTAAACCAACATTTTTTATATGTAAAACCACTCACTCTCCCATCCCTTAGTTGAAAACCAAGACTGGCATTTTCTCAGCTCAGTTACTAGGTACTCAGTGCACGGTTTTTCCATAATTCTGGACTCCTGAGGCAGTTTCATATAAATAAAAGTATTCATAAACCAAAACTAACAATATTATCAGTTAATTATCAATTGCTTGAATTTTTTTTTTAAACAGTCATAAACTATTTTGAAATATTAAACAATACTTATGGGAAAGGACTTTAAACTCTAACATTTTTGATTACTTGATTTAGTCCATGGCAGCACAGGTTTTCTTCATCCTAAAAACACGACTGTAAAATACTAAAGGACAGCTCCTATTTGCACACTATTCATTTAATGTGATATGCAGATTTCATATTTCATAGCAAAAATAATAGAAAAACGTAAAAAACAAAACAGAGCTATACAATCATACTAGAATGGTACCACTATCAATTCCAGCATTAAATATTTTTGCAATTTGGCCAAGTTTTGTCCAAAGAAACAAATTAATCATCACTGCCGGCCTGCTTTTCCATTTTCCGTTGTTTCCATTCTGAAATGCAAGAAAACAATTGGTAAGGCTTGTTATTGGAAATAAAATCAACATATTATGGAAAAAAAAAAAAATCAGACTTAAATATTTTTTTAATAAATATTTACTTAACTAACCATCCTGTCTCTCCCTGCCCCCAACATACATAATCTTATCTCCTTTTAATACTACTTTAAGCAGCAAAAGGTTTCTGCAAAGAAACTTTCCAGCAACAACTGCAAAAAGCTATCCATTATCAACCTCACCAAAAGACAAAAGCCCATATTCATGTGACCACAGAGAATCTATTTCTAAAATTTGAGCTTTAGCAGTTTGTTTCAAGGTCTTAATTTTCACCCTTCTTACCTGATCATTGACTACCAGCATCTTATTTACTTAAGAGGAGGTTGGTTGGCTGTTTCAGATTTTTTTGGTAGAACACGGACTACTATCGACTTCATTACAGCACAGCATAATATTCAACCACTCTTACCAACAATATTTTTTATATTAGCCATTCCTTTGGAAGCTAAAAGCAAGACTGGCACAAGAAATCTCAATTTAGCTACTATTTAAATCCCTGAAGTTTAAGAGTTTTGCTACAAGGGCAATCACTAAAGCACAGGGAAAGACCATTTATCAGCATTCAGCCTTGCTCAGCACAGATGCAAAACAACTGGAAAGAAACACTACTCCAGTTCTCCATCAATGCTGAGACACAAAGGAATGTATTTATACATTTTAATCCTCAAAAGAGTAAGGAGTCTTTTAATGCTATAACTGTAATATTCCTCCATACTGCATTTACTGATACAAACCCATTTTCTTCTTTCAGATGTTGATATAGCTCAGCTTTATTGTTGACGGAGTTCAAACGACCAGTAAATTCCTGGTGTTTCCTAGAGTTGGCAGTATTAATCCTGTTGCTCCATAAAGACAACAAGGACATTGGCCCTAAAATTGCAAGTAAAAAGAGTTTAAGTGATTTAATTTCTAAATTCTTAAACATTATATCATTATAAAGGCTAAGGAGAAATTATAGACTATGGTAGTACAACATATTAAAACCACTAATATTAACCTACAACATATTAAACCCAACTAGTATTAAACAACCTTATAATAGAGGCTAAATACAAAATATGCAAAGTGGTAACAACTGAGTAGTTGCTTCATCTGAACATCAGATCAGTCATTGCGACAGATGATAACAGCTCACACCAAGGAAGAAAAGTCCGTGAGAACTGCCCATTCCGACAGCTATACTGCCTAGGCATGTTTTTATTTATTAGTCAGCAGGAGACAGTGATTTCTGATACCTGTCCTTAAACAGCACTTCTGACATACAGGAGCTCAAATAGCATCAGCAGAAATTTGTTCAACCCCCTGTCAACCCAAGTGCCTATCAGTGACTCACACAGTATCTTGGTATCTCTCTTTTTACATAGACCTGTTGAGGTAATTTTTAATCAGTGTTTAATTAAAGTGTTTAATTAAAAATTATCCTCGGTTACTTAGCTGTAACTCCAAGAAGATTCATCTCATTACTTTAGAAAATACAGACTGGTACAACAACTTCTATCTTTAAAAGAAATAATCTGCTGCGATGCTTCTAGTTTACCTTTTGCCTTTTCAACTGTGGGCATTTCATCCATTGTAATGAGAGGCTTTTTGTTGGGTGGCTCAGGAGAATCAGGGGAATCTTTGATAACTTCAGCTTCTGCTAGTTCTTCTTTTTCACGATCCAAAAGACCTTTTAACCTTTTTGAGAGGGAAGGAAAACAGTGAAGCAAAATATGCCAGAGCAGCGCATATGATTCTTGATACCATTCTGTACTCCTTGAAGTTATATGCAACCCGTATCGTAAGATTTCTTTTGACCCCTTGGAATGGGTGAAAAACAATAGGGAAGACTAGCTAAATAATCCACTGGATAAAGCCTTAAGTAAAGGGAAGTATCCTAAAATATAATTTCATTTAAGTTAGTTAGCAGTATTTATAGCGTAGTTGAGACAGTTGATCATTCTGAATTTTGAAGGAAAGACTAAGTAACAATGAATATAACAAATACCACAAAATTCCCTATTATCTTTTCTACCTGAATTCAGACCTATTCTATACCAAATCCCTTTTATCTCAGTCCCCATTTTTTGTTACATATATGAAAGTAAAAGCAATCATAGGAATGGATTTGATCACACACAGGAAGGCATGAAAGGTCACCAGCATCGTGACAATAACGTAGGTGAAAAGGTCCTCCTATCCTAAATGATTGTAGCATGCACAAAACATGCAAATTAAGCTTACTACCATGAGGGCTTTTTGATCTCTTTAGAATAGTAGTTTGAAAGATGGAAAACAGAAGAGATTGACATATGCTTACTAGTTAGACAAGTTACAACAACATGAATTACAGACAGTAGCTATATAACCAGTCCTGACATTCAACTGAAGAGCCCAATCTGGATTGTTTATCCACCTAAACTTTAAACTATCTACAGCTCAAGAGAAAATAACTGCTTATCCTGAGTTTTCAGTCATGCTTTGCATTTCTATAAAGCAGTTTAATGTCTGATAGGTGGCATGGTTAGGATAAAATCCAACAGCAGTGACTCCTCAAGCTGCAAAGCCCTGCTAAGTAGCCAACAAGTTGGACAAGAATCATACTGCTTGTAAAACATGTTAATTTAGAAAATCTGATAAGCAGACACTGTAATAAGTTGCCCATTTCCCAAGCTTGGTAATGGTGACTGATCCAACAAACCTTGGTATCCACACTCAGTGCTAGTAAGCCAAGGTTACAAGGAGGAATGCATCAAACTGTAACCTGCAACTGCTTCACCACAATTCCTCTCCCCTTTGAAGTAGGGCAGGACAAAAATGATGCTACAGGTTTACTTCCCTTTATAAAAATCTACCTTTCTGATTCTTGCCATGGCTTATCTGATTCATAGTCTTTGCCCAACTTCTCTGACTTGTCTTCTTTGTCTTCTCTCTTTCTACCTCGTTTCTTGCGCTCCTCCTCTTCTGGGGGTTTGCTTCTGCAAGCCATCAAACATTCTAAGACTCGCTGGTGTTTATCAGAGTTGTTTATGTGTGCTCGTACAAGGGTCTCCAATTCATTCCACATAATCCGGTACTGTTCATCTCTAAGCAAGGCCAGAAAAAAGGTATTACATACAGGATTACCTAAATCATTAAACTGTTGATCAAATCAAGGTTAAAAACCAGACCTTAAGAAACAAAAAAACCCCACCAAACCCAAAAATAACTCTCAGCAGATTTACTGTCCTCTAGTACTGGAGGTCTACCCACCTGGTATTACACCATCCTTGAAACATGAAACCACACTGCATGTAACATTTCCCAACTGACAACCAGTGTTTAGTTTCAATTGAAATAGACTATGTCCACTGAAATCAAATTCTTAACTTCCACAAGATCTTACTGCCAACAGGCACTTCTGAATCCTCTCAGTTGTTTGATAACTTATGCAATGTAAGGATATGCAGAGGGCCACTTATGTACTTACATGGAAATTATTTACTAATTCTTTGGATAAAAAAAATTTAGAAAAAAAGTGTATCATGTTACTGTAAATAACTTTCAGTCACATAGGCAAATCTGTAGCTGAATTTCTTTTCAGCCAATTCTTGGAAATACAATGCATGCATCATAATGACTGAGATATCAGGATATTCTATGCTTGTTTTAAAGGAGTAGCCCATATTTTAAATAACTCTTTCAAAAGTATTTGACTGTTTAGTATAGCTCAATTTTAAATAATTGTTCATTTATAATAAACTTAAGTTTTCCTTTTTATTAATTTGAAATCATTCCACCTTGTCCTAGTTTACATCAATCTCTTACCTTTCTTGACGACTATCTTGGCTTTCATATTTTTTTTTAACATATTCACAGTTCTTGGGTAATAAAAATGATGGGTGTTTTTTCCTAACATACCGCAGTATCAGTACTGTGATAGTGCCTAAATGATGCAAAGTATTCACAGCATTCGTTTTGTGTACATACAGCATTTTATTTACTACATATTACCTTTGGCCAAATTTTAAAAATTTGTATGAAAACAATGTCAATAGAATATTACTAGAAAAAGCCCAGCATCCACAAAAAGAGATATGCATGTAACCTTTTTGGACCCTTTCCTCTGGTACCAACTGTTGAAATTGGCAGCGGATCATTTTTCCTCTCCATGTCTACCAAATTGTATATTGTTTTTTGACAATTCAGGACATCCTCATCACTCATTGCTTCTTTTACAATCACACTGGCTAATGGCACTACCTGTAAGACAAAACAAAAGTCAACAACGAGAACATCTGTGTATGTCGCTGGAGAGAAACAGGAAGAAAGAAGTCAAAGGCAATGGAACCATGGAACAACACACAACAAAAACATCCTATCTTATCCTCAATGTAGTTATAACTCTGAGCAGGTATAAGCAGATGCATGCTTTCTTTACCCAGCAGCATTGTTGCTGTCCGGATCAAATATTCCACCCTATTTATATGGCATTCCAATAATCTACTGACATTAAATACAGACTACTTAAGTGAAAATAAAGCTGAAAATAAACTGATTTTGTGGCAAATGATTTATCATAAAGAGTTAATACTTCATCCAGTGGCAAGGTGAAACAATCTAGAACAGAATAAAAGGTTACAAACCCCAGGGTACTTACAGCTTGCATGTTGAAGATGGTAGTCTGAGAAATAATCATAGGCCAATAACGAGTATGTTTCTCTAACTGATCTTTTGCACGTTCCAATGGAATTTCAAGACTGCCATCGATCTTATATCTGGGCTCTAGAAAAGGAGTTAATCGGTTTTCCCTCATAAATTCACCAAAATCCTAATGATAACCAAACAAGACACAATTAGGCATTTCTCTAACAAAGTAACTTTCACTGAGTGGGTGAAACAGCATAGTCTTGCTTATCACTAACCATGTACCATCCCCATTGCTAAATTTAACCCTAACAACCAGAGCCCTGTTTCTAGTTTCAGATGTATATTATTCAGGGCAAACAGAAAAAGTAATATAAAAATATGGGTTAAAACTGATGCAAGGTTCTTGATGAAGGGGCCTTTTGGATCTGCAAGGTATTTCATGTATGGTAAGTGTTTTACTATGTTTTTCTGGAAGCCACTTCTGATGGTTTACAACAGATACAAAGGATGTGTTGAAAAAGATAAAGGGGAAAAAAAAAAAATCAAAACAAATGCCAGCTGATTTGTCTGCTCCATATCCAGGGTTCAAAGCTGACAACTTAATCTTTTTCATTTATTGTACAAACCATTTACATGCAATCTATCTTTCTGACAATAAGCAGGATATAGTCCTACGTGTATCCAGCCCACAGAAAAAGCTTGCCGAGAAGAATGTTATTCTAGAATCAGAACAAACTTTAAATACTCATAGTGCACAAGGAGGCAAGTACTTCCTTGACATAGAAAGGATTCTATGAAGCACGCAGAACAATAAGCAGAGGTACTACTTTGTACTAAATATGTATCAGTAGTACAAAGAAAAACAGTTTGACCCTGCAATCCACTCCAGGTCTCCAAAAAACGTACCATTTCCTTTACACATCTATTGCACTACATCTCTTGTCATCTGAGATAAGCAACAACTTAAGAAAAAAAAAAAGGAAAAATAGAAGAATCTTACTGTAATCCGATAGTCAGTGACTCTTCCACCACACCCTTCGCTAATTGATGGGGGATCTTCTAGAATTGATCGTGAGCTGCTTAATACATGCAGAAAAATTTCTCCTCCATGGCTGCTGAGCATGTGACTAATTACTTTAGAGCCAGACTTGCGTGGCTGTTCCAACAAAACAGAACGACCTTTTGGAAATAAGAACAGTTTCATTAGTCACTGCGTGCTGAAATTTTAAATTAAAAAAAATACATATACACAATACAGGTTTGTACCTAGCCAGAAAGGCTCTGAATCCGTTAAAGTTGTGTTTTCACCTAGCTGAATAAGAAACAGATTTTCTCCTTTGAGTATTTACTCTGTCTTCACATAGAACAGTGTATGCTCTTAAATTTTACACAGAAAGATCAAAAAGCCTCTCTCCTGGACCATCCAATCATTTCTCTGTAGGGTATTATATTCTTAGGAAAAATAAATATTTAAGACATCAAAATGGTACATTGTGTAAGGGTAGTTTGCTATTTTTAATTATTACAGATTATGTTGTACACTAAACTTGGCCCTACTGCAGAAACTCTCTCATTAAAAGCAACTTCTAAAGAGTAACAAAACCTACTTGAATATAAAGGTATCAACTGATACCATTCCTTAATGCTTAAAATGGATACCGTTTTTTCAGACAGAGAACTAAAACTGCCTTTGTCTTATTTCCATTAAAATACACCAAGCACAAAAGGGTGTATTCTCCAAATAAGTTGTTTCTTATGAGGAAACAAAAATAGAAGATTAGAAGAAATATGCTATTAATTCTGGTTTTAACCATTTTTATTACTCAAAGTACTTTTCCAGTACAGAGTATTTAGAGAAAATACATAAAAACTATAGTGTTTAATAACACCACAGAACATTTAGACATTCAAATGACTTGACTGAAGAAAACATCCCATTAGAAGGATGTTTGTAACGCAATTTTGTTTGCAAACTGTAAAAAAAACCCACATGTAAAAAACTCCACATGTAATTAACATTGACTACATATTACTTGTTTGGGAGAAACAACTTTGGCTTACCTTTTTAACATGTATTTAAATGGCTACCTCTTATAGCAAGATTATTCATGGCAATGGGCAAGATCTTGCAAATAAGCAAAAGATAACTAAATCTAACCTGCTTTTTGACCGATCCCAGTACACATAGGGATGTCTGCTTCAGCTGACCAACATACTTAGTTGGTCATAACCCAGTTAAAAGTTTTCTGAGGCTGCCCAGCATCTGCTAAAAATCAGGCATAGACATAAATTGCTAATATTTTGCAATAGTCAGAGTAAGCATTGTGATAGAGTGCACTATCACCTACTGAAAGCAGTGTTTCCTACTGAATAGCATAAAGTGAAAAGTATTCTACATCTGGATTCAGAAAAGAACTACCAGAATTCAATATTTCCTCCTCCTTTATATTTTTCCTCCCATCTTTAAGTTTCAGAACACATTCCATTTACCTTTAAACAACTTCCTTCTCTTAGTTACATGACATGTTCAAATAAACTTGACATTTTTACAGTATATAGACATTTACTGCTATACAAACCAAAATGCATTAAGTGCTCTATTCACGATATCAACAATTAAAACATTAAATAATGAGCCAAGGACACAAATTTACCATTAAGGAGAAAGTTAGTAAGGCATGAAGAAGGTCTGCTATTTACATCTACTGGTGAAATTCTGTATGCTCCAGTGCAATAGTGTAATTCTGAAAAATAAATGAGTAGAAAAGTTGAGAGTGTAGTTCCACATAAAGAAAAAACATGACACAAAATAAAAGAGGAGGAGGCTATTTCACAATCAGCAAAACTAAGTCTAGCCGTCTCTTGATTTAAATGTCTACTCCTTTCACCATCTCCTCGCAATCGTTCCAGTACCCTCAACTGCAAGAACCTAACACATTCCCAAGCCCTATTTCCAGCAGGACCTCTGGTTCTTTATCTCCTGAACTATCTCACTGTAGAGTCAGCCTCCTCTTAACTACATTTTTGACCTGCTGGCTCAGAGTCAACATACCATCCTGACAGTCTACAGCGTGCATGCACTGAATGGCCAGGTGGTTCCTGTGCTACCCCAAATCTTCCCTGTTTTTCTTTCCTTTACTCAGATTTGGGTAGAAATCTCACCCTTACTCAGATTTTAAAGTTAGAGGCACTAGTCTACTGATAGTATCATTTCATACATTTAATTCCCTTACAAAAGTTTTTACTTAGCAGTCTAAAGATTACACTAAAGATAGTACTTTGATTCCCACCCCAAAACAAAAATTAAAACTGAAAGAGATCCAATGTGTCAAAGCTGCCATGTTAAAAAAGCATCACTGTGGAACTGAGAAGGTATAGCTGGCCCTGTGGGAGAAGCAAATCATTACTGAATATTGTAGTTACGGAACAACTTCATGATACTTAAGAGGAGATTGGAAAAAAGCCACCAAGAAAAACATTACTACTGTTCTCACCTCTTACACAAACCACTGACCAGCCAAGATCAGGAGAGCATCGTATGACCATGAGTAAAGCAGGGTGAAGTCAGCAGCAAGGTTTATAAAGCAGAAGGTAAAGCCAGCATTAACAAGAAGCAAATTATGTCCTTGTTCAGATTCTTCTTAGTGTACAGAGAGAACAGTGTTCAACACAAGTTAGAAGATCAGTTTTGTAAGATACCATGTTACCTACCTACACTATTTGTTCGAGGAGTACACCATTTTAATGTTACAGTTTCTTTAAATGTGCCTTCTCTGCTATTGCCACCTATATGATTATCACCTGCAATACAAAGTCAGAAAGAGTGTGATCAACCATATTTTCTTTATTACAGCAAAAAACTCTTCAACTTTTAATGTACAAAATATTTACAACATGAGCATATAAAAAAGGTAATCTAATTTTAAAAAGTTAGATCTAACTTAAGCAAAAAAGTTATTAGCAGTGGCAGTTGAAAAAATAACCTTTTAAAATCAGCAGACGTTGCATGTATTTTAAAAACCAATTCAGCAAACAAAATACCGCAGCTCCAAAGTATGTTCCATAGGTTTGATTTAACATTTAGAAAATTATACATATGTTTTATCTATAACAGGCAATTTTTTTTCTTCTAAAGTGTCTAGAATTTTAAGACAGTATCTTTTTTAAATTTTCCACACAAATCAGAACCCTTAACAAATGTCAGAGCTGATCATTTCTTGTACATATTACATCCCAAAGTCAAAACTGAAACTGATCTAAAGGCACATTTGACAAGTTGGGCTTTCTGGGATTTGTTCTCACCATCCAGTATGTTTGCTATGTCAAGTTTAATCTGAACATCTCTCAATGTTTTACTGGCGGTAGATGGTTTATCATTAAAATACTTTCATACAACATCTCACTGATAACTGGTTTGGCAAAAACCACCCGAGAGCCTTAAAACAGGCATTAATACTCCTCACTACATTAAACTAAGTTTCTGTAGTGAGTTTTGCAATTCTCCATGATCTTTGACTCACATTATCTCAGGAAAGAATTAACTGAGTGTTGCATGAAGTTTCAGAATTACAGTAGCATAGTCAAACTTAATATGCTCGAATCCACAATTGGAAGGAATAAGACACATATCAACATGCAACGTTGTATACAATATATTAGGGTTCAGTCTAATCTTTCATGTAAGAAGTTTTATTTCATATCAAAAGACATTTACTCACAAAAGATTAGTTTGATTTGCTTACTAATCATGCAGGTAACTTGCAAAAGTTTTTTTTCAGTTAAAATAACTAAAATGATTCTAGAAAGTCTTTCTCAGAACATCTAAAGGCCAAACTTATTTAATCTAAAAATTCTCCAGCAACATTTCACAGAAAAAAAGATCAATGTAAGTGAATTCTAACTTTCCTAGCACCAGAGTTATTACAGCTGAAAGCTTTATTTGAAAACAAATAAAAGAAACCAAAATTTGCAGGATCTAAGAACAGACTTTTTCATCTCAAAGTTCCAGTGGAAAAAATGTGAAGCAGAATTGCAGTCGGAGTTTGCTTTCAGCTTTTACTAGCAGACTTACTCCTTGAGCGAGCAAGTATTACAAAACTATTTCTGAGCCCCTACAACAAAGTTTTATGCTTTCAACACGCTAACACAAGTTCAGAGGAATACTAGATAATAATTTCAAATTTACAAAAAGGATACTAGGTATTTCAAATACAACAAGAAAGCTCAAAAGCCAAACAACTATAGTCTTTTCCAAAGCAATTACTGTCATGAACAGGTCATGGGATGTAAGTTATGTCAACTATTACTAACAGACAGATTAAAAGTTCAATTGTGGAAGGAATAATTTTCCACAAATACCCACAAGAGGTTTCGTAAAATCCCTGCACATCTGGTCTCTCATCTACTTCTTATATCTCAGTAAGTTGACATGCCCCTCAAATCTCCTGAACATATGTGAAACCTTGTCTGATGAATCTGACCTGTTTTTTCATTGTTATATCCTTATTACTGCATTAAAATATGCCAGTAATGAGTAAAACTCCAATGCCAACATTACAAATCAAGTTCTTGGGTTGTAAGGCATAACTGAAAATACGCTAATCATGCCTGAAATTTACATCAATTTGAAGCTCGTAATCTTTCTTTGTGAATACTTCCAGCAGGCTGATCAAAAGCCACTTTTAGAGGACTATTTCTACTTACCACTCTTTAAAAAGTCAACGTGTGCCTCTTTGTGATGAAGAAGCTCCACATCATAGTTGGCTGATGTGTTAGCATGCTGTTCTTCCTTTAAAAGAGAAAGGTAGAAAGAATAAACACAATTATTTAAGTCAGAAGTCACTGTTTTCATAAATGAATGATTCTACATTTACCTTTCATTCCAGAAGAAAACAAAGTCTCCAAAGTGCATCAGACAACAACAGGATTGCAATGTTGAAGGAAACTGTTTGTGCTCTGACCTGTTTAAAGATGCAGCCATCTGCTTTTACTCTTTTCCTTTTATGAAACCCTGTGGTTTCCTCTTTATACAAATCTCATACAGGGTGCATAGTGTAAAATATAGGTAAAAAATAGGCTTAACTACTTCTGTTTAAATTAGTGAAATTAAGGAAGCCTATGACATACTGAATACCACCAGCAGTTACAACTTACTGAGCAGCAACAAATGGTCACTGCAGAATAGATTGGCAATTGCTTTTCGTAACTAAAAAAAATCTCAAGAATTCAAAAAAAAAAAAAAAAAAAATCACACTTCAACCTTATCATTTCCTTGCACTTAAGATATATAAAAAGTGTACTTGCAGCTGCAAGTTTATAATTCAAAAAAATGGATGCTTGTAAAGAGGATACTACATCTTTAAACAGCTGCAGAGGACTAGCAAAAACAGAACAGTAGCCTTGGTAATTTACTCCAAGTTTAAAAAAAACAAAGCACAGAGAATCCAACAGAGTCTATTACTATAAGGACAAAGGCAGAAGGGAGAGGCATACCAGCAACACACAGGTCAAAGTTACAGACAAGGTATTTGCAAACTTAAGTCACATTTACGACATGACCCATGTCACAGTTTCATTAAAGCTGTGAAAATAATTCTTAATTTCATGTTTTAACTTATAAAATCCATACAATATTCCTAGTTTTCAATGATGCAAGTAACGATTAACAGTATGGAAACTTGATGATTTTTTTAAAACAGGAAAGTTTATCTGTCCCTGCCCTTTTTGGTTGTTTGAATACTGACACTTCTGTTTCAATTGTCTCTTGCTGTCTGATCAGAAAATTACTGTAAACTTAATACTTGAATTTCTTAGTTGCACTGATTTCCCTCACAGTAGCAATAAAAAAAAATATATTAAAAATAGGGACATAAACAACATTGAACAGAAGATGCTTAATTTAGTATCTCTTAACTAGATATCATCCTCTGTCCCCGTTTCTGGTTTAATGGATCTTCAAACTGTAAAACCTACTGGAAAACCTTTAGTTAAAAATCAGCTATTAGTTACAAACACCTTTATGTTGGATGGGCATGATAATGAAACAGGGAAAAAAAGAGACTCACTATGCCACTATAATGCACAAGGGTCAAGAATATCTAAACACAATTAGAAAAAAACAAAAGAATCACAGACAGAGTAATGAGGTAAATAAGCCTGTATGTATAGAAAATAATACAAACAGCACTGAAATAACACTTGTATTGCTATATCAAAAACTGAGATTCAGCAATACAACATTTTCTTCTGTGATCCCTCCTTACTTTTTTCCCCCTTTATTTTTACTAACCTGTTCACAGACATTGAATGTGGGCTAATAAAAAAACAGAAAATATGACATGGAGAGAAAAACAATGTAAAAATTCAATTAAAATAAACATTAAAAGTTTTCAAACAAATTTAGAAGTGATGTAGCTAGTTAACACAAAGCTGTAGACACAGTATTACCTTCATAGGAATGTTCGTTATTGTGGTTGAAGCCAGATCAAAGTGCTGTTGTACTAAAACATTCAGTTTTGTAGCCAGATGCCGCCCTGCACGGACACTGTGCACTTCACTGGTTAGAACAGGTGAAAGCTAGAATAAATTGACATAGAGAATATAATAGTATTAATGGATTAGGAGCTGGTATCATGTAAGTATGATTAATTTGAAATTCTAAAATAAGAATGTTTATAGGGCTAAATTTGACTAGGGGATAAGACTACCACCCAAAAAAGCCCACACCATGGGAAACTAAGAAGGAAGAAGCAAAAATTATTTCTCATTCAGAATTTTGCAGGTTATGCCAGTTGTTATAGTTGCAGTTGGTACAAAGTGTCAAAAAATTAGAAGTATGCTAAAAAACTTGAGTCATTAACTGTTAATTGGAAGAATCAGTATCATAATATGAGGAAGAAACTATCTTAATAGCAGCTCTGGGCTTAGTTTTTCCACTCTTTTACCTGCTGAGCAACAGGAACAAAGTAATTTTTATATACCTACCTGTGTAAGTGAATCGTACATACACAAAGGAAACAAACACAAGCCATAAGATGCATTTGATTCTTTCCTAGCCGACAAGGACATTGTTTTTAGGCTTACAAAAAACAACCAAAAAAACAGTAACAAAGATGACTGTCTTACAGAGGAAAGTAGTAGTCAATTTATTCTCTTCTGTTCACATTTCATTTTAACATAACTACAAAAGAGTTTTGTAGAAAAGAATCTCAGGAAGGTGGCTATTACGATGCCTTTCATATTTAAGTCTTTTTCTTGTGTTACAGACACCATGTTGAAATACTGAGCAGAGCAGACTGAAGAGCAGATTAATTACAAAATATTTTGTATGTACTTGGTTTCAAATAACCACCACTAAGCATACAAGTCCACAGAGCACAGCTGCTTTTGTTACTGAACACCTGAGATCTTAATATATAGAATAGTTTCTTATATACATCCTTTCACCTTTTTGTAAAATAATCTTTAAAAGTAGGGTATTTCAAGTATTTGATGAACTTCAAGCATATTCTACATTTCTACAATATGTTACCCTTTCACTTGGAAGCACTTTTCATTAAAAAGGCATTCTGTTTGCTAACACTGGAATAATAGAATTTATACACAAAAGCTCATTTTGGTTTCATGAGAAAACCGTTTGACCGAAAGGCTAAAAATGCTAACATGTTTGTCTGGATAGCATGGAACATGTAGTGCTGAATAATATCCACATGATTCAGTAACAGATAACCGGGAAAACAGGGCTGGTGCTAGCTAGTGGCTTATGCATGAATAGCAGGAAAGTTACTCAACTAATCTATTCAACGTACCAAGTAGTTGATGGCTTTCCACTAGGTTCCTAAATATACATTCTCAAAAAAACAACCCCAAGACTACCATTCTATGGCATTAATGGGCTTACTTCACAAAAAAATGAATCATGACTTATTAATGAAAGAAATTTAAGTAATGAAATGGAAAAAGGGGATACCATATATTCACAAAGACTACAAACTAAGAAAACAAGGCATACACTTTAGATGGCAACTTTTCAAAGAATTATCACCTGCACTTTTTCCTACACCTTACTGGAGACCAGAGCCTCAAAACATTATTGCTGAATCCTTAATTTGCAGTCTATTTTGAGCCTGACACAGTTCCTAATTCTTGGATAAGTTTTTTCATTTTAAGTTCCTTACCTCTTTTTTAGGACGATCTGAAACAAGGCTGTCTTCACCAACTGGGTAAGTGTGGATTAAGACCAATTCACATTTCTGAATCTGCATTAGACTTAAAAATAAAAACATTCTATTTAGCCTACAGTGTGGCAGACTATCTCCTAGAAATTAGATCAACTCTCCCAAGATTCATCTCATTCCCAGAATACAATCATAAAGATGTACTACAACATACTCTTTCTGAAAGCATTCTGTAGAGTATGTTGAAGTGCATCTTTATGATTGTATTTAAAATAAGTTTTTATCAGAATAAAAAGTGTAACACTTCTAGGTCTTCAGACTGTAGCACTGTGTTTCTTTTTGGACATATCAATGGAACAGATCCTTAACTGGTGTAATCTGTTCAGCTTCATTCAACTGAAAATTGACACTACGGAGGATTTGTGTCTTCAAATGTGTGCACAGGTGATTCCAGTGAACATGAAAACAACTATGCAAATTGCATGCTTATCTCCCAACGCAGCTGGAAATGTGGAGAAATCAAGATACTGTTCCACATCTCTACCTACAGGAATGAGACCACTTTTCTGTCTTTACAGTGAACTTAGAATCTGATTCCCTGGGGCAGTATTCTTTATACACACATGAAACTGCAATTGCAGCAAGTAAATACAGGAGACTTCTGCTTCTGCTATTCAAGTGCCTAAGGAGTAACCAAGAACAGGATCTCAACCTACTATATACTTTACAAGGCAATACACAATCCCTAGGCCAAACAATTTTAGACAAAACATATATGAAAAAATTATTTCTCAGAGAAGATGCAACCTGTATTTCAAGAGATTCCTTTATCTCAAGGGAAGTGTCAGGCAACACAATAATTTAGAAATTAAAAGTTAGTTTCAAAGAAGTTAGCTGTTTTAGTTGAAGAAAGACAAATGTAAAATTAATGCAGTGTTATCAAGAAAAAAATGCATCAGATGTTATACACTGTATATTTGTAATCAGTAATGCAAGTCAGTTACATGTCTCATTTTCAAGCATGATTTAGCGCTTTATTTCACACAGGCATTCAAACAGTTCATTAGAGTAAGTTTTAAGTGACAAAGACACATGTATTTCACGGAGGATATAACAGGCACATGCAGAATAAGAGAAACTACATTTGTAAAAGTATACTCACTGATCTGAATTAGCTGCAAGCTTGTTATGCTCATGAATGGTTTCCTGAACACAGTCCTCAAGCATTCGAACATGACTGTCACTAAAAAGAAATTTTATATTTTTTTAATGCAGAATAATCAATCCTCCTGTTCAAAGAAACATGACACTAAATGCTCTCCTATTTCAAGTGGGAAATTTTTGGGTTGTTACTGTAACAGACCTCCATAAATGAAACCTTTAATAAGGCATGAAATGATCGAACAAAGAATGCAAAAAAGCTAGCTACTTAGGGCACTAATTCATGACAATCAACGAAAGAGTGCTAAGAATGTATGAAATTTTTTTTTTTTTAGATGGTAGAAGCACATTAGCATACATACCTTTTTGCATTAGTAATACAGATTATTCTTCCTCTGTTTCCAACACGTTCTGCATTCTCCATGAGCATGGTTCGAGCCTCATGCTGGTATTCAGTTATTTTGCAGAGTGCTTCAACTGCTGCAACCAGACCATGAAGTATGCTGCAGCACTCTGGATCTGCCCGAGGATTAGGTGGCCCAACAGCTGCTAATGCTGCCATCAACTAGTTAAAATGAAATAGATTATTGAAAGGTACTTTCCAGCCATTTGTTAAAATGATCAGTTAAGAGAAAAGTTATCATTGTAACTTATTTTACGTGTAAATAAATATTGTTGGGAGAAAACCAAACAAAGCAATTAAAAACCATTATATGTTACCAGCCTTCTGGAAAACATTTGGCCCTAAACTATCCTTTGCAATTAATTTATTAACTGTTACTAAGCCTTGAGAATATAATACTCATTTATTACAGAAAAATACCTGGCTATAACAAGTTTTATCCAATACCTGAAAGAAACTCTAACATTATCAGTTGCCATCTGCTTTTATTTTCTGAGAATTTGGAATTTCAGTTCCTCCCCAAAGTAAGTTCTTCAGAGGATGAGCCCATTCAGAATGAAACAAAATGAGAGCAAAGAGAATATTTACATTTTTTTTAACATGGTTTGTTTGCCTATTGTGCAAATGTAAAAAAACCAACCAATTTTAAAATTCAAGAAGTATCACCAAAATTACAGAAGAAATACAGAGGTAATTTCTTTATAACATTTATTTTAATACATAACTACACTCAAAGCTCCTGGATTCTTTTAAAATTATGTAAAACTGCCTATAGAATAGTCCAGCCTCACAGGCTACTAAAAATTCTGCTACGCAGTAATTTCAGACCAGACCCACCAACATTTTAATTAACCAAAATTATTTCTTATTAAACATCATAAGAACCTGCTATTTACTCCACAATTAAACTAGACTTACAGAAGAACAGCTACAAAAGCATACCTCCTGCAAGTTCTGATCTTCTTGAGTCCAAGAATTCAAGACATGAGCCCCAGAATCACTCACAATGAAATTCACCTAAAAGGATCAAAAAAGTACATGTAAGTAACAGCCAATCATAAAGATAACAGCCATTATGGCTACTTCCCCAAATCCAAACAAACATGAATTACACCTCTGTCTTATGATACTCTGGAGATACATAGAATGACAAGCCAAACTAAAAATAAAACAACAAAACCACAAAAAGCAGCCACTCCTGCTATATTCTACATCAAATTAACACTGCAGGGTATTATGAAGTATTTTAATCATTACATAATATTTTCAGTAGAATAGCTACAAAATAAATTCTAATACTGCAATATTGCAAATCATTCTCCAAAGACTGTCACAGTAGATCACAGGGGTAAATATCTAGCAAGATTTAATAAACATCACAAAGTATGTCCTAAAGATGACAAAAAAGTCAAGAGGAAGCACACCTTCCACCTCAATTTCAGTTTCTCATACCACACCAAGCTCCAGTTCAGCCAACTGATTCAAGTCCATTAAGTGTGCACTTGATATAATCCCATAAAGGGACTTGACTGTATATCAAATGCCCTGAACTAGTTTAAATTAAACATCCATTGTCTGAGAACAAGGACATGCAACCCATCAAGGCGGTGCAGCTGACATATTAAATCACTGAACTACCGGAGGTATTTGTTAGTGCCCAGCTTCTGGACACAGCCAGTATCCCACCATCACTAGTTTGTACCTTTTTTTTTTTTTTTAAGGGTAACTAACCTTTAGGGCATTGCAAAATGGTTTACTCAATAATGAGAAAAGATGTAATAAAACAGAGATTAGTTACCTTATGATACAATGTTACAGAACCCACCAGGTATTTCTTTTTCTAAACAAAGAGCTGTGTGCCAGGAAGCCCCCCCCACTTTTTCAAACTGGTAGCTTCAGGGCAGTCCTACCTCTTCCTAAAGCCCAGAATTCCTTCAAAAGGTGACAACAAAAACCTTATGAAGTTCTGCCAAGCATGTTTAGAAACAAAATTCAATTTGAAACAATCCCTCACTCAAGCTTTTGTAAACATACAGCTCAGGAGAACACAATAATAAATCTGTAAGTTACCTTAAAGCACCTCTCATGTTTTGCACAAAGTGACATTAAGACAACGAAAGGTCCCAAAAATAAATATGTAATGGGATTCATATACTACTCAAACCAATTTAAAGTTATCAACAGCTCAAAGGCATTTGTATATAATAAATGATATTTGACCTTTTAATGTAACCAACAGCTAATGATATTAAAAGACTTAATTAAAATGGGAAAATATCGCCTGTACTATCAAGTATCATATGTAGTATGGCTAGAACAACTTACCAGTTTCTTGAAAGGGAAAATATCATACATTATTCTACAGTACTCCATGGATGATTCCACTGAACAGGTCCATAGTGATTTTGAAATGGGTGCGAGAGGTATAATCCCTTGGGTCCGATTCTTTACTAACATATCAAATTCAACATGTTGTCTGCAGGATTCTGCCATATATGGGCAGTGATCCACAACAAAAACAGTTTTATGAGACTCAGAAAAGATTTTCATTTTTTTCCTAGAAGAAACAGATATTAAGATCAGAACGAAATTATACAAGGAAAAAAAAAAATCACATCACAAGATTACTGTGCAATTTATAAGGTATAAAATTATCTTTCTAGGATACGCAAGTTTTAAAGATTATCTCTTATTCAGACTACATATTGCATAATTAGCTCCTACAAAACTGTTAAGCTTTTAAAAAAACCTACAGAAATTCCCATTTTAAGAATCTGTTTACATGGAGACAAACATCCTCTAGAACTCTTACTAGTCCATATATTTAGTATACTAGATTTCTAATCAGGAGGAAAAAAATATAGAAAATATGGAAGTATGCTGTTGAAAAGGCAACAACAATACACACGTTTCTAATTAAAAGAAACTTTTAAGAAAAAAAAGTACAGAAACTGCTTTCTATTTAAAGCTCCTTTCCTAAAATAAGCAACATGGAAGAAAATAATTTATGATTAGGTTACACAGACCTTGAAGTAGCATAAACATCAGACTTTTAAGCAGATTTTTAGCCTTCACTTTTCTAGGTACAACTTTCTATTTTTAAATTAATATTTGCATCTCTACTTTGATCTCTCACTGACAAGCATATGAAGTCTGAAATTATAATGTAAATGCTTCTTATCCCGCAAGACTTATAGGAGCACCCCTTGTATTCCTCCCAACGATGACGCCTGAGAACTCTGCAATGAAGTGTGGTGCATCTTCCCGTTTCACACCAACAGACTGGGCTTCCCTCTCCTATAACATCACTGAAAGAAATACTTTTGAAGTAGTTATCACATTAGATCCTTGTATTAGGGTGGACATCTCAATTTGAAGACCTAAACTCCATATGAAAATTATTCTTAGACTAGAGCTACTTAGATTAC
This sequence comes from Strix aluco, assembly GCF_031877795.1. NCBI lineage: Eukaryota > Metazoa > Chordata > Aves > Strigiformes > Strigidae > Strix > Strix aluco. The sequence goes on from NC_133935.1 coordinate 25,466,705, forward strand.
TAATCTTAAACCAAACACTCCTCAACTTTATTAAACTTCTAAATGTTACCATAACGTTTCTGGTACAAAAAAACCTATTTCGTCCACGCAAGTGCTGCTGAATTCACAAAACAAAACAAAAAAAAAATATGTACGAGCTCATTTAAAAAAACTAACACGTTAAAACAACGAGGATTTACACAAGTCAGACTGTGGGCAGCATCCCGCTCTGGAGGACTGGTTTCGCACCCGTCCTCGGCAGCGGCTGCTGGGGCACGCTGAACCCCCCCGGGCAGAAGCCACGGCCGGCCGCAGCCTGGGACAGCCCAGCGCGGTGGGCCCGGCTTAAGGGCCCGCATCCTATCTTTAGCTTGGCAGAGAGCCTAAGGGGCCGAGGACGGCTGCACGACCGCCGGCGAGGGTCGGAGAAGGGGAGCTCGGTGCACGCCCGCGGGCAGGGGAAGGGAAGTGTTTCCTACCTGGGCCGGCCCCTCCTCTGAGGCAGAAGTCCAGGGCCCGCTCCGCGCCGCGCCCGGGCCCGGCCGCGGGCTCGCTCCGAGGAGTGGGGATGATGCCCGCACGGCGCCCTAAACTGGATCTGGCGCGGGCGCCTCCGGCCGGGCGACCTCCATGCCCCTCCGCCCGCTTCTTCCGCCGCCGGTTCCGCGGCGAGCGCGGGGCCCGGCTCCTGCCTCCGCGCCCGGCGCCCGCGGGGGTGGGAGAAGCGGCCGAAGCCCCCCCCGCTCCGCCCACCCCTGAGGCCGCGAAACCCCCACGCGGCCACTTACGCCGCTGGCACAACGGCTCCCCCCAATGCTGGCGGGGGGAGCGCCTCTCCCCTCACACCTCCCCGGCCGCGGCGGCCACCCGGGCCACGGCCTCACTCACCCCCCATGCCCGCCCCGGCCCCACCCCTCGGCCCTTCCGCCTGGGCGCGGGCCGCCCTGCCACGAGACGCCGCACGGGCGCGCGCCCCTCTTCCCCCACGGCACGAAAGATGAGGACGGGGGGGGCCCGCGAGGCCGGCAACCTCACGAGACGCCAGAGAGCCCGCCCCCTCTACCGCCTGTCCCGCTAGGGGGCGGGCTTTGATGTCGGAGATAGCCAATAGGGAAGCGAGGAGGAGGGTCGGGAGCTGGGGAGGTGTCTCGAGAGAGAGCCGGGGACGGTAGCATGGCGTTCTCTCGCGAGAGCGGCGGGCGGGTGTGTGCTCGCCCGGTGCTGCTAGTGGGTAGTGCGGCCACCTTCGCCTCACGCCGCCCCGCCCATTGGCGGGGACGCCCCTCCTTCGCTTCCCCCTGCGGCTCGCCGCCATTTGGCAGTGGGGCGGGCCTGTCGGGGCTTTACCCCCGGCGCCGGGCGCTGTCGAAGCCGCTGGTCATAAGTGAGTGGCGTGAAGCGGGGAGAGGGCCTGTGGGGGATGGGAAGGGGATGCAGTGGAGGTGCCGCTGCCGCCGGGCGGTTGGGAGCCGAACAGGCTGGCGTTGGGGCGCGCGGGGAGCCCCTGGGCCGTGACGTCACGAGGGGTGAGAGGGAGCAAGAGGAGGGGGAGAAACAGCTCCCCCCTCTCACACCCCTGTGTCACGGCAGGTACCGGTGTCGCGACAGTCCTGACTGGCGTGCCTCAGCATCCGTTCTTGCGGCGGGGAGAGGCTGGAGGCAGCGAGTAGGCAGTAGGGGAAGCCGCAGGTCTGTTCGGCTGCAGCGGTGGCACCGTTTATGGGCCGGACCTGCTCGCTGCGGGAGGCTCGTTGTTTGTCCTGTGCTGCTGGAAGTGGTCCCGGCGCCTGGTCTGCCTGTGGGACTCTCTTTTTAGGCAGGCAGTGCCCGTGGCCTGTTGTACCCAGCCTAAAACTCTTAGAAACTGCAGCGAGGTTCAGCGTTGCAAAACGGGTAACTGTGGAGAGGGAAGAACCCGGGCATTAAGCCATGGGAAAAGGGAGTTTTCGGTAAGGATATAAAAGAAAGACAGAAAACTAGAGGAGGGCTATAGTTGTGCAAAAATCTTTATTCTTTGGTGGTGGTGGGTTTTTTTAAGAGCAGCCAAATTTCATAATGAAAACAATTAGTAAATAGCAGGAAGTGACAGGAAATGAATATATAGTAGCAGTCTTGCTATGTTTGAGTTGTTGCTCTTCGTACCTGTTGACCCTGTTGGCAAAATCGCAGACTAGCAAATGCATTTGCATCTGGGCATCTCTTGTAGGGTAGAGTTCAGGAATCATGAAATTTGGCTACTATAGTCCTCATGCTCATAAAAAAAAATATATATATATAATAAGAATTGCTTTGAATCAAATATATTTGATTAATTGGTTAGGTTTTCTTCCCCTAAATGTCCAGATTAACTCACAGATTTAGATCTATTTTAGAATAAGACAAGACAAATGTATTGTTTTTCATAGGCAGCCAGACGACCAACTAGAGAGAATTTTAAATTCCAAGGGTTAGGGCCAGTGTCTTGCCCAAAGGAATCCTAGTCAAGACTTAAATTACCATGATGGAAATAATGATTGTCCTTTTTGAGGTACAAATCCTGCCTGAAAACAGGAGGTTGCCTCTGGCCCGCTGAAGCTGCTGTGCTGGCAGGGTGGATAGTCACTGCAGATTTGTGCAGCTGCACTCCATGCAAGGCACACACCTGTCTTCCCCAGCTCATATGCTGTGAAAAAAGAGCACCGGTGGCTTTGCTACAAATGAGTTTCTTTTTATCTTGTGTGGTTGGGTTGGGTCAAAATGAGAAAGTGCATGGGAGGGTGAATATGTACCATGTTTAAAAATTTATGTTGATGTATACAAATTATGAGGTGTTAACTGTATTGTAGTCTGACTGCCAAATGTGTTCCCAGCTCTTGGAGAGGCCTGAGAGGCTTTGTTTATACTGGCTAGAGAATTCATGACCCATGAATTGAGTTAAAGACTGCTCTTCAAATTCTCCTTAAATATGGGTCCGATTGAATCGTTACAGAAATTAAGTTAAAGGTCATCTTTTATCTGTGATATTTTTGTGGTCCAATAAGAATCTGAGATCAGAATTGGAAGGAGAAATGAGGAGCAAGAAAGCAGATCCTTAAAAACAATGCAGTATGATTATATAATATTATATAATATACATAATATGAAAAAGAGCTCAAACTGCTTAAAGCAGAGTGAATAAATTAACTACCCATGATAACACGCTGGCGTGATGAAGAACTTGACTTGATACCTCAAATACATATATACATCATATGGAAGTTAAAATGAAAATTCTAGCTGATAAACAGGAAGGAATTAGCATTATGAATGTCTACAGGAAACTTGTACGTGCCAAAATGCTGATGCTTTTGGTAACACATGAATCACAGAAAACACAGGTTAAAACAGTTGTGCTCTGTGCATACACGAAGCTCACTTTCTGAAGCTCCTTTATCAGTAAACAAGTCTCAACCTTTCTGTGATGGTGGTGTCCCTGAAACACCCTTCTTCACAGGGAAAGTAAACAAAATGCTTTTGTATTACATGTGCTCCTAAGAGCAGAGGGAGCAGCTAATGAAGTTACCAAATTAAAATGCTTTTGAGGGGTTAGACTTCGCAGGACGTTCTGGGTGCACAAGAACTCTTGAGAGAGAACATTCCAAACTCTGCTGCTGTCTTGCTTAGTTTTCCTCCACCTGCATGAGGGCAGGGTATTCCTGTTTGTAAAACTTTTGAGGGGAATGGTGGAATTTCTGGTGTTTGGAATATGTCTACTACTTACCTGGGACAGTGGGAAAAGGTCAGTTGAGGAAAATGTGAGGATTTCTTTAATCTTGGCTTAAAGATCCTAGGCTATGATTTGTAAAGGTGCCTAAGAAAGTTAGAAAATCAACTTGGAGAAATTTTTTTTCCTGTAGCTCAGGAAAGGCTCACTGACCTTTTATGCTTACAAAAATCTTTCCAAATGGCCTGGCTAAGAAATGGATTTAGTTGATTCAGTACCTTAGAATGTTTTCTGAAACAAATATTAAACCTTATATCAATAAGGGCCATAACTACAATAAACCTCTGTCATTGCTGTCTGATTACTGAAGGAGTTTAAGGAGTTCAAGTAAATTTCCTTTTCAGTGGAAAAAGTGCAAGGTTTCTTAAAAGAAAAACTTAGGCTGAAAAATCTCAGTCTTGAAACTTAATCTATCAAGCATGAACATGAAAAAATTCAGTGTTAAGGCCTGTATTTTGAAAATGCTGGTACATACAAGCATTGTGCAAGTTTAGTAATTTTAGCAATAGGTAATTTCTGCTAACAACTACTCCAGTGAGAAGGCTGGTATTTTAACTATGCAGTCAGTTCTTTTTCTTAGCTAAGTTGCTGTCTTCCTCTATCCTGCTGCAAATTTTACAGCTTCATTCTGTGCACTAATGTTTGTGTTCATTTATAGACATGAAGAAAACACAAGCCTTTAGTTTTCTGAATTTTCCTTGAGTAATCTTCTCTACTCTGTCAGTTTGAGCTGTTCCTTCTCTGCTGATTTAATTCATCAAAATCTTCACCCCACTGTAGTCCTTTGGCATTCTCTTTTGTGCTGGATTTATGCTTCTCAAATATCTTGAAGTATATCTGACTGGTAGGAGGGCACATTTAAAAAAAAAAAAAAGTAGCATTGAAAAATGAAATAGTTAATGTAATATTTTTTTCTCCACTACTTACAGGAGGACATGCACTGCTCAGTTTCCATATGTTCAATAGTCCTCCTTTTGCACTTTGTCTTGTGAGGATAGTATCAATATACTAAGTTTACTTTCATTTCCTTGCTCTGATAGATGGTCTCAGCAGCAATTAAAAAGGAGGAAAAGGAAAGGCAGACTTTAGCATATTTTTAAGATATATCATTTTTTCCTAGTCCTAAAAGACAACAAAATGTCTGGATGTTTCTGAGAGAAAGGTTGTATTCAGCTGCTTTAGACTAAAAAAGTAAATTGTGTGTATATATCCCATAGCTGTTCTCTGTATAGCAAACAGGTGGTGTTGTGAAAATAATACATTTCTAATCTTTAGAAATGAGTTGCACAATTGAAAAAGCCTTAGCAGATGCGAAAGCACTGGTGGAACGGCTAAGGGAACATGACAATGCAGCAGAAGCTCTTATTGAACAGACTACAGCTCTTAACAAGCGGGTTGAAGCAATGAAACAGGTTTGTTTTCCAACTTTGTTTACTCCATTAACAGAACAACTTGGAAACACGTAATTTAAAATAATTTGTGTGCTACTGTAACAATGTAGAATCAGTATGTTATTTGGATAATCCTTTAATACCACGCTAAGTATTTTTATTATAGGTGTGACTGATCTAAAAATAGGTTGTTTATATATTTAGTTTGATCCTGTGAAGTTGTTTTCTGTTATTCTAACTTAAATATAAAAAACTAGCATTTATTTGAAGAACACTGGTAGAAATGGGGTTGGTATTTTACAAACCATTCTGTGGTGTCTTGTGTTTTGCTCTTCCATTAAATGCTACTTGTTTTATTAAGTTCAACATGCACATTTAATCATACAGAGGCCCTGTCATGCTTTCTTCTGTTCAGAATACTTCATCTTTTCACTGTCTCCTTTTGTTTCAAAGTAGCTTCCTAGACTTTTTTGTGAGTCTGATGTTAAGCTATTCAAGGCATTTTGTTAGATTGAATGTGACTTTCACTAGAGAATTTCTGGGAAAACATAAAGGTGTGTACTGACTTTCCATATGGGAGTTCATCCTGTCATTTTAATAGAACACAGGACATGTTAATGGGCCTGTAAAATAATAAAATCCTGCATGTGCTTCATCCCTGTAAAACTAGTCATGCAGAGGCTTCATAGCTTCAAATCAAGAAATTTACTCAAATTTACTCATTTGTGGAGAGTCAGGATCCATTCAGTCAGTCTATGTGACTTGCACCTTGTGGTTTAAGGTATTGGGAAGTCACAGTAAATACCTAGAGGTTAATACCTCAAGGTTTTCCTTTACCATATGCATATCAGTTTTAAATTACTTGATGGTGAATTTGGCCTGCATTCATTGAAGGTTAAATAATGCCCACTACACACATCAGAGGCATGAAACTTGTTTAAAAACAAAGGTGATACTTTTGTGTTTGTAAAGGGCAGTATGTTAGCAACACCTTCAGAAGTGTGTTTGCTTGTTTGATACTATCATTTAAAACCAAGTATTATCTTGCTGGTTACAGACTTTTGACAGTAGCACTGGTCCGTTGTGACTTGCTGAGTAATGCTTGCCTTCAGTTACTCAAATATGTTGTGGGTTTTTTTAATAATTAGTACCAAGAAGAAATTCAAGAGCTCAATGAAGTAGCAAGACATCGCCCTCGGTCTACATTAGTGATGGGTATCCAACAAGAAAACAGACAGATTAGGGAATTGCAACAGGAGAATAAAGGTAAAATGTGAATATTCTATGCTTTTCAAGTTCCAGCCTGCACCACTGGAATCAGTCAGACTTTTACCATTGATCTATTCTCAAAAAATTCTTGAAGAAATTTTTTCTTCTAGTCTCAATTTGTCAGTTTAACTGATCATAATATGATTTAATAAAGAGTCCTAATGTCCAACCACTGGGACTATGATTAACATAAAGGGTTGTGGAAAATTACTTTTTCAGTCCTTATCTAATGTTCATCACAGGTGAGGACATAAATAGACCTTAATTTTGCAATATAGATACCTATTTGGAAATGTGTTTTCCCACTGATAAAAATAACTGATTTAGCAGCAGTCAGGATAAGGTGTAGTGTAAGTGCAGTAGTATAATTCCTTCTGGAATTCTGTACACTAGGAATATACTGTTCCTCCTGGAATACCTAAGGTATTCTAACAGTCACAATCAGCAAAGGAGTCGGTGATCTCGATTCATAGGAATCTTGTCTTATCTCGGGAGTTATTTGTCTTTTGACTTAATATATTTTGAACACAAGTGGTTTTTAACTCTTACTTTACCAAGCTTCAGATTAAAACAAATCTGTAAACTTCTTTCTAGCTTTTGTACAGTGTTGCCTATAGTGGCTAAAGCTCTTCAGCTACACTGAAGATGACTTATGTCAGCTAAAGGGACTGAATATGAAGTCATATTAACAAAAGACCTTCTGTTTCTGATTGAACAAGAATCTTCCCAGGGCAGTTACTACTGAAGACATTTGAAGAGCCTACGTAGATTTTATGGTGCAAGGAGAGGGGACACTCAATTAAGCGTTTATTTTAGTTTTCTCATGCTGAAGTACTTTTGCATTTTGTTTCAGTTCTTCTCTGTTAAACTTTAACTGAATTTAAAATTATATTGGTAGAACTACGCACATCTCTTGAAGAGCATCAATCTGCTTTGGAACTCATAATGAGCAAGTACAGAGAACAGATGTTTAGGTTGCTTATGGCAAGAAAAAAGGATGATCCAAGTATAATAATGAAGTTAAAAGAGCAACATTCCAAGGTAACAACTTCATTGGTTTTTTACCTTTGTTTCTCTAGTTAACAGTTAAGTTAGTTTGTAGTGGATCAGTTCAAAGCTTACTTTGTCTCAGCTTTTTACATCGTTGTACTAACAAGTTCTAATTTTTATAATTCAGTCCATGAAACATGAACAGGAAACTTGATCAGTCGAGTAAGACAACCTTACTAGCTTCTCATTTATTTAAGCTTTTAACAAGTAGCATTTCATTACTGTATCTACTTAATTTACTTTTGTTTCCCATCGGTCTTTATACTGTGGTCTTCGCAACTGCCCTATTATACTTCCAGATGCCCTCAGATCTCAGTAATAATCAGACATTTAGACTGTCTTTAACTTGTGCTTGTGACTCCAACAAATAATTAGCAAACCTGTGCTTACTGGAGAGAGTAGAAGTAAGCTTTTTAAATTCAATATTCAAATTTTTTCCCCTAAATATTGTAAATTTTAAAAAAATATTTTAAAAGCCTTTTGAATATCGAATAACTGAACATGCACTTCTCTTTCCTGCTTCAACCCTTGGTTCTTTCAGTACTGATCAGGATTGCTAAGTAGAATCCAGGGCAGCCTGAGATGTTTGAAGGGTGGTATTCAGTGTGCTTCATTTTATGGCTTTTGAAAACTAGAAAAACAAGTGCCATTAAGCAACATTTTTGTAAACTATCATGAGTGAGGTATATATGAGTATTCAGCAGCTTCATATAAGATTAATATATGCTTTTATAACATTAATATATAGTTTAGGCTTTTTTAATGTATTTTCAGGAAAATTCATTGTTCTAGGTCACTAACAGATCTAAACAGGAGCTTTCTAACAAAATATTAGATTACATTTTAAATGAAACGTAATCAGAGAACAGCGTAACTGTGTAGACAAACATTAGTTCTAAGTGTTTAATAATCTTTGACCTCAACAAACTAAGTCTGCAAAGCAGAGTTAGGGTCTGCATACTGGGAAAACAAAGTTTAAGAATTTGATGCTTTCTTATCTTCTTACAAAGTCATGTGTATGTAATTAGTGCCATTGAAATCAGTGGGACTACTTAGATTGGTGTGAAAAAATGTACTGGATTAGAACGATATCTTTAACAAACTCCTAAAAAATGACAGGTATATATCTTTTTCAAAAGAAGTTACTTTAGCCTATAGTATAACATCTTACCACTTCAGGAGTACCAAGACAAGATGGTAAAAATATGTCTGTCCTGAAATGGACTTTGAAATTTCATTTCACTTCTATGGATTAAAAGCTTGGGGTTAAAAAAAAAAAAAAAAAAAGAACAGGAGATTTAGGCTTCAACATTTTGGTTAAATATGATCCCACAAGAATGCCTGATGAAAAGGGTTTATCACCCTTAACCTGACACTTAGGATTTCTGGAATTTCATTACTTATTCTTCTGATCAGCCTTGCCTTCACATTCAGTAAGACTGTACAATCTTGAAGCAGTTTTTAAATACTTCTCTTGTTAACTAAAAAATCCATCATACCTAAGGAATTAATCTCGCTGTTTCTGGTAATTACTGTTTTCTCAAGCACCAGCTATTAACTTTAATGCCTATTTACAAAAGATTATTACAAAATCATTGATTTCTGCAGATCAACAAGCACCTCCTTTAAATAGTAGACTGATTTCTTTTAGCAGTGTTGTATACAAGAGAAAAGTGTGTCTTGGTAGTAATGACCCTGATCTAAGTGTGCTGTTAGAATTTACTCAGCTAAAACAAGGCCTAAAAACACATGTGGCTTTTTTTTTTTTTAACTCTTCAGAGAAAAAAAATCAATGTATGGCAAGCAAAAAGAAGAAAGGTACAAAGAGTGGTCACAGATGTTTGAGGCTATCTTCATAAAGAAACACTTGCATTGCATTCTTTGGTATTACAGCATTTACTTTTTACACATTGGCCTTCCAGAATAGAACCTTACAGTTTTGTGTTAGCATCTGATCTAATGTTAGTGACATTGGAACAGGCACTAAATCATATTGATCAAGAGACCACATAAGATGGCAGAATAGGAAGTAGAGAGGACAGCGGTGTATCTAAAAACCACTAACTCCTTTCCAGCCCTCTCAAGGGTACATCCTTGCCAACTCATTCTTTTACCACTGATCACAGCTTCTTTTCAAGCTAAACTTAGTTTTTCATTGCAAAAATGTTTCATGTAATCACCTTCATTGGAAACTGAGAAGAAAAAATTTACAGCAAGTTCTACAACCCCACCCACCCACCACTGTGAGTGAGTATTTAATGAGCAAACAGCTAAGCTATAGTTTTGGCAATTGGAATGGCAGAGAGGGAAGGATGGAAAGGGCTGATGTTCATGTTAGTAAAGTATGTTTGTTTGGGTCAAAAAAAGCTTATGATTCCAAATGAGGCAGTTCTTTATGGTAGTTTAATCATTTCTGGTAGTTTAAAGGCAAGCTGATCATCTACTAGATGACGGACCTCCAGTGAAATTCATAATTTAAAGGTGGGATGTAACTTTAGTCTATACTGTTCTTCATTTCAGTCCTACTGCTCTGCTTTTCCTGATACTAGTTAGTAATTGTTGTGAATCTTGTCCGAAGGTCAGGTCAGATATGGATAGGCTGGCATGATAGTAGAATTGGAATGAAAGAAAAGTTGAGGAAAAGACAGCAAAAAATAAAATCTTCTGAAAATACCATTAAAATATTTGGCCTAGTTGAACAGCATCGAATGCCAAAGGCATAGGCTCTTCATCTAGATCTGCAGGGGAAAAGAAGTAGTGACCCTTTAAGCATTTCCTGCTGCTAGGTTGACCAGCAAGAAAATAAACTGTCACCTGAACCAACGGGGTTCCAGTAAGAGTGAAGATTATCTAAAAATCTAGCTTCCTTGCAAAGGCTGTTATGCCTCTGTTAATGGCTCCTATCATCCCACTCCTCGTGGAATGGCACAAGAGCAAACCAAACTACTGCTCTTTTTTTAGACTCTTTGAGTCTTTCAGTGAGATGTGGTAGTTATTTATAATAGGGAAGTACCCTCCTAGCATTAATGAACAGACACAAAGATCAGTCAGGACACAAAAGTTTTTCTTGCAGTTCAACAAGGATAAGGACCTCTGAATTCCACATCTCAGATAAGCTGGAATTGGAAGCATATTCAAGCACAAGTATCTAAAAAAAGAGCAAATGACAGATCTGAGTTCCCTAATATATGACATAGCAAGGATGACCACTTCACCTGGTCTTTTTAAGAGATGAATGCCTACCCCTGGGCTGGTACTGGCTATACCAGATTTAGGATCAGGTTTCAAACAAATGAGAAGAACGTTGCATATCTTAGATGAGTTTAGTCTTTCTGTGTATCCAAAATGATATACATCAATTCCTACAACGCAGGAAGGTCTTGTCAGAGCAAGCATGTGACTAACTTGTAGCCATTTGGAAGACATGGAAGCTATGGAAGACAGTCATTTAAGCATGTTTTTTTAATTTAAAATTCTAATATAAGGGATTGCTGTGTGGCAAACCAGGTTTATTTAAATGAACAGGACAACAGTGGCTGCTGCAAAGTTATAGAGAGCTTGTTTTCTGAAATTTAGGTTTGTGTTCACATTTTTAACCAGCACATTTAATGCTTTGCTTATTTTTAATAATGCAGAAAATACATTACTAAAGCTGTCACTGTTTAATTTTTGTCTTAGGAGCTGCAAGTGCATGTGGACCAAATTACAGAAATGGCAGCAGTAATGAGAAAAGCCATTGAAATTGATGAAAAGCATGGCTGTAAAGAGCAGGAACGTATCATTCAGCTTGAGGTAACTATGAAGTCAAAACAGCAATGGCACAAATAACAAGGGAGTAAATGTTATCACAGTTATTTATATTGGGTTATTGTGTCTCTTATGAGTTACTGTATCAATCATACTGCTATTTTGTTACACTTCTCTTGTTGGAGGACTGTAAGTACTCTTCCCTACTGTAGCTTACTCAAGTCTTGCACGGGTGATACTTCATCACCAGAAATCAATGATTTGTACTTATACACTGGCTTAAGTTTTCTCTTTTTTTGAAGTCTATGTGAGTGTAGCAAAAAGCTAACAATACAAATTCATCCTAGTAAGTGTCCTGGTTTTGGCCAGGATAGAGTTAACTTTCCTTGGGCTGAGAGGGAGCACAGCTGGAGGGCCTGGATCAGTCATTGGAGTATTCCATATCATGTGACATCATGCTCAGTGTATAAAGGAGACACGTGCTCTCTCATTTCCTTTTCTGGTCAGCATGGTGGGATCTTCCGCGCAGTTGGGATCACTGCTATGGGTGGGCTACGTACCAGTCACCAGTTGGTGAGCAACTGCATTGTCTATTACCCATTTGGATTTGCTATTTTTACTGTTGTTTTGCTACTATTACTAATTTTTTTTATCCAATCTATAAATTTTCTTTTTTTTATGTCCCTCCCCTATTTCACCAGGGGAGGGGGGGGGGAGGGGGGAAGTAAGCAACTGCCCACATGGTAATTGGCTACCAGCTGAGTTCAAACCACAACAGTAAGACACTAGGATGCAAATACTACCCACACCTTTGGCTTTTAAATTTTTATTTTATTTCAGTAATAATCTTGTGCCTTCAGGGGATTTCTCAGTTGCTTAGCATTGGAGGATCAACACTATTGCTCTTTTAAGTGCTAGCAAAGCAGTTCATTGTGGGGCAGGGTTTGTGGAAAGAATGGGAAATATTTTTGAAATGCAACATTTTAACTTAATTACCCTTTTCTTGCCCATCTTTGTGTTTGATTTTTTTTTTGATGCTTAATGCCCATTCAAGAGAGCAAGAGGGTCAGAAACCTAATATTCTTAGTTTTAGAAGGTAACATAGCACTACCTGACCACAAATCAGTATTCTAAACCTTATACATATGTTTGGAGTAGAGGGGAGGAGAGTTATTAGTGTGGTTGTGTTGACTTCTTTCTGGAGTTCTATTAAATACCTTTTTCTTTCTCTGGTTATAGCAAGAAAACAAAGGCTTGAGAGAAATTCTTCAAATAACTAGAGAATCATTTCTGAACCTCAAGAAAGAAGATGCATCAGAGAGCACATCTCTGTCAGGATTAGTAACAAGCAGTGATTTGAGCCTGAGGAAAAGCTAAAGACTATGGAAGTCAACAAGCTTCAATTGCACACTTTACAAATGGATTATCAGGGGTCACTTGTCAAGCACTTGTTACTGAATAGGGCACCAGCAAGCTAATGCATCTTAAACTCCAGTTTAGTGGCTTTTATATTGTGTAAAATAAATAAAAATTGGTATTCTACAAAAACCTTAGTGACAGATTAATTGCCATAGATCTAACTTCAGTAGGAAATGGATTAATGCACTTGCTGAATTAGGAATTACTTTTATAAAGTAATTTTGCAGATAAAAGACAAGATTTCACATGATTTATATAAATTATTGCTCATACAAAGTTTCAGTACACCTATTATATAATAAAGGTAAGATTTAAAGTCTGATCTCTGGCTAAAAAGTTATAACTTATGAATATGCTTTGTGCATGGTCCACATTACATTTTTTTCCTTTTAGTAAGTTTTTAATAAATTCTCATTTTGCAACAAACCTGTTTAATAGAAAGGGTACATAGGCAGCATAAAACTTAAGGATTTCTGTTATTTAGCCACAGGGCATCCTGTTCAAATACAAGGCCAATTGTTTAGACATAAGCAATGCTTTTACAGTTCAATTTTTTAAAAAAATTGAACAAGATTCTTTAAAATATGTACACTTAATTGTATTTTCAAAACATGAGAAGAGCTGATCCCACTTTAGTGCTTTCTGGAACACAGGTAGTATAGTATAATTCTGCCTTAGCTTTCACTTCTATGAGAGAAAACCAGGTTCAGTTCTCTGTAGGTAAGAAGCCACATTAGTCCCATCTATTTCTTCCCCAATGGCCTGCTGAAAAAACTTCCTAACTGGGAAATGGCAATTTGAAAGCACCCAAACAGCAGCAGCAAAAAGGTAGTTAGGGGAAGGAGGGAAAAGCTCTGTGGCAAAGATGGCAGCCTGCATGCCTGCAGTCAAAAAGTACTAGTCATCAACAAGGTTTTTAGGTAAGTTTCACATATATGTTACATTTGTACTAGGAAAAGTTTCAATATGCTATACGGACAGATAGACTGCTCACTTTTAATCCAGAAATACTTGCAGAAGTGAAAAGGAGTTGGTTTTCCTAGATCAAAGTACAGCTTGTATCATATGCAGATACAATAGAAGTGCTACATATGACAGGCTTGTAGTAAAGAGGTGCCAAAATAATTCGTATTTGGCTTTTGTTTATTAGACTATCACTTCTTAGTCAAGGCAGCAAGGACATTCTTACAATTGATGTATATCATCACTTTTTGGCCAGCATGTTACTGCATTCTTTACATGGAAACCATACTCAAGAAGCAGAGTCAAAGCTTTCAACCACAGAAAACTGTAGATCTACAAATGCCACCCACTGTTAAATATTTTAGCTGTTTAATAACTCACCTAGCAAAGTGAATTGAACTCCTAGTCTGAAATCAACTATTACTTAATCAAATTTGATTTTCAGTTACAACAATGCAAAAAGAATTAAGCACCAAGCACTTTTAAGTGTGTCAGTTTTAAATACAACTTGCTTTGATGTAGTACAGCTTCCCTGGGCTCAGGGTAAATACCCCACAGGTCTAAGGGTGAACTCTCCGTGGCCAGGGAGCCTAATATTTTTTGTTCTGTTGCTATCAGTTGCTGCCCCCCTTCCCATAATGCTTTTAAGAGAAAAAAATAGTGAAGGGGTGGGAAAGGAGTGTTTAGCAGAGACAATAAATGCCAGGTTTGAATTAACTAGTACATATGCTAGGAAATGCAGTTGAAAAGACAGGTAAATCAAGCTCTCCAAACTTTCACGGCATTTTTTATAAACAGCTGCTTCTCTTTCCAGAGCATCTTAGATGCTTCCAGGCTTAAGGATATATTGAGGACATTCATGTGCATGGGAAAAAAAGTCTTAAGCACTTCCAAACTTGCTAAATATTGGGGGGGAAATTTTTTGGGAACATTTTAGCTCAAGCGCAAAATATACTTGTCTGCTATTATTATCTGTAACACCTTGCCAATGCTTCTATAGATTTTGTATTTCTACTGTAGCTTGTAAGCTGGTGACTTAGTAGAAGCAACATCTTTTTTTAATGGAGTGTTTTGTTGTTGCAAAATTACAAGAACTTTTGGGTTCAGTTGATTAAGTTACTCTTTTTCAAAGTGTCTTTTCAGCCATTGACTGGTATTGGCAGTTATATCCATTTAATGCTGAATGCAGTTTCATGGCTTACTTTCTGGTTTGTCTTCCAAATACAATTTCCAGAGTTGTATAGCAGAGAAGGGTTGTTAGTCTGGGGCAGTTCTTTAAGGTTGCTCTATTATGAAATAATGCTTGATTAGTGTTTATTTTTGTAAATTAAGAAAATGTGACTTAATTTATCTACCCCTAGTCTTTGGGTTTGATATGTCTCCCCTGTCATTACCCTGACCTCATCACTTTAGGATTTCAAAGAACCTTCAGTGTGTGGAGTGACTGTTTTTCATTGCATACCTGTTATTTTTGTAATGCAGATAGCTTGAGAAGGATTTATGGCCAGAGTTGTGTACTGCACAGTAAACTTATTTTATCAATAAAGTTGACTGAAAAGATGGATGTCTTCATGATTAAAGCAAGGTACTGGATCTGAAGTGAGCCTTGTTAGTAACATATAAGAAAAAAACCCCATCATTTTCCATTTACTCACCTTATTTTTATACTTTAAGGTAGGCAGGCCAACTTCTAATGCTTTTATTCATGTTGCTATATAGTAGAAGAAAAAAATCCTCTGTAAAGTCTTAATTTTCTCTTGAAAAATTAACAATCACTTCTACACAGGCTGTTACTCATCTTTAAAATGAACCACTGGAACTGTTCACTGTTACAGAGGAGCAGCAAGAATAAATAAGTAGTCCACTGGGCTTTGATTTTTGGATCAAAATGTATTTTAGTACAGACAGGATGTACAGTTGTGGGTTTTCCTTGAAGATTAAAAACTTTGACTTAGTTTGAGCTCTGGGTTCCTTTCTCTGTGATAGGGGGGGTTACATTCATAAGCTGACAATGTAATGTTCTCTACTTCCCCATGATTTCTCAGAAGAGAAACTTGTTTTCAATATCATAAATTCTGTGTTTAAACATGGGTAATAAACGTTAAGTCATACATGCATGTAGCAGCTATTCAACTGAGGTAAAACTGAATGGCAGCTTGAAACTAGGGCTGTTTTGTACAACTAAAAGTTTAAATATCTTTGGCTTTTTAAGAGACATATAGGATTAGAAGATTATGTTAAAACACAGAACTAACGGCACTGTTTTCATGCAGAATTACATTACTAAGATATCTTTGTAGATACCCAAAATAAGATTTACATTGATTTAGGAAGTTTTCAGTTTTAGTTGGTAAACATTAAGCTTTAAAAGCACTTTTGTTGATTAAAAAAATAACTTCTAAATCTCCTAACTTGAGTGTAAAACATGCACTTGTTCTTCCTGGAGATATTGATGTCTGAGTACCTGGAGTATCTCACGATGATGGGTGGTTAAAGTGGCTAACAGAACACTTCAGTGCTGGTCACAGTAGGACAGGTTGTATACAGTGATGGTGGGAAGATGAGATAGGAGCAAAGGAAATTGTAAATTGGGAGTAAAGGAAGGTAGTAGAGGAGTAAGTTTTAACATTAGACAACTTTACCAGCCTTTTCAACATCATGCTGTTGGTAACACTTAAGTTCTGGAAGCAGCAACAAGCTACACACTGCCACCAGAGACCAAAGAAAGGTGAAAAAGCAACACGATGCCGTGGGAGCACCATTCAGCTGTAGGTGTCCAAAAGCTGGCAGCCACAGAAGGCATTGTCTCAGAGGGATTCCATTTAACCTGGTGTGCAAACAACACCATCTCATCATTGTCCTAGAAAAATCTCTACACTCTCCTGCACATATTCCCAGACCAGCACCCATGAACAAATGCCTGCTGTTACCACTTAAAGAGCAGAAAAGTAGATTCTCTGTAATGTCAGAGGACCTCTTGCCAAACTTACCCTCCCAGAGTACCAAGGTGTGCTGGGAGAACTGTGCACAGTACACAGCTGTTTGATACTGCACACACATACCTGGTAGAGGGGGAGGTCACATTCAGTCTCACCTTTTGCCCATTCCACTTTAATTTGCAACACAGTTGAATTTCATACTGATGACAGTAGAGCAGACTAATTTAAACAAAATTGTTTAGCTTTCATGTATTAAAGAGTGCTGCAAAATAAAACATTCTATTTCAGTGATGGTATGAGAAACAGTACTGATGTTCCTGCTGCCTGCAATCACCTCCCTTCCCCCAGACATGTTCGAATGTAGCAGCATAGAGTGCCTGTTGGGAGCCAGTGTGGTCACGCCTGGGTATCAGAGATCATTATTTCCCAAGTTCAGAAAACATTCACCTGACATCTAGAAGAAAACCTTATGCAACTGCTCAACATGGAGAGAGATGTTTCATAATTTCAGTCTTGGAAAAAGTACACGCTGACAACATTTACTCCTCAGACACAAGATAGGGAACAGTGGCACAAGGGAAACAAGCAGAACTCCAATTGCAGTCCCTTTCCCTAAGGTGAAGCTTTACCTTTTTTAAAGAATGGCAGAATGAATAATTTCCCTACAATCTTCTCACCACCAAAAATAGCCATCCTCAAATGGATTTCTTAAGGTATCTCACCAGTGAAAAGCGTTGGATACAGTTTTGAAAATTCAGTTGTTGGAAGCTCAAACAATACGACACACTAAATGGATACAGGGCAATCAGTGTCTTCAGTTTTCCAATGCTATGCTCAGGAACACGGTAAACAATTTTTTAAATGAATCATCATATGCAACTCATTAAATTACTGGTTAATCAAATGGCAGCTGCCTCCTACGATATACTCCATCTGTGCTTTTTTGCTTTCTACGTATGGCTTTCCCCAGATCCTCTTTTTTATTCAGGATAAAAAAAAATGAATCCAGCTCATTTTAAGCACATTAGATAATCTGTTGTTACACCAGAAGGCACTAAGGATAATGTGGAAAAGTTGCAACAGGTGCTTCTTCTGACAAGGCAGACTTGTGAAAACTCAGTTCTGAAGCTGGTAGGTGAGTTGTACACAACTGTTTTCTCCTGCCACTCCCTCTCATCCCCAAGATGAGCAGATTTATTGCTCTGTTTTGAAGCTGTCTTCCCCCAGCATGCATGAAAGTATAAAGCCTTGCATACTCAAACAGGAGACAGCTGTCTGCCTATAGCTACATGTTAGCAGACAAGGTCTAATATCAATTTAAAAAAATTATGAACAACAAGCAGCTGCTTGAACAAATAAAAATGTTATTATAGCTATTGCTTCTAATGAAATCTGAAATACCAAAGCCTACTAATGAAAGGTGTGGGAGGGGACAGCCTAACCAGATGAATATTAACGAAATTCAAATATATAGGTAGGGATGTATCGATGCATCTCAGCCCGAGTTAGAACAGGTTGGCCTAATGCTTATAACACTTACCTTCTGTAGGATATTTACTTACCCGAAGCTCAACGCTTCCTATTGCTGACCATTCACTGGATAAACTGATCAGAAACCAAAGTTACAATGAAGCCCACCACAAGTACCACTGCAAAGATCACAGGCAAACCCTACAGCATGCTGCTGCTAGGTCTTAAGGAACATAAAAACCTCAGAGACTTAGTGAAAAATGCACATTTTAAGATGGGGCATATTGATTTCTTGGGAGGGGTTTCCTGTTTTTCAGAAGCATTTTCAGATCAAGGACAGAGTGAAAGCTGAAGAGCCTCACTGGGGTGAGAAGTATCAGTGAAAACTTACAAGAGGAAGGCTTTGGGAAGGCCATTTTTGCATGTGTTCCAGGTTAGCATAAGAGACAGATACAGAGGGAACCAAAGAACTTTCTTAAGCCTTACGTATTTCTTTTGCTATTGCAAAGAAAAGCAAAGACTGGGTAAGAGTAACTTGGCACTAGTTCGGGAAACAGGAAGGAAGATGTCATGGATGAGCAATAGCTACAAGATCTGCAGTGCTGAAGGGATGATTTTAGAGGTCTTGACCCAGCCTGCTGCCTAGACACTACAAGCCAAAACACACACCTCGCACTTCAGGGTTAGGAGCAGGAGTGTGCTAACCTAGTCCCTTAAAAATTACAAAAGGTTAAAACAATACATTAGGGCCTACTTAAGTAGATCTGATAGAGGAAGAGAATGTTTCCTTTGTGAGCAGAGCTCACCAGGAGCTGCAGAGCTGACAAGCTCACCCAAGAACAGCAGAACACAGCTCAGTCTGAGAGCAGCAGCAAGGAGTGGATCTCACGTTGGACATGGGAGAGACCAGAGCAGAGACAAAGGGTCCCATTCTTCCTGCTGCAACAGACAACAGCCAAACTAGAAACTTTCTCTCCTACCCAAACCCAATGGCACCAGAGGTCACTGCAGTTGGCTGAGCTTCATGACTAGGCCCCGCTAAGAGTATCAGCACTTTTACCACTACAACCTACCTGGTTAGTCAAGTTCAGTCTTCAGCCTCTAATTACAAATAAGCACATCCTCCTGAAGAGTTACTGATGTCTTGTGCCATATAATAACAGGATTTTGGTCCTCAAGTGATTTTACACAAAACATTGCTTTACCCTTTGTTTTGGTATCCAGTTGCCTGGGACAGTTTCATACAGATTTGGCAATGCCCAAGTGCCTCAGACACAGGAAAACAAACCAGTTTGAAAGCAAGCCACCAAACAAGCCAGGTCACGTTAGAGTGTCTCTGACAGCAATACCAGAAAGATGTCTTCCAGTTAGTGTATTTCACAGGACTGAGGTTTTGTTTCAGACTGGCACTCCACAGTTTGCATTCTGCTTAGGCTTCCCAAAGCCAGGCTTGCAGCCACAAATGGTAGTGGTGTTAAGCAAAGACATTTTCTCAGAAGCCTCCATCAAGGGTTTTACATAATACCCAGCAGCTGGGCCCCCAAAATGGCTTCAAGTGCTTTATAACCTGATGTATGCAACATTTCTACCAACCAGTTGAGAAGATATAAGAACAATGACTAGTACCTTTTCCTCTTACCAAGCACTAGGAGTATGGACTATTAATTGAGAAGATCTACACCACACCCTTCCTCCCAGTAAGGAAAGCCACTGGCATAGGATACGTAACTGCAGAGATGACAAAGGAATATTTATTTTGTGGGCCTCTTCTATATTTTCCTATAACTTGCTCCCAAATCAAAATGCAAAGCTTAAGAGAGGGGAGTTTCTCTTCCTCTCCTCCAAAGTACACCTATGGAAAGCATGATTTATTTCTATTTTCAGTCATGCTTTCTGAACATTTGGGGAAGCAGAAAGGCAAGCTGCCTTACACATGCAGCGCTCCATGAAGCAGTAGTCAAGCTGGGTTTGTGCTTTTAAAGTGAGGAAGGAGACACAAGAACAAAGGAAGATCCATTTCTCTGAAAAAAAATAAAACCACAGGATCAGTGTCCTTGAGTCCACTTGTGCCACACCTTGTTTAACTGCTAAGAAAAATTAGTATGGGTGTGAGAGTGAGGGGAGGAGGAAGTTTCTCCTGTGGATTTGAGGCAGGACTGGAACACATGCAGACCTAGGAAAGCTCTAGAAGCAGTTAAGACAAATATCACAATGTGATCGTTGCAACATTACTACAGTGCAGCAAAGACTGTAGAAAACTCAGTGAAAGAGGTGTACTGGAGCCGTCATGGCAGAATTCTCTACAGCAGGAGGAAGCAGATGATCATCATAGTCCAGAAAGCTTCAGCTTACCTGAAGCTTCAAAACACCTGATTTTACAGGGGAATCACTACCTAGAAGAAAGTAGTTTAGATTTCGATTCCCCAGGAATGTCAGCTAGCATTATTTTAAGCTAGCAAGGTAGTGCAGCTAACATAGCAAGGCAGTAAATGCTTCCAATGAGATTCTGCAGTCAGAACAGAAGCATGGCAGGGTAGGATCCAGTTTTCCTTTTCCTTTCTCAGAGGGTACATAAAAAAAGCCTTGAAAATTACCCCTTCAACACCCCTGTGGATCAATTAGTGTATTCTGATTATTATCACTGTTACTCACTATGGCTTACAGAATATGGAAGAAAATTCCCATGCCATCTTTTAGCAGTAATAAAAAAGAAAATCTCGAAGTCAGTATCTCAGAAAAAGACTTCAAAGCCCAGTTCTGCCATAGACTTCCTATATGATCTTGCAGCCTAGTTTCCAGTCAAAGAGCGGATGACAACCATTCCTTTGTTCTCTAGAACCTTGTCTGACAAAGCTATACAAAAAAGCCTCTTTGGATCATGCACTTCCCCACTAGCTTCACACAAAACATAACCACACTCAGCCCCTGGGTGTCACTGCAGCTACAGTAAGTACTTGCAACAGGTCAGCTAAGCTCCCCGCCTCATCCTCACCCCTTGAGGGACTAAATTTTTTTCAAAACAAACTTATCCCTACAACACCAAAGGCAGAAACTAAGTTGTAAAAGCATCACTGAATTCAAAGAGACCCCTTTAGTTCCAACATTCTTTCAAAAGACATCTTTATTATAAAAGATACAGAAAATTAGAGTTAAACTTGTTTCTTCCACAATGTTAATCACAGCAGTTATAAAAACCCCAAAGTAAACATGTTTAAGAACATTTGTGTACCAAATAAGTGTTTGCTACTTGCCATTAAATACGGCAAAGACATGCTCAGTATCAGTGCGGTAAAGGGCTGTTGGCAAGCATCAGCCTGCCAGAGGTCAGGGACAGAGCTCCTCCTTTATCCCCATGTGCCATGAAACAGCACTGTGAAGCAAGACTCAAATTGCAGGATTTCAGTCTTGCTCTGCTGTTTGAGGCAGACATTCCAGCTCCAAGCAATCATGGGATTTGTCTCTCTAAACATCAGATGAGCTCAGTCACCTCAGATACTATGTCATTAAGCTTTCACTCCTTGAAGAAAAATGGCTGGTAATGGAGTATTTTGAAGTCATTGATTCTTTTCTATTGCCAGGGTGTTTTAAGTTTCAACTAAGTTTCCATATAAAGTTCTTTTGCCAGTTTCCTTATGAAGAGTTCTTTCTTACGTACTTACTGTCAAGAATTTAAAGTGGGGCCCAAGAACTTAAGTTTCCACCACTAGGGTGTTCCCTCATGGTAGTTCCATTCCGGTACTAGAACCAGCCACTCCCCTTCAGACAGGACTACACACTTCACTGCCCACACTGAAGGTACAAAGATAATGAGAAGAAGCAGCAGGAAGAGCCACCACAACCTGTAGCGAGATACAGGATGCAAGACTTCAATCATCATCTAATGCATGACAGATCACCATGTAAACACTGAGCATGAAGACCAAGACTGGGTATGGGGTGCCCCCCAGGGCAGGTAAAACCAAGGATTGCCTCAGGACTGCTTGTGCATTTCTGTGAGTCAAAACCACAGCACTCCAGTTTCCATTCTGAAAATGGATGTGTCGTTTTTAAGGAAGCAAAGCCATCACACAAGATCACAATCTTCCACTGAACGCAGGAGTGGTCCCTTATCTGTTTTTATACTGCATTCTGCTTTGGGCAGATGCAATCCAAATTGGTAAGGAACACATTTGGTCAGCAAGGATCCCAGCCAGTATTTTGCTAGCTGGATGCCATTTTCACCCCTTAAAGCCAAAATTAAAAGATACATTGATTAAAAGTAAAAATAGTGTTTTAACCAATTCCAGGAAAAAAAAACTGCATTTGGCTACAAAGAGCTTATTTAGTTTTTCTTTTATGACAGCACCATCAAAAAAAGATTATACCAGAGCAGAAACAAGACACAGGCTGTTCAGAAAGCAAGCAAGGAGGCAAACCTCTTGTGTTCTCTTCACAGTCATCTCTGCACAGAGACCAGATGACCAGCTTGCTACAGAACCATCCAAAAGCAAGGGAGAAAGTCTTCTTGTCTCAGATCAAGTCCATTTCCTGAGCCACAGTGCGCATGCTTACAACAGTTAATTCAGTGCAGTTTAAATTCAAGCCACTCAGTTTAGCTTGCAAAGTTCAGTAATACTTCCTGGAAACAATTGTGTCTGCAGCCACACATTTTGTACCTATATTAGAAGGTGATACTTCAGTTCCTGCTAGAAGAATTCTTTGTGTATGGTCCCCATCTCTCATCTCTTGCAATCCAACAGACTGATCACCTTCAGCAGCAAGTCAGGCAGGATTCCAGCAGTGATTTCTGCACTGCGAGGGAAGTGCCAGCATTGTACAGGTTGCTTTCTAAGGGCTGTTTTATACTTCACATACCTACGCATCAAACCACATCATCACAAGATAAATACCTGTACTTGACCATTAGTACAAGATTCTGCAGCTAGACATACACATTACAGCAAGCTGAGCGGGCCATTGAGGAGTCAGTCAGTCACAAAAAAAAAATACCAGACAGGTAACGTTTCTTCCAGGTTGGGCAAATATGATCCTCTTATTAAGCATGACAAACTGGCAGTGGTAAATCCTGCACCACTGGCTGGTTTGCTGGTGATCACTCATCTCACCATTCCTAGATTCTTCCTCTCTGTTCCCACCAGTTATTTGGCAGGTTACAGAAGCAACGGAGTTCTCTCACCAGCTGGCTGCTCTTTCTGAAAACACTCTTTGATATGCAGTAGCTTGTTATGGATTCTCTCTCTTAGGGGAGGGATATGATGGCTAGGATCTAAGACATTGGTGCTTCTGCGCTCCCTTTCCCGCTTCCAGGTGAGATAGGGGTGTGGTGGGAAGGGCACTTCACTTCTCTCTCGGCGAAGCTGCACAGTCACTCCGCTAAGGGCCAGCATTGTCCACACTGACAGGATAATGAAGTCTGAAAAAGAGAAAACAGACTCCTCTATCAAAGCAGAACATTCCTTCCTTTCCCAAGCACAAACACTGAACAAGTTTAGTGACAGAAAGGAAGGATCGTCTCTGCATCCTCACATGCCTAGAGTAATTCCATGCAAAGGCAAGAATACCCATTGAGTCAGAGATGAGTCTGCTCAGTCACCATATTAGGCGTTTTGACTGCCCACTCTGCAGACCCATCAGCAAGGTGGCAGTCCAAGCCTGAGAAGCACCTTTCACAAGGGTCTTTGTTATATAACACCTGCTGGAAGGTTGCCACCTTTGACTCTACTCAGCTTTTCTTTTAGAGGACTAGAATTTATAATCTGGTTTATCATCTGGGTGTTAAATCTCACACTGTATTTACTGTGTTCTCCTTTCATCCCTTCCTACCCTCACTCACTGTTCACAGTGGAACCACAGAGGCTGTGTTTTCTTAAAAAAAAAAGTCTTAAGAGCAGTACTCACCATTTGTTTGAAAAGGCACATTGGTATAAGCTCTGCTGAAGTAATCATTGAGGACCCTTCTGAGTAGGTCTAAGGTGATGTAAGCAAGACTTGTGTAGACATAACAAGCAATAGCTAGGATAACTGCATAAGAGCCTACTATTCCAGAGGCCAGTATGTTCAGCTAGAGGGGTAGAAAACACACAGCTTTAGGAGACTGATAAACACTCTCTTCCTCAGCTCCTTAAGGCAGTATTTTGTACCAGTTCCTCTACAAGAAACTGGCTGCACATACTTGTTATCCAGACATCCTGTTAAAGACAGCAGAAGTGGACTAATTGCAAGTGTTAGTGGATGCTATGTGCAACACTGCAAAAAGTCATTCGTTTGCTTATAGACCATTTAGCACAAGTAGGGCTGAACAGGAACTCCCTAGAGCTGGTCCTGTGCTGAGCTTCATAAAGCTGTGTTAAGTTTCCTAAGCATATCCCACAGGACTACATTTTGCATTAAGAAGTCTGACACCCCTTCCTCCCTCCTTCTGAGGTGATGGTGCAGATTACTTACAATTCTCGGACAGCCAACAAAAAGCACTGGAATCATCAAGGCTACAGAAGAAAAGGTCACCCAGAACACCACATCGTCACGGAAGACCCTGTAGTCTCCTGCAAAGACGTCATATTCCACATGTAATTTACTAGTTAGTAAAACATTTCCTTTTCTGCAAGTGGTTGGGGATGAGCTTTTTCCCCCAAAGGTTCTGTACATTCAGAAATATCTGGAGTATTGTTGAAAAGCTTAGCTTTTGAGCTCAAATGCTGATTGTTTAAGATGCATTGTAACAGTTACTCAAAACAAGAACAGAAAAAGGCTGTCCCAGTTGAGTATAGGTCCTGTACTCAAAGTTAGGACAGCAGATCTTGTCCATGAAAAAGATTTTTGATGAGGTATACATTACTGATCTGCTAAGAATGAAAAGTACCAGAGTACTTCTGCCCAGTAAGAAGCCATTTTGTTGCCTATATAGGTTTATAATCTATACACCCACATTATGCAAGTTTAACTCCAGAGTATGGTGCAAATGCAGTCATCACAACAACACAAGGCACCAAATTCTTCTGGCTTTAGGAAGAGTAATTAAGTCATTCAAATACTACTTGCTCCCCCTGCTTTCTAAGGCCTGTCAACCAAACAGAGGGGACAAGCTGACCCCCAGCTGAGTTCCTGTTTTAATTTAATGAAGAGCAACCAGGGACTGCATGGATTATCACAGAACTGTGGCTTGAGTCAAACAGATGACCAGAGAATAAAAAACACTCTCCCACCAAGGGATCTTAAGTAGAAGAGTTTTGAGATTTAAAATTACAATAGAGAAAGCAGTGTGGCTGATGCTCTGATGTCCCAGAGGGATTCCAGCTCAGCAGCCTTGCTTGCTTTTAAGTGATTTGTCTATTGTTTCTCTCAAAGTCATTCTAAAGACTCTGATGATGTCAATCCAGCTGCAAATCCAAGTTTGACTTACAGTGCAGTGCTCCCAGAGCCTTGCACTGTAGTATGGTGAAAAGCAACAGCAAGAACTCCTCTTAATCAATGACCCCTTTATGCCTGAAGCCTTCAAGTTAGACTACAGATTTTCTACTGTGACTTGTTCTGGATAGAGGACAAGACAGACAGTGAGTGCATGCCTGGAGCAGAGCTGGTGTCACAGACTGCTGAGATGAAGAGCCTCAGCAAGTTCTCTGCAGAGAAAGCAGTTTCCTTTTCCCACCAGTCCAGATCCCCTAAGTAGTTTTAATTACAGCACACCTGAAAGGCAGCTTCAGGTACATCTCTGTTCCTCCCAACACTGGAAAGGGGAAGTTAAACATCATACTAAGATAAAGCAGATAGTGGCATTCATCTTAGAGCCTTGCAGTGTCCCTGTACAGGAACACATAACTCACTAGCCAGCACTTTGCAGCAGAGTATTTCAGTGCATACCCAGTGGAGTAAAGAAGACCGTCGATGAAAACAGAAATCCCAGCACAAGTCCAATAACAAACATACAGAGTAGGACAGAGCCAAATCTCCACCAGCTTGCAACCAGGAAAAGCCCTCCAATAATTCCAGCTACTGCTGTTAAAGTAAGACGCACTGAAAAAGAAAAGGGGAAATTCCAACACTCTGAAAACTTCAGTTACAGCAACAATGTGTTCAGCAGCTTTACTTGACTTGTTACCTAACAAAAACTTTCTGGAAAAAGCCAAACAAGAGTATCAGTCTTTGCTTCAAGCATTTCACTAAAGACTCCAGTCTGCAACTCCAGAGGTGTTACTGAAAGAACAGCACAGGGCTGGAATGAAAGTCTTGCTACTATATACATTAGTACCTTGAGTTCCTAGGGCACTTATGGTTGTGACAGATAACGCACACGTACCAAAAATGTTAACTATATGTGGTTACACAAAGACAAAAGGAACTAATTTTAGCTAGTCTAACAAGCAGGGTGCAGACATTCCACTTCCACTTTACAGATGAAATCTGCATTTGATCTGAAACCAAGTTTCACCCATTATTAAAGACGTATGAAGGAAGTATCCTGCAAGTTTCCGGATTTTCTAAAAACCTGTTATCTCCCTTGGACAGATATTCAAATTTGTCTTTTATAGTTGTAGCTATTAATTCTGCATCACTATTTGATGTTGGAAGCAACAGTTACTCTGTTGTTACTCATAGGTAATCAGAGCTCAGTTCAAGTACCTAGATATTATCCTCCTATCCTTCCTGAGGGTGGTCAGCAACAAGCACTACTAAGGTTTCACTTAAAGGATTCATAACAACAATCCTTTGGGAAGAGGATTGGGTGTCCTGACACATCTACTCACAGTCATAACCAAGGCCAGTTACCCTCGTAATGAATACGAAGAAGAAGAATGCTGTGAATATGAAGCCCATGAAGACTAAGTCTACAAACAAAGGAAAAAAGATTTAGTATGCTGTCATATCACTTCATACCAAACCCACTTCAATACAAATTCAGACATTTTCATGTTACAACAGGGAAGGAACATATCAGCTCACTGGCTGAGAAGCATAAAAGGAAAGTCAGACAACACTTTGGTCTGCAAAGGGGTGTCCTCAAGCACTTCAAGTGGTCAAAAAATTACATATTTATATCTACATTGCCCAGCATGCACCCTAGTTTTATGTTTCTATTCTTTGCATACCAGAAACTTCTTGCTCTGTGCTTAAAAGCTCGGGTCCTGTACAAGCAAAGCAGTGGACCTAACTGGCCATAATCACTATGAAGTGAATCTTAGTAGTAACACCACCATCCTAAGTTACAGTTATGAAATGCCAACCAGGTTTATGAGGAGGAAAAAAAAAAAAAAACCACACAGAGAAAACATTCAGTACCTGTTTTCCAGAATCTGTGTCCAAAAAAGCAAGTAAAAAGGCCAAGAACAGCAAGAGCAGTGAAGAATACTTTGGTAGAAAGTTTACCTACAAGGAGAAAGAAAGGGTTACTAGAACGTTCCACCTAGTAGTCCCAACAATGAGATTAGGTGAGGTCAGGTTGCTGTCACTGAGTCTACTGATAACTTAATAGCTGCCACTCTTTCAGACACACCATGTGAGCAGATCTACAATGCCTGAACTAACAGTTATCCTGATAGGATCTCCAACTGAATATTGAAGTAGTTCCAGACTCATTAAGAAATCAAGAGCTTCCTCCTTATTCAAAAGACTGAAGTTTCTGTAACAATTAGTTAAGTATCCATAATTTGTTGTTTATAACAGCTTTACCTGAAAATTCTCTGCTCAACTTCAAAAAAAGGGCATCCAATCATCTATAAAAGCCAGTGCTACAGGATTAGTGACCCAGGCAGCAGCTACCGTCTTTATCACTGCAGCCTTCACCATAATCTCCCTTTTATATTTTCCATGCAACAGAAAGGACCATCAGCATTCCAGTATGGCTCACCTCTGTCTCCTAGGCAAAATTCTTGCTGGTATTTAAGCTATTTGAAAAAGCCAGCCATGTTTTCCTAGTTCTCTGAATTAGATGAGAGGTTTAGCCTAGATAATTTGTCTCATGCTGTCATAAGACAACCCCTGAGTTTCACCAGAGTTACTTGTGTTGCAGTATATGATAAGAAAATAATCATGACAACAAATCTTACTTTATAAGCCATATTCTACCCGTTATTCTTGTCCCTTCCGCAGTCATAATGGGAGTGGCAGCTTTGCTCTTTTTCTACTCAAATTCTATGACTATATAACTTTGTACAAAGTAACACGACTTTGCAGTCAGTTCCACTATTGCTGACATTCACTTTATGCTTATTTTATGTGACTATCTCCTTTCAAAATATTTGTAGGTTACCAATTCCTGTTAGCACCAGCATAGTTAGAAAAATCAGGCTGGAACCTAATCTAATTAGTTTTATTAGTTTAGTTTCACATGCACCATCCATAGTCCTACAAGTGATTTAAGATTATGTACCAGTTGAAATGAAAAAAGCTAGAGTAGCACTACAGAACTGAAAGATATATTTGCAAGCCACAAATTAAGCCTCCATTAAGTTAAACCTTCAGTTGTTAATAGTTCTCCTTAGTCTTAGTTCATCATTCTAGAATTTCTCCTCAATCAAGAAGCAGACTCCATCAAGTAACAAAATATATCCAGTGTAAAACAAAGAGCCCCTAAATCTCAAAAGCACCATTCAGCATGTTGGAGCACAAGAAGATTAAGATGAGTTGGCAAGGATGTACAAGTCCCAACTTACTGAGAGAAGAGCAGTTATCCACTAGGTCAGCAAAGCTGCAGGCATATGTATGCACAGGTATGTATGCAGCAGAAGTATTCCAAAGAGGATCCCATACTATGATGTTGTAGATTACACCTTGTCCAGGAAGTGAGGAAAAGTAGACATTGGTCTTGTCATCAGTTGTCAATGTAAGCATCTGGAACAGTAAAGAATATTTTTAATTGCAAGGAACTGCTTGTCACTGCTATTGATGGCATACTGATGTGTCCATACAGCTCAGGCAATACTCAGCAGCTCAAGGAACATGATCAGCAAGAACTCCAGGTAAGAGTTCTCCTATTCTGAACCCTCTCAGTATCACCAATTGAAGCATTAACAGCTCACAGGACAAACTCTACTTCCTTCAGCATTTGTATATTTTTTGACAGGGGAGAAGATTCTCCCACTCGAGTTTTCCTCCTCCCCATTTGAGGGGACAGTTCAGGTTTCCTACCCCAGGTCTGGCCTCTGGAGCAGGCAAGGCTGTCATTCCACTCCCTAGCAAGGCCAGA
The DNA here is from genome assembly GCF_031877795.1 of Strix aluco. NCBI lineage: Eukaryota > Metazoa > Chordata > Aves > Strigiformes > Strigidae > Strix > Strix aluco. Next base: position 25,495,853 of record NC_133935.1, read on the forward strand.
CAGGTCACGGCCACTGAGATTCTCTCCGCTCCGTCCCTTCCAATCTCTCTGCTGTGGGGTAGGTAAGCATGCAGCTAGTGTTTGCTCTCACATATCGGATCTCTTTATGCCACTCCAAATGGTGCACATTTCTAGTCCAGTTCCACTATATTCTCTCCCCTCCTCTCTTCCTTGCATTCCCTACTCAATCCTCAGCATCTGGGGATGCTAGACCCCAGCATTTATCAGGCATCATAGGAAACTATCCATCTTTGTCAGAAGTGGCTCTACTTCTGGATTTACACGCACTCAGTGGTGGTATAGCTGCAGGCAAGCTGGCTTCAACATCACTGAAGGAGCACTGGGGCTAAAGCAAGCAAAAGACACTGCAGTAAGAGCTCATGGCATTGAGAAAAGGGTGCAAGACATAGCAAAAAACTCACAGACCAGTCACTAATATCTACCTAATATCAGAATTCATTACAAGAAGACTCAATTCTGCCACATTTCAGGCTGTGCTAACTAGCCACCTCTATCCCAAGAGAGAATGGTTGCCATTTTCTACATGTCACTCGCTATACTTCTGAGTCAGAAATCCCAGACAGACACAAGAAGCCTGAAGCATCAGCAGCTTGCTTATGTCACCACTCAAGGAAGATAAGCACAGGGGAGGAGAAAACATAAGATAGTGCCACTGCCACATGCCTGGTACACACCAGTGCTTTAGACTTACTTTAATGCCATTGGCTTTGATACTTTGCACCTCAGACATCTTCTGTATGTGGCTCATGAGTACCATTTCAGAAAGATCATTCTCTGGTAAGAAGTACCGGTAGACATCATAGCGCAGTCGCCATCTGGAGTTCTGACCAGTCCCTGAATCACAGGATGGTGGGTTTGCTCCTCTACAATTAAAAAGAGATCAGCTATGTGCCCAGCACAAGCCCCCAGATCTTAACATTAGTTTTCAGAAGTTACCCATCTCAGCTGGCAGTGCTTCGTTTCTACTCTTTAGCAGTTAACACCAGCAACTAATTCAAAACTAGACTAAATGTTTGTGAGACTACAGCAGTACCATGCAGAATCACCCTGATGCAGGTAGTGTCTATGCTGGTACCTGCCTTTACAGTGGCTTCCTATGACTTGTCATAAGGAACCAGCCCAAGAATTCCAGGAGGTCACAACACCCAAAGACCACAACATCACTTTGTTTTCCTATGCATGCTGTATATACACAGCTCTGAACATAGTCCTCCCCATTTCCTGCTTATCACCTGTGACACCAAGCACCATTTGGGGAATAATGCCTTAACCTGAAATCTCAATGTTAAACAAAACTTTAGGTCATTATTACGCTTCAGTACTCACAAAGGGATTAAACTGGCCATAATACACAATTGCTCCTCAAACAGATTAAGTCATTATTAAGAATGGGAAGATCCAGTATTTGCTGACTGCTTGCACATCTGAAGTTGCATAACCTCTCCCACAAGATGCAACTCTAAACTTTTGTCTCTCTCACATATTACCTCTCCCCCTTTTCTTTTCCTTATTTACTTCAGTTTGTTGCAGCAAGCAAGATTTCTGCCAGCAGCTGGATGGTCAGCTTTTTCAGCAGAATCTTGTTCTATGATCTTGGCCAAATATAGGACAAAGAAGGTCTTGCTCAGTGCACTGAAGTTTTTCCACACACCTGGTATATCCCAAGTTTGCAGGGGCAAACTTGATGTGTATGTCAACCAATGTATAGTCTAGGTAAATATTTGGATCCACTTCCAAGTCAAATTCTAGATTGCAGCCTCCAGGAATAGGATCTAGAACACAGAAAACTGTAGCAGTTTTTACTTTCCCCTTACACATGAAAAAAGTTCTAAGACCTCAGCAATGCATGTAGTTGCAGGTATTGTCTGCTTGCTGACCACATAAAATTGTCAGGTTCTAGTCCTGCAGGCAACACAAGTGGTTCCACTGCAGTCTAAGATAGGTCCTGATACATATACACAGCAGTTTACTACTCTAAAGCTGAAGTAGTGACAAGACCATACAGCACATCCTATACACAACTTGCAATTCAGCAGTGATACAAAACTTTTTCAGCCCATTTCAAAAGAATTTCTGGCATCTCCATAATATGTTTGCACCATGTAAGAATATCACCTCTGAGAGGTCAACACTTCATCTCATCATTAATTTGTAATAAGCAGAGCTGGTATCCCTTAACAAGTAATAAGAACATACCTTTCTCCATATAGGGAATAGAGATAGCTGTGCTGAGCACCTGGCTAGCAACCAGTGACCGAAGGTACCATGTACATACGCTCTGTTGGGGCCGAAGGATGGAAACCAGTCCTTTGTCTACTCCAGTTCCTGAGCTGTTCACAGATGGATTCTGGACAGAAACAAATTATATAAACCAGCAGTTCTTCTTGAGAAGATTTCTACCACAGCTTGATGTATTGCACAGGAGTCATATTCCTGCCACAAACCTGTAGGGCACAGGTTTTGGTGCCAGTTGACACAGATGAGGCATTGAGTCATTAGCTAGCTGGTAAGAAAAGGAAGATGGAATAAAGGAGCTGGAAAAAAGGGAGTGGTCTCTGACACCACACACTGCCTTGCTCAGGCTCAAAAACCCAAGTGATAAGTTTGAGACTACTAAAGAGTTAATAACCACAAGCTAGTTGCAGAGAAATCTAGCTAGTTGAAGTCTACTGCTGCACAGCAATGGATTGACTAATAAAGGTGTAAAAGGATTGGAATATCCCTCCCAAAGTTGTGAGGCAGCACTAAAGAGCATTCTGGGAACTAAAGCGCAGAAGCACCTCACTATCTCCACCAGAATGGAGATGACTGTATGACAGCTGGCTTAACATTAGCCATGCCAGACAAGTGCTTGGGGCCAGGTCAGCTGCTGACCCAATCCCCAACCACCACCATCCCTTTCAGAACCAGGGGTCTTGAGGAAACATCAGGCAGCAACGGCAGCATCACACTCACACGGCTGGAACAACTAATTCACCTGCAGTCAAATCTATTTTTCAGCATGGCAAATGTGCTTTTGTCCAAGAAGGCCACAGTTACCTGAGGCAACACTGTGAGGAAGCACTTTGGACCTGGCAGACTTTAAGGTCTAGCTCAGCTTCATATTTCTAGAGGCAGGCCAGCCCTAGAAGCAGTACAGCCATATTTATGCATCGCTGTCCTTGGCCTGGTAAGGCCCGTGAATGCAAAGAGGGTCTGAACTGACAGCAGAAGATTCTACCAGTGGTAATCAAAGACTGAATAGGTGTAACAGCAACCCTTAGCCCTGTAATCCTGGCTATTTCACCAGTACAAAGACGACTGAGCTGGGTGACTTGTGTTACAGGTTATTCATCTCCTAAACTTCCCAGGATACTTCTTGGCACTCAGTATATTCTCATTTGGAAAACACTGATGGGGAGAGAGAAACTGGATGGCAGCTGTCAGATCTCAATCTTCTACCTTCAGCTTAGTCTACGTTTTTGCTCAAATACCACTTAGAGCCTCACAGCACCATAAAAAAAAAAAAAATCAGTGTTTTAGATTGCATCCCAGTAATGACAGGACAAACTAAGGCTAGTGTATAGAATAAGAATGCTTATATTGTTGGCTAGAATTAGCAGCCTTCACTGGAGTACAATGAAGGAATTTCTCCATACGCCAAAGGAGAATTAAGATTCAGGACAAGGAGCTGGGGTAACAAGACACCATCAAGGCCAGGGTGGACGAGGCTTTGAGCAACCTGGTCCCTGCCCACAGCTGGCGGGTTGGAACTAGATGATCTTTAAGGTCCCTTCCAACTCAAACCATTCTGTGATTCTATATCTGTAGTGGCTAGATCCCAGCCACATAAACAGCAGGCAACTAAACATCACAAAGTGATCACGTTTAGTGTATAAGGTGCCCAGCAAATATTTATGAATCTGTTTTTAATTTGACAAGCTGGTGGATAGTAGTCAGCAGCCTGACTACTGAGTCAAAAGCATCCCTTCCACCAAGAACAAAGAGCCTTGCAATGTTTTCAAGCCAGCTCTGAATTCCTTTGGCATTCAGTCCTCCAAAACAGCAACTATGACAAGAAAGGATTTCTGAAGCTAAAATAACCTGCGTGGCTCTTGGACAGTATAAGATACTCAGATAATTTATATAACTACAGTTCTATATTCCTACATGTACCAGAGCTAACTCATTTCTGAAGGAAAAGTAGCACTTAAGGACAGAAGTAACACTCTTACCATACCTTATCAAAGGATATCACCACATCACTTTGCTGAGCATGTACTTGAAAAATAACGACAGTCACATTGCTTGCAATGTTCCTGATTACAGCTTCCTCTGGATTGGTCTGGTTAAGTAGCACATTTCTGAATTTTCCCAAGGAGAGCTCAAGAAGACCTGCATTACAAAAAAAGGAAGACACTTTTTTTTTTTCTAGAGGGAAGCAATTACCAAGAGGAGCCTGGAAGCTTCTAGTAGCCCAATATTAGTCAGCTGGGAACACAGCAAGATGCTGTTTTATGCTACTCATCCTGTAAGTTGTATTAAGGTTTCAGAGATGACTATACAGAGCTATACCTCCAAGAACAGATACAGCTAGAGAACCTGCCATGCGGCCTGGCACTCACCTAAGCACTTGGGGCAGATTTCCTGCCAGGAGCTCAGTATCTAATACAGCTGAGCTCCTCAGCAATAGACACCAGCAGCAGCTGACCAGCTAGTGCAATCAACAGCAAGTAACATTCAGTAGAGTAAATAAGAGAGGATACTGCAGACTACTTGCTCTTTGGCAAATACAGGCAGGTATGCTTGTATTTGCCAACCAACTTGCACAATACCTGTTAGACTTCCTGGGTGAATTCCCATAGACCATGGGAGTCAGAGTCAACTTCTATAATGCAGTCAATCTGTAGTTTACATATGTATACTTACCCACTTGCAGTTATTTCACACACATCTTTTGCTCCCACACTATTCTTAATTATTATGACTGCTGGACCCCAATTTCTCTCTTTAAAAATTTGACTAATTTTTCCAAGACAGAACCAAGACCATTTCTTCCTATGATGAGCATAATCCCATGATCCACTGTCATTTAAATATAAAGAGAACCACATGACCTAGGATATAATATTCTTTGAGAATCAGCTTTGGCTTGTCATTCAAGTCCTGCAAGAAAGCTTGATTTCTCCCTGTGCTGGGCTCTTGAGAGACAAGGAAGAGAGAGAAACAGCTGCACAGAAGCCACAAGATTCTCTTTTGTTAGTGGTTAGTGGGCAGACTAGATGCTTGCAGAGCATGTACAACGCCTTCCAGGTTTTTCCCTGAATTTCCCTGCACGCACACACAGTAGCGCAGTGGACCTAAAACTTACTGAGCCTGGACACACACACAGTACTTCCTCAATAAAGTTGCCTCTTCTAGTGTAAAGGGTTGATACTATCCAGTACTCCAACAAGAGCACAGAGTAATCAACAGCACCATCCCATATACACTGTTGCTGGTGTCTCAGGTGGTCTCCCACCCAAAAAAGGGATATACAGTCTTCTCATCCGAAACTGTACCCAGTACTCTAACTCCTCTCATGTTATTTTTCACTCTTCCCTGCCAAGAATTTTCATCTTTGGCCAGCTTCTTTACCTCTTGATGATATACAGAGGTGAGCTCCTACCCTCATGCTCCCTCCACTCACCTCACAGCAGAAGTAGAAAGCGGAGGAAAAGTTCAACTCATCTCATCTTGCTAACTTCGACCCTTACATGCTCACCCCCAAAATTCAGTTGTTATCAGTACTGCATCACCAATAAACCACAGCCGAAATATGGGGATCATAAACCATCTCTGAGGAAAAAAGGGTTCTCCATTTTACTGTCCCATCATCCGCATGTTAAGGTAGACAAAGTTTACTTCATGTTTTCAAACAGTAATGAATGCAAAATTAGAGCTACAAAAAAGCTTTGTGTATTCTTCAGTTTCTTAACTGAAGTCCCTTGAGCAGCATTCAGATATCTTCCCCTTCACAAGACCTCTTCAGTCTTAGTGCTTAAGCTCCACCAGAAATGCAACTAGCAGTATGCATGCTAAAGAAAAGCATTCAAAAGGCACAGACTATACATCTATGCACTCAGAAATTTGGAGTGAAAGCTTAGATGCAGGAAAATTATTTTTCTTTGATCTTCAAGAACTTCAGCAGTTTCCTGAATTGCAAGATGTTCACACTTAGATGTTCTTTTAAAGAAAAAGCTGAAACCATATACATCCTCTCTATGCTCTACATCAAGGGGGGGAAAAAACCTGCATTGCTCTGCCTTGTTTCTCACCTCCGCTCTGCATAAATCAGAGGACTCTGCATAAATAAGAACAGATTCATCAGCAAGACATGCAGCCAATACTTCAACATGATCATGAGACTCTAAATGTCAAGTTTAATTAGTATGGTAAATTAAGGCATGGTGTTCTACATTGCTTTGCCGTTTGCATAATTGCTCCTAAAACAGTGCATCTGACATATTTTAAACCAAAGTCTGGACAGAAGAGCATAGATTCAGGGTGAAGAACAAGAATGGCTACATCTATCAGACAAGAATTTTTCAGCTTGTTGTTCACAGGCTCCTCAAATCTCACTTCTAGCCAGGCTTGAAAGATGATTAAAAGGAGAGTTCACAAGCACTGCAGAGCAGCAGAACCTTCTAGGAAGTCTGCTGGGAAAGTAACTGCTACATGGCCACAGGCTACAGCACCTTCCCAGCCTTCCCTTTTTCCATCATTTGAACAAGTCCACTGGTGGTCTGAGGCAGAAAGGGAGCATGGAAAGCCAGACAAATTAACCAGCTCACAATTCATCAGGCCTATTGCTATCACAAGTTCTCAGACAGGTATTAGACCAAGCCATCCAGAATTCAGTGTTGTCAAAGATGCTCTGAATGACAGATACAGAGACCTCCATGAACACATCGTATTGGCCACAGCATGCAAGCTTGATCTCACTGAAGGTAGGACACCAAACAGGGCTGCAGGTTCAGCAACACATGCAACAAAGATAACACCACCACAGAAATGAGGTAGTTGACCCAGCAAGTCAGCAACAGATCCAGGAACAAAATCCAGGCATCCCAGCTTTTTTTATTGCTTCACTTGCTTCAAACAGTGAAGGTCTGGAAACACCCTGTAAGATGCCAGGCTATCCCCTCTTCTTCGCCTTGTAGGGACAAGTAAGATGGTCACTGCATGTCGGTAGTTTTGGGTTAGATACAAGAGAGGGAACCCTCACTATTACAGAGATTATCAACTGAAAACATACTTTAAGTCAGTGTTGCTGAAACGGAGCAAGAGCAGAGCAAAGCTGGAGTATTGAGCATGTATTACTCAGTATACTACTACCAATACTAAACCAGGAGCACAGACAGTCCAGCATATAAAATAACTGATGAACAGAGATGGAGAACAGTCTACTCTGTCACTCCACATTATACCTTTTCTCCCACATGAAAGGCAAAACCAATAAAGACAGCAAAGGAATCGAACCTCTCAGAGCTCTTCCAAGATCAAAAGTCCTTATTCCTAACTCTAAGCAACAAAGTAATCAACCCTACAGAAGGCCAATATTTATTATCCCTTCCCTGTGACAGCAGTTTCCCCAACCAGCAACACCCAGCGTGAACCATTTCCACTCTGCTGATTCAGGGCCAAGCTCTCAGTTCATTTGATGTTTTAAGTAAAACACATTTCCTGCTCCAATAGTCAAGTGTCAGTCCCCATCACCAAGAAACAGTTAACAAGGTTCTTGATTACACCTATCAGTCCAATTTCCATTAAGAAACATGGCTGAAGAAATACCATTGCTGCATATACAGGAATAGTCTTTACCTACAGAGCCATGCTTAAACATTATGCTTACCTCAAAGACGTTCCCTACAGTCAAAGAAAATGCATTTATACTCTGTGCCAACCAACTTACAGTGGATCTGCAGAATAACCTTACATAAGTATTAAGTAGAAGAAGCTTCCAGTGTAGGGAACGTGTCAACAAGTAGTCACATGAAGACATTTAATGGAGATGAAATGCAAGCTCAGACTGAAAACTAGTTTGAGTAGGGAAACCATGAGTATACAGTTAAGAAAGTAAAGCCAGCAGCCATATTATATCAGACCTGTAAGGCCATGCAAACATGTATGCATAGCAGAGTCCTGCTACAAGGTCTCTTCCTTCCCACACTAGTAAAACCCCAAATAAAGACATCACCCACCCCACCCCCAAAAGCAAGACTTACAAAAGCTTCTCAACTTTAGTTGTGTGCATAGTGAGACTCATGCTTAGAGCACAGTTTGATGTTTAAAGCAGACAGTGCCACAGAATGTGGCTTGTCACCAACCACACCACTCCCATCCCAAAAAAACTATTCTGTTCACCACGTTAGAGGTCAGGAGGTCTTCTACAGTCTGAAAAGTGAGGAAAGTACCACTCACCTCACCTGCTTACAGTTTTACTAATCCACTTTCATTATCAGCCAGAACATGCAAGACCTGGCCTCAGTCACATTGCTGGCACTATTAAGATGTCACTTGTGCATCTGGGCAATAATGCTTCAAGATGCAAATGACCAGCTGTCCAATGCATTCAGACAGCTGAAGAGCTTCACGAGAGCCTTATTTTCAAATGTTGTCTCTGCATAGACTAAACAGCCAGCACAAACTAAATTCATCCAGATAAGCTCCCTTTATGAAAAGGGCACTGCTCAACCCTGATTACACTATAAATTTGCTGTACTTTTTTCCACACTCAGCAACCTGGTTTGGGTGTAGCCAGATACACTCCTGCTTCACGAAGGTGGAGCTCCCTGGAAAGTAACAAACATGATATGTAAAACACTTCTGCACAAATAGTAAGAGCTGCAGTCCATCAGAACCCCAGAGAGGTAATACAGGCCACCATGCACAGATTTTACTTATCAGCACGTTTAAAACCAAGCAGGATCTTCTAGTATTAGGAGATAGCAGAGCCCACCCCTGCAAACCTGGGTGTCCAAGACTGAATAACCACAATACAATTTCAAATAAGTGAACCACTAGCAAGTGTCCTTGTATAAAGGGCCTAATGATCAGCTAGACATTGGTACACAAATTACACAGCTTATTAGCTTTTCATGAGGAAAATACTTCCCCCCCTCCATCCTTAATTCTGCAAGGAAATAGAGTAACAGGCTCCTTCAAGGCAAAGCAATTAGTTTAGTCCCATATTCATTCCACTTTTTTTACATACTATAAAAAAAATGACTCAACACATGACTTATTTTCAATAAAATCTGGGAGCAAACTGCTTGTCACCATCAGGTGCCAAGCATCTTTTAATATAAACATTAACATCCAAGAACACTGAGACTTCATTCTCAGACCTGCTTGCCACCATCAGGTGCCAAACATAAGCTTCTAGGGCCTGCAAGAAGCAGGGAACTCAGCTCTCCACTAAGATTTTGGGCATGAGACTCCAGGGCAGGGGTGCCCATGACATGAGAAATCTTCCACACCTGAGACTGATTCCTGCAGCCTTGAAAAGTATCCCATGAGTAGATTTCTCCTTTTGGACAATTAAGCTTCGTTATAAGCAAGTTTAAAAATAAAGAAAAACTAAGAGAAGGCTTACATCAGCCCTAACATAAGGGACTACCGGCTTATCTCTGAATTACCCCTGAAACCGACTAATTTTTCCTTTATTTGAACAGGTAAGAATTTAGAGTTTAACCAAAAAAAAAAGTAATCAACTGTTAAATCTTTACAGGCCATACTCATTGTAGTACATTTACCTCTGGATGCCTATTTTAGTCACATGCAGGAACACAGGGGAATTAAAAAAAAAACAAACCCACACCAAATAAAGGCAGATTACATCAGCATGGCCAGCAAGTAATTTTAGCAACCAAGCTCCAAATTCTAGGGGTATTTCCTTAATCATTTCCTTAATTTTATAGTGACAGTGGTTTTCAACACATAATTCGCCCAGTGCTGTGAACCCACAACCAGCTAGCTGTACATGGTAAAAAAAAAAAAACAAAACAAAAACAAAAATTCCCTCTATTAACCCTGTTCCCTTTCTCATATAAACTCCTAGGTAGTGAATGTCACCTTGTCTCCTCAGAAGAAATATGACTCTACACCAGACCCTGTATCCCTGCAACGGCACAGTTAAAATTAGTCCAGCATATCCATAGAAGAGTTAAAATGATGGTGTTCTGAGCAATTAAGCTGTGAAAAACAAAAAAAAAAAAAAAGGGAAAAAAAGGGGGGGTAATGGGTTCTCCCTGCCCACATCAAAAGCCACGAATATATAAAACTCTTCTCCAGCTCCGCAGACAGCTGCATTCTTCACTTTGATCTTCACTCTTGCTCAACCTTCCAAGACGGTCGCCCCGCCGCCACCTGGGACATCCCCCACCAAAAAGCTCTGCAGGCCCCTCCTAACAACAAGCCCCTTCCCTTCCGTCCTGCTGGATGTATCAACTCGGCCAAAAACCAGCCCCTCGCCGATACAAGCCGAGCTCCACCGGCCCTCCGCCCGCTTAATGGCGGCCACGGCCCACAGTCCCTCCCTCACCGTGCGCCGCACTCACCTGAAGCACCGCCATAACGCAGGACCCCCAGGAGCCCCAAGAGCACCAGGGAGAAAGGAGAGAGCGGCATGGCGCTGGGTAGGGAAGAGGAGATGAGGCTAAGAGCGGGCTAGGGCTGTGAGGAGGAGCTTGGGCCGGGCGGGTCCTATGAGGTGGCGCAGCGCCCCCGAAGGCGTCTCGTCGCGCCGCCTCACAGGCTTAGGCTGGAGACCGTTCCCGCCAGCCCCTCACCCACCTGCGCAATAAAACTGAGGTGACAGCCCCAACCGCCCCCCCCAACCGCCTTTATCTTCTCAAGCCGCGTCCGCCGGCCGTGCGAGGCTTGGGAAGGTCTCCCAGATCGAAATGGGGAGGGTTCAATTTTTATTTTTTAAAATTTTTTAAGCTTTTTTCTTTTTAAGCTATTAATGCAGCTGCCATTTGTTTTCACCTTACAAACAGCGGTAAGAAATGCAGCTAGGCCCCAGAGACCCGTGGGTGCATGTTTGAGGTGCCTCTGGCTGCAAAGGTGATTCATGGGTGTGTGACAGGAGAAAACAGAAGGCAAATTAAAAGTCTCTCTTTTTGGGGGGACTGTGTTTTCACTTTGTTATTTGGGCCTTGTTTATGAATTTGCATTGTAACCTAGACTCTAAAAGGCTTTATACAATCACCCCTATTGTGTTTATTTTTAGCCCAGCTTGCTTCAATACAGTTTCTGGTTAAAATGCGAAAGGAAGCTGTCAGTCTAGCATAAGAACACAGAGATGAGTGCTGGTCCACATTTATAGCTATTTCACATAAATGGGTGTAATTTCTTCTCCCTGCATTTGCCTGCTATGCTTAGGAAGGCAGCCTTTCTCCATCAGGTTATCCAGTTTGCTGAGGTTATTTTTGTCCTGCTTAATGAGGTTGCTGTAAGTCAAAATCTGAGATATTAAAAAGTCTGTTAAGTTTAATGTTTGCCACTATCATAGTTAGTCTCTGAGTGAGACCTCAGTCACTCTTTATTCACAGCTCAGCATTCAAACTTCTCACCCATGGCTTTCAGTCATAAACAATTCCTGTGAGAGGCTTGTCTCATGCCATGAGCCTCACTTATTCCAGGCTCATCCCGCACATGGAAATGCAAGAAGGAACCTGTTGACTTCAATAATAAACTCCTTAGAGATGCATGGTAGGTTTTGGTCTGCAGCACAGTAGTTTGTGACTTGGCTTTTTAACAGAGGAGCACGAAGAAACCCCACAGCCCAGTTTACATTCGCAGGCCCACAAAACCCTAACCCCAGCCATGCCATCAGAAAAACACTTTTGTTGGATTAGTTTGTATCATGGTAAAGAGCATAGCTGTGAGCGGCAGAAGAGTCTCATGGCATACATGTTGCTGCTGGGTGGATGCACCCACAGCATCACTGACAAGTTGGCCAAAAGAAACTCCTGGAGGTCTCCAGCCCAGCTGCCCCCTCAAAGCGGGCTATGGCCACCACAAGAGCAGGCTAGCCATGGTTTCACCTCCCCAAGCCTGAAGGAGTCCTGAGGGCAGCAAGTGTGCATCCTCCCTGGGTGTCCTGTCCCACCCACCTGGTGCTGCTGGCATTTCCTCATGTTCAGCCTGGCCCAACCAAGGCTGGCTGCGAAACCCCCCTGGTAATCAGGGGAGGTCCCTGACTGGGGAAAGGCTGACATTGTTACCCAACTTTCAGAGATAGGAAGGGGTTTAAGTGCTGGATGACCATCAGCTAAATACCAGACATGTACTGACTGGCACAAACCGATGTTCCTTTTTTTCCAGCCCACAGGCACAGAGCTCTTGCTGGCTGTAAGCAGGATCGTTGCAGATACCACACTCCTAGCCTTCCACTGCTCCCCCTCGGCTAGGTGCCATGCCTGCCCAGCTCAGGGCTGGAATGGCACGTCTGAGCGGTGGTGCTGCCTTCAGGGCACGGCAGCCTTCTTGCACTGGTAACACAGGAACCAAGGCTTTTTACCCTGCTACAATCATGAGCGTGGATAGGTGTCTCTGAGAAAAATAAACGACCTTGACATGCCAGTTCCCTTGACACGTAGTGCCCTTCCCCCCGCCGCCGCCGCCGCGCGCCCTTCCGGCGCTGCCCAAAGCACCTCGGGGGCCAAGCCCGCCCCGCCACAGCACGGTGTTATTCAAAGCCAGGGCAGTTCAGCAGCTGCCAACCACAGGCGAGAAAGCAAGAAAAAGTGTCAGAAAATCGCTTCCTGTGCGCGGCCCCGCGGCCTGACCCGAGGTGGGAGCGAGCCACCTCCCGGCCTGCAGAGGGCGCTCCAGGTCCGCCCTGCCCCACAGGAAGGAGGTCAGTGCCACGCCACCGTCCCGCCTCCGTCCCTCCCCCGCCCACCCAACATCCAGGCGTCCTATTGGCTTCGCTGGTTGCTGCGCGCTCCGTCAGGTGGGCGGCGGTAGCGGCGCCATGGCGGATCGGTTAACGCAGCTGCAGGATGCGGTAAACTCGGTGAGGCGGGTCCTACTCTCTTCTCTCCCCCAACGCCTGTTGTTCTCCTTCCCGGCAGAGAGGGGAGGCTGCTGCTCGGTCGCGTCCTCTCCTGCCCCACGGTCTCTGCCGCTGCCCCTGGGCTCGGCCGCTGCGTGTGTGAGGGGCTGGGATCCCTTTCCCCACCCCCGCGGTCTCCTGCCCCCAGCGCTGACGGCCCCCAGGTAGAGGGTATCGCTCCGGAGGTGTGTACCCACGTGACGCCGGGGGGGTCATCCGCTGGGATGCAAAATAAAATTGGAATAGCTTTAGTGGAGAAATAAATTATCGATTTCTTTACTGCTTGCAGCTCGCAGACCAATTCTGTAATGCCATTGGAGTGTTGCAGCAGTGCGGCCCCCCAGCCGCCTTCAACAACATTCAGACAGCAATAAACAAAGATCAGCCTGCTAATCCAACGGAAGGCAAGTCTGCGTTTCCTAACAAAACGTGAACGTGTTCTGATATAGTACACTATCATACAAAATCTGTATTTCATGCTCAACAATTTCCCCAGTAGCTGGTGAAATGATTGAAGTTAAGTCATAAATTGATGTCAGCTGTGCTTGCTGCATAAGATTGTGATAGCAGAAATGTAATTTTAAGTGTTAAGTGTGTTGCTATGTATTTCTTGTGCTGGTTTCTTTGCACAGATACAGTAGCTCTACAGATATTAAACCCTTTTAATACGACTGCTGCAAGAGGTTGTTAGTGAGTTGTACCTTACTTCCAAGAAGTCTTTTTATAAAGAATTAGTTTTATGAAATCATGTATGAATTTAAAATTCTCCATGTCATAAACTTTTAATTATTTGTGTTTCTCCATGTTTCATCTGCTTATATAATTAATTAAGGAATAATGTCATTATGAATCTCCCCATTGGCATTTGCAGTGATGGTGTTGGCTGTCTTGGGGTTTTTTTGAGAGATGAGAAGCTGGTCTAAGACACTGAAATTAGCAAGCAAACTAAAAGTTCTTTCTGATCTGAGAATTTCAAGTTAGTATTTAAATAACCATGTTATTCTAATCCTGAATCTTTTTTCTTCTTTTCTTTTTTCCTCTCTTGTTTTTTCTTTTCTCTGAGAAAAGCTTACATATATCTTGTATCAGAGTAGTCTAATACGATATCAGAGGAGACTTGTTTGGAGTGCAGCAATGCACTTTTTAGGACAGTTGAATACTAGCTCTTCATTGGCCTATGGTGGTTTGCTCTGATACTGGAATTAGTTGGAAGAGCCAGCTGAAGGATAATCTGCTTTCTCATCGTAGCTGCTGCTGTCCCAGGTGCCAGCATCAGTGTGGTGCCAGGAGCTAGAGGCTTTGTTAAGGTCTTAAAATGGTAGGTCGTGATTGACCTCTCTTTTGATTTGTCTTTTCCTAAAATTCTGAATATAGTGACTTCACTAAAATCATACAGCCACGTTAGTGATGCTGATGAGGCAAAACAAAACTACCGGTTATGTGTCTTAATAAGAAGGCCTTAAAACTCTTTACAGGTGAACCCTGTGGTGACCCTGACTAAGCTTTAAATGGGTATGTTGGTTATGTTTTTTGTTTTTAAGTTAGTCAAATGTACCTTTGAGACTGTCAATCTCTTCTATAGATTTTTTGCCATTAGAAAGTATTTTCTCTCTCATAATCTGTTGCTTAACACGATTTAAACAATCCGTCTATTTGAATCGCTAGCTTTATGTTGTTTCTAGTGTTCTTTTTTTTTGTCTAGTGGCAGATTTCAAGGGAAGAATTGAAAAGTTAAATGATTTTCTAGCTACTTCAATACTTAATGTAGTGAGTAAGACACTTAATACTGATATCAGTAATTTCTTAATTGGCTAATAGTGATGAAGTTCTAGCTATTTATTCATTTGTACAAAGCCCAGCCCTTTGTATAACCAGTTACGTTGTTTAATCTAGGATTGGAATCAAACTACCTTTATTTTCCTATATGGTTGAGTTCCCATCAGTTGTGATACTGTTGTTTTCTTCATGTAAGACAATTTTTAACACCTGCGTACTTCAAGTCTGTAGATCTCTCTGTGCTGTGTATGCAGAATTGTGCTTATTTCTAACAATACACTGAGTAGGCTGACTTTTCTTTTTTTAAAGAGTACGCTCAACTGTTTGCAGCATTGATTGCAAGAACTGCAAAAGATATTGATGTTCTAATAGATTCCCTGCCTAGTGAAGAATCAACAGCAGCTTTGCAGGTAAGAGTGTTCTTAATTAAAATATCAAAACATAACTGAAGGCAAACTTCTCCCTTTTTTAACACACATTTTTTACTCGAGGCCATGTAATCTTGAAAAATTATTTTGCTATAAGCCTGAATTTTTCGTGAGAGTAGACTGAAAGTATTTTATAGGCTTAGTGGAAACGCTGTACTTGCATCTAGTTCTAAATAAGGTTACACACAGTGAGAATATTTTAAGTTTAGTTTTCTGTTAGAATGTTTAAAAAAAAAAGTGCTTTTATCATAACACCACAATACTGGAAACTGCTACCCATTTTTTCTCCCCAGCTGTTCAAATATTAATACAATAGATGCAACAGTACTGATGGGTTGTGGGTTTTTTGTTGATTTTAATTTTTTTTTTCTCTTGGATAATCTTTCACATTCTCTTGCTGATTAGGAGCACGTTTCATTTTGTAGCTGCAGAGCCAATGCTTTACTGAAGCCTTTTGTTCTTCTTTCTGGTTGTTAAAGGGTTTGCAGGCTATCCTTTAAGTTCTCCAGCTCTGTCACAAAACAGTTCTTTCACTTTTCAGTAATAGGCTGTCCTTCTTTGGACCAGCCAAACTTGGTGCTTTTGTTTCTCCCTCCTTCTCTCTTTAGACCAGAGGTATTCTAGGAAGAGTTTGGGAACAGAAAGCAGCTACTGGCCAGGCAGCTATTAGCAGGGGCAGCCACTATCACAACCTCCATTCCCTGCCTTACAGGAGCTGAACAGCTGCAAACAGCTTGTGAATCCTTTCATGATACTCAGCTGTTTCTTGCTTCCAAAAAATGCCTTGGACCCACAATTCAAAGAACACTGCTGTGTTGGGGTTTGTTTGGTGCTTGTTTTGCTGTTATTTCTACAGATTTTGCCTATTAAACAGCATCTTCTTTTTGGCTCTTAACTACTAGATTTACATCAAGTATTTTCTTTTTAGAATGCAACAAGCATGCAAGAGTGCTGTTTCTCTGAGAACCCTATAACTGCTTTAAGATCATCTGAAAGTTTTACACCCAGGTTGATAATCTCTAACTATTCAAAGGCATTTTATGAAAGACTAATACTAGAAGTGCCTGCTAGGCCAAATACAAATGACTTGATAGTGAGTGACATCACGTTTGGTTTTAAACAGAGGGGGTTAAACTTGGAAACATTGCTAGTCACAATAATTGCTGAACTTACTAATTGGGCCCATTAACACCAGCATAACTTCATGTAACTGCGTAGTTAATAGCTGAAGACGGCTTTCTTGCTGCAGACAAATTACGGGCTTCTTCCTTGATTGAGCAGGGTCTGATCATAGTGACAGCTGATGCAAGGAAAGCAGGGTGCTCCAGAAAGAGGAGTTAGTTATCCAGTAGAGGCATGCTTTCCTTATAGATGATACTCGAACAGTTTCTTGCTCTGTTAATGCAGAATCTCATTTCACAGGAATTTGTCATCTTTTGGTGTGGCTTTGAGATGTTATCTTGGATTCCATCACTTACTGATTCTAGTTTTGATTCTTATTTTCTATTGTTTAATTTGGTGCAATATTAAAGATACATATTCTGACATTCTTTAAAAAAACCTGGTTTTAAGGTGCTTGAAACCTCTAAAATACACAGTGTAAGTTTTGTTGAGAAGTCGTAGATGGCTACTTGGCTAATAGAGATGTACTTTGGCCGATCTATCTTTTTTTGTACTAAGTTTGTCTTGGTCTATGTTTCAAATCTGAGGCTTGCCTTAAATAATAAAAGGGGCTGCTACACTAATGCCCAACACAATTTACCCTTCCCTTTTGAGTTCCCTGTGGTGAAGCTGGCAGTATGTATTCTGCTTAAATCTGTGGTTTACCTGCAGTCACCCATTTAACAACTGAGACTGAAATAATTGAGCTGGATTGTAAATTTCAAACTTTTACCTTTTGCCATCTTCCTTCTCTGATCCTTCCTCCAAGGGCTATCAAGTCCTTGATGCATATATTCACCTTCACTAAAACCATCAGTGTTGCAGAACAGAAGGTAAATACGTGGATAGAATTTGCCAGTTAGTTTAAGCATGTTTTCTTAAGGACCTGTATAACTGCTTTAAAAAGTATCAATTTGAAACTATTTTGTTTTATTTTTTCTGTTATCCAGTTAGAGTAAGTTTTAGTAGTTTTAAATCAGGTAAATATTTTAAAATACTAAAATATTTTGCAGTTAAAATGTTTTATTTCACTAAACTTTTTCTAACTGAAAAGCAGTTTGGTTCTGAAACAAAATATTGAAGAAAAAAAATGTTAAATAATACAGCTTCATCTGAACTATGCTATTTGACTGAAAGGTTTAAAGAAGTTATGCTTATATCTTGCTGAGCACCTTCCAGTAGGAGAGTGGGGAGAGAGATAGATACTCACTTCTCATCAAGAAAAGCTGTCCTGAGCCAAGAGTTGTAATACGAAAGAAACTAACATCTCTGGTGGAGGGGTTGTGTTTACTCCATGTGGATATGCACTGCTTTAGGCTGCAACCTATAACGAGTTGCATTGAAGTTGCTAGCATGTAATTCGGAGGCTAAAGAGAGAATCTTTTTCTTTTCCAGGTAGCACTAACTGTTCCATAACCTACCTTTAGTAGCAAAGTCCATTTTGTATTATATTTGAAGATCCATACTTTTCTCTCTTTTATTTTAAAGGCTGCTAGTCTGTATCGATTAGAAGAAGAAAATCATGAAGCAGCTGGCCGTCTGGAAGAGGTAGTTTATCGTGGGGATATGCTACTGGAGAAGATACAGAGTGCCCTGGCAGATATCGCGCAGTCACAGTTGAAGACACGGAGTGGAACGCATAGCCAGCCCCTTCCGGACTCGTAGCGGCAGGGGGCACTGTGCCCCTGCAAAACCCAACTGCGAACCCCGCTCTGCATCAGCGAGGAGCTGCGACACCCAGCTGGATCTTGGTGGGCCTGTCGAGTGCTCTGATTGTCAGTAACAACGTCTTTAATCAAAGCTCAAACTGCAGGTTGTGTATGAGGAATGGTTCTACTGTAGAATCAGTGGTTCTGTTCTAGAATTACATGTATTGATGTATGTTTCCATGACTTAAAATACTAACTTCTGAGCTTTCTTTTCTGTTCATAAATATGTCTGACTTCAGTCTGATTTGTTATCTTGATTACACAAACCTTTTCCTCATGTAGTAGAAGAATTCTCCTGCATGAATCCAGAAGGAAAATATATTAAGAGTAATTGTGTAACTTGCTCACTCCTACTTTCAAACATTTATGTTCTTGGTGTATTTTTTTGTAAGGCTCAAACAGACACGCTTGAATTTGCTAGTTCCGTGGAGACAGTGCTAGACAGTGATGTGAATGCAGTGGTGGCCATCTGTTTTAATTAACAGAAATTATAATTAAACCTTTGTATTACTACTTGGCTGGTTTACCACCCTTTACTGAGCAAGTAAAGGGATAAGTAAACTCTAATGTCACTTCGTTCAGGCCACGATAGTCTACTGTTAACCTCCACCCT
Source organism: Strix aluco (assembly GCF_031877795.1). Classification (NCBI taxonomy): domain Eukaryota; kingdom Metazoa; phylum Chordata; class Aves; order Strigiformes; family Strigidae; genus Strix; species Strix aluco. The sequence continues at coordinate 25,514,645 of NC_133935.1, forward strand.
CCATCAGACTTTCGCACTGGCCATATTGGGCTATTAAAAGGTGAATGTGTCTTACTGATGACACCTTGGCTCTCCAGTTGATGAATCAGGTCTTGGATGGGAGCCAGAGAGTCTCGGTTTGTGCGATACTGCCATCAGTGTACAGTCCTTGTAGCAGTTGGCACCTGTTGTTCTTCAACTCGCAGCAGTCCCACAACAAAAGGATCTTCTGAGAGGCCAGGCAGATTAGACAACTGTTTGACCTTCTCTGTGTTCAACTGTCCACACCAAAAGCCCACTGGTATCCTTTTGGGTCTTCGAAGTACCCCCTCTTGAGGTAGTCAATGCCCAAGATACAAGGGGCTTCTGGGCCAGTTACAATGGGATGTTTTTCCCACTTGTCCCCGGCCAAGCTAACCTTGGCCTCCAGTACTGACAGTTCTTGACATCCCCCTGTCACTCCTGAGATCCAGATAGGTTCTTCCCCTCTATAACTTGATGGCATTAATGAACACTGTGCCCCGGTGTTGATCAAAGCCTGGTACTTTTGTGGATTTGATGTGCCAGGCCATCGAATCCACACTGTCCAATACACCCGATCATCCCTTTCCTCCTCCTGGCTGGAGGCAGGGGCCCTCTATTCCTGTTCTTGGTTGGAGTATTCACTGTCTGACCCTTGCCATGCCAGGCCGGAGATTCCTTCATCAGGGCCAAGGGAGGTGATCTCAGTCTTCCTGTATCTGGGAGATCGCTGATACTTTCTTGTGGTTTCACACCAGCTACATTAACAACCTTCTTGGGTGTCTTCTTCTTGGCAGGGGTCTTTCCTTGCAATTCATGTACACGAGTTTGAAGGTGGGTTGACCATTCCACTTCCTCATGTCCTCCCCCTGGTCACGCAGGAAGAACCAAAGTTCACCATGTGACATGCGCCTGGGTTTCCCTTTCCCTCTGACTGGGGCGGAAGAGAACTGATTTCTTGGGGTGCTCCTGACATCCAGGGCGCTCGCCCGTAGAGATGAGGAGGTACCAAGACTCTCTTCAAAGTTCTGAAGCCAGGAAGAGACTGCCTCCACAGTTGGTGTACATCTTAGTCCTTCTCCCACATCCATTTCTGGGTAGTACATCGCAGCCAAGCTGGCAGAACACGAGGATGGCGTGCCTTTAATCACCTTCCTCCACATGGCCCGTGTGTACAGGACATCCTCTGGATTTTTAGGGGCTTCACCATTATCTGGATCACCATAGATGACTTCCAGCACTGCTAATTCTCTCAGGTACTAGACACCTTCATCCGCAGTAGCCCACTTCCCTGGGGAGTTGTCCGTAAGATCTTCCTTGAAAGGATATCTTGCTTTAACACTTGAAAGGAGCCGTCTCCACAGACTGCAAATTGCTGTCTCTTTTCCAATTCCCCTTTCAGTTCCTTGATTTCTAGCAAGGGAACCCAGCTGTTGGGCTTCCTTACCTTCCAGCTGTTGAGCATCAGCCCCATTATCCCAGCATCAAAGCAGCCAGGCAGCAGTCTGCTCACCCGGCTGGTGGCTATAGTCTTTCCGCAGATCTCGCAGTTCTGATGATGTCAGGGAGCGGGTAGTTTCTGCCTCCTGTTTGAGTTCTGTTATTCCCTCTTCTGACCCCTTTGCTGAAGGACCCGCTTCTTCCTCTTCTTTCTCCTCCCTTATTAATCGAGGGTATGGGGCTGTTGTTCTCCTTGTCCACTGTTTCTTTTTTACTACTGGGGCAATCTCTGCTGTTGTTTTTGTTTGAGTTCCCATTTCCACCACAGTCCTTTGAGAGCACTGAACTGCAGCTCAGTAAGCATAGGCCAGGCCCCAGTACAGCGCTAGGAGTTGCTGATTTTCACTGGGATAGACAAGGCACCCTTCTATCAGGTGTTGTGTCAATTTTGCGGGGTTGCTTGCCTATTCAAGGGTAAGATCCCAGGCTACAGGTGGTGATAACCGTCCTAGGAATCTGCCCAAATCCTTCTACTCCCCCTGCCACCCAGGGACAGGCCACCTCAGGGCACATTTTGGTATTGACTCACCCAAAAGTTGCCTTCTCTTACACCAAAACCATACCGAGCTCCACACAACCCACAATAGGCGAACAGCATTAATGAACAGTATCGAAGAGCTAACATAAGGATGAATAAGTACTTCGGGAGCCTGCAGAATAAAACCACTCATAATGTTCCCAATTTCTTCCAGCATGTTCCCGAGCTTAGCAAAATAAAGATAAGTAGCGCAATCAAAAAACCCGTGACCAGCACAAGAGCTTGTCGCTTAATAACTGCTACAGCTATAGCACAATTAATATAAAACTGCCGTTGTCTTGCCCCACGTTGGGTGCCAAAAAAGGCTATGGTTGTTTGACCTTGGCTAAATGCCAGGTACCCACCAAGCCGCTCTATCACTTCCCCCCCCCTTCCCCTTTTTTTTTCTCAACAGGACAAAGAGGGGAAAGAAAATAAGATAGGAAAAAAAACCCAACCCTTGTGGGTAAAACAAAAGCAGTTTTAATATAAGCAAAGCGAAGCAAAGGTCTGCACACAGAAGATTTATTCTCTACTTCCCATTAACAGGTGATGTTAGGCCTTCTCAGGAAGCAGGGCTCCAATACACATAGTGGTTGCCTCGGAGGACCAAGGGTGACCCCACCCCCTTCCTCCTTTCTCCCAGCTTTATACTGAGCAGATGTCATATGGTCTGGAATATCCCTTTGGTCAGTTCGGGTCAGCTGTCCTGGTTGTGTCCCCTCCCAAGATCTTGCCCACCCCGTCCCACTGCGGGGGAAAATGTCAGAAGGAGCCTTGGTGTTGTGTAAGCACTACTCAGCAGTAGCCACAACACCAGTGTGCTATCAACACCCTGCCAGCTCCCAACATAAAACACAGCACCATGAGAGCTGCTATGGGGGAAAACCAATTTCAGCTCAGCCAGACCCAGTACAATGGGTAAGAGCAATTCCAATATGTCTTTAGCATGCTGATTCTTAAGGAATGAGATGCAGCTCCCCCCCTAGACTGCACCACTGAAAGGAAGAGTATAACAGGGCACAGGATACATACTGTATACAGCCTGTTTTGGGGATGAAAAAATAAAAAGCTGTTCCTACCTGTAACAAATACTAAAACTGAAGTATTTAATCAGACTGTTATTTAATTAAATACTTAATATTATTTTGTCAAATTTGTATATCTTTAGTCATAAACTTAGTCTGCTCTTGTGAGGCTCTTGTACTATCTAGACTCTACAGAGGAAGAACATGGCCGAGGTGAACAGCCTACAGCAGAGCCCCAGTTCTGTAATGGGTTATTTATTAAAAATAACTGGGCTGTGGTGATTTACTAAGCCGTGTAAATATACCCATGTCCTGGGGAGGCTTGAGGGGCCAGATTTTCATTTGAAGTCAGTTATTGGGCCTGCTTTGGTTTTGTTTTTGTGTTTTCCTAGAAAAATTGCATCCAGTGCATCTCAAGTTGGTTGGGGAGTGGGGTGGAGGTTTTTTTTGTCATTTCCTTGCTTTTTAAACTAGTGGACTTAGAAAACTTAGAGTGAAATATTTGGGCTTTGCTTGTGAATTTTTTTTTTTTTTTTAGATGTCTTAATTTGAGATTAGTACATTGCTGGAAAAAGGGTTAGATCTTCATAGTAGATTCCCTGTATAGCTTAACATGTGCATCACCTCAAGCTTGTTAACTTGGAAGCTTTTGCTGTGGGAGATGGTGTACATCTTCAGTAACAATACAATTCCCTTCATTCCATATCTTTCTGGTTTTCATGCTTAAAAACTGCTGTATTTCTGCAGCCTGATACTAAGTGTAGAAGCTTTTCCTTTTAGCTGCTGTTTATTTGAATATGCTAGCCCTCTTTATGTTAAAGTGTGTATCAGTATCAAACAGTTAATCACAGTGAGAAGTAAACCTTAACCAGAGGTATAAGCTCCCTAGTAAGCATGTTTGGTTTTTCAGTACTTTACCTGTGTCTAGTTTAGCCAATATTGCCAATTTAATAGAGATACAGTTTGTGATACAGTTAAAAACAGTAATGCAATAAAGCAAGAGAGCCAAAATTGCTCTTTTTTCCTTGAAAAATAATGTAATGTTTTGGTGAGTGAGTAGTACTGTAAGATGTACAACCCACTAGTTCTTACATGTTGTGTTGCTGGACTAGCTGTTGTAAAGCTTCACCTGCTCTACAGTCTGCGTCTCAGTAAGGTGGTATATCTTTTGTTGGGCTCTGACATGAAGGGGGAAAACCACTGATTTGCTACAGCTGTTTAATGGACAAAGCATTAGATTGGGGTTTGGAAGTGTGGATTCCTTTCCCCTCTATCATAGATGTGCTGATTTATCCAGCCCCTGCTGTTGGGGTTTAAACATCTCTGTTTAAAAACCAGTGTGCAATGGTATTGATCTCCTTAGGGGGGTACTCATGCAAGAATTGTAGGGCATGCAGGATTACTGTCTGTACCATTTAGTACCCCAACTTTCAGTACAAAAAAAAAAAAGGGAGGGGAGAAAGCAAATGTCTTTGGAAAAAAGCATTGTATCTTTCCCGAGAAGTCTTAACTGCCTCCAAACTTTTAATATTGAAGAGAGGAAGGATGGGGGAGAAAAAACCCTACATAACAGCTGCTAACAAGTGTATCAGGTTACATGCAAGAGAGCTGTAAAAGACGACTTTGGTTGAGACAAGAGAATTGATGGAGGTAAAGCATCATGGTAAGAAAATGAAAGTATTGTGCAAGATATAAAATGGTTCTGCATATTATGTTGGACAAGGAGTACTGCACAGTGAGCAAATTGTGCTTTGAGGATAGACAGCACAGATCATAATGGAAAATTCCACTGAAGAACATCTCAACCACTTCAAATGAGCAGGAGCATCTCATGCTGAAAATCCATACAGCCCACTGGCAAAGATGTTGAAATCAATTTAGTAAATATAAGTGGCTGATCAAAGCCTAGTATTCTTTACTATAAACAACCATGCTCAGAGGAAAGGAACACCTTGCAGCAGCTCTTCTCATTTTCAGATACAAGAATAGGAAGCAATTCATATGCTTGTTCTTCCAGTATCTTTAAAAAGTGCATTAACAATATTTTAGCTTCATGTCTTTATAAAGTTAATCCTGGCTTACTGCTGCAGATGATCTTTGGAGATCTGGGAGCTTCTGATGTATGTGGCATGGGAAGGGTGTCCTGGCTATCCCTGCAGAATTGATATCAAAAGATTTTGGGAGTTTGCAACAATACAGGCCAGAGACTGCCTGGCGAGCAGCTCTGCTCAAATGGACCTGGGGGTCTTGGCACACAGCAAGCTGAACATCGGCCAGCAGCTAGCTCTGGCAGTGAACAAGGCCAACAGCATCCTGGGCTGTATTAGTGGGAGCACAGCCAGTAGACTGAGGAAAGTGATTACTTCCCTCTGCCTAGCACTTGTTGGACTGCATCTGGAACACTTTGTACCATTTTGGACCGACCCCCAACATCTGAAAGATGTTGATGAACTACAAGTTCAGCAGAAGGCCACCACAATGGTGTGGGCTTGAGCACCTCCCCCATGAGGAGGCTAAGGGAGCTAGGCTGGGAGAAGAGATGGCTCTGGGGGCACCTAATGGCAGCCTGCCATACCTGTGGGGAGCTTATGGAGGAGACAGGGCCAGGCTCTTCACAGTGGTGCATGGCAGAAGACTGACAGATGGTCACCATAAACTGAAACAACAAATGTTCAGACTGGTCACAAGAAAAAGCTTTTTCAACATTAGGACAATGAAGGAACATGGTCCCCAGAGAAGCTGGAAATCCTGGGAGGTTTTGTAAGACTTGGCTAGGTAAAGCTCTGAGCAACCTCATCTGACCTCACAGCTGACTGACCTTTGAGCAGGAGGTAGAACTAGACACTTCCTGAGGTCCCTTATGACCTGAATGATCCCATGGATACTAGACACAGTAACAGTTTCAGAAAGAACCAAGAAAGTATTAAGAAATATTGTTGTCCCCTCTCTAGAAAGGCAGATCTGGAGGACAGAAAACTTGAGGTATCTGGTATCAGCCTCATTCTTACTGATGAGATTTTGTGATGTCGGTCTCTGCACTGGGAGGTCATTGAGTTCACCTTCTGTGTGGTGTGAAATTCCATGCTGTAGTCACACAGGTTTCCAACAGGTGCCCTTGGAGAGTGTGATATGCAAAATCCACATCCTACACTTACAGAAAATTGATCTGTCAGATGATGCTGACTCACTATTAGACAAAGGCAGACTCCTCTAAAGAAAGAAATTATGTTTTATATAGCTTGTTATGTAGTCTTACATAAGGAATAATGAAAGCCCTATTTTCAGGCACCAAACCTGAGACTAGAGCAAAAGTTTTATTCTAGATTTTTCTTTCAAATCTTTGGAAGAAAGTTTGGATGACTTTTATTGACTTAAGAACAAATTGTTGATGGACTGACAGGACTTTTTTACCTCTCACCCATAGGCCTATGTTCTAGCAACGAAGAACACAGAAAACAAAGTTTGCAAATTAGGTGTTTTTTCATGCTTCAAATAAATCAGCCACTCTGTTTTATGTGCTTGCAATGAGCAGCATCCACAGTGGAAATAATCTTCAGGAAGTTTTTGTGTGTTTTAATGTGGTTAGTGTAACATGCTTTGTAGGAGCGTAGCTTCACAATTATTACATGCTGTTTGTGTGCACTCACATGCAGGCTTTATGTTTATTTTTGTTTCTTGGAAAGCCTTGCAGGAAACCTTGCTTGTTCATGGCAGATAAACAAGCAGACCAGAAATTTTATATTCTTGCTGCTGCTGTACTCAGCCAGCATAGCCAAGTAACCAAGCACATTCAATTCCTGCTCTGAGCACAAAAGAGTGATTATTTTATAACTGTTTAGACTGTCACCATGTTTCTTCTGAATTTCTGTTTATAGCTAACATTTGGGTAGCATAGCACAACAGTACAAACAGATCTTACCCTGACTATTTTAACTTGATATTTACTTACTATAATTATTACCAGGGTCCTGGGTTTAGCCTCTTTAGCCTTATATGCTTCACCAAAGGCCTAAATGAATTAATTTTGTGAAGTGGAAATTTGTAGCTGAGTAGGGACTGCGCAATTTGGCTGCAAAGCATCCTTTCTCCACCTTGCTCACTTAAAAAGAGAAGACTGAAATAAAAGCCCTCTTTCAGGAGACAAGGTACTTCATTCTATGGCTGTGTGGGAAAGCAGTCATTAATTTTTCACAAGTGCTACAGAAAAGTCATAATTGTTTTCCCAAGTCATGATCCAAGGGAGAGAAGCCATATTCATAAGAAGCATAACACCTTTGAAGCTAAGAGCTCAAAAGAGGAGGGCTCTTGCACCAAGACCCTCCTAAGATTGTGGAGGTGGGTCTTCTGCAGAGGACTCTCTGGTGCTTTCTCCAGGTGTCTACAGAATGATGAATAGGAAGAAGTAACAGTCTGCTTGCTTTGTGCCTTCACTTGGGAAAAAGAGTCAGGGTACAATTGTACACAACCTAATAAAGTGTGCTTTTCTGAAAGAAAAAAACCAAAACAGTTCCCTCTCTAAGACTCTAAATTGAGTCTTAGAGAGTTATTTCAGACTGGCTGTTTATGGTAACACCTCTCTGCTTCCTTTCCAGAGGTATCAGAAAAAGGGTGGGTTCTGTTAAGAGTCAGCCTGAAGTTTTATTTTGAATGCTCACATCAACAAACATTCAACATAAGCAAGTATTAATTTTGAAAACTGGGCAGTTTTCAGATTTTGCAGTTAGATAAACCTCTCTGCATGTGGCAGTGAGCACTCTGTGTTTAATGAACCTGGGATTGAAAGGAGAGCTTTGGCAAACTACTTGGTGGTAGTTTAAAAATTGCAAAATGCTGCCATCAGAAAGCTTTCTCTTGTGTGGTGATACAATAATTTATCCAACTTTGGCTGTAAAAAAGCCAGCAGAATTGCCCAGCTGTTGTCAAATGGCATTTGATGAAGAGGAAGCAGACCCTTTATTTTGGTGGGACTAGGTATTTGTGTGTAAAGCTAAGGAAACTTTAATCCTAACTGTCCTAGGTGCTGTAAAGTGGGGCATGTGCCTCTTCTGTATATTTACTGTGTGATTTACCAAGAAAGAGGCACAGTGTAAAATGATGGAAGTGAAACATAGTGAAGAAGAAAAAACATTTTAGACAACTTCGAGAACAGTGAGCAAGTATATCATGTCCACCTAGCATCAGACTTCCTGGCAGGATACGTCCTCCTCTCTCACGGGGCTCCCACTACATGGCTTTCCCTACATCATCACAGTCAGCGTTGGGGCTGCAGCATGGACATGCCTTTAGCCTCATGAATGTAGAAGCCAAGTCACTCCTAAATCGGCTTCCTAAAGGAATCTCCTACAGGATGTACAGTGTGGCCCTCCTTCCCCAAAAGTCACCAAGTTTGAATGTAAAATTATGCAACTGGTTAAAATTACACAGTTTTAATTTGTACTGTGGGAGCCAGCTATGAAAAGGTGCCTACAGTTGACCTGGGTGATGTATTCTAGCTTGCTTTAGGCATCCAAGAGCCCAAACCACACTGCTTTAGCAGTCACTGTTGGCAAAGGAGAGCTGAAGTTCTTAGGCACCACAGAAGTCCTGAGACTTTCAGTGTGTCAGAGGTACAATAAGCGCAGAGTGGAACCTACCCTTGCTTATGCTGACCAACGACACAGGAAATCCAACGCAGGGAATCCTTCCCATGACTCCAGCAAACTGTGGAGGAGGCCCTCAGTGTGCTGAGGGGGAGTGACATCCTCTAATGAGGCAGAATGAGCAGCTCTGACTTGTTTCAGTGTGCTCAAGCATGCAAAGGGTAATTCTACTCGTCACATTAGTATTTCTCAGCTGAGAACAATTATGTTTGACTGCTTCCCTATCTTGCTTCCTCTGCAGGTATTTTGCAGCAGCTGCAGGTGAATGAGTAATACAGCCACATTCACCTGTGTGGTTCCTTCCCCCTGGTCCTTAATCGACCAATTAAAAGTAATTAATCCCTGCTAGCCTCTCTAACAGGGGAAGGAATTCAGGTGGTGAGGCATGCTAAAAGGCAGTGTTTTATCCATAGGTGTAGCTGGGGAGTAGGGGATCAATTTTCTTTTCACAAAAGTTGTATCATGAGCTTGTACTTTTGATTTAAGAAAATTGCTAGGCATCTGTAGATGTTTTCTGTAACTGTGTTACTTGTTATTTATGACTAGGTTGTCTTTAATTGTCTGTTGTGTAGTGGTTGATATTGAACTCATCAAGTCCTGAATTTGATGGGCTTTGGAATAGCCTGTAAACTGGTAGGCTAAAATGCAAGAAAAACATTATTACAGGAAAACTGTGTCAGGAAGAATCCTATGGAGCAGCATCAGAAATGAATCTGATCACTTAGGGTAATTAAGTGATAATATTTACAGTAAGAAAGATCATGCTTATACTCTGCAGAGCTCTTTATGCTTGATTGCTGCTAGAGTAAAGCTGCAATAACTTCTCAAAGAATGAAGTTAAAGTGTAAACAGGTTGTAGTCTGCCTTGTAAAGGGAACTTGTGGTTCATTTCTGCTGATAACATCTGACACTGAGGTGTGGCAACTGAACTTCAGCAGTTAACTGTACATTTTCCAGACTTCCCTGTCTTCAGAGCAAGTCATGTTATGATTTATGGCTTTTCAAAGAGTGATTTTTTTTTTTTTCAAGTGAACCATGAACACAGCTAGAGCTGGATAGGGTATATGAATGCTGTGGCTTGCTTTGAAAACTCTCCCTGGTGCTGCACTGGTATGTCTGAACCACAGTGCAGGGTTAGACTGAACCCAAAATTAAAGTTTGGAAAGACCTCATTCCCAGTCTTAGTGATGGGGATTGTTAAAATTATTTCTTACCTCTGTATGGCACAGAACTGGATAATTTCTTAAGATTATTCAGGCACTTAATCTAACAAGTTTCTTCCTGCTGCAGGGAATGGGTACCTTAACAGTGCCCTTGATGACCTGTGCATGCTTCCTGTGGTACTCTAGTATTTGTGGCTCTTGGTCTTTGGTGCTATAGCCTTGTGGTGTGAGATGTTCTGTGGTTTCGGTGTTTGGGGTTGTGTGACTGGATGCTTCTGAACTAAATACCATGTGGTGGTGTGCAATTAGTCTTGCTCACCCTGGCAGCTCCTTTCATTTTCATTGTGTGTTTAGTCCTTGTTATGGTACTTCTGATCTAACCTACACACAAAACCTGACCTCTTTGGTATTAACAGCCTGTTGCAGAGATTTATTACATACCACACTGAGGTCAACTGAACGTACTTTCCCAGAAATGGGAGAGCAAGACTGCACTGGAATGCTTGCAAGGAGGCAGTGCACTGTAGAACTTCTAATTCTTTTACTTATGATTCATAATCCTGACATACTCAGGAACTCCTATATCAGACACAATAGAGCCAGCTGTTGCACTTGCCAGAAATGCATTGTTCTGATATTTTAACCCTCCGTAAATGTATGCTGAGGAGAGAAGTGTGTCAGAATTGGTTGCAAGGAGGCACCCTTCCTTGTTGTGACCACCCTGGACTGTCCCCAGGAGCTAGATTCCTTTCTTTCAAAATCTTCAGATCAGTCTTTTGAGAGCACATCTTCAGGTCAGTCTTTTAGTCTGGAAGAACATAATTTTGAAGTAAAATAGTCTATAGTAGAGACTGTGTTTAAAGTGTTCGTGGTCACTTTTGCTTACAGTTTTCAGGGGATACGCTATGCACCACTGTAAAACATTCTTGAGGTCCCATGCCAGGTTTTTCTCTCAGAGATGTTCCCCCTCGCCTGGAATCACTCAAATTGTCGTTAATCCTTAAAGACAAATTCAGAACATGTAGATGTGGTTCATACTCTAGTACAAGTCAATATATCCAAGGGGAGGAGGAAAGACACAGCTTCTAGTCCTTGCACAGATGAATACACAGAGTAAAAGCACTCCATTGAGAAAAGGGATGCAAAGAGTCACCACTCTAGAACAGTCTGTAACCCTAAAGTTAGGGCTCTGTACTGGAAGGTAAGTAGCCTAAGGTTAAATCTCAAACCCTCTCAGTCAAAATGGATCAAATATAATAACATAGTAAACTTTGGGGCTAGATGGGGACTTAGGATGTACAAGGAAAGGATTGCTGTGTGGGATGGAAAGGATGGCAAGAGTATTGCAGAAAAAAAATGGGAATGTAGTAGTCCCTTGTTGATAATCAAACTCTTGAATAACCCATTTAGTTGAATGGTGTGTCCCAACAAGTGAAATATCTGCTTAGCATCTTGTGACAGGAGACACATTGATTCTGAACTGGAATAAAGGGACAGACAAATATTTTCTGTGGCTCAGATGAAATGGACAAGTATGGCTCTGACTACCTCTGCTATTTGCTTTGCCATACTTTCACCTGCTTTTTCTCTGAAATGAGGTTTTCATACAAGAGACTGTCCTGTCAACTTGATCTCAAGATTCTCTGGCAAGTCAAAACGAAATATTAAGGAACTGGATAGACAACGATGGAATAAATGCCATGGGTCTTATACAGATCTTGGGATGAGATTAGCTTGACTGTATTTAACAGATGTATACTGTTTACCTGGTGAAAAAGGTATACATTGGTATTACCTTCTTTTGGTAATTTATAAGTTGATTTAGTTTTTGAAGTAATTGCTAGGACAGGTCTTAAAACAAACTGCTCTGATTATCCACAAAGAAGGAAGACGGCAAGCATTCTTCTGGTACCAATACCTCATCTGGAGGGACAGGAGTTATTCTTTGTCCATTCAAACCCAGCATTTTGCCTCAGAGCAGTAGGAAGGGATTTCCCTTTTTGTCCTTCATTACAGTGACTTTAAGTAGATCTACCCAATGAACTGTGTTACCACTTCATTTTGTGCCAGCCACAAGGTGAAATGATGTCGGCTTTGGACAAAACTGGTCTTTTTTACTGGGGAGGTTAGCAAATGCGTATGTCATGGTGAAGGATGGTGCAAGTCATTCAAGCAACATATCAGTTGCGCTCCCCAATGCAGACAGGGTCTGAGTCTCCACCACAGGCCAGCTGTTCCTGCAGTATGATAGGATAAAAGGACCAGGGAAGGACAAGGGTCTACTGTAATTCAACAGGCGTTTAATGAGGCAGGTGTGTCCCTTTGTCACTGGGAGAGATGTACAAGGGTGCAGTGTGCTTTGGACACCTAATGTCCAAAGCTGCAGTGTGCTTTGGACATTAGACTGAAGTATGAAACCTGTATTTTTAAAGAGTTTCCTCTTTAAGTCTGATGCTGATTTTCTTCCCCATTCCCACCCAATCAGTGAGGTGCCGCCAGCTCGCAGACAGCAGAATACTCCAAAAACAGTGAAACAATCAGGCTTTTAGAACTTGAATGCCTTAATATTGTAAATGATTGAGATATACAATAAATTAACCTTATGAAATGGGAATAGGTTGGGGAAACAAAGAGTCCAGGTGACTGTAAGGTTGAGAGAACCAGAATATGTCGACAACATGCTTTAATTACTCTTTGTATTAGTGCCTCTGCCACTGCTACAGCTTTCAGAAAACTAGCTCCGTAACTGTCTCTATTTGGAGGGAAAAAAAGCAGTCTAGGCTGATTCACAGGTGTCTGGAAAGGCCAGAATGCTTGTCTCATTGCATGTTTCATCACAGTATTTTCAAGAAATTATTGTAGAATGATGTCACCCAAGGAAAATGTCATCCCCCAAGAACTGCCCACAAGTTTGCCTTTGGTAAGAAGGTTGAATAGCTCAGTCTGTGTTAATGGTTAAGCTGACCAGACATTTCTCATTAATTATAACATTTTCATTAATGCGTTTTTGGAGAGGCAGTGGGACAGGGGTTTTGTGGACTTCCCAAGTCTGCTATGTTTACTTATCACATAGGCTTGTAGATACCTACTTTGGCATATCAATGTTAAAAATAGCTTCAGGTGCTGAGCAGGGAGATGAATAATCACATTTGAAAGGCTTCAGGGAGTTCTCAGATTCACTCCACAGGCACAGACATTCAGATAGATAGAATTCTTCTTGTCTCTCTTAATGGTAGGCTAGCTTGACCTAAATACTCATGTAACAGAGTTTAACCAGGAAGCCACTAGAAACAGCTAGCTAGATTTGGTAGCTAATTAAAATAAATAAAGGACAGTTAATAGAAAACAAAAGGTGAACATTGTGCACAATGTTTTGTTATTGAGTACTCTGGTCACCATATCATCTTTTAAAAACTTCTCTCTGCCTAAGGCTGATCGTATGCCACCTAAGAATCAGGATGGGTGTCTATATGGAGGAGAATCTGATACCCTCTGCTTCTGATCAGTGAATTATGTGTTTGTCCTACACCTCCTGAGACTGTACCCTGATGGGTTAAGGCTATTTACGGAGTCCTGAGAAATACAGACTTGAATATTTCTAAATAGTCTCCAACCACTCTGAAAAAGAAAATGATTATTCTAAACTGCGGTATGTAATTAGAGCAAAATAATTCTGAGTGTCAGAAGATGGGATATAGAAAGAGTGAGAAGAGGAACTCACTGATAGATGACAAACATAATAAAATACTGCAGACATCACACAACTACTTGTTAAGCTACTCTTTCTGCATCTTGTCTCCGTGACCCATCATTTCTTCTACCTTTAAATCAAGTTTAAACTAAGGCAGCTAGATTCACCACCTTGATCTCTCAGCAGAGAGACCCATGAATGCTCCCCCTCAACTCAGCATTTCCTACATCCGCTCTGCAAAGCTTTTCTTTACATCCCATTTTTGCCTGGCTTCAGTATATTTCTACCAGTCTGTGGGTGTCTGACAGGTGCTGTCTGTGTCTGTCAGTCTCCAGTGGCACCCTCACCCTGGTCACCTCCCTGTGCTCCCTCAAAGGCTCTCTGATCTCAGGGACCTGGCACAGCTGTCCTCTCAAATCCCATCAGCCTTGCAGCTGGCTCTGCTGCTCAAAACCCCTTAGTGCTGCTATGTAAGCAGTGCTGTCTCCAGGAAAAAACTGAGCTTCCATCTGAGGACAGAGAATCTGTAATCAGGAGCTTCCAGAGGAGATCAGAAACATGTTAGCCACAGGCTTTATCATGCATATTGTCAAGGTTTGGAGAACGGGATTCTTTGCCAAAGGGATTTGGAGACAGAAGGAAAAGAGTAAAAAAATAATTTTGATCTTCATCCCACTCCCTATACCCTTCCTCATTTTTTTTCCCTCTCTTATAAATACTTATTTTTGCTTGTGAAGGTCCAAGTTTCTGTAAGCCTGTAGTTCCCTCCCAGCCTGGATGGATGCTGTGTGTATAGTGGGTTATGGGGTGACAGTGATTTAAAACTGTGCTAAAATATGATTTAGAAGTTCTACCCTCCTGTGATTTTAGGCACAGTATTTTCCAGGTGTCATTGCTAGTATCCTTAAATGGCAGGATAGCAGTTTGCTGAACTTTTTTAAGTACCTCAGACTTTTTCACAATATAAAAATAAGCCTGCCTTGACCTATTATGAACTCATTTCTTGAGAATACAATGTTAGTTGATGTTGGAGGGTTTCAAAACCTTTCAGGAAGCATTTTAAGTACAGTGCATTAGACTTAGCCTTCTTTATGGCCCTGATTCAGCACTTATGTATGGGCACAACCTGAGGGGTTAGTTCAATACCATTTGCTCCAAGTTATGCATGTTCTGAACTGCCTCTGCTGCGAAGCAATGGATCAGCCTTCTCATCATGCTCCCTGTCTGCCCCCGGACCTACTGGAGAAATTAATGACCCAAGCAATTGAATCCAAGCTAGAGACTTTTTTAGAGAATGCTAGTGTCAGCTGGAGCTGTTGTAGCCAGCTTAGTTTTTTGGCCCATGCACACTATGCAGTAAAACGCTTAGCAGTGGCAGAAGCTTGAACCAAAATGCCAGACCTTAGCATCCCCAAACGCCAGGAAAGACATGATCGAAGCCTGCCTTTAATGCACCCAGCTTTCCCTCGGCATTGACTGAACCCCTTCATCACTCTGCTGTAGGAACTCTTCTGCTGGAGGAACAGAGAGCGCACTAGTAGCACTATAGAAACATAGGTGGTTCCTGCCTCCTCAAAGGAAGCTGTCATGTGTTGTCACCAGTGGCCTAAGGCCGTTGGCCATTTCCATAATCCAACATTTCTGTACCTGAATCTGGAACGGGCAAGCCCAAATGTATCTGATCAAGTGTTCTTTAGACTCCTGAGTGACACATTTCTCTTCTTGTCAAGTATTACACACAGTTATTACTAGATTTGATCCATAAAGCAATAGGTAAGTCAGGATTGAAACCTGAAATAATGCATGAAGCAATGAGTTAACTCCTAAGCATGTTTTTCAGCTTTATCCCTAAAAATCCAAATCCCCCACTATAGCTTTGTGCATATAAATATGCACAGACACACATCCCCCTTATATATAACATTTGTCTATGAACACAAACTTGAGGTTGTATTTAACATCGTAATATTATTCTACATGCTACTAAAGATAAAAAGTTAAAAGACACCCAAGGAAATTATAACGATCAGGGATCATCTTACTGTCCTACCGCTTGTGTTCTCACGATTATGACAAATTTCTCTGTGTTGTGCTAGCAAAGACAGAATAAGTGAGGACTATTTATCACTGAGGGTTCACTGATTCTCATTGCATCTTCTTCCCATGCGCCCTCCCTATCTCTTTTCTTGGATCCTCCTCTTGTGTTTTCTTTCCCTCTTCCCACTTGTCTCCTCACAGGATATGAGTAACTGCCACTGAACTCAAACCGAGTTACTCACTTCCTCCGTCAGGGAACTCAGATCCCAAAAGTATACATCCTGCAGAATCACACAAACATTTGCATGCCTGGTCTAGAGTGGGAATGAGCTCTGAGAAAACAGCCTTGTAAGGTTTCTAGCACTTCATGGCTTGAACTGAGTGGGAAAAAACACCAAAATGCTGTATCATGAAGTATTTTTGTGTCTGGAGAATGAACAGTCATACAGAAGCAAACCTTTGAAAACAGACATTATATAAATTATGTGGTTTGGTGGAAAAAGAAGTACAGTCTTGTATTTACTTTGAGGTTTCTTATCAGTTGTTCTGATAAGCAATGTTCTACCTACATTGCTTTGTCCAGGAAATTGTTCTAAAATAAAGAATTACACTGGAGTTCAGTGGGCACAAAGTTTTGTATTTGCAAAAAATCTGTTATCAAAGTTAGAAATATGGTGAAATCAGATTGTTGGATCTGAATAGTCCCACTCGTCTTTAGAGCTTCTTAGAAACCTCCCCAAGTACTCATCTGAACTTGAACCTCTGTTGTGTCTATACAGAGAAGACCCTAAAGCCCAGCTAGAGTGAACTTTGCACTTCAAGCAGACTGACTGCATCTTTATATGTTTACTTACAACTTCCTCTTGACATATGAACCTCTCCGAACCATGGCTTTACAACCTCTTCCAAAATATACTGTAGAGCTGATATGAAGTAACAGCTACTGCTTACTGTTAGTCCTGCTGTGTCTCCAGGAAGCAGCCTGAAAATCTGGCTGATGATAAAGATGGGGGCTGTTTGAAGATAATGCTGCCTCATACTTGTATGTGCTTGTGGTAGGAGTTCAAGTAACACTTTAACTCTAGGCCTTGGATGAAGACTGGAGTTAAGGAAACCTCTCAAAATGGTTTCCTTACATGGAAAACTCCCATTTGGCTGACCCTGCAGGTGATAAAACTCTTAAGCCTGTAGTAGCACTTGTTATGTTTTCAAAGATAAACTAGGCACCATGAAAAAACACAGGTACAATTATTATAGAAAACATCCATTCTTAGTATCACTGGATCATACACTGAACTGCAAGGACAAAACAGACACCTTTCAGTCCTACAGAAAAATGGGGTTTACTGTTGGGCTGCAGGGTACAGTTTTCCATTTCTAAAACTAAGCTTACTCTCTTCAGCCTAGCAAGTTTTACTTCAAGATACCTTTCTCCCTGTCCATCTTTTTAAGATTTCCTTTTCTTTCCCTGCTTCTGTAGAGTTTGCTGTTCAGAATATTTTGAGTCTCTGAATACAAGTGACTGTTTGAATAAAAAGCTGAACTTTAACACCAATGTGAGCAGGGTCAAACCAAGTGATGACTTTGAGTATGAGGGTTCAGACACAAAGAAGAATGTTGCCTCTATCCCTCCACAAGGCCATAAGAAAACCAGTACAGTCATTTGTGGGCTCAGAGAGAAGAAGCAGCATTAAGAAAGCTACTTCACAAATAAATGTGATTTGCCATTCAGATAAGACCTGTATCTGCACTTGTTGAAGCCAGAGGTAGACCCCAGTAACTGCAATGTACAGGATAACAGCATAGGAAGGGAACAGAAATTTTCAGTATGAGTGACTTAAAAGCATGATATATGGAAGAAACACATACAGCACAAAAGATTTCTCTTTTATTCCTGGTTTCACAAAAAAATATGATATAATGATACAGCTGTCAGAAATTCCAGGTGTTTGTAAGAGTTTTTGTGCTCCAAGAGGTTGCTCCTCTGGAGAAAATCCTCAGGATTCCCACAAATCCGGCTGGAGTTAATTGAGCCTTCTGGAAAGAAAGTACAGAAAGGCTGTGCCCAGCGGTCACCTCCAGGTTCCAGCAGAGATGTCAAGCAGTTGTCTGGGACATTTCACTGACATCTCAGGGCAATATCTGAAAATGCTGCTATCATCAGGCTTGATTTCTGCCAAGGGGGGAAAGTCTCCTCACACAGCCTCCTTATACGGAGCCTCCTTTTTCTGTCATTTATTCACGTGTTCACTTGTGCAGCTTAGAGTGCTTCAGCCTTCAAAATAGCATCTGCTTTTAGGGAACGCTATCAGGATCTCAAAATCTCTGCCACAAGTACTGTCAGAACTGGCTCCAAGCTTTGCCTTGTCCTGCCCAAAGGAAGAGCTGCCAGATCAGAGCTGAGAACCACTTGCAGTGCAACACAGCAGAAGGTTTTCACATCTCTTCCCTTTCCTCCAGGGTTAAATCCCTGCCTCGAGGAAGTCAGAGGCTAAAGTACTATCAACCATCCCCAAGTGCATCTCGCCAGGACCTTTCATAATGCACCTACACCAATGATCACTGTTTGCCTCAAAGAAAAGGCCTCTTAACAAATCTTTTTATCTTCCTTTTTAGAGGTAATCATACTAGTTCTTTTCCTGGTACAAAATCATATTAAAAACAAAAATCTTGGAAAAGTCATTGCAGGCTTTTTTTTTTTTCTCCTGCTGAAGGAAGGAGAGCCACTCCATTGTTTTTTCCCTCCTAAAAATAATTTTTCTTTGCTTTAGTTTTTGTTATGTTTCAAACCTTTGAAATAAAAGCCTCTTTAGGCTTTTTCATAGTCAAAGCACTAAAGAATTTTTTTTCTCCGTAACACTGTTCATTGATTTCTAACTTGAAATGTTTTAAAGTATGTCAGAGAAGAATGTTGGGAGGGACAAAGGAAGGGGCAGGAAAGGGAACTGAAAGGACCAGGGAGAGATGGTACATTTTGAGGATCCAAAAATTCCTGAATTCTAATAATTCTGTCTCTGCCACAGGTTAACTAGTTATTCAATATGAGAAGAGAAAGGGCTGCTTAATTCAGGCTACATGCTATGGCTTACACTGAAAAAAAAAAAAAAAAGCAGTAACTGAGAACAAACAGAACACAAATATTTGGAGAAAGATTTGGGAGTAAAGATATTTATGCTAAAGATTCCCTAGCTCCTTCAGGGAGAAGCTAGGACAACAGTATTTCTGACACTTCCCAGATATGTCTCAGTAAAGACAAAATGTTTGATGTTTTACTCTTATTATTTCTGAACAAGGAAACCTGTGGGGAAAATGGATTTTTACCTCTGCTAGGTTTTCTCTGTCAGAAAGAAGAGTGCCTTTACATGTGTGCGTGTGTGTGTATATATATAGCCACAAGCCCAATTTGGTTTTAAGCTTGAAAGTCACCATTAAGCAAAGATCATGGCCACAATATTGAGTTATATTTAGGGACAAAAACACAAGAAAGGAACAGGATAGTCTGTATTTTGTCAATGTCTGTGTCACTTTTATTACCTATTTGTTATTGCTGTGTTATGGGAAAGTCACTGAAGCATATATTATTATCCTCTACACCATCTTCATTCCACATTCTTCAAAGCCAGTTAAATGTAAAATTTCAGATGGTGGAAAAGTCTGCACGTGTCTGAAGCAATTTTCCTTCCAGCCCACCATTTGTCACTGTCCAGGAGATAAAGTGGGGTCAAGCTACTACTTGACCTCATGCTTTTGCTTCTTGGAATCCTTGACTAAGACCAGCCATGTGGGTAAAACCCCACCCAGGTTTTTAAACACTTTCTCTGCTTATCAGTTATAAATTTATGTTCATTCTTTGTTTTCAAAATTGGTATCAAGCATCCATAAACTGATCATTTCCGCCCAATCCCTCCCCATGGTGTGAGTCTTCCCATGCTGGTTCAGCTGGTGCTCCTCATATTCCAGCCTCGGAGAGAATTAGTTAAAAATAGGGCTACTATTGAAGAAGCATGTTTACTGCTGCCCAGTGAAAGACTCCACTGAAGTCAGGAGAATATCACCAGAAAGGTAAATGAAACATTGTGCTGGTCTTGTAGGACTGTGGGAGAGTGAGAAGGAAGCACTCTGTATGGCTGTACTTGTTCTCTTCACCAGTTACTGCATGGTGAAGCTGCCTGGGTCTTGTCATCTATGCAGCTTCTTTCTTCAAGTCAGGAAGAATATAGTGCACAGGAGTCAGTTAAAAGGCAGGAATTACCTCAGTGAGAGGTTGCCACAACAAATGCTGGCTTGCTGCAGTTCACAGATTGTTTCTCTTTTGACTTACTCTTTGTTTGCTAAATTTGTTTTTTCAAGGTTGGAGCCAAGAAGCCCTGAACATCTCTTCACATCACAACAATGCCACAGGGAATCCTTCCCAGTTTCAAGTGGAAACTTGTGAGGCTTCAAAGAATGTTTAGAAGTGATAGGAAGCCCCCAGGATCAAGGGAAATATTCAGCTTGACTTGAATAGTTTTTCATTCTGTTTTCAACTATGAAATTGGGATTCAGATTTACTGAGCAAAAGAATACCTGTGCATCCACCCCTTTGGAGAGGGCACCTGACAGCTCCTCCTGCAGTGGCAGTTCCACAGGGATGAGGTAAAAATACTGATGCTGACGTTCCCTCACACAGATTTGAAAACACCATAAAATTGAACTATTTTGCTGCTGAAGCAGATACTTAAGCAACTCGTACCTGTACTTTCAATTTACATTCTTGTGTGCCATTTTACCACCTGACTGGCTGCCCTCAAAACTAGCCTGTGCAAGTAGACACTGCATTGGTCTCCACTGTTATGTTTTGCTCTCTTTCCTGCATTTATACAAATACACCCAAAGTCATTGCTACACAGAAGCTCTTCTAAAAGAGTCAGGAATTTTAGGTAAATTCCCTTCACTGCATCAGAGCAGACTTATTTGATACAGGTGTCCTGACACATTTCCAGACAAACATCACACACATGATGGGCACTCAAAAGCTTGGTTTTGGGCTTTTGATATTGATTCTTCAGGGTCTGAAATTTTAGGAAGAAGATTGAGAACAGATGTGATGGTTTTCTGTTATTTTAATATGGATCTGCAGGTAAGGCTTCATCTTCAGACTTCCTTCTATTACTAGGTAAAGGAGGCAGAAGTGAGTTTGGGTGTGCCATTAGTTGGCCACATGTTTGTAAAACAGATAAATGTGCAATCACTCTTTCTGATAGGAACTGCACCCTTCCATTCACTCTGTAATCTGCTCCCATGCTTCAGGGAAACTAAAAATATGACACAGGTAATTTATTTCATTTTGCCTTCAGTGGCTGATAACAGGCTGAACTGACTTTCCTACACCTCTGTTATTCCTGCTGCCCTCTGAAATGCAGTTGTACCTGTAAGAAGAGTTTGTGCATTATTTTCTGGAAATATCAGCCACTTAACTAATTTGCCCCTTCAAGAAAGCTTTCCTAGTCCAAAACATTTCAGTGTGATTATAAGACATGCTTCTATTTCTCTCCTGTTTCCTTGTTTGCAGTGCACAAATGGTGACCTCACATGCACCAGAACAAACAGATTTCTTAGTCATCTTGCCTACAATTTCTGAGACATTTGCTCAATAACATTTACTAAATGTAGGCTAGCTAGATCCCTTTATCAGAATAAAAGCCTCAGCTCTGGTCTAATCTGAGTTCCCCTTTTTACCAAGTAATATAGAAAAAGCTGCTTATGTAGTAGGACCACTCCAATTCTCCTTTTCCCCTGGAAGCTCTGCTGCATGAGTTTACTGCATAGGCTAGAGTTTCAGTGCGTGTGAGTGTTGATCCTGGAAGATGTGCATGTTGCCACACATTTGTCAGCAATGACAACACGTTACTTGCCTCCATTCCCTCACCTGACCCACGTGGCACAGACTGCTGAGAGTGCAGCCCTGCTTCTTGGCTCAAATGGCACCAACAAACCAACCACCACTCTGAGCAGCAAAGCACCCACGTGGAAGGAAATCCCAGGCCCAAGGGAGATGGGTGCTGCCCACCTTGGCACTGTGACTCTGCTGCTCTGCCATGCTGAGGGAGATCACAGAGGCTGTAAAGACTAGAAATTTGGTAGAGCCTTCAGTTACTCCTGTGTACCTTGGGCTAAGATCATAGTGGGATGTAATACAAGGGGTCAAATTTTTAGATACTTTCATTTCATGGAGAAGCTCATAAGAGAAGATGCAGCCCTTGACTTGGACCTGAGCAGTGCACAGTACTTATAGAAGCCAAATATCCATTATGGATATGCTCCGCTTCAGAAAGGGGAACTGTATAAAAATGAGGAAGCATTTAAAAAGGCATTAAAAGGGGCAACTATGAGAATTAAGTTCCTACAAGCCAGATGAAGGTTGTTGACGGATGATGTATTGGTGGCACAGTGCCAGTACATACCACCTTTTCAGAAAGGCTTGAAGAAAGGGCAAAAGGTAGCCAGCTTTCAAAAGGTAGCCAGCTTTGTTGGCAGCAGAGCAAGGAAAGGCATTAGAAAGAAGTTCAAAAAGCTGAAGCCGTGTCCAAAGGGAATAAACAGAAAGGATCACAAAAATTACCCAAACTAATGATAATTTTTTTTTTTTTTTTTTTTTTAATTACATCAAGAGAAGAAAACTTACCAGAGAGTCTGCAGGACCAGCTAAGGACTGGGCTGCCAGAGGAGTTACCTGCAAAGGCATTTTGTGTAAGAAGCAAAGCTTAGGGAATTCCCCATCTTTAAACTCATGTCACATCCAAACAGACCTACAACTTCTTTGCACAATGAAACTTTATTTCAGTAAGAGAATCCTCCCTCTTTTTGACAAGCCAGTCTTCTTCTTGCAAATCTCCCCATGCCCTTTATACTACCTCGTCTAATAAACTTGAGTACTCTGATGAGGGGTTGTGCTACGATAAAAATTTCCTGCTAGATGGGTACTAATCAAATTGCTGGCATGTCCAAGTGCCTGGCAACAGATCTAGACAGCATTTGAAACATGGGCCAGGAGTCAGTCCCTTCTGAACCTGCGTTCTGCAACATGGACACGGCATTGCAGAGAGAACCTCAGGCTGGAGGGACATGTCTTGGGCCCTTGTGAGGAAAGGCTGGAGGCCACGGTTGGCTGTGGTACCTTTAGACACTGCAAGAGCTAGTCTACATGATATAATCTCTTTTTTTCTTCCCACTTTGTAGATTATTCAGGGAACTTCTCAAACATAGCCGAGGCCCCTGTGCAGCTACTGGGAAGAGGGGATAAGAGGAAAGGTATTTTTATAATTCTGGTCAGAGCATAGCCCCAGGGACACTGATGGTGAGGACTACAAAGATGTGGCATGTTCATCCATCCCCCAAAGACTTGAGCAGCTATCAGAGCCCTCCAGGCATTTTGCATTTTGAGTGGTGTAACACTTCAATGCACCTCTCAGAGTTTGCTCACCCCCAAAACAGCAGGCCTAATATTAAATACCTATTCACATTGTTTCAAAGGTGTAGTTAGAAATATGAAATGACGCTTTGAATTGTGCTACAGCTATATCTGTGACTGTGTCATCCATCCTCCATAGGCTTTTAAATGCTTACTTCTTCACTGAAATATGAGATTAATATTAGGCTATTTATCTCTTCTCCTATAGCAACAGGTAAACTTTCAAAATGTCAGTGACATACATATAGAGTAATTACTATCTCTCCTTGTAGGAGTCTGGGCCGCGCTGGGAGAAAGTTAGTGCAGACAGAAGAATGCAAGGACGAAGACAAGGCCAGCAAAATAAGGCTGGCAAAAACACACAAGATAGCAGATAAGTGAGAAACACCTGTGGTCAGCAAAAGCACACAAGTCTGAGCAAAACAGGGTATGAGATAAGGGAGTTTTGGCAAGTTTTGGGCTTTACATGCTAATTGCAATTAACCAATGTAAATGCTTGTAGAGGTGCGTGAACAGCGCGTGTAGATGACCTGTAGCCTATTAGAAGATAGATGAGTGCGTGTACGGAACTTAGTAGAATATAAATGTAACCAGAAAAGGAATTTAAAAAAAATAAAAAAAGATGGACGACCTGATCATCACATTGGTGTTGCGTCGTTTCTGTTCCCGCACGGAGAAATAAGGTGCTAATGGTGACCCCGACATCTCCTTAAATCCTGCTGTCAGAAAATAATGCATACTTTACAAAAATGTGATTTTTCTAAAAATATCTTACGAGTTCCTCATCATTTTTGTGCCAGAAATAAACAGAAAGAAGACCCCTTTGAGTGGTGCATTAGTCATTTTAAAGAGCCTGTGGAAAACTGACATACTTCCCTATTTATCTTTGGGAAGGAACAATTTCATCAGATACTGCAGGAGAAAATACAGTGCCACATTATGCAACGGAGTTGCCATTTAAAATATTTGAGTACTTAAAATTCACCCTCTTGCTCATTCAATAAAGCACTGAGCGATTCTAAAGCTGGAAAAGGCAATTAGAATTATCTGATCTGACCCTCTCCATAACAGAGGCAACTAAACTTCATCCAATTTCTGTCATTAATGCATTTTTTGGTTAAAGTCTGTTTTCAGAAAAGGGTCTAGTCTTGATTTAAAAACTTCTAGAATAGAATGTTCTGTGTCCCATGTTAGTCTGTTTCAATGTATAATAGTACTCAAAGACATAATTTTTTTTTTTTTTCTGGCTTTATGTACCAGCCAGTTGGTTTGGTTTATACCTTCCTCTGTCAAAGAGAAGGATAAGTTTATCCTTCAGTTACATATAGTTGTGTCTAATAAGATTTGAGTATAAAGGATAAGTTTATCCTTCAGTTATATATAGTTGTGTCTAAAAGTTGAGCATAAAAGTAGGAAGTCTCAAAGTTTCAAAACTACAGAGGAAGCTTAAGAAAAAGTGAAGAGGGAAAAAACCAACCTCTGGTAAACCAGTTAGAAGTCTCTGGAGTAAAGGCACTGTGATTGTGGATCAGACCATGCCATTAGGAGGGCAGAGTCTGCAGTCTTCACTAAGACAAAATGCCCATCAGCATTTGATGGGAATTTCGGATTTGTAGTGACTGATTAAGAATTATGACACAGCTTTCCATATTTAAATGCATTTAAAATGTTTCTGATAAGTGCCATATATTTTTAATTTCTCTTCTAATAGCATTTTTTCTTATTCTATTGTTCTAACTGCATAAGCCAGTGCACTTAAAGACATTTAGAAATCTGCCTTTCTTGACAGAGACTTTACAGTATCAAAGAAAAGGGTTTATTACAGATTCAGCGTAGCCCTTGAAGTGTTTTTCTGCTAAAGACGCAACTTCTTGTTGAAATTTTTTCCTGAATCAAAGCCTTAATCCCTTATACATTTAAGTCTGTCTGATAGGGAAATCTGGTATTGTGATCCCAGGCTCTCAGGTAAAACCATACATCAAGTAACACTGCAAATACCCCCTGTACCTCTTCACGCAGGACAAACCCAGGGTGGGGCTGGGAGCCTACATTTTTGTTCCCAAAGGGCAGAAGTTCCCTGACGTTTCTCTCCCACCCAACCAAAGCCCTGCTCTCTTCCTCCCCACCAGCTTCAGCTCTTCCACTGGGGTGGGAAATCCATGGTGTGTGCCCAGAGTGAGCGGTAGGCAGCAGGATATGGCTCAGGGCTTGCTGGGATGGAGCTGTTTAGGTGGTTGTGGCAGCTATTCCACCTTGCTGGGTCAGGGGGGCTTAGGACAGCCTTGCCCAGAGACGCGGCAGGGCATGGCAACAGTAAATGTATTTATACCCATGTCCCCACCCCTCAAGACTTCCCTGGGTGACCCACCACTGCTGCTGCCTTCACCTTGTCCTAGCACCTCTCCTGCCACATCCTGTCTCTGCTCCGTGCAGCCCTGTTTGGCAGGACTTGACTGGGTCAGCAGTCCTCATGCGGAAGGTGGAAAGCACAAGGCACAGAAAATAACCTGACAGGACTGGAAGCAAAACCATTTGCCCTCTCTCAGAAGGTTACTCTTACATCAGTGCAGGCACAGCATACCATTTCAGTGTCTCCAGAGGTGAAAATCCGGTACATGTAGAGAAACAGCAGCTGCTGGATGCCTAGTTTGAAATGTGTAGTTTTAAGGACAATTAATGGAAGAATTTCTAGCTCTAAGATCCCTTCTTTATCTTACAAAAGGTGGATATTCTGGCTAACACATTTGTTAATATCTTTTTCATCTTTATGTCATTTAACTCCACAGCTGACAGCACCCATAATAGAATCACAGAATCATAGAATCATCTAGGTTGGAAAAGACCTTGAAGATCACCTAGTCCAACCATTAACCTAACACTGACCGTTCTCAACTACACCATAGCCCTAAGCGCTATGTCAACCTGATTGGGGACTCTACCACTGGGTAGAGTCATTGGAATGGGGCAGCCCATTCCAACACCTAACAACCCATTCTGTAAAGAAATACTTCCTAATATCCAGTCTAAACCTTCCCTGGCGCAACTTGAGGCCATTCCCCCTTGTCCTATCGCTTGTTACTTGGTTAAAGAGACTCATCCCCAGCTCTCTGCAACCTCCTTTCAGGTAGTTGTAGAGGGCGATGAGGTTCTCCCCTCAGCCTGCTCTTCTCCAGACTAAACAACCCCAGTTCCCTCAGCCGCTCCTCATAAGACATGTGCTCCAGACCCTTAAATATATATATCCCAGAGTCATTATGTCTCTTTTAACATCAATGCAACTGCATAACAGTAAGGGATGTTTTCTCAACAAATTCCCTGCTAAGGAAAGAGAAGGTGAGGCTCACTATTTCTACCTGTCAACAAGTCCAGTAATACAGCATGAAATCGGTTTTCCTCCAGAAAAATGATCTTTGCAGGTATTACAGTAAAATGAAAAGTCACTAACAGGTTTGCTTCTCAGAAACTGAACAGTAATACAGAAAAGGAGGCAATTTCTTTGGCTTTTGAATGAGCACAGCATGTATCTACTGCCCTTGGATTTCTATGTAGAAACACACGAAACAGTGTCATTATTGGGTTCACATTCACTGGATGATCTTCCACCTAACAGTGAAATATTTCAACTTTTTCCAGCTTATCAAATACAAAGGCAGTTTCTTTTCACCACTGAACAGAGGGAAAGCAGCAGACACTTTCTCTACAGCCTCAATTAAGCAGATGCTGATGGAGAATGAGAAGACTTGATGTTAAGGCATGTTCTGGCAGCAGTCCTAGTCCAGTTGATTTTAGCAAATTGGAAATAAATCTGCAAGATGAGAATTTCCAGAAATGTATTTAACTATGTCAATAGAATGAGCTTCCAATTGACTTTTTACCATATTGGCAGACCAAATGCAAGTCTTGTGTGATTCGTGTTCTGTTTTTGAAAGCACAGCATTTTTTGACTCACGCAGAGCTTCACAAGAGGTGTCCTGAAAAATTCAAGAGACTTATCAAAGCATAAGAAAGAGCAGGACACAAACACTACAAGTTACATCGTGGCCTGGCCCTTGTAAGCAAATTCAGGCCTTAACAGGAGTTTGGAAGGGTATAAGTTGCAAAAACAACATAAAAGTAATGATGTTTATAAATCATCCTGACAGTGGCATGTTGCAACATAGTTGTTTTCTTTTCTTCAGAAAGGGCTTGCACTCATCAAAGTCAGTGATTTTTCCAGATATATTCTTTTGGCTCCATTTCCCCATACTTTATCTACATGCCAAAATGAATGCTTGCCAAAGATAAATTCACAGATCTGGCAGGCTAGGAGGACTCTCAGGAGATCATCTCATCCAACATTCTGCACTGAAGCAGGCTAAAATTATCTGGACACCATTCCTGACACTTCTATCTTCTTCACTTTAAGAAACCAATACCCCTGGGTAGTATGCCCTAACACTCTGCCACATTTTGAGATAGAAGGACTTACCTTATATCCTGTCTAAATTTTTTAGGTGAAGGTGAAACGGATTCTTTCTTGCTCTTCCCTAAATGGACATAGAAAGTAATTTACAGTTGCCCCATCTGCATCAATCCCTTCTGAGCTGCTGTGCCATTTCTCAGTCTTTTCCTTTCAATCCAGTGCCTTCACCTTCCTTTTTTTGAGTCACATTTTCTATACCTCTTATCATGCTTGTTATTTGTCTGTGCTTTTCCCTCAACTGTGTCTAATACTGCTTCCAGCTGAGACAAAGAGCTGGGACTTCATCACTACTTCAGAAAGTGGAACAATGAAACAGTTGCTACTGCTGCCTACATTTTATTGTCAGATAAAAGGCTCATCTCTTCCTCAGCAGTATCTGATTATTGACATATACCTAGCTTGAGCTTAGATCATAGAACACCAGAATTGCAAGGGGATAAAGAGAGACTGTCTATGAATGATACCTGGAAATCTTCAAAAGATGTTTGTCTCACTTGTTCTTTAAAAATGTCCAACAGGGGAGATTTCATGATCACCATAGACAATCTGTTCCAGTGCTTCACTGTCTTCACATTTAGATGTTAGGAGACAAAAATGCTATCTTAAATCATACTGTAGTGTCCAATCAGAAAAATCTCCCTCTTTTGCTGTGATGCTGCCTAGCCAATAATTTCCAATTTTGTGCTAGTCTGCTGAATTTCTCCTCCCTAAGGAGGAAGACTTTTGTATTTGTCTTTGCTGAATTTCAGCTGTTTTGATTTCAGATTCTCTCTAATTTTTCAAGCATGTGTTGAATGCTGATGTTTGTGTCCACAGTACTTGCAACCTGGACCTATGCCACTCCCGTTTACTAATATTATGACCATAGTCTCTCCTTGGTTCTACAAACTGTCAGGAGAAATGCTGAACAGAGCCAAGTCCAGAAGAGAGCACAACTAAACTTCAGTTGTAATTTGACAGAAAAGAGCTGATGAATTCTCTTTGACAGCAAGTTTCCAAACATTGCACACCTTTCTTCTCACAACCACATCAACACTGTATTTCATTAGTTTCCTTATGGGAATATCATGGAGAAGTGGCAGAAATGTCACTGGGACTGAGATTACAGCACATTAGTTGTATCCCCTTTTTTTCACCACTAGGCCACTTAACCAGCCAAAGGCAGAAATTAAACAGGTTTGACATGACCCATTCTCAACAATCCTTGTTGGCTATTTCTTTTATCAGTTTATAATCATTTAGGTACTTACAAAGTAACTTTTTAAACAGCTTGCTCCAGAACCTTCTTGGGAATCAAAATTATACTGACAGGTCCAAGAACAGCATCTCCTCCTGTATAAAAACACAGACAGAGCACGTGTTCATGGAATTTCCTAAACCCTCATATCAGAATACGTGTCTCCTTTCACACCTGAAACATTACTACTGTTTGATCAGACCGATAACCTCATCAGTGGCTCAAGCATGACAAGAGTGACATTTCCAGGGCTTTTCATTGTTAAGTACCACTGAGCATTTGCCAACTGTTTTTCTCAAAGGTTTGTGACTGAACGTAATATACGCTAAAAGGGTTTTACACCAAATGACTAGACACTGCCCCAAATCAGACAGTGATGCCAGAATCTCTCTAAGCAAAATCACCAAAATATTTATAAGAGGACAAAATTTATGTTTTTTTCTTTCCTAGCTCAAATCTTGGAATTGCTGTGTTATTTTGATTGAATCTTTCAGGAGAAAAATGCAATTATAGGGGAGTAAAAAAAGGCATTGTCCTGGGTGGGATACCACATCCTGAATCGAAGCTTGCAACTCTGTGGACATTGTGGTTCTAACTCTTCCTGGTTGTCCTATGTGGAAAAAGAACTTTGTGTCCTACTGTATCTTCCATACAAGTGCATTAGAAATGTTGCGCTATGTTCACATCATTTTCCAAGAAGCAGAAAATATTATTACACCCTTCTTACAGTCAGAAAAACATAAAGAGTCCTTGTTGAAGGTCAAAGTGAGTCAGCAGAGAGCACAGGATGAAACTAAGCTAGTTTCATGTTTTAATAACTAAGACAATGCTTGCCTTTTTTTTTCTCCCTTTCAGATAGTGTTCACCTGCATAATCTTATCTCCAAGCCAGAAGAGCTCCTCACAGGTCTATAGTTGAAATACTGGCGAAGGTCTATAGTTGAAATACTGGCAAAGGTCAAAGGGAAATGACCTTTTTCACTGGTCAACCACCTTGTTTTATGCTCTTTTGATTCACAACACCCTACAGAAATGTTGGGGGGTATGGTGTGCCTAATGGATAGTCACTGAAGTTAGCTCTCATACAGCACATACTTTCTTCCAAAAATAGCTTTTTTAAATAGACGTATCCCTTACAGACCCATTTATGAGCTGAAGAGTCCCCTGTCTCCCCTTGCTTTAATTTTTTTTTATTTAAAATATAATGAAAGGGAGAAAAATCAGAACTGTAGTAAGGCTGGGCTGATGGTGATGTTCATTTCACAGAAGCTCTCAGCACATGTCCATCACTCTGGAATCTGAAAAGGGATTCAGGTTTCCCTCAGGCAAGTACCCATTGCTCCAAACAGTCATTAGGCCCTTGAACTGACCAGTGTCCTCACCTCAAATCACTACAGCTAGACGCTCCAGAAGAAAGTAGGCAGAAAGCATATAATACACTGGACTGTGGGGACTGAAGGAGAATTTATAGACATGCTCTGAAATGTGTCTGAACAGCAAACAAGTAACTGCATTTCTCTGCCTACAAATCAGTCATAGTCTGATCAGTGAATGCATACATTTTCTTACCTCATTCAAAAGAGAGAGGGTTATTTTTAAAGCAAGGATCTGTGTAGGTGCATTCCAACTTCTGGAGTCTCAAAGCCTGCCAAAGGCTATTGTGTAGATAAATATTCATTGAAAAAACCCACTGAAAGTACCATTCTACCCCTAAACTACTGAGGATGCACGAGATAGAAATGACCCTGTATTCATACAGAAAACAGAATAAAATAAGGTGTTTTTGTGGCTGCATCTGAAATGCATTGTAGTTGCCACTTTCATTCACAGGTTTGCATGCACAGCAACAAACAGATGCTTGAAAAGTCAGGTGTATGAAATAAACCTTATCTAGAATGCTTCAGCTGACAGATAAGAAACTCAAGGGAGAGCTACTACAGGAGCATTAGGCAAGAAAACAACTCACAAAAGCTCTTTAGAAGGCTGGGGAACATAAAAACAACAGCAAATTATCTGTGAAGCGGCAAAGCTTTTCCTTTTTTTTCACTTCCATATAATTATATGTTGTAATATTCTTTCTGTCTAAAGGTCATGAATAGAATCATAAAACCAGGAAAAACCTGCTCTTCAGACAGGATACAAACTTCTGCCAGTTATTATAGCTACAGGCTTGAAAAATTAAAACAGCCCAGAAAGCTTGGAAACTTCAGACCCCTTCTCCAAAAAAAAGAAAATGGGAGAAGTGATATCCTACATCCTACATCATCAAATGCTTTTTTTTCCCCCCAGGGTTAATTTACTTGTGCATTTGGTCACTAGTTTCCATAATACTATACAGAGATGAATCTGGCAAAGTGGCAAAGGATGGCAATAACTGTCAGTGTTGTTTCTTTTGATGAAACACAGCAGTTTCTAAATTCTTTGGGGTAGAAATGGAGTTTCTTCTTGACTGATCCTTTGCAAGGACTGTTAATAAACAAAAGTTCAAGATAACTGTAAAACCCAAGGACACAAGGCAGGGCGGCATAGGTTTATAACCTGTTCTGTTGAGATGAAGTTAAGGAATGGTGAGAAAGCACTAGTGTAGATGTTGGTTTAATTCCTGGAAGATGTTGGCTAAGTTCTCATTTCTTGCACATGCCTACTGTGGGCCCTTACAAAGGTCACTTAGGACTAGCTCCACAAACAGATACATGCATTAAATGACATTGCTAATCATAGAATCATAGAATAGTTTGGGTTGGAAGGGACCTTTAAAGGTCATCTAGTCCAACTTCCCCTGCAATAAGCAAGGACATCTTCACCTAGATCAGGTTGCTCAGAGCCCGTCCAACCTGACCTTGAATGTTTCCAGAGATGGGGCATCTACCACCTCTCTGGGCAGCCTGTTCCAGTGTTTCACCACCCTCACTGTAAAAAATATCTTCCTTATATGTAGTCTAAATCTACCTCTTCTAGTTTAAAACCATTACATCTTGTTCTATCACAACAGGTCCTGCTAAAAAGTCTGTCCCCGTCTTTCTTATAAGCCCCCTTTAAGTATTGAAAAGCTGCAATAAGGTTTCCCCAAAACCTCTTCTCCAGGCTGAACAACCCCAACTCTCTCAGCCTTTCCTCACACCTCTGGGTGTTCCAGCCCTCTGACCATTTTTGTGGCCCTCCTCTGGACCCGCTCCAACAGGTTCATGTCTTTCCTGTGCTGAGGACTCCAGAGCTGGCCACAGTACTCCATGTGGGGTCTCACCAGAGTGGAGCAGAGGGGCAGAATCACCTCCCTCAACCTGCTGGCCACAATTCTCTTGACAAAGCCCAGGATCTAGGACTTAAGTCTTCTGCGCCTCAGTTACTTATCTGTAAATTCCAGACCACAGTACTTCCCTATTTAATGTGGTATTAGGAAGACAAATACATTACAGACATTTAAATGCTGCAGTGAAAAGGGTCATGCAAGTAGAAAACATAGAAAGAAATAAGCCTCAGTTTCTTATGCCTTTCACAACTCCTGAGTGTGGAGAGAGTGCAGGGGCTGGCATCAAGGAAGAAAGAAATGGGAGAAGAGAGCTGCCAGTCCCCATGATACACTTTCCTGGAGGGCAATAAGGGGTGCTTAGGTTGAAAGATGACAGCAAAGTCAATGCCTTTTACAAAGTAGAAGATGGCTGTGTCTATTCTGGGAGCACGATAAAATCCTCCAAAAAGCCTTGGCAGAAATCAAATGCTTTTCCCCAAGGAACTGCACCTGCCCCCTTGTCTATGGGCAGGTGTGCTTTGATAGCTTTCTCTGTGAAAGGGGAGGGGTGTTTGTGGGTTTTATTTAATACCTCCATCTGGAAGTTAGCACCCTGTGATCACAGTTTAACCTGATAGTATGCCTCTGGCATTACACCCCAAGAGGAGGGGTATAATGTGAGCAGGGGTTAGAAAAAAGCAGGGTTTGTTCCCACTGGATAAATCACTTTACTTTTCTCTGCCTGCCTTTCCCGATTCCCAGCAGTGTCCTAGAAGTCTGCAGTCCCCAGGGAGGAGAGATATCATAGCTTGACATCGCTGGGTGCTTTGATTCTAATTCCCTGGAGAATTGAAAGTGACTGTTGTTGTCTGATGAAAAAGGACTTTCCTAAAATGTTAAGGCCCTTAGGTCTCCAGGACCACAGTAACTCTGTCAGAACTTTCTTATGGTCTAAAACGAAACATTTTTGATGGAGGATTTGCACTGGCCTTATGAACAATGTGGTTTACATCCATTCATTCCATCATTTTCCTCCTGAGATCTGGTGGGAGACTGGGCAGAACGCCCCCCACCTGCACTGGTCAACAGCATCACCCTTCTGAAAAGCCAGGCAACCACACAGTATTGCCTGCGCACTAATAAACCCTGGCACTGCACAAAGGAGGATGCAGAGACCCAGCCCCAAAAGGGTTACTCAGGCATACCATCACCCGCTTCACTCCTGACTGGGAACTAGAACTCTGTACCTTGGCACCAGTTTTATCTGAGATTCTAATTACTGTATGAATACTCATTATCACTTAAAATGTGCAGCTCAAATGGATGATTGTCTCTGAATTGCTGTTATTGTAGTCACTTACAAGAAGTTCCACTTCCTTGAGAGTTACGGTGTGAACCCAGAAGGTTCATGGACAATGGGCACAAGATCTTCCTTCTGGAAGGAGCCTACAGTATCCATTGGATAGAGGTTGAGTTTGTACCTTATGTTCCTTATAAACAAAAGGATTCTCTTCTCCTCCTACACAGCCCATCTCCTAAAAAAGAAAGGACAGAAATAAATTTTTAAACACACCAGCTGATATCACCATTATAAAAAGCAAACAGAAGAAAATGGGCATATTCAGCTGGCTTAAATACCACCAAGTGTTATCTTTGTCTCATGTTTCCTGCTGTGGGACTCAAGATGCTCTCTGCACTTCCCTCAGGCTTTCTGAATTGTCATCCAGGGGCTCTAAACCCACTACAGGCACAGACATTTAGGTTGAATTTAGGCTGGCTGGGAAAGGCCCAAAGCAATTTGAAAACATAAGGTAGAAGACAGAGCCACAGAAAAAGAAAGAAATGTTCTCCTTGTTCATTGGTATTTTCTGATCCTTGAAGATCTGATGTGGACTGGTTGAAGGTCTCAGATTTCATGAGATAGTTTTCCTGTAATTTTCATGAGTTTTTCTTGCTCTGTTATTTTTCGTTTGGGGATTGGATCTTGGCAAAAGGAGAAACAACTCTTCTACAGTACATGGTATATTTTAACTTTAGTGATAACTGAAACTTCATCAGCAGGTTTTTCATCCATGGAGTTCTCAATAGCTACCCCCAGAAAGAATCCTCACTCCCTTTCCATGCAACGAAGCAGGCTTTATAAAGCCACCAATATTTCAAAATATGTCTTCTGGTGGGAGAGAAAACATTTCCCTTCTTTCCCTTCCCAGCCATCACTCTTTTCCAATTCAGCTTCTCAGGTAACGAAGCTTGATGTATCTCACTCTTTTGAGCAAAAAGGAACAAACATTCCTGAGATGAGGAGCTAGGAAATTAAAATAGGATATAGAAATTAGGCACTCAAGAAATGAAGGTATAACTTAGTTTAGAGATAAAGATGGAAGACTTAGAGATCAGGCTAAGGGCTAGAGACCCATTAGTTAAAAGATAACTAAGATTGAATAGGATAATAGATCATAGTCGATGGGCCAGAGAGCAGAACAACATGGAAACCTTGATTAATGGAAGCTGTGAGGGAACGCTTCCTGATGGAATAGGAAGACAGCCCTAAAAACTGGTCAAAACCAACCCTATGGTCCGGCCTGAGTCCAGGAGGCTACAGAGACTGCGCAAGGAACGGAGGTAAAAAGTTCAACAGTGAGGAAGAGGAGCTACTTCATCTCTGCGACCCCAGCCCATGACCACCGGGACACACTGCGCAGACGCAACTAGGAGGAAACCGGGGTGGAACATATGAAAAAGACTTTCAGGCTCATTATAATACGAAGCGGGGATAGGTCATGCATATGTATAGGCGTATTATGAATATGTGATGCTCTGTAGCATAAAGCCAAGACAAGGTGCCACGAGAGGGGCGCACGTTTGTGGTGGAGCGATCCCCCGTGCGTCTCAGCGCTGAATAAACATACCTACTTTATAACCTTATAGGTTGTAGAGTCATGTTTCCGCAAGACATTCCTATGAGCCTAGGTCCAAACACACTGAAGGTAACACAAATCTCCCAAACAATTCAACTAGCTTTGTATCAAGCTCACCAAAGATAAACATATGCATTCTGTGTAATGAAAATAAATGAGCATCTGGATTTTAAGCCTCTGCCAGCCCATCCGGTGAAACTCAATGAGGCAGGTGCTGTTAACTTCTTGATTGAGCCAAGCTAATGCTATGAAACAGGTGAGGAAATCAAGGTGCAGGTATGTGCTGCTTCTCAGTGGCATCAAAATTTGGCAGGGAGGAGCATCCTGGCACAAGCACGTGAGCTGTAATACAATTAAGCTGGCTGCACAGCAAATCTACACTTTCTCAGTGAGCTGAAGATTTAACAGATACTCTTGATTGACAGTGCATCATAGTGATGCTATCATCATCACCCTGGTGTCCAAGTGAATTATTAAAGCAATATAGCTGCATGAGTACATTGCAAAGAAGAATAATTCTTTAGAAGATGGCTTTGTATAGAAAATGGTCCAGCTGTAGATCCAGTTATTCTGGTCTGCTCCTAGGTGGGAATTGTGGTCTTCTATCTTATAGTGAACGCACACAAAAGAGATGACAAAATGAGCAGTGCCTTACTCTGCAGTGCTGTACCAGACGGGGCGGGGGAAGAAGCTCTATCCTTAAAAAGCCCTGAGGCAGGAGAATGGCCAGGGTCCTAGTGGTTTACCTGAGGAAAACATGGTGCAGGAGGGAATCAGCTGTGTTTAGGAGAGACTTGCAAGAAACAAAGTTCTGTGCTCCACCAAGCAGCTGGATGAGGCAGCAGCCAGCTCTCTTCCCTTCCAAGTGTCTATCTGCTGGAACAGATACCCCAGAAGAGTGTCCTGCAACTCTGTGCCACTGCAGTACTCCTTCCTTGGATGAAGCTAGAAGCTGAAAGGTCCTGACCCACTTGAATAAGACCACTGGTGATGGGAACTGGTCATGGAAGCTCCCATGGTAGCTTCAACTGGAAGAGGAACGTCAAATCCCAGCTGATGACAGCATTGTCTATGCAGATTCCCTCCTCGCCACTCTGCCCAGCTTAAAAAGCATTCATCAGTCTTCATTTTTTGCACTTACACTCTTCTGGCTGCTCATTTTCTGCTATTTCCCGCACCAAAGAGAATTGCTTTTCAGCAACTGCCAATTTCTACTGTGGAGAGGTGTCACGTAGATACATTAATTGATTGAGAAGAGATTTAAGACCGTCAAGCAAAATATCTAACAGAAGTTCAGAAAACTCCTCTGATTGCTAGTCCCAGAGTTTTAACTTCAGGTAGCATATTTCCAAATGTATTTCGTTTGTTTCCATGCTGGCTGTAGTAAGGACTAATGCCAAACAATCTTTACATCCAGAAATCCTACGTGAGTTACATCAGGCTAAAACAGCACATAGGAGAGCATTCTGGCACACCTCACTAGCATGTTTTCTGCCTGTTTTCATCCAGTCCCTACACCTGAGTCTGTTGGTAAAAGTGCTTGAACTTGGAGAGCTCTACTCTTCCCAGACTTCCCACAGCTAGCCCTAAGGTCCTTGACCAACAGAGTGAAACACAGCCTTGGCAGAAGATTATTTTAATGGGTAAATCTAGAATTTTAATCCCAGCTACTAAAACTCACTATAGCTTTCAATTTGATTTATAACTCTAATAAAAGCCATTTCCTGTGAAGCTAAGCTGCACAGAAGTGGCTGCTATTTTACTGGGCAGTTAAAAAAAAACAACCCTCACATATTACAAAAGACTCTGAGCCATCAGATGTGCTCTCCAGCATTTATTATTTGATTTGATATGTTAATGGCTGGTTACTCTCATTAGCTGTTCTCTGGATTGATACAAGCTGTTTTTCTGCACTTAGGATGTGCAGCCTACTGTGTAAGGGTAATTAGCATGGGGCCTATGGATTAACTGGAGAATCAGATGTCAGCTGTGTTTCCATTCTCTAGCAGTGGCCTGAAGGAAATGATGTTTCTGCAGTGCAGTTAGCTATGCAATGCCAAGAGCCCCTGGCTGAGATGAAGGCACTGATGTACAAACAGGAAGGCAGTTACTGCCCTTATGAACTTGCACCAGGGAAAGACAAGACAAACAAGGCAGAGGTGAAGCAGAGCCAGAGAGGTTGTCTGTTAAACAAGAGTATGCCAAGTGGGAGACAGGGCTCTGCAAACGTGCTGCTTTGCAGAGAGTCCTGGCTTTTAAGCAGTTTTACCTGGATGCTCCACTTGCTGTGACAGACCCTTCCCTTGCGTTAAATAAAAACTGTCCACTGTGTTAAGGAAATCTGTGCAAGGATGACTGGTAACTCTATACCAGAACCAATAAAAGATCAAATGAGAGAAAACTGTATAAAGCTACATAAGGAATTATGGCAGAGCAACACTTGTCTCATGAGGCCTCACATTTAAGTTCACAGACATTCTCTTGTTGTGTGTGAGGTAATGCTGTCCTCAAGGACAAAATCACTTTAAGTGATATGACTGCAAAAAATATAGTACTTCACCTTACTCATAAACCATCTGAGAACAGAAAGCCTTTTGTTTTGTTCTTTTCTAGTTACAGCAGGTGCAGGGTAGAAGCTAAAAACTGAGAGTGTGAACCACATCTACATCTGAGGCTGAAAAGGGGTTGTCTTTACAGCTGGATCAAAGAGCTAACAGATTTCAGCTCTCAGGCATAAAGTCCTTGTCCAAGCTGCATGAAATCTTTCTGTTGCCACAAAATATTACAAAAGGTAGGGTCAGAACCTAGAAGGGACCTAGAAACGGATCTTGCTGCCCAACGTGATAGGATTGCTTGGGTGCTGCTGAAGCAAGGCTGGTAATAGCAGCCTGCCTGCCATAGCATGCTCAAAACCCAAGTAAAGAAAGGCAAAAAATAGCACATACAAAAAGCAAAATGTGAATTTTCAAGCTAGAGGAGGAAAAGCATGAGGAAAACCATAAACAAAGTGTTGGAAAAGCCAAACCTAGTGGCTCAACCTTGAATCTTAAAAAGAAGTCTGAAAAAAAGCACACAGGGTCAGAGGGATTCAGGCCCATCTAGACCACTTTGAAAAGCCTAATTCAACCCAGCCTAAGTTTGTATCTAAGCTGAACGTGGAAAACTGAAACATGCCAAGGAAGTACTGTGTTCGGTGTGAAGGACATAGCCAAGAGAAGGATGTCGCTGCTGATGTACACTGCTGCATCCACAATACCATCTGCTGGTTCACTGGAAGAGCTGGTCAGCTGAACAAAAAGGTGCAGACACACTGTGGCAAGAAGGAAGAAAGCCACTCACCCCCCACCCCCAGCACCCATACTGCCCCATGTCTGATATATGGTAACATCATTCCAAGGCCACTGTTCAACTTTTACAGTAGGGTCTTCTGGCTGTATGGTAACATGTTGCTATTACCAATTTACAAGTGCAGCCCCCTTAACTGCTAAAAGTGTATCTATAACTACTGGTGCTAAAACTATCTCTAAAGCATATAATTAGAGTAGCCATGGTGTGATCCCCCTGCTTTGAATTTGCATGAGGCTAAATCAAGGCTAAATAACTTATACCCACGCATTATGGCAGCCAGTTAATGTCTGTTACAACTCCACCTAAACAAACCATCACTGTGCAGATCTGCCATATTGACTGCCTGTTAGTCAACAGATGCTTGTGTTCTCCTGATATACCCAGTAACCCACCAAAAACGTTACTGGGTCCTTTCAGAGGAATCGCCTAAAGACACAATGCACTACACTCAGAGAAGTAGATTACTTAGTCTATAAAAATGTTCTGATCAGCAGAAACATCTATTAGTGTGCTCTCAAAAGGGAATATTAATTATTGTGCCCAGGCTAAAGGATGCTGAAGATCTGACCTGTAATTATGGTTTTGAAGGTGTGTGTATCAGCTGCTATTAGCAAACTTGGTTTGGCCATACATGGGAGATAATGTGGATCCATCCTGACAACAGCTGATTATGCATTCATTTCAAACAGATCACTCTGAAAAAGCACTGCACAAGCAGAAGCCAGGAGAAGAATGCTGGGGGAATGAATCTGGGTCTTCTCCTGCAGCTTCCCTACAACAGCGTTCTCATTAGCTGCAGGAAAGACAGAGAGAAACCATGTGACACTACATTGGAGATGCTGGCAGTGATGAGGAAGGGCAAATCCTGATCCACCTGGGACAGAAACAATATCAGATATTTAAGCAGAAGGTGACAGTCAGGATTTGGGGAAAAAGCTAAACAACATAGATGCACATGCAACGTAATGCAATCCCACCGCTCCAGGGTAATCACTCACCCTCTGAGCCAATACTGAAGGAGCATGCACTGGTGGCCCACAGAGCCATCTTACATTCACATTCTTATAAATTCAGGCAAGCAGCCCCAGCCTTTGAGGAATAATCATGATGGGCACAATGGGAGAAAAACAATCTTATCTGCTCATTCCCATGAAACTGCCCGCAGGCAGACACAGAGCTCAGCGGTGGGTCCTCAGAGACTATGTCACATCATTAACTGTAAGATGTCAGCCACAAGCAACTGTGACAGCATTTAGGCAAGCCAAGTGGTAAATTGATGGCATGTAGTGACACAGATTCAGTCAGCCTCAAAACAACCTCACTGGGGGCAAGAGAAGAGTGAGCCACATGCTGCCATCAGCTGCACCATCGTGTGTGACAGCTGGAGGCCCCAGGATTTGCCAAGCTGCCAGCCATATGGGAAATGAGGTAGAGAACCATTAATCTACGTCCCCACAATGAACCTCTTCAGATAATACAAGCGTGGGGCCATGTTAGCACACCGTAGATTTTGCTTCACTTCTCTGTGTGAAAAGCAAATCCCACACACACATCCCACGTGCACTTGCAGTAAGTAGAGAAATAGTTCATGATGCCATTGACCTAACCACATGGGTGAGTCACCTGGCGGGATGCATTTGGGATGACAAGGTCCTGCTAGCCATGCTTGTCTGAGCCGCCCTGCCAGAGCTGGGTACAGCCCAGGGCTCTTGCCTTCCAGACAAAGTATTTTCTCTGAACTCTTAGGAGGCTTATCAGGGATAAAAAGAGGGCCAAAGTTCAAGGGATTTGGTTCCAGGGTTAAAGAAGAATTTGAATTTGACACCCAAGCCAAGGGAACCCTCTCTACCCCAGGTGGTAGGAAGTAGAAGCGAATGCCCTCTTTGATTTTTGCTTTCAAGAGTTAAACACAAACACTAAACCTTGGTCTCCCACCAGGGCTGAGCTACAGAAACTAAGGCTAGGATGCCACACTTCAAATTCCAGACAGATGCTGTAATAAAATATGGAAATTGGATGCAAATTACTTACTACATTTACAACACCACATTATTTATTGGTACTGCAGTTTGATAATCACAGCAATAATTTTCAAATTACCTTTGCTCAGCATCCACACTTTTTCATGAGCACTGAAATGTTTCCTGTAGTTAAGCAGAGAGGATTTCTAAGACTTGTACTATGCTCCTAAATTGAAACAATTTGCAAATGACTACAGAGACCCAATGAACTTAAGGCTGATTTTCAAGGGCATAAATGGCAGTGAAGAGTTATTTCTTTACAGACAACAGGACATTCAAGTAGTCATTTGTCACAGACCACCCAGGAAGTCTCACATAAAACATTGTGTTAAATTCATGGCTCCCAATTCCCAGCTAGTGGGGAAAAATAAACAAAAAGCCACTAAACCAACTTTCTTCTCCTAGCATTTACTTGCTCCTCACATACAGTGATTGGCTCTAACTCTGTATCTGAAGAGCACATATGTCCTTGAATGCAGTATAGTTGAGATGATAATCTGCACCTGGTAAACTGTACTGTGGGACATCTGCTCAGTATTGACTTGCTTAGGTCTAATCATTGGCTAGGGCACATAGTAAACCTGGATATCAGATACATGCTGGGACTAGGTGGAAGATCAGAAATATGATCCTGGGAACCAGTATCTTGGCATACTACATATCCAGGCAGGCAGTACTGTAAAGTTGACTATGAACAGGAAACTTTCCTTTCCCATTAAATCAATTATCCATTAACAAATTAGCCAGAACAATGGGATAAGATAGGTCTGAGTGCTTCAGAATAGACAGAGCTGAGTCTCACAACTTCTAAGAGATGCTCAGGGAGAACAATCTCACAGAAGCTATCCTCATCGGAATGATCTGACTCAATATCAGGAGACACTGGAACATAGTTATTGCATGATGGTCATCTTCCAGTTGTGCTTTTCGATGTCTGCAGCTTAGGATAAAGGCAGACATGGATTACCTAACTGATGTGCAAAAGCACATTTATATGCTTATTATGCATAATGCAATAAAAATAAAAAAGCAAACCCAAAACAATGTATCACTTCCTTGAAAGGGTTTTGCTTAATCATGTGCATGGTCATGCTGTTGTGAGTATGCTGACACATCTTCAGCTTAGTTTTCTCACTGATTAAAAGAGAAACATCTGTGAAATACTCATTCACATTAGTAATTTAATGTGTTGTCTCATTCTTGTGTTTTTGCTAATTAAGGATGTTGTGCATCATAGGACAAGATAGCACATAGCAATCATATATTAACTGTGCTCCACGCTGTGCAATATATCCAGCACAGATGAGCAGACCAGAAAAAGCCTGGAGTTAAATACAAATCTGCTCATATGCTTTCTGAGGTACCCTCTGAATTTACTATGACTAGAAGTGATTTGCCCTTTTACACATCATTGGATTGAAACCTTGGTTGTTGTCACACTAGGATGAAATTTATCTCACCTAACTTTGTTGTCCTAAAACACAGGTGTCTAGACTGCCTTTCAGGACAATGGGGCAGAGCGATGCATTTCCTGACCACATGCCTCCTTTAAGAGCCATCAAAGCTGGGCAAGCAACTCCCTCCCATGGCTCTATACTCATGCAGGCTAGCAAGAACTGTGCATACATCAGAAGGAGGGAGTAACAGTGCACCTCTGGAGACACTCTTCACTGGTGCTGGAAAATACTTAGCATTTACAGACCTTTTTGAAGTATGAGAGCCAGATCCTCAGCTCATATCTACTCGCATCCACTTGCAAGGGCTACAGAAGCTTGCAGGTACTGAGTTCTCCTAAGGATTAAGCAGTCAACAGAGGCAGTGTGTCATCATAAAATATAAGCTACCATAGTCTTATTGCAGCACCTTTACTCCAGTATTACCATCCTTACTGTCACTGCAAAGTCAAATTTTCTCCCTATCATCCCTACACCGTGATTGGTGTAGCATCCACTAGCTGCCTCTCATCCAGTGCCTCATCGGGCATTTCTTCAGTTGTTATGTGTCACTTAAAAGCTCTGTCCTTCCTTCCTGTGCTGTAAAAGCGATGATGCTTTCAGTAACACAAACCAGTTGAACGCAACTGGTCAAAAGTCTGAAAACAAAGTCTGAAATTACTTATGTATTTCAAATTCACTATCTGTGTTTTCTGGAGCCTGTGCATTTCACAGGAGGTTTATTACTCAACCAGACTATCCTTTGCAGTATTACAAAGCAGGTTCTTACTTGCAGGGCAGAGTAGATGTTTGTATTTCATAATCTGCATTTATTTGTCAAACTCACAGTGAGGGATTCTGTTCTACTATAACCACAGACTGTCTTATTTACAGACAGGGTAAAACTAACAATTAGTCTAGTGAGACAATTAGGCAAACACTATTAATTATCAAGTGTGTAAACAGAATAGATCTACATCAGCACTCACAAAGCTGAACAGCTGACCTTTCCACCATAGCAAGCCTTTGACTTTTCTTGTCTGCTTTTCTTGTATTTGCTGATCCAGTTGTGAGGTTCAGACGGATAACGAGATGCCCCTCTTGCTGTCATCCCACTACTATAAAATCTGGTCCCATTTTCAGATGGTGCATAGGGAGGACATCCTGCCTGGTGGCCCAACATGTTCTGCAGAAATGTGACAGTGTCAATGAAATTCTGATGTACTCCAAGCAGGCTGGTTTCTGGGGCAAACATGCCTGCCAGGCTGATTTACACTGGAAGCCAGCCTGCTCCCTGTTGGTGTGTACCTTGGGGTACCAGCTTGCCTGAGCTCCCAGCTCCTCAATAGTCTGCCTTCGGTAATAGAGACATCTGTACTCAAGACTATGCAACCCCTTGGCAAAGAAGAGATTGTTCACTTCCCACTGAAGGTGTGTCAGCAACTGCTCTCTTTGAATCTCAGTATTCTGATTGCCTGGCGTTTCTATTTCAGGTGACATTTTTCACCTCTTTATCACCTGAAGGGTCTGCGTTTGCGGATTAGTTGTATTGTATTGTCCAAGACAGTGTTGATTTCATTGCTGCCAGCAGAATTCAAGACATCTTCAAGAAATAGCACAGTGTTGTCCTCAGTCGTCCCCTTTTTGTTATGAAGTCCTTCCTTCCTCTTGAAGCTGAAGATTTCTTACCTGTGTTCAGCTCTTCTCATGGACAGCACATATCAGAAATGAGCTGTATAAAACAGACTGACCAATGGACTTGGCAGAATGCCATGCTGGTGTGACAGATAGCAGCAAAACATGCTGTACCAGCAGTAGGCTAGGAAGTTTAGGGGAAGAGCGTGAAGAAAACCTAAACATATAGGACAGGTAGTAATATATTGGCATGTTTTAATCACGCTCTGCACACACTGAGCTTCCATCTTAGGCTGGGTGGCTTCTTCTGGTCCCTGACACACAGCGACTGTCAGGAGCTCAAGCTCTCACAACCGGATCCAACTCTCAGACGTCCATCACACATCAGTGCTTCTTGTAATGCTTAAGGCCAGATTTTCAGCTGATTCAGCTGATTTTTTGAGATCATTGGAATACCTGACTGTCCTCGTTTAACCAGGATAGGGTTAAGTTTCCCCAGCAGTGGGGGGGAGCTCTAGCCGGGTTATTCAGATACCATGCGGACGTCACATCCTGGCAGGTCACATTTTTTCCTGGCGCTGGAGCGCGGTGCACTCGTGGTTTTGTACATCGTGCTTCAAACTGCTGTATTTGGTAGCTATTTTGCTCTGTTAATTGCCATCACTATTACTGTTATTGTTATTGTTGTTGGTGGTTGTGTGGCTATTGCATTGTTGTATTAAACCTTTCCTTATTTCAGTCTTGGGGCTTTGTATTTCACTCCCTTTGTGGGGGAGGGGCAGCGGCCGCGTGGTCTCAGACCCCGGCAGGGGCTAAACCATCACACTGACCAAAAAGAATAAAGTGCATGGAGGACCTGTGCTGGTAAACCATAGCACTCCATAAACCAGAATAAAGCAAAGAATAACCTCTGCTGGGAATTCATACCCTTGCAGAAAAATTATTGGTTTGCCAGTGCCACTGTACCTTAGTGAACATGCATCCTCCTGTTAAACATTTCATCACAAACCATGAGACAGCGATCCACCAGAATCTATACATATTTTATAACAATCATAAGGGTTCATAAGATCCATCTAGTCGTTTCTTTATTCCTGATACAGAATTTTTTCGCCATGAATCAGCTTTCAAATAGTGGAAGCATCATGTTTTGGGTG
This sequence comes from Strix aluco, assembly GCF_031877795.1. NCBI lineage: Eukaryota > Metazoa > Chordata > Aves > Strigiformes > Strigidae > Strix > Strix aluco. The sequence goes on from NC_133935.1 coordinate 25,559,109, forward strand.
GCTGATCAGCCCATTCAAATTTTGTTACCTACAGAGGCCTTCACATTTCCTGAAGGATCTCATCTGTCTACCTGAATTTTGTGTTTGATGGAAATGCTCTTCAGCCTCCAAGTCTAAAAAGTGCTGGTCTCAAACACACCTGGTTTTCTTCTGGGTATATCTCACTGTGAAGCCCCGGGGAAAGATCACAGGCAATTGAGATGAGGAGCTAGGAAATTAAAATAGGATATAGAAATTAGGCACTCAAGAAATGAAGGTATAACTTAGTTTAGAGATAAAGATGGAAGACTTAGAGATCAGGCTAAGGGCTAGAGACCCATTAGTTAAAAGATAACTAAGATTGAATAGGATAATAGATCATAGTCGATGGGCCAGAGAGCAGAACAACATGGAAACCTTGATTAATGGAAGCTGTGAGGGAACGCTTCCTGATGGAATAGGAAGACAGCCCTAAAAACTGGTCAAAACCAACCCTATGGTCCGGCCTGAGTCCAGGAGGCTACAGAGACTGCGCAAGGAACGGAGGTAAAAAGTTCAACAGTGAGGAAGAGGAGCTACTTCATCTCTGCGACCCCAGCCCATGACCACCGGGACACACTGCGCAGACGCAACTAGGAGGAAACCGGGGCGGAACATATGAAAAAGACTTTCAGGCTCATTATAATACGAAGCGGGGATAGGTCATGCATATGTATAGGCGTATTATGAATATGTGATGCTCTGTAGCATAAAGCCAAGACAAGGTGCCACGAGAGGGGCGCACGTTTGTGGTGGAGCGATCCCCTGTGCATCTCAGTGCTGAATAAACATACCTACTTTATAACCTTATAGGTTGTGGGGTCGTGTTTCCGCAAGTCACAATAGGTTTGCACTGGTCTACGTGGCAGTTGCTGATCTGATGGAATCAGAACCGGAGCTAGTGCCCATCCATGAAACACCTCCCATGAAATGCCTTTTGAACTACAAATGAACCTTGGATAGTTACCCAACAAGAGCAAAGCTTCCTAAGGGAGCTTTCCCCACTACTTGCAGGGGCCAAGGCTACTTGCTTCTTCACTGGTAATTCCTGAGACACCTGTATTTACCTGTTACAGTAAAGAAATGTAGCAGTGATCAATCTGCACTTTAGCCCCAAGGCATCTATAAGACAAAACTCTGGCTCCAGATTCCTGTCTGATTGCAGAAAAACAATTAAATTGAACCCTGAACCACCCACAAGATGATGAAAGATATGCTTTACCTTCCTTTGATAAATATTTGGTCACCAAAAATCTGTCACAGGTGGGAACATAAACTCAAGGTTGCAGACCTCCACATGCCTGCCTTTTGCTCTGCTGCTCTTCCCTTACTTGACAGTTCCTCACTCCACTACTTTTTCATGAAGAGTACAAATGGGAGCGACCCCAACAAGAGAAACCAGGAGAGGCTCAGGCTAAAACACACACAAGCCTGGCATCAGGAGACTTATTTTAACAGTCTCACTGCAAGCTAGTAAGTGTTTCCAAAGTAAATATCTGCCTTAACAACTGCTTTAACATATAGCTGAAATACAATGCAGTTTCTTTTTATTTCTGGACTTTTTCCTTTTCCTTAACATGGCAGTGGCTCACTTGGATTAGACACCAGACTCAAAGAGTGAGTTCATGCAGAAAGAGAAGCACATAGAGAATCACATACTTCTCTCTCCACTGACTTTGAAGATTAATCTTGGGCATGCTCCTCTGCATTTCCTTCTGGCTGGTTTTGGAAGTTTCTTGCTCAACTTGCTGCTTTCTCTGAATCTCACTTTCCAATGCCCATACTCTACAAGGACACCTGTACAGGGCACCTCAGTATATAACTTGGAGCCAGTTAAACTAGACAGCAGGAGACACCCCATATCAAAGGGTTACGTGCTGCAGTACATAAACCCAGTTATGGATTACTATCCCACAGAGTTTTCAAAGCAGGCAGGAAAATTTGACCAATCCCACATTCACAGAAAATACAGGCAACTAATAGTTTATTATCGTGACGTCTACACTGATACTGATGCTTCATGATGCAACTACTGTGGTTCAGTTAAAGCCATCTTCTTGTAAAATTCCCATGTTGCATTTGAAGTATTTCATGATATATTAAGAGCTTTCATAGGTGATGGATGGCAACTGAGGTGAGATCAATAAATAAGACCACTCTACTCATTCCAGCTTTGAGCTCCTACCTAAAGACAGCCTGCAAATGGGAAAGATGTTGAGCATTTTCTTTTTAGTTTCTCTTCTGATGTAAAAGTACACGTGAAATAGCCTGACTTGACTTTAGAAATATCAAGTCTCACTTTCATTTCCTTACTGGAGATTTCTTTTGGAAAAAATTCTGCTTCTTTTTGAAGGGGTTTTTAAGCCTTCTTGGGATGAAGCTAAGGGAAATTTGGCAGTAGTTGTTAAACACTCAGAGGATAAAGAACATGACAAATGTAAACTATAGTGAAGGGAGAGTGCAGAATTAAGAGCTCTAGAAAAACAAATTAAGTAAAGTTAAAGCAAGACACTTTTTAATAAGAATAATGAAAAGCAGAAATATTGTGTAAGGAAAAACAACCAACACTACTGGCTACCCAGTCTTCTTTAAAATTTTGTAAAGCAATAAATTTGTGGAACAAAATCCCCAATCAGTAAGGGAATACTCAAAAGGATTACAAAAATACAAAGAGATAGTATAAAAGCAAGAAATGGAAAATATGTATGAGGCCATAGACAAGTTACTACTTCCTCAGTCTTATAATCTCCCATCCTACTAACTTCAAATTACAGTCCTGTTGTTTTGCAGAATTACACAGTAACTGCCTTAAACACGGTATATTTATACAAGGTGGAGAATGGGAAATAATTTGAAATCCCTTCCAGTAAAGACAGGCCACATTATTAAATGCAGTTTCTCAATTGTAAAAAGAGCTCAATCCAGTTAAACAACAGTATTTAGCATTTATACAGTTCTTTCACTTGCAAATGCTTCACAAATATTATCCAACCTAGGGCATAAAAGATCTTCTATGTTTGCTTTTTGGCACAAGCTGGAGGTTACTAGCCACACAACGAGCTCTGCCTGTTCTCCTTATCCTCTCTGGTGCAAAGCCAGAGTGGTGAGCCCCGCCATTTCCACTGACGTGTATGAGGAACACTCCCCGTACTCTCAGGAGCTATTTGGTAGCTGTTGTAGGGGTAGTAACTTCCTTCAGAGGGATGACAACACCATGGGCCTGACCTCCCCTTTGAGAGACAAGTAAATATTGTTACTCCTTCCTAATGGCAATAGCATTCCTGTCTCAGAACTTCTTTTGGAGTACCATTGTGACCAGAAAAAATTCCAGCCTGTTCCCTCTCCTATTAAAGCTATTGACAAGGTGAAATGATGATTTACTGGTTTCTGCAGCACAGAATTTTGGCAGCAATACATCTCTGTCCAGACAGATGATGTAATAATCTGAGCTTCCTACAAATGACTTAATGCTTCTTGGTGATTCCTAGAACAGCTCACATTTCCTAACTGAATGAGGAAACACATGGAATATTTTTCCTTACCATGAATCAGTTTCAGAAAAAGGTTGGATTTTTTTTAATTTCTTGTCCTGTCTGGGATGGTAAATTGGTCCAGCTGGTCATAAAAAATTATGTGCAATTTCCCAGCCTTTTCCATCTGTGAATTTTTAGGTACCTTTGTTACTTGTATGATATAACCAAATGGAGAAAGACATCTGGCCCCCAAAAGGGCCAGATCTGAATCCACACGCTCCACCCTTCTGAAGGAGTTTGGCCAAGCTTCATTCCATCAGCACTGGGATTTTGCTAGAGATGTTTGTGGTAAAGTCTGATTCCTTCAAATACAAACAAATACACACAAATGCACACACACGCACACACACACTCATTCTATAATTTGCACCACATCTATGCATCTCTGTGATCGATTCTTCTAAATCATGAAAATCGCCCAAGGGATACCTGCTTTATATTTGCCTGATATAAAGCTTTAATTTGAATGCAGTAATCTTGACAAGTAATATCTGTATTTTAACAAAAGTCTGAGCTAAGCATCTCTCCTAAGTGTACCCAATGAATCAGGAATAGATTTGTCTAGCCTTTGTTTCCAGTTTTCTGCCCTAACTACTTTGCAGCTCTACGTTGCCAAGAACTAATGACTGCTTTGCCCTTTTTAGGCTTCTCTTTTCCTTTTAAGAGTGTACTAATAAACACTTATGCTAACTTCCTCTTATTCAGGGCTCATCACTTCATCATCTCAAAGAGAGAAAAGCTTGAACAGAAACAACGGAGCTGAATTCCTTGATCTTTAGAGATAGTGATATCTGGATGCTATCTCTGTATTTTGTGACTCGTACTTCTTTGTAGCTTTGAGAAGTAAACTAAGTAGATTGCCTCTGTATCACATTGTCAAGAGAACAGCCAAGCTAGGCAAGTTATTCTGTCTTCATGTAAATGCCTTGCTGCAAGAAACAAAGCAACACTCTGCAGATCATCTGGGAAAGCTACCTGTTCTGCAGGGCAATGTGTTTTAGCATTATGAAGAGATTTGTGTTGGGAGAATACACATTACATTTCATCATCCTCCCCTCCTCTCCTGCCTGTTTCTAGCTGGCCCAGCTGGGTAAATTGCATGAACATATTGCTGATAGTAAGGCATCAATAAAATACTCTGTGACGAGTTACTGCATAAAGTTCATAGTTAAACAAAATGATCCCTTGTTCCATCTGCAAATCAAATTTACTGAAATCTTGCATTTCTTGCTTGCTGATTTCTATAAGATTTTATGAAATGACAGTGATGGGTTTAGCTAAAAATCAGTGCATCCCCTGAAATATCTGTAGGACACTTCCCTCCAGGGATCAGGTCACTTTTCACTTCACTGAACAACAATGGCAATTCCTAAGTTTTGGCACAAAAACAACTCAGCAAGATCAAATATTTAAGTTTCTATGTCCACTTAAAGACCACTGAAAATGTTATTCGGCCCTTGGAGGACACTTGATACAAATGAAATCAGAAGGATCTATACACAATTTTTCATGCCAACTCCCTTCCTCTTTCAGATAAACAGGAGAGGGCTTCTGGGAACTTCAACAGAGATAACTCAACATTTTTTTCTATGACTAATTCAGTAAAGGGCCACGGATATGGCAAAGAGTGAGTGAGCATCAATGATTGTGTTTAGATTAATCACCAGGGCATTAGTGCTTACACCATCCAAACTGGAAATCCAATATCATGCTCCATCTCTCCCCAGCCTGGAACCAGTCCACACCTTCACCCTGCTGCAGAGTCGCCGTTAGCTCTGCAGGTAACTGCCAGTGTCAACCACAGTACCAATCACAGCTATGGGTCATCAGCTACAAGGAGTCAGACATGCTGCCTCAGCAAACCCAGAGATACACGTTACGATAGGAGAGCTCATATGCTCAAAGGAAAGCAGCTTACTGCATCAATGCTCAACAAGGAGATTGTCCTTTAGTATATCTTCTGAAGACACATGCTAATTTCCTTAGTGCTGGTCACCTTTCTTCCCAAAGTCAGGTAAATTTTAAAAAGCTCCTTTTGTGAGGGTGTTTATAGGACTGTCATTGAGTATAACATATATCACCTGCAGTTGGTCCCCTACACCTAATATCTATCCTGAACTTTGAGCTTCTCTGGACAGGAAAAATTTATGTCCAATATCTGGAAAAAAGCTCTGTCCTTAGGCAGGGCTATAAACAACAACCAATTCAAGGCAGTGCCTATACTGTGTTCTCTTTAAACAGATGGGGAAGGGACTGAGTAATGAAAACGTGGTCAGGAGTATTTATTATTGAGTTGCCTTCCTCACTCTGTCAGTTACTGCTGCAGGAGGCCCACTGCTCCATGCCCTGCTTCCTCTCCCATCCTTCTAAAAACAAGCTACATTGAGGCCAGTTCTCCTACTGATTCCCAGCTTGCAGTTAGGAAAGCGTGATGAAGATCCATTCTTAAGAGAGAAAGGATTCTTCTGTAGCAGACTTGTCCTTTCAGACTGTAGCAATGATGCACTTAATGTCCAAGTCAACAGTTCCCATCCCCGCCCCACAACAACAGGATTTCTTAGATGCAGGCCCAGTACACCAACATATTTGATGCTAGATGTTGGACAACTAGAATGACAGACAGACCCTGTAAGTTTTTTATTCTCAGCTAACAAACATGTGGGACCTGTTGCTTTCATGGAGTGAACTGTGTGTTTGTGTGCATGGTGGCACTGGGGAGTAAGCGCTGATTTGCCCTCTCCATAAGCAGTGAAGTTCTGCAGTAGGGTGTTCATCCCCATAAGCACTCACAGCCTGAAAGCAAGTGGACAGGGATGACATTCCAAAATCAGGCTAATTAGGGAAAATGGAGTGAATAATTTCTCCACCTAATTGGTCTCCTTAACATCTTACACAGACACATATTTTTTTAGATGATTCAACCGATTGATAATGTTTTGCCCCACATTTAGGGCACAACGTCAAAAAACCATTCTCTTAACTTTGACTAAATCTTGGCCTATTGGCCAGCACAGGCTTGCACAACCAGCTTTGCTTTAAGCTTTCATTACACAACTTTTTGGAAAGTAAAAATCACCAACAACTTATTGCATTTCTAGTTCCCTTTAATTTCAAGTGTCTTAGCTCAACAAGACCTGCAATTTGGCTTGCTCTTTCTTTCACTCTTTCATGGTCATTTTACTACTCAATTTTCCTTAAAACATAGTCCTTCTCTGTACTTTTAATTAAAATATCATCATTAACATGCACATAGGTGAAAGGATGTGAAATGTGTACAGAGTCCTTTCCCTCTGAAGAATAACTTTGAAGAATGGATATTGTGGCGATAAAACACATACATGAGAGAGTAGAGTCAATGTGTAAGTGATGCAGTTGCTGCTCTCAGTTCCATCACTAAAGCCATAACTTCACATGTGCACAGAAGTCGTGGAAGCTTCATCCCACACATGATGTCAGAAGGGAACTACCCCACACCAGGAATAGGAAGACAGAAGCGACAACAGATTAGTAGAGCAGCATCCCTTGACTTTAACAGTGTAGGACTAAACTTCAGCTGTAAATCATACCTAGGGAAGTGTTGCCATGTTCTTTCATTAACAATGATCTGGATAGTACCTGTTTCTCTTAGTACATTATATTATTTTTATCTTATTTTGGCAAGAACGAGGAGTATTTCTGAATACTTTTAAAGAGGGCTTAAGAAACTGGGTTAAGATATTTTAGTGCCAGTTTTAAATATTACAATAGCTTAAACTTGTCAATCACTTTCACATTCAGGAGCTGCCTCTCTAATGACATCCTTTCCTGCCAGATCTCAAAACTAGTTCAGAGGTGTCACTTTAAGGAGGGTGTGATGAAAATATCACAAGCAAAGGGGTGTAGTCTTGTGTGACATACCTAATTGAGATGTGTTTGTTGCTTTTATTTTTGATTGCCTCGCTGATGTTACTCTACACCTAACAATATTATTACAGGTAAGAGCAGCAGAAATTTGTCACCTTCTTCATGCCATTGCACCCATGCAGCTATTCGGTCCCTGGGAACCTAGCCTGGTTCTAGCTGATGCATTTTATGAATAGCATGCTAATCTTGCAGATCTCAGGCTATGTGCCCTGTCTTATCAGTGCTTTTATCTATCTGCTTCATGAGGTAAGTCCATACCTGGAGTGGATGTGGCAACTACCAATTTGCTGTAATAAAAGGTGACTTACTACCATTCTTTAAGGAACTGGTATATTTGGCTACTTGCTCTGGCTTAAATAATGCATTGTATGGTGCTTTAGACATGAGGGGAGGAAATTATGGCAATTTAAAATAAAATCAGGAAGTTTTACCATTAGATAAGTCAAAATTGCTGGACCAGATGTGGTAACACTTGAAACATGAAGTAGCTTTACCAGTAGGTTACTTATGAATTATTCCTTGGTGAATGTTCTCTTTTTGAGGGACTTCTTAAGTGGTTTTTTGTGATTCTATTCAATTCAAAATAGTTCCTGGACAGACTAATAGCGCAGTGGCATAAGTTCTGACTTCTTGCATTTAGTTGTGCTGCATCATTACATTTTTGAAAGTCCAGCTTGTGAAATGTGATTTTTACTGGCAACGGAAGTAACTTTTCATGTTCTTTTCACCTAGTCAAGAGTAATACAGAAATCCTGCTCTAGGCTGCAGACAATTATTTGTAGTTGACAATTATCTGGTAGTTTGTTCTTTGACAAATTAACTCTGTTCACATAGCTGGTAGAATATTAATTTCTTGCTTAAAATACAGAATGTGAATTTGAAATCAAATGAAGAATGGATTTAAAAAGTAAGCTCAAAACCCCACAAATGTAGTGATCACTTGGCTAAAATTAATGGTGTGACTTAGTCTGACAAGCCAGAATATTAGTAGGCTAAAAACCCTGATTGAAATAGATTTTTTCTTGAGTGAGGGGGAAGTACAGGTGGTTGCAGTGTTTCAGTTTCCCCAATATTTGGTAGAGGACTTTAAGGAATTCCTTTAACATCTATTTTAATAAAATAGACAGAGTCTTCCAGAGAGGAGAGGAACAAGCAGAGCACTCTGATTAGCATCTCTTGTGATGAAACTAGTATTACCGTACACACCTGAAATCAGTGTGAAGAGTCACAGCTTTGGATTTTGGCCTAAGCACTCCAAACCATTGCATGTCTCTGTGAAAAGAAGTGTTTGGTGAAGTCCAATTTCACTAAATGTTTTATCTAAATACCTGCTTACTCTAAAGTATGTTCTGTGCCTGTTTTGGCAGCAACTGATGTCTAATAAAAATCATACTAAAAAACCAAAATCAGATGAGACTAGATGAGAGCAAGACCAACCTCACAGACAACCTAAGAAACACATTGACAGTAGTTCAATACCTGCATGCAGTTGCCAGAAAACCTCTAATGGTCAATAAAAGGCAATAAAAAGCCTGACTAAATAAATACACCATTCAGTGTGCCTTCAGAAGCTCTAAACTCAGACTCTGGTATATCTCCTAGGGAAAAAAAAGATCTCTTAGCCAGATGCCTTAACAGGAATAAGTCCTAGATCTCTCCAGAAAGCTTCCAGGTGATCAGAGAAGCTGTGAGCAGTGTGATTGAGCTGACTCTACAGTATTCATAGGAATACACGGAAAAAGGGAGTTTTCAGATATGTTCAGGGCTCTCAGAGATTGCAGCCAATACCATATACAGGGAATAGTAAAGAAGAAAGCATCTCTTTCTGGTCCTTACTGCAGATTATCAGCTGCAGAAGCAACTCACAGTAGCAGCTATGAGGTTTAAACTATTACCAGTGGATTAATAGCTGTGGAACATAAAATACAAATGCTTCCAAAATGAGAAGAAGGAATTTGAACCTAAAGAAAAATAAATGTCACTGGATCTCCTTAGTCCACTCTCCTATCAATGGCTGATGTTGTTTGACCTCACTAGGTGTGAAACTTATGTGCAGACAGCCACAGGATAACCAAATACTACTTGCACAGAGAGTCATTTCTCAGACCCAGTTACAAAAAGGATCACATAGCGGTTTTGGCATCCTATAAAGTGGACCCTCATTAAAGTAGCATAATTATTTTAAAAGATGAATTAAAGAGGAAACAGAACTACTCAGAGGGGAGTTACAAAAATGACAAAGCCAAACTCCCCTCAGCAGTGGCAGATGGTATAGATGTGGAGGCCACAAACTCTTCTGGGAAGTCCAGATTAGACATTAGGATATGTTTTTGGTGGGAGGGTGGAAAAACACTGGAGTAGATGCCCTTGGAGGTTTTCAGGACCTTGCTAGACAAGATCACCTATTGTAGTGTTGGTGGTAGCCCCAGTTCAAGTGGCCATTTGGACACAATGATCTACAAAGGTCCCTGCCAGCCGATGTTGCTGTGCTACAGGTTTACAGGCACAGTCTGTGCATCTATGAGTATCCATGCACTAACACAGGCTGGGGGCCAACCAGCTGGAAAGCAGCTTTGCAGAAAAGTATCCAAGGGTCGTGGTGGACACCAAGTTGAACATGACCCAGCAATGTGTCTTTGCGGCAAAGAAGGCCACAGCATCCTGGGTTGCATTAGGAAGAGTGTTGCCAGCAGATTGAGGGAGGTGATCTTTCCCCTCTGCTAAGCACTAGTGAGACACAGCTGTGGTGCTGTGACCACTTCTGGGTTCCCCAGTATAAGCAAGACATGGGTGTGCTAGAGCAAGTCCAGTAAAGGGCTGCAAATATGATTAAGGGACTGAAGCATCTGTCGTATCAGGAGAGGTTGAGAAAGCTGGGACAGTTTAACTTGGAGGAGAGAAGGCTCAGGGGGGACATTATCCATGTTTATAAATACCTGGTAGGAAGATGTAAAGAAGACAGTGCCAGACTCTTCTCAGTGGTATCCAACAAAATAACAAGAAGCAATGGGCACAAAATACAAAGGATTACATCTAAAGATAGGAAAAAACTTCTACAGTGAAGGTGGACAAACACTGCAACACTGGCACTCATTGCCCAAAAAGGCTGTGCAGTCTCCATTCATGGAGATACTATGGTGGTGCAAGTCTTACACCACCACCCCCCCCCCCCCCCCCGCCCCTCTTTGTTGGGCTGCTTGGTGCTAGGTGTGATTCCACCCACACCCCCAGAACTATACACCAGTCTGTGGAGATAAGGACTGATAACATTAACGAGCCTGCCCCCTGACGATTTTGCTCCGAAACGGCTATAATGGCCCATCATCTCCTAAAGGCCTGGCACACCTGTGCCTGGGGTGTGATCAGATGGGAACAATAACAGAGTTGCACATTCATGAAGTTTTTGGGCAACTGCTGGAAGGCACCAGATGGTATCTGACAAAAGTCAATTATCTTGGACCCTATAAACTGCGACCACCAGGGAGACCCTTTGAGCTCTCCTGGATCGCAGCGGGCCTGTGACCAGAACCTCCCCTGAGCTGGGATGCCTCTCAGGTACCAAACCCTTAAGGTGTTGTCTGCTCCAGACGGAAGGCCAGGGCGAAGTCCACCCGTTCGAGTCTCAATTAGCGCCCGTTTGACTTGCAGAAACATGACTCCACAACCTATAAGGTTATAAAGTAGGTATGTTTATTCAGCGCTGAGACGCACGGGGGATCGCTCCACCACAAACGTGCGCCCCTCTCGTGGCACCTTGTCTTGGCTTTATGCTACAGAGCATCACATATTCATAATACGCCTATACATATGCATGACCTATCCCCGCTTCGTATTATAATGAGCCTGAAGGTCTTTTTCATATGTTCCGCCCCGGTTTCCTCCTAGTTGCGTCTGCGCAGTGTGTCCCGGTGGTCATGGGCTGGGGTCGCAGAGATGAAGTAGCTCCTCTTCCTCACTGTTGAACTTTTTACCTCCGTTCCTTGCGCAGTCTCTGTAGCCTCCTGGACTCAGGCCGGACCATAGGGTTGGTTTTGACCAGTTTTTAGGGCTGTCTTCCTATTCCATCAGGAAGCGTTCCCTCACAGCTTCCATTAATCAAGGTTTCCATGTTGTTCTGCTCTCTGGCCCATCGACTATGATCTATTATCCTATTCAATCTTAGTTATCTTTTAACTAATGGGTCTCTAGCCCTTAGCCTGATCTCTAAGTCTTCCATCTTTATCTCTAAACTAAGTTATACCTTCATTTCTTGAGTGCCTAATTTCTATATCCTATTTTAATTTCCTAGCTCCTCATCTCAGGAATGTTTGTTCCTTTTTGCTCAAAAGAGTGAGATACATCAAGCTTCGTTACCTGAGAAGCTGAATTGGAAAAGAGTGATGGCTGGGAAGGGAAAGAAGGGAAATGTTTTCTCTCCCACCAGAAGACATATTTTGAAATATTGGTGGCTTTATAAAGCCTGCTTCGTTGCATGGAAAGGGAGTGAGGATTCTTTCTGGGGGTAGCTATTGAGAACTCCATGGATGAAAAACCTGCTGATGAAGTTTCAGTTATCACTAAAGTTAAAATATACCATGTACTGTAGAAGAGTTGTTTCTCCTTTTGCCAAGATCCAATCCCCAAACGAAAAATAACAGAGCAAGAAAAACTCATGAAAATTACAGGAAAACTATCTCATGAAATCTGAGACCTTCAACCAGTCCACATCAGATCTTCAAGGATCAGAAAATACCAATGAACAAGGAGAACATTTCTTTCTTTTTCTGTGGCTCTGTCTTCTACCTTATGTTTTCAAATTGCTTTGGGCCTTTCCCAGCCAGCCTAAATTCAACCTAAATGTCTGTGCCTGTAGTGGGTTTAGAGCCCCTGGATGACAATTCAGAAAGCCTGAGGGAAGTGCAGAGAGCATCTTGAGTCCCACAGCAGGAAACATGAGACAAAGATAACACTTGGTGGTATTTAAGCCAGCTGAATATGCCCATTTTCTTCTGTTTGCTTTTTATAATGGTGATATCAGCTGGTGTGTTTAAAAATTTATTTCTGTCCTTTCTTTTTTAGGAGATGGGCTGTGTAGGAGGAGAAGAGAATCCTTTTGTTTATAAGGAACATAAGGTACAAACTCAACCTCTATCCAATGGATACTGTAGGCTCCTTCCAGAAGGAAGATCTTGTGCCCATTGTCCATGAACCTTCTGGGTTCACACCGTAACTCTCAAGGAAGTGGAACTTCTTGTAAGTGACTACAATAACAGCAATTCAGAGACAATCATCCATTTGAGCTGCACATTTTAAGTGATAATGAGTATTCATACAGTAATTAGAATCTCAGATAAAACTGGTGCCAAGGTACAGAGTTCTAGTTCCCAGTCAGGAGTGAAGCGGGTGATGGTATGCCTGAGTAACCCTTTTGGGGCTGGGTCTCTGCATCCTCCTTTGTGCAGTGCCAGGGTTTATTAGTGCGCAGGCAATACTGTGTGGTTGCCTGGCTTTTCAGAAGGGTGATGCTGTTGACCAGTGCAGGTGGGGGGCGTTCTGCCCAGTCTCCCACCAGATCTCAGGAGGAAAATGATGGAATGAATGGATGTAAACCACATTGTTCATAAGGCCAGTGCAAATCCTCCATCAAAAATGTTTCGTTTTAGACCATAAGAAAGTTCTGACAGAGTTACTGTGGTCCTGGAGACCTAAGGGCCTTAACATTTTAGGAAAGTCCTTTTTCATCAGACAACAACAGTCACTTTCAATTCTCCAGGGAATTAGAATCAAAGCACCCAGCGATGTCAAGCTATGATATCTCTCCTCCCTGGGGACTGCAGACTTCTAGGACACTGCTGGGAATCGGGAAAGGCAGGCAGAGAAAAGTAAAGTGATTTATCCAGTGGGAACAAACCCTGCTTTTTTCTAACCCCTGCTCACATTATACCCCTCCTCTTGGGGTGTAATGCCAGAGGCATACTATCAGGTTAAACTGTGATCACAGGGTGCTAACTTCCAGATGGAGGTATTAAATAAAACCCACAAACACCCCTCCCCTTTCACAGAGAAAGCTATCAAAGCACACCTGCCCATAGACAAGGGGGCAGGTGCAGTTCCTTGGGGAAAAGCATTTGATTTCTGCCAAGGCTTTTTGGAGGATTTTATCGTGCTCCCAGAATAGACACAGCCATCTTCTACTTTGTAAAAGGCATTGACTTTGCTGTCATCTTTCAACCTAAGCACCCCTTATTGCCCTCCAGGAAAGTGTATCATGGGGACTGGCAGCTCTCTTCTCCCATTTCTTTCTTCCTTGATGCCAGCCCCTGCACTCTCTCCACACTCAGGAGTTGTGAAAGGCATAAGAAACTGAGGCTTATTTCTTTCTATGTTTTCTACTTGCATGACCCTTTTCACTGCAGCATTTAAATGTCTGTAATGTATTTGTCTTCCTAATACCACATTAAATAGGGAAGTACTGTGGTCTCATCTCACGTTCAGGAATGCCAAGGCATTGTGAGTATTTGCTCTAAACTCGAGAGGGAAATTCTCTTTGAGCTAGCTTCTCTTTCACCCATCCTTTCTCTGTTTATTGGCGGGGGGGGGGGGGGGGGTACGTACCCTTGTTTCTGTGTGTATGTCCGTTCTGTGTTCATTCTACTGAAACCAAACACCTTTGTTTCTGTGTGTTTGTCCATTTTGTGTATGCGCATGTATATATAAAGGTACCATTAAGTAAGTTAGTGTGAATCTTGTCATTTTAGAATCTGTGAATAAGTCACTTTTCTTTCTTTCAGTATTTCTGAATTATTTTGTAATAATAAATTGTTGTTAGCTATTAATAAACTTAGATTTCTTACTAAATCATTACTGTGTCAATACTTTCATCTGCGACAGATACCCAAAACCCATCTGAACAGAGTCCTGAGCAAGCTGCTCTAGCTGACTTTACTTTCAGTAGGGTGTTGGAATACAGGAGCTCCAGAAGTGCCTTCCAACATTATTATTCTGTGAGACTGTGACTCTGAGTTCTGCAGCTTTTGCTGTGTCAGGAGTATGTCTGCTGGTATGACTGCAATGTGTGGTTAACTCTTGGCTGTTCATATAGTGTAATACCGGAGTTGAGGTTTGACCATAAAACACACTCAGAGACACGTGGGATGGCTCTGCACAGAGCTGGAGTGGGACAACAAATGCAACTTCTAAGGTGCATTTCTGTGGGGATGACGCTATGCTTTTCCAGGATGAGCTGAGTTAAAGTGTTTTTACAGATCAGAGTTCAGGCTAGTAAACTCTGCTGGCTCTAGCTGCATTCTGCTCCTGGAATTGGAAGCACTGGGCATCTTGATGAAGAGACACCTTGGCCGCACCTCATCTAACTTAGCCTCACTTATTTTCATACTGAGTACAGGCTGGCTCCATTTGGAGATAGTTTCCTTTCTCTAAATTCTGTTCTGTATCTTTTCAGGTTCCAGATTTTTTTCATGAGAGTGTGCCCTCTGCCTCTTTGTGTGATGTAATGAGAAGCTAAGTGTGTTTGTTTCCAACACCCAGCTCCTGAATGCTTTACTTTTCAGATCAGTAGAAAGTGGTGCATATGACATTATACTGAGGCCAGCTTATGCTGACTTCTCTATGAGAGAAGAGGCTTCTGCCTCTGTAAACTCTGTCTCTGGAGTTCACGTGAAAATGAACATGCATACATCTGCAGACGCAGTAAAACACAAGGAAAAGAGTGCAGTAATGATTTGCATTATGGTGTACAACACTGAAAAGAATGTTGCATCTTCTTTAGCCCCCACAGTAAAGTCCATCCTCAGCCTTTTTCAGGAGTGTAACTGCTATATAAAGCCAAAGAGTGTGGAAACAAGACTGTCCTAATCATGTCCAAATGAAAAATTACACCTTCTTTCAGCTCTGATTTTATGCTTAGAAATGCTGGCAATTTGGTCATGGGGTCAAAAATTGCCTTTAGACCACCATGCCCTGTCTTTTTCTCCCCTGTCTCTGCTTGGCAGGAGAGAAAGAGGAGGAGGAAGAGCTTGGCAGGGCCCTGAAGGCACCAATAGACCTTAATTGTCCTGTCCAGCCTCACCTGGGGCCTCTACCCACAGCCTCTTCCAGGGGCCATAGGGCTGTTTAAGCTCAGGACTGGGCTTCAGACCCTGTTAGAGCTACACTGTAGGTGCGCCTGTCTTTAGTTCCAACTGTGGCCATGGACCCCCTTGATCTGGACCAGGCCTTACTGCAGGTCTGCCACATTGCTATGGACTTGCTTGGTGATCACTGGCTGACTCTGACCCTCATTATTGGCACTGGACCTAATCCAGACTTGCTAACTCGTGTTGCCTTGGACCTGCCTCATCACCATGGACTTACCTGATGATCTGGACTCTTAGCTGACCCCAGCTGTCATCCCCAAGGCTGCCTTGCTCGCCTTGCTTGGAGGCAGTGGGACAGGGCCTGGCTGGCGAGGCCCCGGTCCTGCTGGCCATGGTATTACGCTTGGCTTCCCACCTCTTGGGGAGCAGCTGGCCCCTGCTGAGTCCTGACCAATCCGGTGGCACATACGTTATTGCCTACTAGGGAAATCTTACCTGGGTGGCTAGTTAGGCTAACATGGAGTTGCACAAGACTTGCTAGCTCTAAATGCAACTTGTTAGAACATCTGAGATGGTTGAGCTTCTTGGAGAGAGCTGGACAAAACTATAGCAAGCCAATAGGAACACGTGCCTGGTGAAAATGTTCTAGACCATTCAGAGTCGGCCCCAAGTGACTAGCTCCCCTCTTTTGTTAGCAATTTATGGAGTTATATCTTACTAGCAGGTGCTTTGCCACCACTGCTCACATCAAGAAAATAGGATGTTATGTCCACAATATGCCTGTAAACATGTGAAAAAGGCTCCAGATTAGGCCTGTCAGATCTAGAGAAAAAAAGACTAACAGAAGAGACACAGAGCATTCCCTTTCAAAGACATGTCTCTTCTGAAAGTCTTTCAAGAATTCCTCTTTCTTCTGGAAATATATTTTGAGACTTCTGCCTTCATGTTCTGTCTCTGTGAGCCCATAACTTGGCCTGCAGAGGTGACAGTTTTATGTTGTGACTTCCAAGAATGGCTTGGTCCATAAGCTGTAAAAGCCTTGTACAGCATGAGTGTGTGCATGTTGACACTGGAGGTGTGGATCTGACTCGTAGGTCACTGTTATATCTGAACTAATTTTAAATTTGTCACTGCCTTGGCACTGCCCATACTCTACTGGTAGCAGCCTGGAGCTTGCAGCAGGCTGCCAAACCATCCCAAAAAGGAGGGCACCTGCAGAGGTGATTATCTGAACTGATCTCTGGGCTACGCTGTCTAGGCTGCTTCCTGTCATTGGTATCCCAGGGCAGCTAACCTGACCATATTTGGAAATCAACTGGCAAAGGAACTTGAAGTATAGAAACAAAATGATTCATGGCCAAAGCCTGGACACTTACTTTTGCAATATGTGGATGACATACTGATTGCTACAGAAGAAAGATCCACCTGCATAAAGGTAACAATAGAACGTTTAAATTTTCTTGGACTAAACGAGTACAAAATATCCAAAACTGAAGCCCAAACAGCAAGCCAGACTGTAATGTATCTGAACTTTAAGATTTCAAAAGGACAGTGGCAATTGGGAATAGACTGTAAGGAAGCCATTTGTAGCATACAGGAGCTGAAAAATGTTCATGAACTAAGGGCCTTTTTGAGAATGGCTGAGTGGTATCGCCTTTGGATAATGAATTACGGTCTAAAGGCTAAGCCATTGTGTGAAGCTCAAAAAAACTTTCCCTTTGTATGGGGCCCACATCAGCAACAGACCTTTAAAGATTTAAAATGAGCTCCAATGTCTGCACCTGCCCTTGGGACTTCCAGATTTAACCAAAGATTTCCACTTGTTTTTTTATGAAGGACAACATCTTGCACTAGGTGTGCTGACACAGAGAATGGGAAGCTAGAAGAGACCAGTTGGATACTTTTTCAAACAGTTGGATACTGTAAGTAAAGGATGGCCGACTTGCCTTAGAGCAGTTGTTACAGTAATGCTTATTCAAGAGGCCCAGAAATGAACTTTGGGAAGAACAATAACAATGTACGTCCCACACATGGTGATAACTGGTTTAGAACAAGAAGGGAGACATTAGTTGTCCCCAAGCAGAATGATAAAGTACCAGGTGGTCCTGACTGAACAAGATGATGTGGTTTTAAAAACAACTAACCTAATAAACCCTGCAGTTTTTCTAAGTTTTACACAGGAAGAAGAGCAACTGGAGCATGACTGCCTGACTACCATTGAACATGTGTACTCCAGTCAAGAGGATTTGAAGGACACACTGTTAGAAGATCCCGACTAGGAGTTATACACAAGATGGCAGCAACTTTGTGGAACATGGAGTTTGATACTCTGGATATGTGGTAACAACAGACAACTAAATCATAAAGGCAAATGCATTGTCTAGCACCACTTCAGCTCAAAAGGGAGAACTCATTGCTTTAACTCGAGCTCTTGAATTAAGAAAAAGAAATAAAAGTAAATATCTGGACTGACTCGAAGTATGCTTTTGAGGTAGTACATGTCCATGAAGGTTTGTGGAAAGAAAGAGGATTACTGTCCTCCCAGAGATCAAATATTAAACATCAGGATGAACTTTTTCAATTACAGAATCACAGAATCATCTAGGTTGGAAAGGACCTCGAAGATCATCCAGTCCAACCGTTAACCTAGCACTGACCGTTCCCAACTACACCGTATACCTAAGCGCTATGTCGACCCTACTCTTAAACACCTCCAGGGATGGGGACTCCACCACTGACCTGGGCAGCCCATTCCAATGCCTAACAATCCGTTCTGTAAAGAAATACTTCCTAATATCTAGTCTAAACCTTCCTGGTGCAACTTGAGGCCATCACCTCTTGTCCTATCGCTTATTACTTGGTTAAAGAGACTCATCCCCAGCTCTCTGCAACCTCCTTTCAGGTAGTTGTAGAGGGCGATGAGTTCTCCCCTCAGCCTCCTCTTCTCCAGACTAAACACCCCCAGTTCCCTCAGCCGTTCCTTGTATAACATGTGCTCCAGACCCTTCACCAGCTTCATTGCCCTTCTTTGGACACACTCGAGTCATTCAATGTCCTTTTTGTAGTGAGGGGCCCAAAACTGAACACAGTAATCAAGGTGCGGCCTCACCAGTGCCGAGTACAGGGGCAAGATCACTTCCCTGTCCCTGCTGGCCATGCTATTTCTGATACAAGCCAGGATGCCATTGGCCTTCTTGGCCACCTGGGCACACTGCTGGCTCATGTTCAGCCAGCTATCAATCAACACCCCCAATTATTGCAAGCAGTTCAGAAACCAACCCAGGTAACAATCATGCACTGTAAACCACTTCAGGTTGGGAATACAAAAGAAATTGGAGGAAGTAATTTAACAGATAGGGCTACCAGAAGAACAGGGAAAGAAATAACATTACAAATGGCATTGATTCCAACCAAGATAGTAATTCTCCCGAGGGAGAAAACTAAATATTCAGAAGAAGATAATAAATTAGGACAATTATTGAATGCTAAGAAAATGTAGCTGGATGGTGAGTGACGACTAATAGACAAATAATAGTACCACCTCTTCTAACTAAGAAATAATTCAAATAAAAAATCAAGAATGTCATTGGGACATAGAGGCTTTGGTAACCCTTTTAATAAAAGACAAGTAGTATCAGTCAAAATGCTAGGATTAGCCAAAATAATAATTGCAAAATGTGTTTTTAAAAAAATAATAATTCAGTAATAAAGGGTCCAAATGGGTAAGCTCAAATCTGGAACAGAACTAAGAGACTATTGGCAAGAAGACTTTTCACAGTTACCTAGACAAAATGGGTATCGATACATTCTGGTGGGGGGGTTGATACTTCTACATGATGGCCAGAAGCCTTTCCTTGTTATACCACTCAGACAAAAGTAGTAGTAAAATGGTTACTATAAGAAATAATCGCGAAATTTGGAGCCCCTATTAAGATCTCTTCAGATAGAGGCCCACACTTTGTTGCTGAAGTAGTACAAAGTGTATGTAAAACTCTAGAAATTACTTGAGATTTACATACACCATGGATGCCACAATCCAGTGGAAAAATAGGGAAAAAAAAAAAAAATCAGACCCCAAAACAACAAATTAGCAAAATATGTCAAGAAAATAATTTAAAGTGGCATCAGACACTTCTATTAGCATTGTTGCAAATCAGGGTACAACCAGAAAATAGCACATCAGTTAGTCCTTATGAAATACTATAAAAAAACCCATATGAATCTCTGGAACCGAATCCAAATGTGCATGTAAGAGAAAACAAGATGTATATAATTATTTACTCTCAGGAAAAACCCTGACTGCAATCCGAAATGCAGTACTGTGGAACTGACCATTATCCATGAAATATCCAATACATGACTTTCAACCCAGAGACTATGTCTATGTGAAGACGTGGACTTCTGAACCCTTACAAGAATGCTAGAAAGGACCATTTCAAATACTACTGGCTACCTTTACAGCTATCAAAATTGCAGAATCAGATGCATGGATGCACTATACTAGAGTGAAGAAGGCGTCCCCTTCCTAGAAGATCAACAGTAAGAATCTGGGAACTTTAAAATTGACTCTAAAATATGTCTAACTTTATATATTAATTAGAAATTGTTTTAGATTTGATTCTAACCTAGAAACTGATGCTGGTAGAATTCTAGTTTGAAGTAATAATCAAAAGACAAAATATAACTAAGAAAATACTAGACCCGAAGGTGAAGAATAGAAAGCATATAGAAACCGCACAACTAATATACCTCCCAAAGAAAACACCAGAAGAAAAATTTGATATTAGAATTATTTAAGAAATTTGACAATTTGCAGAACATAACACAAATTACTGTTTACTGATACCAAGAGCAGTAGATGAATGTGTTCCATAAGGAATTTTAACAATTAATTTGACCAATTTAAAACACAAAAATGAGACTAGTTATTGTGAACAAAACCCCTGTTGTTCAGTAGTATGAACAAGTAAAAATTATCAAGAAACAGTAGAAGTCCCCAGGAAATAAAGCAGATTATAAAAAATTGTTAAATTGTGTTTTCACAAAAATAGAAAAATATTGAACTGTTGGGTGGTGTTCTCATGATGAACAAATTAGAAACAATGTAAGTAGAAACATCATGGAATAGATGTGTGACAAAACCTATTAAACTACACAAGAGGAGGAAGTACAATAAGATTCTATATGGTCCATGACTACATTTTCACAGTTTCAATATGGCTAGAACTCCTCGGTGTTTTACTTGGGATTCGACAACTTTTGCAGCCTTTCCATCAGTAAATGATAAAGGAAGCACACTAAGAAAAGAAAAGAAAAATTTAGTGTCTTGGTAGAAATATGAGGAAGTATATAGCTACAACAATGTAGACCTAATAATTCAGAGAATTCCTTGTTTGGCTGCTGCCTTAAAATATAAGTGTCTTTGCCAAAGTCTTAAAAACAGCCTTAATTTGACCAAAACATATATACCTAGAAAAGGAACATTATTTAGCTGTAGAAGATCTGCAATTCAGAGCCCAGGACATTTGGTTTGGGCAATGAGTGATGGAACTGGGACAACACATCTGCCCTTGAATGGAAAAGTAAAACAAATTACTTTAAGTATGCCAATGTTGTGCCCCATTTAGAAGAAATCTCCCTTTATGAGGTCCTTAGAAAATTTAAAAATAAAGTGGGTTAGATCAGAGATGGATGACACATAGAATGAACCACCAACAGGAATAAAAATTAGTTACGTTCTAGAATCCCTTTTGAATCCCATAGTATCATATAGAAACAGAGAATGGTTACATCAACTAACTGGACAGGTAGACAAACTGGTTAATGTCACAAGGAAAAGATTCAAAGAATTAAATTTTCAATTACAAGCAACTTCAAGGGTGACTTAGCAAACCAGAATGACACTAGATATGCTCCTGCTTAAAGAGCATGGAGTTTGTGGATACCTTAAAAAAAAGAACAGATCACTGCTGCATACATATCACAAATGTGACAAAAGACGTAAAACATGATCTAGAACTACTAAGAAAAATTTTAAAAAGATACTAAAAAAAAAAAGTCCAAGAAGATACGTCAAAAGCTTGGATAGACAACATTTTTAGTGAATTAGGTTGAAATTTAAATTCATAGATAAGGTTATTAACTGGCATATTATTTATCTTACTAGTTGTTTTCTTGATAATAATGTTGATTTATTCCTGCTTAAAAAAAATAAATTACCAGCAAAATTGTATTCAATTGCATGAACATAAGAGAAATCCAAGACTCACACCAGCATACAGTAAAAAAGAAACATAATAGACTCTGATATGCAAGTATTGAAATGATTTTCAAAACTTTCAAAGGGGGGCAATGTTACTGATTGTTACTGATTTGTTATTAATTTGAGTTGATGATTTTTGGTGATTTTGATAAGGAATGATTAGGACTAGTCAATTAAATAGAATCTCACAGAAATACCAGTTTTTATGAAAGATAGTGGTGGAACGTTTTAAGTAGTCATAGAGATGCTGTATTTAGTTTAAGGTAACCATACAACCAGTTATGCTGCTGGACGAGGTACCATTGTTAGACTGTTTGGTAAGCATGATTTATTGCCCTGTAGACCAGGTGTTTTAAAAGCTGTATTGTGAAAGGGCCTCGAAGCATGTTAAAATTGCAATGTGAGCCAAAGTATTTGAGTCAAGGGCATTGGGGGGTCTTTCTTTTGAGTCAGTAGTCTGTGGTGGTCACAAAAGCAGCCCCCCGACTCATTTCAGGACTCAAGTGCGCATGACTGGAAAGAGGTGGGAATATGAAAATAAATTACAGGAATTATCATGTTTATGTGTGAGAACTTGATTAATATGTATTACTGTATCCAATATAATCAGCATGTTACACGACTCAGGTGTGCATTGTTAGTGAGATGACTCCCCTGTGCACCCAGCCATTAATAAAGGAGTGTCTGCTTATCTACATCAAATTGGTGTCGATAAGTTCTTTTATCCTGCTTTGGTGACACCAGGAGATCTTTTGTTGGCTTATATTAAGACCTTAAACATATTTTTTCTTTAGGATTCTGCCTTGTCTTTATCAGACCCAACTGTTTCCAACCTTTGGAAGAAGGGACTAGCCACTCACAGTGATTACAAAGAGGCTGTGAGGCTATGCAGGGCAGAAATCAGGAGGTCTAAAGCCCAGCTGGAAATTACCCTGGCTTCAGCAATCAAGGATAACAAGAAATGTTTCTATAAGTATGTCAGTAGCAAAAGAAAGACCAGGGAGAGTAAGAGGAAACATGGTAACAACTGACGAGGAGAAGGCCGAAGTCCTTAATGCCTTCTTTGCCTCAGTCTTCAATAACATGACTAGCTGTACTGAGGGAATCCAGCCTCCTCAGCCAGAGGACAGAGACTGGGAGAATGACCCCCCCGCAATTCAGGAGACAGTCAGTGACCTACTGCATCACATAGACACACACAAGTCTATGGGACCAGACAGGATACACCCGAGGGTGCTGAAGGAGCTGGCTGGGGTGCTCGCCAAGCCGCTTTCCATCATTTACCAGCAGTCCTGGCTGACCGGGGAGGTCCCGACAGATTGGAAACTAGCCAATGTGACGCCCATCTATAAGAAGGGTCGGAAGGATTATCCAGGAAATTACAGGCCTGTCAGCTTGACGTTGGTGCCTGGGAAGCTGATGGAGCAGCTCATCCTGAGTACCATCACACAACACATGTGGGACAACCAGATGATCAGGCCCAGTCAGCATGGGTTTATGAAAGGCAGGTCCTGCTTGACAAACCTGATCTCCTTCTACGACAGGGTGACCTGCTTATTGGATGAAGGAAAGGCTGTGGATGTTGTTTACCTCGACTTCAGTAAGGCCTTTGACCCCGTTTCCCACAGCATTCTCCTGGCAAAACTGGCTGCTCGAGGCTTGGATGATCGCACGCTTTGCTGGGTAAAAAACTGGCTGGATGGCCGGGCCCAGAGAGTTGTGGTGAGCAGAGTTAAATCCAGTTGGCAGCCAGTCATGAGTGGTGTCCCCCGGGGCTCGGTTTTGGGGCCACTCCTGTTTAACATCTTTATTGATGATCTAGACGAGGGGATCGAGTGCACCCTCAGTAAGTTTGCAGATGACACCAAGTTGGGTGGGAGTGTTGATCTGCTCGAGGGAAGGGAGGCTCTGCAGAGAGATCTGGACAGACTGGAGCGATGGGCTAAGGCCAACTGTATGAGCTTCAATAAGGCCAAATGCCGGGTGCTGCACTTCAGCCACAACAACCCCCAGCAGCGCTACAGGCTTGGGGAGGAGTGGCTGGAGAGCTGCCAGTCAGAGAGGGACCTGGGGGTGTTGATTGACAGCCGGCTGAACAGGAGCCAGCAGTGTGCCCAGGTGGCCAAGAAGGCCAATGGCATCCTGGCTTGTATCAGAAATAGCGTGGCCAGCAGGGACAGGGAAGTGATCTTGCCCCTGTACTTGGCACTGGTAAGGCCGCACCTTGAATACTGTGTTCAGTTTTGGGCCCCTCACTACAAAAAGGACATTGAATTACTTGAGCTTGTCCAAAGAAGGGCAACGAAGCTGGTGAAGGGTCTGGAGCACATGTCGTACGAGGAGCGGCTGAGGGAACTGGGGTTGTTTAGTTTGGAGAAGAGGAGGCTGAGGGGACAACTCATCACCCTCTACAACTACCTGAAAGGAGGTTGCAGAGAGCTAGGGATGAGCCTCTTTAACCAAGTAATAAGTGATAGGACAAGAGGTAATGGCCTCAAGTTGCGCCAGGGAAGGTTTAGACTGGATATTAGGAAGTATTTCTTTACAGAACGGGTAGTCAGGCATTGGAATGGGCTGTCCAGGGAGGCGGTGGAGTCCCCATCCCTGGAGGTGTTCAAGAGGCGGGTTGACATAGCGCTTAGGGATATGGTGTAGTTGGGATCTGTCAGTGCTAGGTTAACGGTTGGACTAGATGATCTTCGACGTCCCTCCCAACCTAGATGATTCTGTGATTCTGTGATTCTGTTTTCTTCATGCTGTGACAATTATTTGGAATATTTTCTTTTAAAAATCCAAGCCCACAAGATAACTGGAATGGAACAGAATTGTTTTCCTTTCTCTGCTCTCCCTCATTAGTAATCTAAACAAGTATGAGGCTGTATTAAGTTTGTAATGATTTTGTTAGCTTGGAATCACTTTCTTCTCTTCTGCAGATGGAGATTGTGCTTAGACCATTATACTCCAGTGTGTGGTTATAGTATACTAAAAGTGAAAAGGTTAGTTGTATAATTTATGTTTTCAATTACCTTGATAGTGAAACAGAAGGACAGCAAAGGTAAGTGTCATAAAGAAGAACAGCAAGAAAGAAAGGAAATTATGGCATGTTTATATATTTTTTATTACAAAAGTAGCATAAAAGGCTACCTAATCAAATCTCTGTGCTGAGAGGCTAAACTGGGAAGATGACAGTATCATTGCAAGCTCTAACTGCAACACCGGTGAGATTTCAAAATGTCATCTCATTTATTATGGATGTCTTCACAGGGGGATTGTCTCAGTTTTTTATGGGCTTGACCCACATATGCAATGGTTGACCAGTTCCTCTCCTTAGTAAACTTCTAAAACTATTACTGAAATGCTAAAATTATTGTGAAAACATTCACAGTAGTTAGGACTTCATCTGGTGCCATCAGCAGATGCTTTTGAGATGAATGGGAGAAGCTCACACCCATTTCTGTGTTCCCACAGCACACTGGCTGAACATTCAGGCAGATACCCTGCTGTGTAGGGCGATAGCATGTATTACTTGTTCTTTACTGACATTAAAACTTAAGAATGAAAGTGATCTTGCTGACATAGGCCAGTACACTCGACATCTTCATGTGCCAGATTTAATTAGACTGACTGTGCGTGTATGTGTCTGTGTGTAGGACAGAGTCAGAGCCCTATAAAATTTGTGTCAACCAAGAACCGATTATTGATAGTTTATCAAGACTTCACCAGCAGCACCATTCATCTTTTACGAGAAAAAGAGTACATTTTCTGGATAGTTATAGGGACTGTATGAGAAACATAAGCAAACTGATTCTTATACCCCCATTTCAAATTAGAATTACACTTTGATTTTGAAATGTTTTTCTAGAAACTCCTACTTCACATTAGATGATACATGTATCATCAGCAAAGAAGCCAGCTCATTTAAGAACTGACCTTTGCCAAGTTGATAACTATTATTTTTATATCCCTGGTTTTTTACTGCACTTAATTGATGTGTAAGAAATACCCAGACCTCAAGAGCTGACAGCTCTGCTCCTGTAAAGAGTTGTCTCTCTCTTTGCTCTGTGTAGCAGAACCAAAGTTTACTGTTTACTGCCAAGGTTGGAGAAGTGCCCTTTCTGCAACTTTGGCGGTAAACAGCACCTTCCTCACTAGCACCCTATAGCTTTGAGGGGGAAGCAGAGGTGTAGGAGAGGCACAGTTATGGTAGAAACAGCAAGGGTTCAAGCACTTGGCTTCAGTGCTGGCTGAGAGGCAACACCTCTCAAGAGAGAACCAGGTTAAAAATTTGTAGAAGACTTCTCATGTTATTGAACAGCAAGCAATACAGAAAATACCGCTATACTGTTCAGTAAGGAAGAGTCAGTAATGAAAGACATCACAAGGATGTGCTTCACACACACTGGAAACAAAGGAGAAGCTGTGCCAGTCTGTTAGTGTGTTGGGGAAATCTAGTAGGAATGTGCAGGAACAGTCAGGTACTGCTAAGGGGACTTAGGGAACAGGGAAGGTTCTAGGGAATAGAGCTAGAAGACAGTGAGGGAAGGGACTGGAAATGTAAATCAAGAATACAGCAGAGCAGGGATTGCATCTCTGTGTGCATATTTAGGATGGAGTTTTCAGGCTTTCAATTATTCCATTGAAATGGAGGGTAGTGACAGAACAAGGCAGAGGAAATTAAATAACTAAAGCACTTGACTAAACTGCAGGATTTCATCACCATCATCTCCTTCTTCTTTTCCAGACTCATGATTTTGTGACTTTTATGAAAGTTTGGGAGGGGAGAGCTGATTTACAATTTTTGAGCGTTTAAGAGTTTGCAGTGCTGCATTAGTCCTGTATTAGCTTAGCTTTGTGTAAGAAATACCTCTAAAGTTCTTTACCCTGTCCTTACTTCTTCCACCATAGAAACAGTAGGTCTGCTCTTGAGACTCCTTGATCCTTGGAACTGTGGTTTTCTCAGGCTATCTGTAACCTGTGCTATCTGTGGCCTCTTCGCTCACCAAATCCTTCTCCCTTCAGTGTAGCTTCTCTGAGGTATCTACAGCTGGACCATGCATCTTAGCAATGGAGTGCCTGAACGTGAATGCAAGCTTATGTTCTAAGCTTATACCAGCCACTTTTGGACAAATCTTTCATGGTCCTAGAAAAGTTTCTTCACAACCCCAGTGGTGTTTTATCCCTCTTTGTTGTAACCCATCCTCTTACCTTCCATACTGACTCCATATTTTGAGCTACAGACTCTGAAACTAACAGCAGGTTTTGACTCCCCTGCAACTGACCATCCATACATGAAGATATCAAGAGGGAGAGAGGCCAGAAGTCCATGGCCTTCAGGCAGGAAGCTTGTCACCTTGTGTAGGCAACCTTCAGCCCCATTCTGTGTGACCAGACACACGACCCTATCCTGTGACCTGAAGTGGGGTGTTTCAAGTTACAATAGAAGAAATATGACAGATCCGCTACACTATGCTGTGATGCCAGCTATCCCTTCCAAGCAAGAATGTCCTCTCCCTAGGCTATTCCAGAAGCCCATGTTCAATGGGATAGCTCCTGTGAGTATAAAGACTTCAGTATCAGGCCCTAAAATAAAGGCATTAGGGTTGAAAAACAGAGAACAAAACAGAACAGCAAGTCACATCATTTTGTTTACATCTTGTTCCAGTGTCTTTTTTTCTTAATTTAAGATCTTTATGTCAGACAGAAAAGCTGAACTAGATAGCTATATTGCAAAGACAAGAAGAAAGCAAACATTAAGAAGACAGACTGTGTGGTAAGCTTGCAATATACAGATGATCTCCCATGTATCAGGATAATGTGAAAATAACAATAGATCTAGCAAAGAATCTGCAGAGAATCTTTGCTAAGAGAAAAAAAAGCATATGGTCACTCCTGAAACAGTCTAAGAACAAAACAAATATATTAGAATAAAATGTCTAAGGAATAGGAGTATTTTTGTTAAATATATTATCTTGTATCCCTGGGTTTGACTGGAAAGATTGTCAACTTCATTTTTCTTCAGAATTTTAAAGAAAGGACAATGCCGACTATGCTAACTGATGAAGAATATTGAGCTTCCTCAATAATTAAAAACAGTTGTTGTTATTAGTGCTTTTGTTAACTTTTTTGTTCCAGACTTTCTGTGTTTCCTTGTTTATGGAAAAAGATCATGTGCTAAATATGTCTCTTGCAAGTCCACCAAGGATTTTCTCCAAAGAGAATCTAGGAATAATATTTTAAGAGAAGATGTTGTTTAAGTGAACTCAGCTATAAATATTTTAATTGCTTACAAAATTAATCAAATTTGTCACATCCTTAAGTCCTGCATGAGGAATTTGGTATCTCTGTGCCAGGAAGAACCATGCGGTGGGTTCCAAATTGCCTGCAAAAGTCACAGCCAAGCTAGAAGTTCATGCTAAAATATAATACTACTTACATAGAAAAGAAGTAATTTAAACAGTATTGAAAACTGGCAAAATACTGGTTTTGGAAGGACAGCTGTGAATTGCTAAGACATTCAGGATATGAGCTGACAGTCTGTAAGGTGATTATAGTAATTTCCTTGATTTTGTATAGCTGAATGAGTTGCTTTGTTCATTAGACTACTCATATGGAAACACAAATCGTGGAAATTATTTGGGCTTTCAAGAAAGTATAAACTAGAACTTCCTAAGAAGGGGTGTGCAGATAGCAAATATCTGTAGTTGCCTGTATGGAACAGAGCTGGATTGTTACACAGTTTTCAAAAGGCACCTCATTAAAAAACTTAACTAATATTACTTACTTGCTGATATTGCTTAACTTGTTACTATTTTTAAGAGGCATAGCAAACAGTGTATTCTGCCTTCAAAATAAGATGTGAGGAACAAAGGCTATGCCCCTGGATAAATTCATCCACACCCTGAAAAGTGAAATTCTGATCTTGTTACTTCCAAAAATGTAATAGAAATGGAAAAGGTTCAGAGATGAGCAACAAGGATGATGAAAAGTCTGGAATGGCTTTCAGACTGGGACTCTTTAGTCTGGAATAAAGACAACTGAGAAGGTATAGGATATTAAAAAAAAGAGTAGCACTGCCAGGATGGACATGGATTGATAGTTTACTGTCTATGCTGATACCAAAACCAGGATCCACACCAAGATGCTCTCAGGAACCAGGTTCAGGACAAGCAAAAGGAGGTGATTTTCACGCAACAGACTGTGGAACTCCCCCCATGTGCTGGGAATACAAGATGTTTATAAGGTTTTAAGAGGGGACTACGTAAGCACTTGGAAGAGCAAACCCTTGGAGTTACTATTTAGACAGACCACATCAGGCTTAGGATAGGTGGAGGCTGGGAGGATTTTTAAAAAATCCATTGTGAATTTGTTCTATTCTTCCTTTTCCCTAGGTGTCTGCCCATGATCACCAGGAATGTGACCCAGACAGAGCCTAGGTCTGAACCAGTGCAGACATTCCTATGTTGTTACATCTTTTTAAATATCGATGACAGTTTCCTAAATAAGGAGCCCAACCTAGGAAAAACGAGACGAGTAATGTTACTTCTGTAAATAGTCTCACATAAGTAAACCAAATCAATTTCAGTGTTACCTAAGTCTTCAAGAGTTTGCAGGCCCAAGATCTGCTAAACTGTTTAATTCAGTGAATTAAACTGTGAAACATTGCATGTGAAGTACAATCATACATGCCTCCTTCTAAGTTTGCATTCTGCCTATTAAGAAATTATCACAGAATCACAGAATCATTCAGGTTGGAAAAGACCCTTGGGATCATCGAGCCCAACCATCAGCCCTACTCTACAAAGTTCTCCCCTACACCACATCCCTCAACATCTCAGATTTTACATTTTATTCTATGCCGCAGCATTTTTAAAATATTTGATTCATTACTGTGCCCCACAGGAATCGAGCAACTAAAGATCTACAGTACATTCAGCAGGTATGAAATCTTGTCAGAATTGTATAATAGCATGCTAAGTGTCATAAAACAGATTAAGGGATTTGCATTTATTCCTGTCCTTCTAATGTATTAAATAACAAAAACATATGCTTTTTTTATTTAGGCAGATCAGGGAGTTACAAGTAAAATTTGTATTAAAAACAGTATCAGGAGCAGCTAAAAAAGTCATAATGAAAATGTGTGAATGTTTCTGTATGACTTGCACTGTGCTTACTTAGCTCCGCTTTATTTCTTGACCAGTCTTAAAAGTTTTGGTATTTTTTGTCTTATTTTGAAGAAATACAACTGGTTCATATTGTACAGAAAAATAGTAAGAAAGCAAGGAAGGAAAGTCAGAACTGATTCCTAAATGCTACATTAAGTAGTTAGCTGCAAACTGCTTGTGATTTCTCCTGTAAATTAAACATTTATAGGTTATTTCTGATGCTGAGAAGGTTAAAAAACCCCAGAATCTTTCCAAGAGACATCTCCAGCATGACTCTGATACAGAAACTTGTATTTGTTACACCAATTGACTGCAGAAGAAAGAAATGTTTGTCAAAACTTCACATAACTGGCTTTTCACAGATAAGATATCCCTCCTTTGAATTACAATAATGAGGACAGTATTGGTTTGGTTTGCTACAGACCTTCCCCTAAGTTTTTTGAAGGCTTCAGATGTTCAGTGGAATTTTACAAGTGGTATTTAGGCTTTTGTGTTTGCCTTTAATTGCTGTGCACCAGGGTATATCTTGATGCTGCAGCCAGAACCATCTGAGCAGAGGGCGCAGAACCTTTCACTGCTTGTTGCAACTAGCAGGACTGGAACACTATACAGTCTGCAGAAGTATGCACATTTAGAGCAAAGATTTTGTTTCAGAATTGTCCTGTTTTCAGCCAGGATAGAGTTAACTTTCCTTGGGCAGGGAGGGAGCACAGCTGGAGAGCCGGGCCCAGATTGGCTGTTGGAGTATTCCATATCATGTGACATTATGCTCAGTATGTAAAGAAGGTGGGTTCTCTCTCATTTCTGCTTTTGGTTGGTGGTGGGATCTTTTGTTCTGTTGGGATTGCTGTTAGGGGCAAGCTGCATACCGGTCATTGTGTGGTGAGCAACCAGATTATGTATTACCTGTTTGGAGTCCCTATTGTTACTGTTGTTTTGTTATCATCACTGAACTGGTTTTTTTATTCAACCTACAAATTCTCCCTTTTTTGTCCCTCCCCTATTTCACCGGGGGGGGGGGGGGGGGGAAGGTAAGTGACTGGCTGTGTGGTGATTGGCTACTGTCTGAGTTCAAACCATGACAAGAATGTTTTCCTAAGTCCTATGCCTGGCAACTTAAAGAGATGTTGCCCTTCCACATAGCACATGGGTTCTTACACCTCTAAATTAAGGCTAACTCTGCAAATATACACAAATAGAAGCTATTGGGTCAACAGTGCTATAACTGTTAAGCTGCATTGCAGTTTTGGTTAAAGCCTTATGTATTTCTGCCAAACTTTCCACATGTCATTTGCCTGCACAGACATTATTTGCAGGTTTGGTTCTGCCATGGTTCATTTCAGGATGAGCATTTTGTTGTAACTTTCTTTGTGTGCAGCCCTTCAAAGGCTACAGACATGCTTAACTGTATTCACACCAGGTGTCCCATTGACTTCAGTTGCAACACTGGTGATCCTATTGTAAGATAACCTTTTATGTGTACAACAGTAAGATAACCAACCTTCTATATATATAGCTATGTTAAAAAACATGTAAAATTAGAGAATTAAAATAAACCATGTCCATTTTGCAATGGAAAGTCCACCAATATAAATACACTTACAGCCACATAAAAATAGAAACATTAAATAGTTTTTCCATAGGTATCTTAAGTAACAGCCAGTGCTACTATTACAATGTTTTTTCTCTTTTTAATTGTGCTACTACTTAGGAAAACTCATGATTCTGGCTTATGAGGAAAGTTATATGGAATTACAAGGAAAATTTATAAACAGACATGTATCATTTGTCTAAAATAAGAGACCAGTTCTTTACATGTCAGGAATTTTTGTAGTCTTAGGAACCATTTGTTTTCCTTTTCTCTCTTGAAAATAACTAAATAAATAGAAGTTTGCCCCACTTTCCCCCTCACACACGCAGGACCAATGAAACAGTAATTTTCCACTGGCACAACAGCCTTGCAGTGTCTGTCATCTACTTTGCTGGCAGGATCCACAAGAGGAGCTGCAGTAGCAGTTCAGGAATTGTAATGTCATGTTGTGAATATTCATTCAATTTTCATTGTCACAGCTGGTCCTCATCCTCTCCAAGACTGACCTTGCCTCCCCCAACTTTCTTTTGACATCTTTAGAGCAGGGGAGTGGACAGAAGCAAGATACTGAAATCAAAACTCTCAAATACCAGAAATACCCAATCAAAATCAATCTCTGTTCCTATTGGGGGGGCAGGTGTATTTGTCCCACCCATTTACCATTGCTACTGATAAAGATTTTTTAAAGACTTTTGCTCTGGGAAGAGTGCTTTAGGGAAATAGGACAACCACTTTTCTAGATCCGTAACCAGTTTATTTTGAATTTACTTATCATAGAGTGTCTTTTACTCTCTTGCTAATTCTTTTTCTGGGTTATATGTCTGTGTTTTCAACACTGCAACATGGTAAATGGGAGTGCACAACTTCATTACTGCAGGCTCCAAATGTGGAAATGGAGTTCAGATATCACAGAGGGCAGTCCCTCCAGAAAGCACTCTTGCACTGGATTCAAGTAAAAACATGCTAATTTTAGGCTTCTGTTATTTCAAACCTACCAAATCTAATGCTTCTGAAAACCCATCTCTGCAGGGAGGTCCACAGTGCTCAGGGAGGTCCACAGTGAATCTCCTGGCTCTGTCTGCAGGCAAATAGGACACATAGATACACACTTACAGGTCCTGAGATGGTGAGATCTCTGGGCAAGAAATCTCCTTTAGTGCACAGAGCTCCTAGACTAATGAAGTAAAACAAATTAAATGCAGCTGCCAAATAAGTCCTCTTCATTAGCAACTATCCTCAAGTCAAGTGACAACACTAGGAGAGACTTTCAGTAGCTTCCACATGTTGCATGTTTGTGACAGAAGCAGAAGATGGTTGTACTTTGTCATTCTTCCAATCTGAGCTCAGAGATTTGCCTTCTATGTAGCTGGCTTTGTAAGAAATCTGTACCACTGCATCCTTGTGGTAACAGCTTTCCCCCACAAGTGCTGCTGCTTCATTTTATGATGGGTAGTACTAAAACCAAAGCAGGGTTTTACTTATCTTCTGCCTCTGTTAATATCCTTACCCTTGTACTTTGGTGGTGGGACAGAAGGCTATAAAAGCAAAAGGCCTGCAAAAGTATATTTCCAGTTAATTCTACTGTCTTCTGTTTGAGCATCTGGGCACCTGCGTATGCTCGAGGCAAGTTTAACAGTGCCCTCCTGGCTGTGAGATCTCTTCACAGCCACAGGCCCTCCGGTGCACCTCCACCGCCAGATCCGGTCGAGAGCGAAGGTTTAAGCTGGCTGTTTCGACTGAAGAGAAAGGCAGCCCCTTCGGCCCCTGGGGAGCCAGGGTAGCCAAGCGGGCGGCTCCAGGAAGAGCCGCAGGCGAGGCCAGCAGCCACCTCTGAGGAGCTTTTGGCTGTTTTAGAGGAGGAATAGAGGCAACCTGGGGGGGAAGGGGCGGGGCGCGCTGGGCTCCTGTAGCACCTGCCTGAGGGGCGAGGCGGGGCGCGCCACTGGCGGGCGGCGAGAGCAGCCAATGGCGACCCGGTTCGGCGATGCCGAGCTCTCGCGAGAGCCGCCGGGTAAACATCCCTCCGCCGAGGCCCTTCTGCTGCCGCTATTATCGCGGAGGAGGAGGTTGAGGTTGCACACCAACAGGCGCTGATTGCAGGTCAGCGAGCGAGGAGCTACCGGGAGGGCGGCGCGGAGAGGTGAGTGCTGTGGGCAGCCGGAGCAGCCCTCGGCCCAGCCCGGAGGTAGGAGAGCAGCCGTCCCCTAGCGTGGTGCGGGGTGGGGGGGAGACGGGACACTGTCATAACAAGACTGAGAATCTCTCCCTGCCTTTCTTCTCTTTTTCCCCCCCACCCCCAGTGTGAGGCAGCAGGAGCAGCCATAGCTGTCGAGTCTGAGGGAGGACGGCCTTAGTCCCGGCTGCTGCTCAGCCCTGGGGGGAGGCGGGAGGATCGAGGGTGGCTCTCGGCTCGGGAGTCGCCGGGGCAGTTTGCCCTCCTGCCTCTGGCGCGCCGCCCCTCAGATGGCTTCTCCCCCTGCCCCCAGCGGCTGAGCCGGCGGGCGAGCAGCGGCTGCCGCGTCCTGCCAGCGGTAGAAGTTGCTTGAGTTCGCCCTTCTCCCCAGGAGTGGGTGCCGCTAGCGGGCGGGGCGCTGGGGTGCCCCGCGGCCGCCGCCAGCCGCCCTATCCCGCGGGGTACCGCCGGTTGGACGCAGCGGGCTGAGGGAGCGCTGAGGGGGCTGGCGTGGCGGGCGGGCTTGGGGAGCGCTGGGAGTGAGAGAGGTGAGCTTGGGGGGCAGGCTGGGCTCTTGGCGGGGTGGGGGGCAACGTCGGGCCTGTGGGAGTACGGGGCTGTGCGTGGCGAGGCTCGGGCGCGGCAGGGGATTGTGAGGGGGCGTGGGGTGTACCTGGGTACGTAATGCGGATTTCGGGTTTAAGGGAGTCCTGCCCTCTTTAAAATTCAATAAATCACTAAAGGGGCAAAATTATTTCCGTAATGTGCTTAAACAAGCAAACAAAACCTGACAAGTTTCCACTCACGAATGAACAAACGCAAAACCTGCTTTTTAACATTGCCCTGAGCCAAAGGAGTTTGGGATTGGGCCAGTAATTTGACAGTCTGGCTCGTGCTCTGTATCTTTAGGCAATTTACAGTGACTAAGGTAAAAGTTAAATGCGAAGAACTGTGAGATGTCTCCTGGTTTTGTTTGGTTTAAGTTAATTTGAAACGTCTTGGGATGGAGTTCACAAGTGTGCTAAAAGACAGTCTCCACTGATGTTGCCTACCAGATTTCCTGCTGCAAAATCCAGAATAGGAATAAATGAGCCTTGATGTAGCCTCTGAATAAAAAGCAATGCTGAAGTTTGACTTTAAAAAAAAAGTTTCTTATAGGATATTTGGTGGGATATAT
This sequence comes from Strix aluco, assembly GCF_031877795.1. NCBI lineage: Eukaryota > Metazoa > Chordata > Aves > Strigiformes > Strigidae > Strix > Strix aluco. The sequence goes on from NC_133935.1 coordinate 25,594,003, forward strand.
TCGTGTTGTTTTGCTGTTACTTGCTCTTTGCTGAAGAGCAGTGAAATTTATTTTGGAAACCACGGATGTTGGGTTTTGTCATGTATGCTGTGATTCAGTGTTTTCATTACAGCTTTTTGAAGTCACTTGAAGTAGAGGGGGATCTTGTTTGTGAGTGTATATAATGGAAATAAATCTCACTAAATTGTTGTGCGTGTTCCATAAAAGATGTCTGGATATACAAAGAAATCTTAAAAACCTTTTTCATTCCTTATTCTTTAGGAATTTAGGGATGAAAGAGTATCAGTTTAATTTTACTCCGAGCAGGTAACTGAAATAGTAGCCCATAGGCTGCTACCCTGAGAGGTGTAATGAGCAGCAGCCACACTTATTGGATGTGAGAAATCTGACTGTATCTGATAGAAGTGATGCAGTTTTATCTTATGTACTATATGTAAACATGTATTCCTGCTTTTGTTAAAAGGTGTCTTGGATTAGGAAAAGTCAAATTTGCATAGTTCTGTGAAACTGGAACTTGGCTGTTTTTCACATTGTACATGGCATAGTATATGTTCAGTTTAAATATTGCTTCATTAGAGTTGAAAAAAATGCTAAACTTTTATTTCTCAAACATTTCAGGGGAAAAGAAACCCAAACAGCTAGCTAAACAGAATTCAGAAGTGAATATTTACAGTGGACAGGTATCATGCTTTATTTTTTTCTGCCTTTCTTTGCAGAAAGTTAGTCTTTCTAAAAAAACAAAACAAACAAAAAAACCAAAACCAAAACAACAAACCCACACCCAAAACCCCACAAACTTGCCATGGACTTCAACCAGGCCCTATGCTTTCGGTGCACAATGGGGGAATGTTCCTGGGAGAACAGAAGTTTTGGATTTCTGTCAAATGATCCGTTGTGGACCTGCTTGTGTAAGCCTTCTGGTGCTGACTTCTGAGGGTCTGATCCCGTGCTTAGGGGAGTCCCTGGTGCGTTGGAATGAAGGGGGATGGCACATTGAACAGAATTCACTGTATACATAGCTTCTCGGGTGCATGGGTGAGGTTTGCCTAGCTATTGTTTCTCAGGACTTCTGTGTAGCCTCCTTTTGGCTTATCTGTCTGTATGCCCCTGAAGCTTGAATGGTGGGTAGAAGTTTTTAATCATGTAAGTTATCTGCTGTAGTTTGTGATCTCTCTTGAATCCTTTAGTGACCACAAGGAGCGTAGTCACAGTTTGGGAAGCACTGTTCTTGTCCACTGTATCTGTCTAGGCAATGGGTTTGTCTTGTTTTTAAAGCTTGTCTTCTCGCTATAAATACAGTTTTCACTCAGCCCATGTTTATTCTAATAAAAATGTTCTTCTTCCCACCAAGTTTAAGTCAAGGGTTAGTTAAAATGTAAAGCCAATTGATAAACTTTGATATTTGTATTCTAGGAGATGCAGGGTAGGCATGTAGATTACAATGAAAAGACTTACTTCTCTGAATACAGTATTCATCAGCACAAAGACTACAAAGCTGATATTATATGGTAAATGATTTGCTTTTAGTCCTCCAGAAAGAGGCTTTATGTGTCTTAGAGTAATGACAGTTGACATAAATGAAGCATACTATTGTCCACAAAATCATTTAATCTTCTCTTGTTTGCAGCTCATTTCAACATGTAGCTGCACTTAGAGCAGACCTGGCATCAGTAGTAATTGCATTACTGTAGCATGAAAATGTGGGTTTGATAAATAACTGACTGAAGTCTAATTCTTTGTGATGGGTTAATGCAGGATTTTTCAAAGTCTCGTGACTAATTAACATCTTTTGTTGTGCAAAAGAAGTAACAGTAAGGGTAACCCAACCTAATATTATGGGTTATTTACTCAGGGAAGAGTTATTTAGTGCATGGTGTGAATTTATATGGTGAACTGTATTTAAGGTGGGGCGTCTTTTCTTGCAGGATCAGAATTTAGTTGTTGCCAAATGCAGAAGAGTAGTCTTTATCATTTGATTGATACGAAAAGTCCTGCAGCTCTGTAGTCTAATGGTAGTCTGGGTTTATGGGATTTCACAAGAGCAAGAATCTCCTGGAGCAGTAAAAAGAGAGACAACTATTCACCTTTTAGTAACGAGGAACAGGCAATATTAAGTAATAGGTTGGTCGAACAGGTTGAGCAGATTGAGTTTATAACAGGTGCCAGAATGAACGGAGGGAGGAAGTGAAGGGATAACTTGGATCTGTATGGGGAGAGGAACTGTGTTTACAGGAATAGTGTTTGTCGTATTGCAACTTATATGTATTATATCTCTTATGTTCCAGAGTGTGAGCCTGTGACTGTTGACATGCTGTAGAGGAGCTCCAGACTTAGCAAAGATCTTAGCACATGGGAGTTTCTTAAATTTCTTTCCACAGAAGTGGAAACAGAACAACCTTTCTGTTATCTTTGAACAGATGTAAGGTTGTGAGACCTTTTTCTACTACGTGTAATAAAGGTAGCAGTTTACAATTCTCTGAAAGCACCGTGTGTAATGTCACATTAAGTAAGGCACTGCTAGTGCATTTATGAAATGTGCCAAGAAATTTTAGCAATTAAGTCTCCTTGTAGTAAAACAAAACCAAGCAAACTACCCCCCAGACAAACAATTAGAAAACTTCAGTCAAGTTGGGTAACTTACCAGAAAGAAGTACTTGGTTTAGGGCCCTCTTTATGAGCCACTATAATAGAATAATGCTAATGAGAAATACAGTTGTGCTTAAGCTGGATGCAATTAAAATTAAGATATTGGATCGTGCTGAGCCATAGGAGTTAGAAATACAGTCAGCTTCCATATGCAGGAGTTTAAAGTGGGGGTGGGGAGGGAATGAAAGTCATAACTTCAGTAAGACACATGACTATGCTGAAGCTACTGCTAAGAAGGATGCAAACAACAAAAGAAAGTCGTTTGGCAGAAGTGGCTTGCTACAAGTGGGGAGTTGTGTGTGCTTAGGGGACTCTCCTGGTTGTACTAGGTTAGGCTCCGTCTCCCTGTCCCTGATGCAGCAGAGATAACTTATCTAGCACACTTGTGCTCTACTGTGAACTGTCAGCATCACTGAGAACTGCCACAGAGGACATATGTGTCCTCTTCCTGCCAGACCACTGCCAATTTGGTGACTCTCAAGTCTGCTCTGTGGGAAAGGGGTTTTCCAAGAACCGTGTTCATTTCCAAGGTAAATTTGCTTCTGCCATGTAGGCAAACCTTGAATTTGCCGGCACTACTACCGATCTCAGTCACTTGTTTGATAACTCAATCACTCGCTTGATAAAGTGAACCTTTCCCACAGATCACTGTTTTGTATTTTGTTTCTTCCAGAATGAGTAGAGCTGAGTCTAATAATGAGAGAGGCCTGACAACTGCCACGTAACACCAGAACAGCTATAGCTTCACTTGCTAGAAAGCCTGTCATCTTATGAGTGCACTAGTAAAAAAATGAATCTACTTATAGCTGAACCAATAGTTAAATTCCAAACAATATTTCATTGTCTGCAGGAGAGCTGTTTTGTACAAGCCAGACAGAATGCAGATTGCCTAGCCACAGAACCGCCTTACTACTGTTTGAAGCTGAAGTTTTGATTAGCCATCTTAGGTTTCCAAGAGGAGAGGGTGACAGGACATAGGTGTGGTGTGGTATCTCCGCTTTATTTCCCAGTGCAGAACTACCTCTTTGGCAGATTAGCTAGATCTGAACCAAAATATGGAGAAGGCAGCTCGTGGGCTTAAGTGTCCCACTTCTTCCCGTAAAAACTGAGAAAAACCTTTCCTTTCAGGAAAAATTTCCTTCTTCCAAATTAGCCAGGTAGAAATAGCAGACCCTAGTCCAATGATATCAAGTGCCTTTTGTCTTGCCTTGTATATTGGAAAAGTGTTTATTACAGACATTTCTTAAAATTTGTTTTAATTATTTTTTTGCAATGAATAGTTGCATAATGTGTTCCCAGCCCTTCCCTCTCACTGGTGCCTTATAAGGGAGGTAACCAGAACGCTAGCCAAGTATCAGCCTGATGACGGAAGAATTGTTCCACTTAAAATGTCACTAATTTTTAGCATGCTGAGTTCTGTATGAAGAGGAAAACTTGTATTAGCTCCACAGACAAAAGTGTTGTACTGCATTGTTCAAAGGCGGTTGGTTCTTGAAGTTAAAGATAACTGGATTCTTCTGTTTTGTGGTATTTAGTGCTTGGCAGAGCAAAAAGGAGAACAACTGCAATCACAAGGTAAGGATTTAATGGGAGTACCTGTTACAAACTGTAGAAACTGAATATGGAGAATGAAGTCTGTTTAACAGTAATTGAAAGTATAATTTAACAAGCTGTAACATCTGGAACTATAAGGGAATTTTGTGTTCTGTATATGATCTTCTCTATGGGACACTAGGCAATCATACAGTAATGAAAGACAATGGAAGACGTGGCTGTTATAAACATGTAACAGCCAACTGTTAAAGCACATTCCTGTTTTGTGGAGTAATGGCTTTGGGTTAACAGATATTTGTGTAGCAAATACACTTGATGAGACTTACTCACCAAGTAGGGTTGTCTTATGGTGCAGATTGTATAGTGGTGTGTCTGGGAAAGCAGTTCAGTGCATTGCAGTGAATTCTGACTATCAAGATAAGATGAAAGAAAGGAATTTTATCAGTTCTGGTGTTGTTAACATGCATCTTTGTCACATGGTTTTGTTGGTTTTGTTTGTGCTTGGTTAGTCCACTAAAGTGGTGAAGAACTCCAGTTGAGCAGGTGAGTTGATATTCTTCATGACTGACTTGCCATATTTCACTTTTATAAATCAAAAGGGATTTTTTTGTGCCTAAAGAAAATTTCTCTTACTAAATCAAGTTTTAAACTGAAAGAGGCAACTTATTTCCTTCACTTCATGAAATTAGTTACAGCATGAATCTTGGTTTCTGCAAATGCTGTAGGAAAGGAAATATTCACATTCAAGTGGTGGTGGTAGTGGGGGACCAAAATAAAACAACCCTCATATTGTCAATACACTTTCTAGTAAAGTCTAATTGTTTAGCCCTTCCCCAATCTTAACGGGCATAGGTAGCATCTTATAAAGTAATGTCTAACTTGCAGAGAAGCAAGGTTTATTAAAACAGTTCTCCATGAATTCAGCTCTCAGATCTCTTGTGAGCAAAGTATATAGATGACAATTTTATATTGAAGTGTATCAGATGGGTTCTCATATGCTTAATTATTGTATAGAGACTCTTTCCCTACTCTGTCCTGTTTATCTTCTCAAGGAGTTTCATTTAACAGAGAAGGAGAGTTCATATAAAATATGTGAGCATCTTAGCCCACTTGTATTCTGGATATGGTGACCTCACTGTTCAGTTGCATAAGTAGCAATTAGGAACTTTCCTGTTTGGTTTTTTTTTTCTTCTTTATTAAAAAAAACCAATTATGTTAAGAACACCTGGAATAATCTCCTGTAAATTGTTTATGCTTTGAATTGTCCCAAGTAGATCTTGAGGTCAGGCAAAATTACAGTAAGACAAATAAAAATCTATAGAGCAGAGACTGTTTTAAAGTATTTGAAAAGCCCAAAGTGCGGAATACAGGCATTACCTTAGGGGGATCCTCATCAGAGGAAATAAAAACATACATGTGTAGTATAAAACATGAATATAACTGACCTTTAGTATCTGCTTAGAGAGATACATGTGAACTGAAGTCAAGTAAATCTCTCTCTGATATTCTTCAGCTGAATCTGAGTCTTACAGCTGTCTCTGAGGTTGAGTTATACAAGCCATAGAGTGGTTAGACAGCAACAGAAGTTGAGGCTGTGGTTTTCAAGTCCAGTGAACCACGGACTACTGTGAAGCCACAGCGCACTCCCAGACCATTGTACAGCTTTGGTTAAAAAACACTCCTGCCCCATTGACCAGCCCCACGCTGCTGACAGTGTCTGTGGACCACGGGTTGGAAATCACTAAGTTATGGTGAGCTGTGGTATTGAGAACAATCCTCTCCAGAAATAGTTTCAGGTAAGAAAATGAATTACAGGTAATTTATTATACAGTTTTGAGAAGGACAGCTTTTGAGATGAAGGGAGCTAAAGATCTGGAAAAACAAAACCAGGTTTTTTTGATTTGGAAGAGAGTAGAGAAAGGGATTCCTTCCTCCCCCTGTTAAATCTCTTTCCTCCCCTTTCTTTTCTCTCCCTGTCTCTTTTTCCATGAGCCAGTGACAAAGGGAAAAGAACGAAATGGAATGCTTTCGCTTTTTCAAGCTTTGCTGACTAATCTTCAAAGAAATTGGAAATTTTTCAGCTTCTTATGTCGCAGCATGCACCACTTCTTGACCAGCTCTAGTTCTCTAGTAATGAGTAGTGTTTACAGGCACCATGCATCTATTCCTTCAACAGGAAGGAACACACTGAAGTCACTGTGAGCCCCAGGTGCACAAGAAAATGCAAAGTTGTCTCCAAAGATTTGAGGCCATGTAGCTAAGGTAGTGTTTACAGGAGAACAAATGTGTGGGATGAAAACTTGGATTTCAGCTGTGCTGGCATGGTACTAATATATGGAAGGATGGAGCTGTCCATGTGAGGATTATAGTATGTTCACCAGATAATCTTTTTGAGCGTGTAAATCTTGGCATTTCCAGAGGGTTGGTTACACCTGGGATGTAATTTAAAAGCAAGTGAACTTAAATCAAAGTTTCTTCTCACAGGGGTGGTGATCGTCCTCTTGTCTTCCAAGACTTACTGCTCTGGGCTTTGTCACAGAGAGGAGTGCGAAATGAATGCCATACTGATACGATCAATCCCCCTGATGGTGCTGTGAATCTTGGACTGTGGATGTGTTAGTGGGCTAACCAGTATGTGGATATTCAAGTTGACTGAATGTATTGTAGCTCTAATCCCAAGTCCTTCAATCACTATCAGTGGTGCTGATATTACTGTAGGGTGACCTAAAGGAACTTCCCACTTGTTTTTTCAGGAGGCATCTGAGTACAACCTGCCATGTTCCCTGCTGTGATGGTTCAACTCGCTTTAAGTTCATGCTGAAATCATTGTCTCTGACAGCTGTGGTTCATTTGTAACTCTTAGGCTTGCTCTTGGATACCTTTAAACCCCGTTTAACCACAGAGGGCACCTAATTCATGTTAACTGTTTGCTTTTGCTCAGACATGTGAGCCATTTGTGTAGTAGCAGATGAAAAAAGAACAACAAATACCTTTCAGTGTTCAGGGAAAATATATGAACATTGTATCGCCCAAACCAGAGATGAGAGAATTTCACGTCTGAATATACCCTGACCTGCACCACTGATTTCAGCTGCTGCTCACAGCTTATGCTGCAGCCTGGCTGCTGACAGAATAACTTTGCTGAGCACCTTTGCTGGAAACTAGCAGAGTTTCCTTGGAGGCTGCCAAAAATGCTGCTGCCCTCACCTTCACTCATCAGTAAGATGCAAAACTCTGGCCATGGGGAAGGTACAGTGAAGAAACATGCTTGACCATTATCTGTTTAAAGAAGCAAAGTAACATTCTGCTTTGTAAAATAATCTTTACAATCAAAAGCAACATTTAGGAAAAAAAAATAGATACACATCCATTTTTTCATATGTAGTTTAAATCACTGCATTTGAAAGAATTGAAAGAATAGTGGAAAGTCAAAAATGAAAAAGGAAGTAATTATGAGGTACTTGGGGGGAAATTGTTATACTCTAATAAACATAAGAAATTTTGACTAGTTTTCCCTCTGCCTTTTTTATTAAACAAGCAGTAATATTTGAAAGCCAATTTTGTTTTTGTTTACAGTCCCATCTCAATTTTGGATTTTGACCCTCAGGCACAAGATGAGCCTGTGTTGTTTAGGGAGCAAAGACGGCATGAGAAGAATTATGATGACAATTTTGATTATACTATTTCTCCTTAAAAAAAAAAATCAAAACACTGAAACCTGTTTGTGTTCTTTGTATTTTTTCCATGTAGAAGCTCACTTTTGAAACTAGTCTTGACAGTATCTTTCTATTTGGCTGTAATTTTCTCAGTAAATGTATTTTCTTGGTTCTTCTCCTTAAATACTCCGAAGCAGTCCTGTCATCTTTAAAGAATGCTGCTATACAGACTAAGATGATAAAATCTTCTGTATTCTTACTTAGGACATTAGAGAGTGATAGTGAATCTGCATCTGCCTGTGTGCAGTTGAAGAATGCATAATGAGATTTTTTTCTGTCACTGTGGAATCTAAGTGCTTTCCCTCCCTCTCTTGCCTGCCGAGGCAAGGCAAAGATGTTGGTAAAGTCCACCCCCCCACCCCCCCATTCTCTTCGAATTGTAAAGTAAATCCTCTCCAGATATTGCAAACTAAAACCACGGTAAAAGCAGTGCAGATTAAGCTCCATATTTGGCTTGGATGGAAGGCCAGACTTCTGTCTGGAACATCTGAATTGGTGCTTTGAGCGTTGAATAGAAGGAAGCTGCACCTTCTGGGTGGTGATCATCTTGTCAACAAAGCATCTGATTTACAAGATGAAGTCACTTACAGAAGTAGGCTCCCATCATGTATGTACATCTAGGGAGGGAAATAGGGGCTATTTTGCTTGTGGTATAACAACTGCTGCACCTGCTTATGCTTTTTCCTCCTGTTTTTTCTTTTTTGGATAGGTCAGGAATGAAGTTTGTGCTTGACCAAGGGTGTAGGATTTTTAATGGAAATAAAATTTGGCTAACCTTACTTTTTACAAGGAAGCTGCAGATGCATGGTTTTCCAGATTAATGGGATCTAAATTAATATTTGCTAATGACTGATGTATGAATAAAATAAACAATTAAGAATTTCTTTGTAATTCTTGTCTTCCTTTGGTACCTCAGTCAGTGCTGCTTCTAAGCAAGAGCCTCTTTTATTGGTACAAAGCTAAATACTACCCATATTGAATTTGGGGGTATCATTCTCAAACTTTGAGGGAGAGGGGACTGACAAAGGATAATCCAGCCTCTGTTGTGGCATTTTTTGAAGTGATTGGCAGAGAGAGAATGTATGCATGTACGAAGATCTTTTTATAAGTGCTTTTTCAATATTGAAAGATCTGGTGTTCTTTGAGGTACTGACCACATTTGACCCTGCGTACTTCACAGGCATTGTTCAATTAATTTAGCAACTGTTTACAAAGCACCAAAATTCAGGGGGGCCTTCATCTTTGAATGAAACACATTCTTTGTTCTGAACTTGGCATCTCTAAATTTACTGAGCAGCACCAATCCCCTAATATTAAGTGTGTTTATATTGTTACCTTGTGCCATCTGAGTGCAACAAAGTTCAAATTAATTAACTGATTTTTCAAAACTACTGCTCTGAATTGTATTTGTGACACATATGGCTTTGCTTTCTAGCAAAGTTAATTCACTGGGATCTATATGATACTTTATGTGGGTGTGGGGATTTATTATGAGAAGTGAAGACTGATGTTCATGATCAAAGATTATGATCCCATATTATCTGTGTCATCTTAAAATTACTCTATATTATTAAAGCAGAGTTTAAAATATTGTTACTTTTTCTTAGTTTTCTAAGTTTGTATTGCTTGCTTCATGCCCCTTTACTGGCAAAAGACAAGGCAAATGTGAGTCCTTGAAATTCAGTGGTTTATTCAAGGTAAGCCTATGTTTGTATCCTAAATTTTCTTGAAGAAAAATACTTGGGAGCTCTTGAAACTTTTGTTGGCTCTGGAAAGCAGAAATGCAGTTAGCATGTGGGATGGGAATATTCCTGTTGGATGCTCTCCTTTTACATGGCTTTGGCATGTTAGAAGTCAGCAGGTCCTAGTTTTTCCGACTGAGAAAGTGTGAGGTTACATATATTACTTAAAGAAATATTTAGATTAGTTCATGTTTTGTAAAAACACATTGGGATACTTTCACCAAAGATGCTAGGTAAAAGCAATGCATGTTTTGAAGGAGTGTGCTATTTTGAGGAGGATAATTCATTTTCCCCACCTTATTCAGCCCTTGGCCTTTAGAATAGTATCAACAAAGGAAGTGACTCTTACAGATGCTTTTGTGATGTGATTCCTAATTTACTGAGACCTGGAATGAGATCCGTTGACTCATTTCACGTAAGCTACCAAAGAGCTATTTCCAGTTATTGCCTGGTCTTTGAGCTGAAAGATGCCATCTCTGCCAGCCACGCTTTACAAAAAACGTAACAAACTTGCACTACAAATATTTCAACATTATAATTCAGCCTTTGAAGTTTTGGCACTTATTTGGCAAAGGATGTCTCCAAAGAGGTATTTTTAGCAAACACTATATAGAGAGAGCTTCATCTTTTTTTTTTTGTGGAGAATATTTTTTACTCTCTGTGAGGTGCCCAGAGTTAAAGGATGTAAAAATGGCAAGATGCTTAAACCACGGTTGGATTCAAATTGTCTCAAGTTTGGTAGGAGCTGGATCTATCCACAGTTGCCCAGTCTTCCTTTGCTGGAGATTCCAGTGCACTGTGATGCAGATGGGGATGGGGGAGGGACACCACCTATTTGGTTGGCTTCATCTGGCCCTTGGAACATATTTTAACTGTAAGTCACATCCATTTGCTGTAGGACTGCTATTTGATGAGGCTAGGTTTCTAGAAGTGCTTGAGAAACCTGTTATAGACATGGTCAACAGTTACAGGCTTTTGTGATGACCAGCAGAAGTAAACTATGAAATCCAATGATTAATTTCAGGTACCCTCATCACAGTGAGAGTTGGCATTGTATCAGCTGCCAGGCAGGATTAATCTACCTACCCTTGGGTGCTTAAAGGTTGCACATCTAAGCCAGTTAGTAATCTTAACTGTCCTCTGTAGTCAGTGGAGATGAAAAAGCACTCGGAGGAGATGTTTGCTTCTACTTTCTGTGAGGCTGGCTATTTTAGGACTCTGCCACTACAGCTGGTAGAACAGAGGTTAACATGTTTTTCAGGAGAAAAAGATGAGTGCAAGCAAGGCGCTGGGGGACTTCCAGTTGTGCAGCCTCCAGTGCATGTTTATGCTCTGATACTGCTCTGTGATTTCTGAGTAGTTTCCTATGGCAGTTGAAATTTCAACAGTAATAAAATCTGCTGGCTTCACCCTAGTAAAATATCCCTGCAGGTGCCTGCAAAAACTTGTGAATTCAGACTCCTTTTGTTTTGCTGATAGCGTAGTCAGAATGCATTTGTTTTTCTCCAGAAGAGTGTGAAGAATGTGCTTCCTCAGTAACAGCTTTGAAAGCCCCAGGGCTCCGTGTAAACAGCAGCGTAAGTAGGCAGAGGTCCTCTGCAGTTGCACCTCCGAAAAACCCCAGGCTCATGTCAACTGAGCTTTTTTCTGTTTCCTGCTGTAATTCTAGTTTTTCCCATAGTTCATCGTGCCATTTAGTGTTAAAAATAGGATTCCATGAAACATTTTTATGTTCCTTTACTTGCATGCATTTTATTTTTCAGACGTGTATCTGTATGAAGGCTTGACAGAGAAACAGCTTGCCTTTCTCCAGTGCTGACCTGATCTGACTAATACTAAACTCAAGGTAAGAGTCAGGGCTAATGTGGCAATTCCATGTCTCATCTCTTCCTTCAGGTTTGTGGCAGCTTCTGCACATTCCACTTTGTGCTTTGGATGCTGATATGGTGCTGCATAGTTGACTTTTTAAATTACTTCTTATTTTGGTGGCTCTGATTAATTTTGTTGTGCCTCACTTTCCTAATTTCTAAAATCTGTTTGAAATTTTCCTCAGATTTTGAGAACTATATGTGGAGAGTGTTATGTAAGCCTATATGTTAACTTGCATATATTTCTACTAGTAAATGGGTGGAGTTGGAAGGGGTCTCTTTCCCAGACCGCTGTAGATACTTGTTACAAGGCAGAGTCGAGTTCTTCCCTTGCTCATACACCTTCAGAGTCCTCCCAGGATTGAGCCCGGGTTTATTTACTTCATAGTCAATGGTGATACAATGCTGGCTTGCTTTACCAAGATGATGTGTTTTATGTTTTGGTTTTGCAAAGTACCTTGAGATCTGGGTGGAAAACACTTTAAAGGGGCAAAGCATAATTTGGTTGAAGGCTGGGGTGGGAGGTACATCACATAGGGAAGCAGAATAAAGTTTGCAGCTCCAGTTCATTGGAAGATGCTTTCTGGCATTATTAACACAAGGAATAACCCTAAGGAGAGGAAAGCAGCTGGAGGCTTGGTAACAACCCCAAGAGACCTTTGCAGCTCTGGGCATGCTGGGAAGGGGAGGGCATACCTTCCCTCCTGGAGGCTGCCAGCAGAGCAGCTTCCCTGTGCTTTCAGGATTTGCTGAAATTTCCGTAATTTATTTTGCAAGATTTTACTCAAGGGGATGCAAAAAAACCCCCCCAACCCATAAAATAGCCTCCAGATCTTGCTTCTATCCCATCATCTTAGATCTGGAGAGAGTAATGACATTTTTATTACATATCTAGGCTAGGGAGGTACAGCTCAATATTAATTGTGGCACGATCTGTGGTGTAAAAAGTGCTAGTTTTTGCACAGACCTTTCCTGACTGCCAGGGGCACTTCAAAAATAAGGGATTTTACCTGGTTTTCTTTTTGTAAATAGTGCAAGTTGTAATTTAAAGACTCAATCAAAGCAATAATTAATCATCTGAGAAATCACAGATGTAAATGTTTTTGATTCAGTACTAATACTACATTATTAGACTCCTTTCTCTTTATTTTTTTAGTGTTCTTCATGTTTTCAGAAGTGAACAGAATATAGCAGAGCAGCCGCTTCCTAGTGATTTGTGAAACTGAGAAGTATTCTCTCTTTGTTTTATATTGATGTGACAAACTACATTCCTGATGTTATGTGTGTCTTTACCAGGAACTGGTAAAACTTTCCAAACATTGTCTATTTATCAGTACTTTAAAAGACAGCTGATTAATGTTATTTGCATATGAGCAACAGAATGTGTAGACATAGACTGGGGAGTCATTCAAATGAATACTTTCAGCTGAATTCACAATAGCAACATTTTGCCAAGGCTGAGTGTAGCTCAACTTGGAAAAGTTATTGCCAAACTTGGCCACTTGCAGTATATTAATATTTAATTGTCTTTTGTATAGTTTTTTCCCATATATTTTCCTCCAATTTCTGAAATCAGAATGAGACTTCAACCCTGTTCTTGGAAGAGTGAAAAACATCTGAGTTGCTTATCTTGCCACACACCCTTCCAAATCCACAATGTATGGATTAGTGCCTCTTCTGCAGTTGACTGAAGTAGTTAACTTGTCCAGTCTGATCAAATGGGCAGCTCAGAGGAGTGCAGTGACAAGAACGGACCACATGTTTCCTAAGTTCTGGGGTGAGGTTAAATAATGAATTTTAGAATGAGTTAATAATCTTTTAATACTACTTCAGCATCTTTCCTTTTAAGAGCCCAGGTTCTTTGTGCGTATGACCTCATTAAGACTCCTTACATGACCTGCTAGGTATGGGAATGATATGTTTGTTTTCATGCAGGGTAACTGAGGCACACCCTAAGTACATTTTTTTTTTTCCGTAGGGTTTGGTTTTGCACATGAGAAACAAAATAGAATCCAGACCATCTGTTACTTAATGCAGTTTCCTGTTTTATAGCCACAAGAGCATCCTTCCTCTGTACATACATCATCTGCAATTAGAAAAAGAAAACTCAAAATATTCATGACTTCAACACTTGCATCATTGGTAAATACCAGAATTTAATGTGGTTTTATTTTGCAGAAAGGTCTGTCCACCTCAAGCCATCATTGGAGGTTGTGGTGGGGATACCTTCGCTGGTAACTCTTCTGGTAGAGTTGAGGAGAATGAGAAGAGGCACATTAAGGAATGAGTGAGAAGTTAGAGTGGGCCTTAAGGTGGATGTTCCTGATGTGTTACTGTAGATCAGGCTTTGCTCTAAGTCTTTGCTCTCGGCATTCTTTGAGTGAGCATAAAACTATTCAGATTCAGGTACAAATTATGTCTCTGCTGCATAGTGTGGACTTCTGCTCCACGTCAGCATGGCTGTTTGAGCTTGCTTCTCCATGTTGGGCTTTGTTCAACCTACAGGAACTAAGTAGTGCTGCAAGAGGAGCACTTGGTATGGCTTCCAAAGCAAGCAGAAATAGCACATAGTACAAACCCTTCCTGGTCTTTGTAAATATAGCTAGGGTTATTCATGAATAGAATGCAGCACATGATAGTTATGCTATCTAGGGGATAGATGTTCATCATGATTAGCCTCACCATAACTATTTTCATCAAAATTGAATGGACTGTGTTTTGTGTTGTGGCAGCCTGAAATAAAGGGGCTGTGAGAAAGTTATAGCCTGTCTTTTGAAAGCTTTGCAGAGCTGTTCTCTTCATCAGCCTATTTTCAAATGGAACCAGCAAAAGTTGGTGCAAGAAGAATGTGACTCATTGGTGAGAGTTAACATTTGTTTAACAGTTGTCACCATTGGACTCTGGGATTTATGTTGTACCCAACCTGATATAACTGGCCACTGTGGAGAGGGACAATGCCTCAAGTGTATCCAAACCCTACTTGGATGTAGTCCAAATTTGGGTGCCTGCAAAAGGGACAGTGCTGTTCTCTCCCTTGTCCTCTGTGCCTATCCATGTTTCATTACTCCCCTTTAACTGAATTTAAGTAGTTGTGTAGTTGGAGAGTGGGACAAACCAACTTGCTGATTTTATGGAAGAAGTGTCTCCTTTTTACAGGAGCATGGGAGTGGTTGGTAGCTTAGTTTTGTCAGGCTGCTGAGTTCACCTAACTCACCTGTGGCTGTGACTGCATTATTGGGAAAACTATAGGAGTGCATGGTGAGGGCTGGGCAGGGATCTGCAAAGTGAGAGGGAGGGACTTCTCTAAGAAGCAGTTCATAGAACTGTACTGACACTCCTTGAAACAGAGCTTGGCAGCAGTGTCTACCCTTTCTGTGTAAGGGCCTTATGCTTGGGGCCCATCCTCATAAGGAAATGTTAATGTTAAATAATATTTCAAAAGTGGAAATGATCGCATTCTTCCTATGGCTTATTTGGGTTTTTCTCTGGTTATTACTTATGGGAAATAGCTGGTTGTATCCACCTTGCCAAGCAATTCAGATCACTGCCTGGAAGACTTCTTTATTTGCCACTTTACCAGTCTCCATCTTTACATATTGTTTGCACTAAACTGGTATTTTTGTTCAAATTTCCTGCAGGTAACTCCACTGGCCTTTGTCTCTGCTTGACAGATAAAGAAACAAAGGCACAATGACACTTAGTCACCTTACAGGACAATAGAGACACACTGAAAAGGAACAGTAAGAGCCATTCTTCAGGAACACAGGTGTTGCTTTTCCTTCTACTTTCCTGTAAAGCCCATACTTTTATATGAGGTGACCTGTGTTCCACAAAGAGTCCTTCTTACTGATGAATCTTGCTCCTTTTCTCAGTCAAGAGCATGCTTAGCCTTCAGGATGTGCTGCAAGACTGTTCTGTTCTGAAGAATTTCTTCATAGGAAAGTTTTGCTCCTGGAGAAGTTGTCGTTCTCTTATTCTTGCCATAATAGATTTCATCTTGAAAGCATATGAAACTATGTTCTTTAAGAATTTTTTTAATCTGGAAATTTGCCCATTCTTGCATGTTTAACTGTAGCATAGCAGCTACGTACAGCCTTAATATCTTATAGAAACTTAAATATCCCCTGTTGCTTTTCCCTCTCACTTTCTCTTGTAGCTGGATATAGCCAGAACTTTTACTCACACCCTGCTTTTGCTTCTGTTGTCCTTTAAGTAGGAAACCAGATAATAGAATCAAGTCTCCGAGATTAATTTAAAGGAAAACACCTATTCTGAGTGAGCTTTCCCAGGCCAAGACTGGAGAATGACCTTCCACAGGGAACTAATGCCCATCACAAACCACATCATCTTTCACCTAGAGACAAATCTTTTATTTCCTTTTCCTTTTTTGCCTTTCTCTTGTCTTCCTAGAAGGGTGGATATGTGATTGATGATCTTTATTGATCATCTTTATTGATGATCTAGATGAGGGGATCGAGTGCACCCTCAGTAAGTTTGCAGATGACACCAAGTTGGGTGGGAGTGTTGATCTGCTCAAGGGAAGGGAGGCTCTGCAGAGAGACCTAGACAGGCTGGAGCGATGGGCTAAGGCCAACTGTAGGAGTTTCAATAAGGCCAAATGCCGGGTGCTGCACTTCAGCCACAACAACCCCCAGCAGTGCTACAGGCTTGGGGAGGAGTGGCTGGAGAGCTGCCAGTCAGAGAGGGACCTGGGGGTGTTGATTGACAGCCAGCTGAACATGAGCCAGCAGTGTGCCCTGGTGGCCAAGAAGGCCAATGGTATCCTGGCTTGCATCAGAAATAGCGTGGCCAGCAGGGACAGGGAAGTGATCTTATCCCTGTACTCGGCACTGGTGAAGCTGCACCTTGATTACTGTGTTCAGTTTTGGGTCCCTCACTACAAAAAGGACATTGAATTACTTGAGCATGTCCAAAGAAGGGCAACGAAGCTGGTGAAGCGTCTGGAGGACAGGTTTTATGAGGAACGGCTGAGGGAACTGTGGTTGTTTAGTCTGGAGAAGAGGAGGCTGAGGGGAGACCTCATCGCCCTCTACAACTACCTGAAAGGAAGCTGCAGAGAGCTGGGGATGAGTCTCTTTACCTCTTGTCCTATTGCTTGTTACTTTGTTAATGGCCTCAAATTGAGCCAGGGAAGGTTTAGACTGGATATTAGGAAGCATTTCTTTACAGAATGGGTTGTTAGGTGTTGGAATGGGCTGCCCAGGGCAGTAGTGGAGTCCCCATCCCTGGAGGTGTTGAAGAGTTGGGTTGACATAGCGCTTAGGGATATGGTGTAGTTGAGAATGGTTAGGTTAATGGTTGGACTAGATGATCTTCAAGGTCCTTTCCAACCTAGATGATTCTGTGATTGTGTAGGAGGGATTATGTGTGTATGCACATAGCCATAACAAAGCACTCCTCAGCTTCACTTCAGCCTTAGAGTAGATGAGCAGCTGGGATGTGAAGCAATAGGCTGCATGAAGACTCAGATTTCATGAAGGCAAGGCTCTGTGAGTCTGCCACTGAAAAATCTGTTTTTCTATATGCCTAAACCTCTAAATCTTAGAAGGATAAGCCCTGGTGTGTGGTTTGAGCCCAGAGGGCAACTGAGAACTGTGCAGCTGTTCACTCACCCCTTTCTCCCCAGTGCTGGGAAGGAGAAAAATTAATCAAAAGACTCAGGAATCAATATAAGGACAGGGAGGGGTTGCTTACCCATTGACAGTCACAGGCAAAAGACAGGCTCGTTAGGGGAAGAAAAAAAGATGTCACTTTAATTCAAAACATTAACTATAATGATGCTTAACAGACAGAATGGGACAGTGAGGAATGTTACCATATCTCAAAAACACCTCCCCCCACTCCTCTCTTCTTCCCAGGCTCAGGTTTGTTCCCGATATCTCTACCTCCTCCCCCAGTGGCACAAGGGCAGGGGATGGGGTGGTGCAATCAGCCTGCTGCTGCTTCCTCCAGGGTGAGAGGGGAAGCATTCTTCTGCATTCTTCCCCCTGCTCCATATGGCATCCCTCTCATGGGAGACTCCTTCACAAACTCTCCACCATGAGTCTTCGCCACGGGATGCATTCTTCTCAAGATGCTTCGGTGTGGGTCACCTCCACGTGTTGCAGTCCTCCCAGTGATGAGCTATGACAGCAGGGGCTTCTTTCCACAGAGACCTGGGGGTTCTCCACATGCCGCAGGTGGATCTCTGCTCCTCTGGTGACCTCCATAGGTGTCAGGGAGGGTGACCCTGCTGTCTCACCATGGGATACAGGGTCCATGCTCCGGCACACTACCCCCCGTTCCTCCTCCTTCCTTTCCACTGACCTTGGTGTTTGCATAGATGTCCTTCTCATAACTCCTCCTCAAAGTCCCCCACCCTCTCTCAGGTTCTGCTTCTTAAATATGTTATCACAGAGGTGCAGCCACTGTTGCTAATTGGCCCGGCATTGGCCAGAGGCGGGTCCAACTTGAAGCGCAGGGAGCTTTGAGAAGCTTCTCACAGAGGCCACCTCTGTAGTCCCCTCCCCCGCTACCAAAAACCCTGCCACACAAAGCCAGCACACCAGGCTACCCACTTGCAGTGTATTTTTGTTCTCAAAATGATACATAGATTGATACAGTGATATATATGTTCTCAAAGTAATATAAATGTTGAAATGCAAAAACAGTTGTATTGACTGTTCTTTACTAAAACAGTCTGCTAGTGAGGCAGAATGGTAATGCTTTCTCTTTTCAGTTGTCCTTGTTATCACTGTAGGGATCAGATGTTGCCATTATTGTTCCTTCTTGAAATAATATTTCTTTCTCTACCTTTGGTACTGATGGTTAGAGCTTCTGATGGTTTAGTGGTAAGAGTAAGGCACAGCTCCATCCCCACCGTTCCAAATCTGCTTCCCAGCTTCAGGCACTAGAAAGGTGGTAAGATGTATTCCTCTCTTAAGTCAAAAGACCGCACACATCTTTCCATCTTTGTGTATCCTGGGCCTCATCAAGGTAGTCTGCTTTCTGTGCCATCAGCTGTCTCCTTCTCCAAAAATCATAGTTAAAGAACTAAACTGTTGTAGTGGGATTTGAATGGACAAACATCTGCTCTCCAGTATTTCATATACAAACAAGATGCTCTACCTGCATTTGCAGCTTTTTAAGGCCAGAGGCATCTGTTGTGCTCATTAACTCTAGAGAGACTAGAGGCATTGCACAGGCCATAGCCGGTCATTGATGTTCCACATCTCATTTAGCAGTCAGTTCCTTTGCTGGCATGCACTTTTGTGTAATTACCATATTAATTTGATTGATGTGATCTAAAAAGAGCCTAGCAAGAGTCAGGGATTCGAACATGCATCAGTTAAAACAAACTTAGTGCACTCTTTTCCTCCAGCATTCTCCAATGCAAAAGTCCCTCCTAGTTGCCAAAGGTGAAGCCCCCCTCTGTTCCTCTTCCCTAGGCTCCTTAGAGAATAGAAAGGCTTTACAGCATCTGTAAAATTTGAGAGTAGAGTTGATTGGATCAAAGCTGAAAACGTATTACAATTTCAAGGAAACTTTATACAGGTGACATATTAGAAGTTCTTCCTCTGATTCTTTACTTCTGTCCTAAGTTGTGTCTCTTGGCCATGGAAGAGCTGGATGTAGAGAAACTCACTGTGACTGAATTTTACTTTTAGACAGTTGGACATGTTTTGGAGTGGGGCATATCTTTCATTAGACCTGAGTATAATTTTATGCAGAAAACTAGTAAGGAGGAAGCAGATTTTTGGTCACTGACCTTGCTCTGTTCATAATTATTTCATGATCCAAAACATTGCAGCAAAATATTTAGCACAGGATTTTTTATGCCAGTTCATTTAGTAGATCTTTAAAACAATGTTTTCTTGAATATGCCTGGATGCAAGTACCTGCTCAAAGCTGAGAAAATGCTTAAGTGCACAGGAATGCAGTTACTTCAATAGATAGAAGAACTTCCTGTTTTTAGACACTTTGAAGAGGACAAAGATTTGCAGCACTGTGAAACTTGGGGAAAGCCAGGAGAAAGGAAAGATACGAGTGAGCAAAGCAATGCCATTTCATTGCACAGCATTGTTAGTTTTTCAGCAAGCTACTGATTTCTCTTGTTGCCAGTAAATTAAAATGCATCAATTCAGATGCTGCAGTAAACCCTGGATGAGAGGGATGACTGCATTGGACTGCAAGTCTAGTTCCTTCATAGCATCTTGTGCTTCATTTAATCATACAGGGTGTTGTCCTGAGCTGATCTCCCATTTGGAACACTCCTTGGAAGACAGAGCAGTGTGTGGATACACCAGCACCTCTATTCCCTTCCTGTTCCTAACTCTAGTCCTCCATCCTTGCTGATGGAGCAGAAGTACAACCTCTCTATTTTCTCCTTTCTCTCTACAGGAGGTTAATGGGGTGGGTGGGGGCGTCCTAGCTTGCAGCGGCTGTGTAGTGCTGGCTGGGGTTAAACCCCCCCACACACGCATAATAAAACGATTTGAGTGGATACAGCTAAAATACAAATGATTGGATTGTCTTAAAAAGCCCTCTGTAAAGAAAATGAGTTATTTGAAAGGACTGAGCTCATGAAGATTTTTGATATGTCATTGCAAGTCACTCAACGCTGAACGAGTGTACAGGATGTCTCAATGTACTTTGGGACAGAGCGATTGATAGTAGAGCATAAAGAATGTAATTGTATTGCCAAAGGTTGAGGCAAGTGGAGCAACGATGGAAGTGACCTTATTAATGGATTTTTTCTAAACATTTGGTGGCCAGTCTCCCATTGTTAGTGAAAGCAAAGGTTATGATGTTTGAATTAAAAGGTTTTGCTACTTGAAGTGGACAAAAGATTAACTCTAAAAGGAAGAAAACAAAGTACATGTATTTTATATAGGTGTAGATGACATACTTTATATGTATACCCATATAAATATATATTTTTGTATACACATACATAGTTTCACCCAGCCCATATCTTTTCCTGTCAGGGAAATTATTTTGTGTTTGGCTGTGCTTGCTGCTCGTTGAAAGTAGCAGAGAACTGAATCACAGCCACTGTTCATGGGAGACTTCTGCTGTTCAGCCTCATTGAATAGCAGGAAATCCTGGAGTGCAGCACGACTCCAATATTCAGGTTTTATTCCATATTAGGAAATATTTCCTTATAATTACTGCGGGTGTGTTGGAATGATTTGCAAGATTAATTTCTGTGGGCCAGATTAAAAGATGAAGCCCTATCACTTCTGGGTTTTGGACAAACTCCATGGGAAGGAATGAACAGGCTCAGCCTGGGGAAGGGTGGCCCTTTTCGATCAATGCAGGTGAAACTGGCTGCACCAAAATTCTTTTAAAAGAAATTGTTTCAGCCCAGTGTGTTTTCTCAATCTGGGTTACGCAGCTTCTCGCACTGGCACAAAGCATCTAGTGGCAGCAGGAGAGAAACAAACAGATGGTTTGATGGAAAGTGGCATGGCTTCTTTCAGGAACAGTACTGGCTAATGCCAACGTACAGTGTGCATACAACTGTGGCCTTTGCAGGGCAGGGTTGTTGGTCTTTTTCAGAGGGTTTTTTTGCCTGGTCTACTCGGAGCCCCTCTTTGACATTTTGGGGTATTTGTAGGTTTAGTTGTCTACCCCAAGATAGGAAAGTAATTTGATGAAAGCATCTCTTACTTGGGTGCATTGGGTGAAAAGCTCTTCTGGGGTTTAGGGGGCATGTTGGAGCCAGCCACTGACACCCTGAGTTGCTCTCTGGGCCTTGCAGTCCCCTGGGTTTCCCTGGTGTCATCAGTCCCAGAAGCACAGCAGCTGCTGAGGCTGCAGGACCCGTGCAGCGTTTCCATCCCTGAGTCCTTTGTGTCTGTGACTGTCTCCTCAAGTTTTTTTCATGGTCGGGGAGGGGTCAGACACTGGGAGTGTCCACCCTTTTTGGTTTATGAGCTGGGGCTGGGTGAGTCAGTCACGGAGTGTTCTCTGCTTTTAGCTGTGACTATAATGGGCAATTCATCCAGACGCTTCATGGGGAAAGCAAGAATGACTTAAAATGGCTAAAATGTTTGAACATCTTTTGCTTTTAAATAGCAAAGCCTGTTCTGACAGGACTAATTTTACTCAGTTTCTTAGTGCTACTTTAAATAGAACAAATGTAATTCACTCTGTAACTTTTAAAGTAGCAAAACTTACTAGAACAAAATGTACGTTGTGGAATGAATAACAAGTCAAAGGAAATGAAGTATATAAATGAAGTAAATGAAATGCTGAAGTGTCAGTGATGTCTTGTTATCTCATTTTCCCTTCTCAGATGGGGACTGTTGTAAAAACTGGAGAGTGTCAGAAAGATCTGGTCTTGGCAATAACGTCAAAGAAGAATAATCTGCATGTTGAAGTATCTGATTTGTTTTATTTGGCAGGTAGCATATTAAATAAAATAGGGGCTTGTGAATGGTGAAACTGCTGAAAACCTGAAATATGTAGGAATGTAATATTTCTTTTTCTTTCTGAAGAAGCTAGTACCATCCAGATGTTAGAATGGGAATATCAGGCCAAAACCTATTGAGCTGAAGGTTTTTTTATTGACCTAAGTGAACTTTGGACAAGGCTTCATTCTGAACATGAAAATCGGTATTTAGTAATAACATGAGTATTAAGATCAAGCTTCAAGAGTTGAAAAATACTGGCCCATAACTGACATAGATTGGAGTGGTGGGGTTTTCATGTTTGCTTGCTGCTCAGAGACTTCAGGATCCTGTACTGTTTTGTTTGTTTCTGGATGTTTCTCAAAAGCTTTGGAAGTGGATTTAAAGTGGGTTATAGAAAAAGAAGGCAGGGAACCTCTCCAGGGAGGAGGTTTGGTATAAACAGTTGGATGGTGAAAATATGCACAGTGCAATTGCCAGATTTGTGCTAACAGAAACCGTTGTGAAGAAAGTAATTTTCCCTCTGGGCTGATACCACAGTATGACCACTTTCTCCTTCTGTTTCATCATTAGAACTATCAGCTGTTGTACAAGATTTTTATCTTTCTTTCTGTTTGCCTGTCAGTTCATACCACATACAGTTGCATGTT
The DNA here is from genome assembly GCF_031877795.1 of Strix aluco. Taxonomy (NCBI): domain Eukaryota; kingdom Metazoa; phylum Chordata; class Aves; order Strigiformes; family Strigidae; genus Strix; species Strix aluco. The sequence continues at coordinate 25,616,594 of NC_133935.1, forward strand.
TCAGAAGTTGCTCAGGGTGCCTGGGTGTGTGCTGCTCCAGCCGGGCTGGTGCTCATACTTGAAGCCTTGCTGTATCCATGCTGCTTTCCTAGATAGCACTTTTTAAATATCCTCCTTGTCGGTAGTGGCTTTTAGTGCCCAGTTTTGTGAATTGCTTTGCTGTGTTTGTAAGGAGCCAAGCAGTGTTGCTAAGTCTGCTCTAGCTTCTTGCCCAGAAGAGCTCCGGCACTACGCATGGTGGTGATAGCTGGTGTTTTTGAAGGTACTTGCTTTATTGAGCTGTATGTGTTTACTTTGGAACAGGTCTGGCACCAAAAGCCTGTCTTTCCTTTCTCTTTTACCTTCCAGTTCTTGAAAAATGCCATTTGTATACTTCATTTCAGGATCAAGTTGAATGGCAAAATGTGTCATGCTGAGACAATGGGAACTTTGAAAGGCAGAAATATGTTTCAGTATCTGCCTTACCCAGAGGCTTTCATTCAAGAGCCAAATTCTCTTGGAATGTAAATGGAATTTTTATAAACTTTGCAGTTTTACTCTTTTTACTGCAGTGGAGTACTGCCTTCCTAATGCGCTGGGCTTTGGCTGCATGCTTAACTGTATAAATGAAAATTATCAACCTTTCTGTGAAGTGACGTAGCTGTTTTGGGAGGAATGATTGGTGTTTCCTGTCCTGCTGAACAACATGTATGTAGCTTTACGTTTTAAATCCAAATCAGAGACCCCAGCAGTGTGACGTAAGTAGCATTTTTCTGTCATGTGGAAAAAAACATGCTTTTCTCTGAGAAAATTGTATGTGGTGTTTGCTCCCTAACTTAAATATGCACTAAGTAATGAGTCCAGAGTGAACTTATTCTAGGGTTGCTGTATAATTATACTACATGCATGGTTTCAAAAATAAGAATGATATTTCCATTGTGCGACTTAGGTCCAGATTAAGTTGATAGTATAGATCCAGCCTTATTTGATAGTAAGAACGAGCTATATGATATAACAGAGCTGTGCAGGAGACTTGTCTGTAAAGTGACTAGCACATTCAGACCCGTTCTTACAGAAGTGAGGCCCAGTCGTGATGCACACCACTGTCTAAGTGGCACAGACTTGCTCTTTTGCTGGCACTCTGTGTAAGAGAAAGCAGGAATTGATCAAATAGGTTACTGTAGTATCCTGAGAAATGTGAAACCCTCTAATAAGGAAGATAGCTGGAAAGATTGGTTTCAGTTTTCACTGCTTGTAGCATACTCTCACATGTTTATATTCTCACTGAAGTGAGAAATTATTATAAAAGTAAATGTGAATGTTTGGAAGGATATGTTAGAAGGATCTGAAATGATGACCTTATCTGCTTGGGGGGGTGGGGTGTTTTTTGGTATGTTTTGTTGTTGGTTTTTTTTTTTCTTTTTACCATCAAAGTGTTTGAATCGTCACTACAGTTCAGATGTTTGGTGATGATGCTCTCTACTCCACATCCCTGCTCTCTTGCACTATTTTACAGGCTGGAAACTATGCCATGGGGTAATAAAGGGAATTTCTGGAGAACTTGTAGCACAACTGTGTGGGGATCCTGTTTCATCCCTTGTTATGCTTTTCTCCTTAAAGTCTAGAGCTACCTGGATATATAGAAATAGACTTTAAAATTACCGAGGGTGTCAAATCTCCATCCTTCCTTCCTGCCAAGCAATAGCTCTGTGCTCTGCCTTACCTTCATGCACCCTGGATGCCCAGAGCCGGAGCTGTGCAGGCTGGAGACAACTTGCGAGAGGTTTGGATTTTGTGTTCTCATCCCTTCCTGATCAGAAAGTGATCCCACAAAGTGACAAGTGTTTCTTTCAGGGGAGAACAGTTCTCCAGGTGCCTTGATTTCTTCCCTCTTTCCTCTTCTGAGTTGTTGTAGCAGGTGGGATTGGATGCCTCGGTGATTTTGTTCTCAGTAACCAGAGTCTTAATCTGATAGTCTAATACGAAAACATCAATGACAATGTTGGAGCTGCCAAGAAGTGCCCCAGAGAGGACATGAGTTTTGAGTTACCAGTTTTGCAACAGAAGTTGGGTGTGGGGTTTTCAACAGTGGAAACTCTTTCAGGAGAATCAGTTGAGGGTTTGACTTAAAGCTGTTGTGATAGATGGGAGTGCAAATTGAAATTGTAGTAAACACTGTGTGGCCTTTCTCTGCTTCCCAGTTGGGAGAGATCTGGGAATAAAAAGATCGAATTTATGCTTTGACCAGGCAGCATTTTCCTACCAACTGAAATTGTTCTGTTCTATTCTGTGGTGGATCAGGAGAGACTTGCTTAGAGGAGAGTTTTGAAAACTCCAGTTTGTTAGCTGTCCCCTTTCTGCTGCTGTACCTTCCTCTCCCTCATTCTTCAGGAACATCCTTCAGCTCCTCCCTGCTATGCTGCTGTCCCACCTGCCTCTGGGGGCAAGATTTTCCTTGGTTGCCCCACATCTGTAGCTCCTCATCCCCATGCCATAGGTGCTTGCTGCTGATGATGAGCAGGCATCAGGAGAAGGGCTTGTACTGTGAGCTCAGCCATCCATCCAGGAGGTGCAGGCTGGATTTCTGGGCCAAGCAGCAGATATGGCGTCTCTGCTTCTGGCAGCTCCAAGACATTGTCCTGCGGGCTGTGCGCTGCTCAGTGTGTCCTGTCGATTAGATCAGTTTCATTTGTCTCTCGTTCACAGCCGGTGGTGTATCATTGTGTTCTGAAGTAACAGGCCCTTCAGAAAGAAAGGTCTTTGGTCTTTGTCAGCCAGAGGAGTTTTGGCCAAATATGGCTGGCTGGTTTAATATGACCTTTTTTGTGGTCTAGGGAGTCTAATGCAAGGCTGGTGATACAGCAGGAGTAGAATGGTTCCGTTATGTAAATGGCATGAATTTTGGTGAATTAATAGGTTTTTGAGGACATTTTCAAGCAGTGTGGGTGGCACCTTTTAAAAACACTCCTGTTAATGTGGTGAGGTCAGCATAAGTAGTGTGCTATCAATAAAAGGCCTCATTTTGAAGCTTCTTCCATCCCGCCCCCCCTCCCCTCCGGTATCATTTGTTTATAAAGGTCATGCTTAAGGACTTGACTTGGTTACTCCTAACTGAATATTTTGTTCGGGATGTGGATTTGTGCTTTGTTTGGGGGTTTATTAGTTGCAGAGAGGTGGGAGGAAAAAGGATGAAGGGGTTTTCTTGTCTGTGAGTTGACATAGGATTTTGTGGGATACCTTGTGTCTTCTGCCAGGTCTGTGCTCTTTTCCACTTTGGGGAACCCAAAGAGCTTAGGGCATTTCTTGGTTTTACAAATTTCTTTTTGGTGTGTGTTGTGTTGTTTTTGGTTTTTTTTGTTGGGTTTGTGGTTTTTTTTTTTTCTCATGGTGACAGAACTAACTGGGGACACCAATTGCAAACTGAGCAAATGTAAAGTAAATTCTATCTCAAGGAAATGTGCTGTGGTACGGTGTGGTCCAGAGGCAGGGCTGGTGGGGTGTGCATAGGATTCACGGGATGCTGGAAGCAAACACTTGTGGTGATGTATCCCTCATACTTTGGTGGGCTTATGCCATGGTATGATGGTAAATAGCTTTCTCTGAGCTCACTAGTTTACAGGTTGGGTTCTAGTCTATATTTCCCTACTGTAGAACCACAGTGAGGGTCAGCCCTGCTATTTATGGCATAGTGTGCTAGTGCCAGAATTGTTACCTCCTTTTTACAGGCTTAATAAAATCAAGTGACTTAGATTTGCCATTTGGTAACATCTGCATTTGTGAGTATAGGAGCATGGGGAAAACAAATTAACAGGCAATAAAATTGCAGTGTTATTTTATCCTACCAGGAATACAAGATTTGCAAAAGATAAATATCCTGTTGCTTGCCAATGTTAGAGTGCACTCATACCTTAAGTAAAGATTAATCCATTTCAAGCCTGGGTTAATGCTACGCTATCCTGACACTCCAAAATGATCAGAAGGTGGGTTTTTACTCTATTAGGTCATTTCTTGAAATAATTTAATCACAGATGTCAGTGAGTGGTCCACAGTTGCTCTGTTTGATTTGGCTGTGTCAACATGCTGTAGGTTTTGCTCTCAGATACCTGTTTTATATTTATCTTTTCCCACCTATCAAGGGCGAAAGAGTGTAATATTGTACAACAGACGCAACAGGGAGAGTGGTGCTAAGTTCTCCCGGCTTTTGGAGAAAGGGTACATCTTTGTGTGAAGAATAGAACCCTTTAATTTTTAGTAAAGACTATTAAGAGTTGAAAGCTCTCATCTTTCTTTAGTAGAAAATCAAAGGGGATAAAAGATTGATTAAAAAATAGAAATACTGACATCTTAAAGCAGCTGTAGTGCTATTAAAACCTCTTTGTATATGTAAAGATATACATTTTTATTCTCAGAACTCTGGTGTCTTGCACAGTCCAAAATATACAGCTAAAATAATATGTACATAATGCTGTAAAACACCTTTATTTGTGACACAGCAGCTATGTTTCTGGCAACAAATACCTTATTGTTGCACCAAATCCAATTAAAAATCCACAAGATAAAATGCTGTCCTCACAGAGGGTAGCAGGTAAATCCAAAACAAAAAATGCAGAGCAGAGTTAAGCAATCTTCCTGCTCTGATACGAATGTGCCAAGTTTTCTTCTGTATGAAACTTTGAATCAATTCACCTTAAAAGGCATTAGGATCTCCTTGAAGATCATAAGCCTAATTTGGGATTTGTCTTCCTTAGAATCCCCTGGTGAAATATGAGGATTATGTAAATAATCAAAAGGAAGTGTATGTACTTCTGTGTAATTTTCCAAAACCAACCCCAAAACAACCTGAACAAAGGGGTGTGGGGCTGAGATGCTGCTATTCGTGGCTCCCCTCTGTGAAGCCCTCCTAAAGTGCCTCAACCCACATAGGGCAGGCAGTCTTAGAACAAAGTGTGCTTTTTTTTTTTTAATCTCCTCTGGCTTCCCTAGACCAGCTGCAAGGGACTCAGGACTGCCCTAAGATGTCTTTTCCCAGCATTAAAAGCATTCTTCTAGTACATCCAAGTTCTTTGTGTTCAGGATGAAAGCTATCAAAGAGAGCAGGCTTTCTTCTTTTCTCTTTCTTCACAGTTTTTAAGTGCTCAGTGACCATGTGCCCTGATCTATAAGTACTTTATCTACATGGGTATCCTATTTACAGCCACATAGAAGATTCTCCCCCAGTTTGAGAATCTGAACACAGGGAGTTCTGTAAGGAACAACTGCTCCAGAAAATGCTCATTTCATTGGCAACACAACAGGAAAGGAAAAGGAAAGGAAACAAATGGAAAGACTGGTTACCTAATGGCCTTGTGGTGAGGAAGGGTTTTCTATTCTTAGTGGTTGGTTGTTGCTTTAGAAAAGCAACCAAACAAAAAAAAGCAACAGAAGTTTTCAATTTAAAATAACCACAATTCCATTATTTTGTTTTCATGTGATGACTTCTAGAAATCCACATGTAATTTTAAGTGGCTTTAAAATTCAAAGATATTTGATGGCTGTCTTCTATCCTTGAAATAGCTTCTCCTCTGGATGGGATTAGGGTTTTTGTCCATTTATTTTCTCATTTTATCCTGTCCTTTTGGTAGCATCTAGAAGTTCTAGAGTCTGAAATTCTCAGAGTTGTGACATGTCCAGCTGTGGGAGTTGCCTGGTCCTCCTCTCACTTTTGCCTTTTACTTTTCATGCTCTGCCACCTCTTCCCTCCACCACGCTGAACTCAGGTCCTCTGGAGGTACATTTTCCTCATTTGTGGACAAGCACTGCTGGGTGAGCTGCCCCTAGGCTGCATAATTCTTTGCTATGATTCACCCTTTGTTTTGCCAACATGTTGTTATTTTTTTAGAGAGTGGGTATTAAGTCCTCCTGCTATCTTGGGATAATTTTATAATACAGGTTTTTTTAATGAAGTTTATTATGTCTAAAGAGCAGTCCCTTTCCTGTGAATTCTATAGCATCTAAGAATTTGGAGCTTGAGATGGGAAAAAGGAGTATTTTTTTAAATCTTTTTTTTTTTTTTCCAAGTGAGTAATGATTTGACATGCTCTGTCTCAGTACATGTTACCATGGCGATGACTGCAGGGACTACAACATCCTTTCCCATGAGTAACCACACCCGGGAGAGAGTGACGGTGGCCAAACTTACACTGGAGAACTTCTACAGCAATCTAATTATACAGCACGAAGAGAGAGAGACCAGGTACTGGCTCTGCTTCCTCTCACCCCTCTTCAGCTTTTCTTGGTTGACTTTTGGTGGTGTTTGTTCAAGGGTACTTTGATCCCCGTGCATGGAGCAGTTCTCAGTTTTTCTGTACTTGGTAGCAAGGAGCTAATCCCCAAAGGGCACAAAGGGCAGAGGCTACCTTTCAGCTGCTGGCTGTGCTGGTAAACCTGTGAACATCCCCTGCTACTGCACCAAGCAGTCACTGAGTGGCCACTGAGTGACCTCCACTTTTGACATTCTCATCAGATTATTACTACTTTGGGGAAACCACTCTGTGCAGGGTCTTATTTTGCAGCATGTGTGAGGTTTCTACTTCTGCATGTGGGGCTGGTGACCTCATTCCTCTACGTGTGCCACAAGGAATAAACTCTACAGAGGTAGATGTTGCAGAGCTGCTGATGGGTGATAACTTGAGTTTGTGTAAGGCAAGTGGCTTGTGGTGTCTGTTCAGCATGGAGCTTATGCCAAGACTCATAAACCCTGCAGAAGGAAGTGTATAGGAGGTAGGGAACAGGACTGATAAGAGAGGCGTTTGACAGGGTAATGGGGTAAGGAAAGGAGGCAGAGCTGAGGGTGGCCTGGGGTGGAAATAAGGGGCAGTAAATTTCATAGGGTTGGTGATGGAAGGTTTGAGAGGCTCTTGGGTGGGCAGGAAGAATTCAGGGGATAATCTAATACCCACCTCTAAATTCTCCTTGGGTGGTGTTGACTGGTATTCCTTGTGTGGGAGTATGTGTTGGTCATCTCCACTTTAACTTCTCTCATTGGTGCCCAGTTCTGCCTCAGATGTGGTGAAGTTCTACTTGAATTAAGTGTCAAAGCACCAAGCATTTGATTATAATGAATGTTGTGTTTCAGATTGTCATCAGCATGTGAAATTATCATTCCCCTGGTAATATGTTTTCAATTGAGGGGTTTTCAGCTGAGCAGCAGGGTTTCTCTTCATCATACTTAGTTGTTATCCCCTGTAACTGAGTTTCTTCTAGTTAGGAAAATAGACTGTCTACCGAGGGCCTTTAACTTAGGGGATCCTGCTGTACTTCCCAAAGTGCAGAAAGACACCAGCAGCTTGGCACCCAGCCTTGAAACTCTTGGCCACTGCTAATGGCTAACCAGCTTTCTGAAAGTTGTACCCTGACAGTCATAAAGAAGCATCCCATGGGTGGAAAGAGGGGTCCATTGGACATGTTGCCATGTGCTGAGCCCCCGCTGTCTGTGGGGTGCTCCCAGGCTTCACTCCCTGCTCAGACCCTCCCAGCCTGGCATGGCACCAGCTGGAGAAGCCCTGGGATTGGTGAGCCCTGGCCCAGGCAGGACACTGGGAGGAGACAGCGATGAATCCAGGAGGTAGAGTTAGTTGGCATGAGAGTAAGGGGAGCAGGACCAGGTGTGTGACCAGGGAGAGGTCAGCAAGGCTGGGGGGACTGGAGGTGAAACCTGGAGCTGGCTGAGGTGTTGGGGGTAGAGCTGAGATTGAAATGGTGCAAAAAAAACCTTCTTTATTCTGATTTTAATCCTAACTGATAAAACCAGCTTTACTTCAACAAGATTGTATGAAGAAATAGAAGTCATTAGAGTGATTATATGTTTGGACCTTTAATGCTCAATTCGGCAAATACATAAATATGTGCTTTAATTTGCTTGCACATTATCAACAGCTTTGGTCACAAATGAGTAAATGGATGGAGTGGGCAGTAAGTCTTCAAATTTCCATTAGAGACAAATTCTTTGGTATCTGGAATATGTGAAGCAAAGGCATTTTCTTTCTGTAGTGTATGTTTGTTTTAATAATAAAAAAACAATCTTCTATTTCTCCCCTTTGCAGGCAGAAGAAGCTGGAAGTGGCTATGGAAGAGGAAGGCCTTGCAGATGAGGAGGTAAATACTACTTAAGTACTTTGAAGAGACTGCTTTTTTCTCACTACTTCAAATTGACATTTGAGGAACTTACAGAAACATTAGCTAGCATGACATTAGGTTTTATTTTGTAAATGAATGTTGCCCCTGTAAATAACTTATTAGGGAAGCTGTGAATGATACTTGCAATAGCTAAGGCTTTTCATGCCACCCTTAGTCCTTATGAGACATATGGCCACAGCAAGTATATAGCATGCGTTTCAAAGATTAAAATTGTTTGCCATTATATCTGGCAAGAAAAAAAAGGTGCAATGTGCTTGGAAGAAGTGGGTAGAAAGCAAAATGCTGAACCATTTTTTCCTGATTTAATAAATGGGGCACACCCTTGCTCCATTTGGATACAGATGAGGGATCTCTGTCCGGTTGTCATCTCTCAAAACTTTGGATGGTAAATTGCTTTTCTGAGGTCCATCACACCATAGCTGCCTGTACTGCCTTCAGGATAGGCAGGGAAATAAGTAGGAACAGTGCCTTAGTGATTTCTGAGTCTGTGTGGCTCCTGGGAAGAGGGAAAAGCGAGTGTTGATGCGTAATGCCATCTTGTGGTTTTAAATGATGCTGTCATCCTAGTACAAAATCTGGCAGGTTGATGGATCTCGTTAGCAGCCTCTGAGATCTTCTCGGTATCTTTGGGAGCATAGGTTGGTACTTGTCTTCTCTCAGATTTAATCCCACTGATATTTTTGTAGAAAAAAAAAATATGACAGGATTTGGACAGATTTTTCTTTCAAATACAAGTGTTTGCCTGCTATAAACCAAATGGATTTTGCTATAGACTGTGTAAGTTGGATCTCTGCTGCCTCTTAGGCTCCTTGTTGCCTGTCATCACTCTTTCCAGTGGGGTACAGGTTTCATGCTTCACACTGCCCCAAACTTTGGCCTTTGGACTGATATACTTCGAACCAGTATGATTTTTTTTTTCTTCATTACTTTTTTATTGCTGCTTCTTTATAGCTAGGTAATAAAAAAATTAAAACAACCCCCTAAAAAAGTGAAATTGGCCTGAGGCCTCTTTTATAAAAAGACTGTGCTCATGCATCATACGTTGAGAAATTCAGAAAGTCTTTTCCTTTTACATTTCCTTTGTAATACTAATGAGAGAGAGAATACTTCACAGGAATACGTATATCTTGACTTTCTACTGTCAAATGACTTACAAATTTCTGCGTATGTGTCTCCTTAGAAAAAACTGCGTAGGTCACAACACGCTCGCAAAGAAACAGAATTTCTGCGACTGAAGAGGACTAGACTTGGCTTGGATGACTTTGAGTCTTTGAAAGTTATAGGAAGAGGAGCATTTGGGGAGGTTTGTGGTATTCTTGCTTGAACAGGATATTAAAATTGGATTTAACATTAAAATGAAACATTTTAATTACAGAATAAAAAGTTCCGATTGGGGAGTTTTATTGCCGAAGAATAGCTATTTGAGTAATTGTGTGAGACTGATAAGTCCAGTAATGAATTACATGCATCGATTTCTCAAGGCCCCTGGGAAGGCCCTTAGTTTCCCACTGCTTCTGAAACGGATGTTGCCCACATGGCCCCCTGAAATGATGGATTTGCACTTGCACAGCTTCTCTCTGTAAATATCTTCCCTGCCCGGTGTCACATCACAGTTGTATCTGTTCCTGAATTCTAGCATACACAATCTCACAGCTACCTGGAATTTACTGTGCCTGCTGACTTTTCCTAAAACAATAACTACTTCAAACTCTCTGTTCATTACTAGTGTTATACATGTACACGTACATTTTATCATGTGTTTTCAAATGTTTAACAAAAGAACTTTTCCATGCCTTCCAGTATTTTTTTGGGCCTTCCAGTAGATTCCACGCTGAGATCTAGTTTCTGAGGTAGAGAAGACTGATTGGGTTATATTTCTCATTATAGGTACGCCTTGTTCAGAAGAAGGACACGGGTCATATTTATGCAATGAAGATACTAAGAAAAGCAGATATGCTGGAGAAAGAGCAGGTTTGTGTTGTATAAGTCTCCTAGATTTCAAGCTTACGCTGTCTAGAAAATTGCCAAATTTCTTTGTGGCAGATACTATTTGGTAATATTTTCCACTTCAAAAGCCTCAGTAATGGGGCTTTATAGTAGTCCAAAACATCTATGGAGTTGTTACCACATTAGAATAAGTTGTTACCACAAAAGAATAAGTAGAAGTTAGGAAATAAGGTCCTGTAACAGCATTTTAAAAAATGTTTCATTTACAACCAATTTGCAATAGTGACAAAGATGTTTATTTTTCTTTCTCCCTTCCTTTATCAATGCAGACCTTTATAGTACTTAATCTGTAAACTGCATTCAAGAAAAATCCTTCTTGAAGAGTAATACTGTGCCAAAGTAAAAACTGAGAGGATTTAATGTTTTCTTTTGTTGGTTAGTTACCAACAGATGTCACACTGTTCATTGGCTTTATTTTGCTTTTTAGTTGGGTCTTGTTAGTTTGGGTTGGATTTTGCTTTTACTTTTTAGTTAACACTTCACTCTGAATTCCTGGTAGGACACAAGAAGTACTTTAGCACCACAAAGCAAAGAAATCAAGTGTGGATGTCTCAGGCAAAAGGGCAGATAAGAGGACTTTTCCTTACCAGCCCAAACCTTACCCATCATTTGCTCTTGTATTACATTTCCCTGCAGTGGTACTTGTACTTAATTTTCTTCCTGATGCAGACTTTTTGTCTTCTCAAGCCCATGCTCTGAATATAGGGAACCAGAGGAGCAGCATGTTCTGCACAGCAGCCAGGATGTGTGTGGCCCTCTTGTTGAAGCCCTGCTGCCATTTCATAACCTGATGTGGCAAGGAGGCTGAGCTCACACTCTCCATTTAGTTTGGGATAGTAATCTTCCCTGCAAAATGTTTATCTGCTGTAATTTTCATTGCCTGGTTTGTTCAATGGAAAGCAACATAGGACACAAATACAAGAAAATTAAGATTGTTATTCAAGCCTGCTAGCACTGGGTGATACCGTGGCTGTTTTTTAAGAAAGGTTTTAATATATCTATGTTGAGGAGTGGAAGGTGGAAAGAAATATTTTCTAATGAGAACAGAGAGAGATAAATCAAAGTTGGAGTGTCTCCTACAGAGAGGGAACCCATTGCCCTATGAAACCATGTGAAAAGAGTAGATACATGTTAAGATGTTCCTGGCCAGTAGAATTGGGGAAGACATGCAGAAGACTGTTTGCTGCTTATTGGAAATAGCCCTCAAAGCTGGAATAGTGGTACATACTTTCTCTCCAGAGAAAGCTTCCTGGTATATGAATAATGAAAATCTTACAGCTGTCAAGAAATATTTTTCCACGCATGTCTTTTGTTTGCCTTCAGGATGAGGGTACCTTCTAGTGAAACACACACCCCTCCTCCAATCTCCATTATTCTTAGTTACCAGTGAATTCATGGGGTAGCGGCTCTCCATACATTTTTCAAAGCCTCAGCTGGGACTGGAATATCCTGAGCAAGGTCAGATGTTGGTCTTGGGCAAGTGAGTTTGGGAACATCAACAGCAGTGGTGACCATATCAGTTCTGGGCCAGCTTCATGCGCATCACTTGGAGGAATGGCTCCATCTTCACTTCCCTTTCCCTTCTGCTTAAACAGCCCAAGACCCTTACCATTTTTACACTGTTTTAATACTGGCCACTGAGCGCATTGCTGTCTGCTGTCATCTGTAAGGGCCCTTTTCCCACTTGGCTAAGGCACTTGCTGTACAGTTCAAGTAAGGTTTGCCATGAATGCCCATAGGAGCAGTTTCTGTGTACAATGTGGGTTTAGGAACTAGACAGTAGTTCACTGTCAGGCATTTATCTCTTCACAGTGATGGAGGAATTGGGTTTTTGCAGGAAGTAATTAGTTTAGACACTCACTCTTGCTAGAGTAGTTTCCCCAGGCTTATCTCACCAGGTTTAAACTGTGAGATACCTGTATAGAAGTAGCTATTAGCTCTTTGTTTCTTTGTATACATACATGAGAAATCTGGTAACTTCTGACAGTAATCATAATTCATATATCATTTTACCTCTTGGTTCTTGCATTCTTTAAGATCAGCTCTGGCCTTTTCCAATAATTTTGTCAGCGTTTGCATCTTGAGTTGCACATTAAATTTTTGTCTGAGCTTGCAGTATGGAAGTATTGGGCGTGGCGCGTCAGAAGGGTGAGGCGTGTCAGTTTGTGTGGCAGTTCGTGCAGGCAGGGCGAGCGGACAGGGCGCAGTCTATCTCCGGGCTCTAGAGCCTATCTGAGCTAGTTTCTCTTATCGTCCTCCATGAGTAGACTGAACCATGGTCTCCACTCGGATCAAAACCACCACCAGAAAGAACGTGGCGACCCAGACGGAACTGCCACGCAAACATGCAGCGGTCCAGGTTCAGGGCTGCAGGGAGTGTCTGAGACTGTCAGTCCTGTCGGAAGGCACCAGTGATAACACCTGTGTGCGCTGTGATCAGCTGGATGACCTGCTCAGCCTGGTGGTGGAACTCAAAGAAGAGGTCGAGAGATTAAGAAGTATTAGGGAGTGTGAAAGGGAACTTGATTGGTGGAGTAACACCCTAGCACCCCTAAAGCAACAGGAGCAAATGGAGGTTCCAAACGAGGCAGGTAATCCCTCAACCTCTTGCTACCAGGCAGAAGGAGGGGACCTAAGAGATGGAGGCTGGAAACAGGTCCCTGCTCGGGGAGGCAGGAAGATCCTCTCCCGACCTCCCTCACCCTCCATGGTATCCCTTCACAATAGATTCAGGGCCCTGGAACTTTTGAGTGAGGAAGAGAAGGAGGAAGGAAATGAGACAAACAAGGAGGAAGACCAAGGTCCACCAAGGCCGGGTCATTCTAGACCAGGTATTAAAACCAGTTCTAAAAAGAACCCCAGAAGAGTCATGGTAGTGGGTGACTCCATTCTGAGGGGTACCAAAGGCCCCATATGCAGACCGGACCCGTTTCATAGGGAAGTCTGCTGCCTCCCTGGGGCCCGCATCAAGGACCTCAAGGCAAAACCCCTCGCTCTAGTGAGACCCAAGGACTACTACCCTCTCCTGGTTTTTCAAGTAGGTAGTGACGACATTACTAGAAGTCCTAAAGCAATTAAGAGAGATTTCAGGTCCTTGGGGAAAGTGATTAAGGGGTCGGGGGCACAAATTGTGTTCTCCTCCATCCCTTCAGTTGGAGGGATGGATGAAAAAGAATACAGGAGAACTCAACAGATGAACTTGTGACTCCAAGACTGGTGTTACCATCAGGGCTTTGGATTTTTCAATCATGGGTTGGTATACAGGGCACCAGACCTTTTGGCATTAGATGGAATGCATCTGTCCCATAGGGGGAAGAGGATCTTGGGGCAGGAGTTAGCTGGGCTCATTGACAGAGCTTTAATCTAGATTTGAAGGGGGGAAAACATCAGCCCATCTGAAGTGCATGTATACCAATGCACACAGCATGGGTAACAAACAGGAGGAGCTTGAAACCATGATGAAACAGGAAAATTATGATGTTGTGGCTATTACAGAAACATGGTGGGATGTCTCCCATGACTGGAGTGCGCCTGTTGATGGCTACAAGCTCTTTAGAAGGGACAGACAAGGAAGGAGAGGTGGTGGGGTGGCGCTGTATGTTAGGGGCTGTTATGATTGCCTTGAGCACAAGTGTGGCGAAGACAGGGTAGAGTGTCTTTGCATTAGAATCAGAGGGAAGGCCAACAGGGCAGATGTTGTAGTAGGAGTCTACTATAGGCCACCCACCCAGGACAGAGAGGTGGATGAAATATTCTATAGGTATTTAGGAGAAATTTCACGATCGTTTGCCCTTGTTCTTGTGGGAGACTTTAACTTCCCAGACATCTGCTGGAAATACAGCACAGTAGAGCGAGACCAGGCCCGGAGATTCCTGGAGTGTGTGGGAGACAACTTCCTGACGCAACTGGTGAGAGAACCGACCAGAGAAGGTGCCCTGCTGGATCTCCTCTTTGTGAACAGAGAAGGACTGGTGGATGATGTGGCGGTCGGAGGACGACTAGGGCACAGTGATCATGAAATAATAGAGTTCTCTATTCTTAGAGAGGCCAGGGGAGGGCTAAGCAGAACTGACATCCTGGACTTCAAAAGGGCTGACTTTGTCTTGTTTAGGCACCTGCTTGAAAGGATCCCTTGGGAGACAATCCTGAAGGGTATAGGGGTCCAGGAAGGCTGGGCACTCTTTAAGAAGGAAGTGTTAATGGCTCAGGAACAGGCAGTCCCCAGGTGCTGTAAGAGAAGCCGGCGACAGAGAAGACCCCCCTGGCTGAACAGGGAGCTTTGGTTGCAACTCAGGGAGAAAAGGAAATTTTACAGCCTTTGGAAGAAGGGACTAGCCACTCACAGTGATTACAAAGAGGCTGTGAGGCTATGCAGGGCAGAAATCAGGAGGTCTAAAGCCCAGCTGGAAATTACTCTGGTTTCAACAATCAAGGATAACAAGAAATGTTTCTATAAGTATGTCAACAGCAAAAGAAAGACTAGGGAGAGTATCCATCCCCTGCTGGATGCGGGAGGAAACATGGTAACAAGTGATGAGGAGAAGGCTGAGGTCCTTAATGCCTTCTTTGCCTCAATCTTGAATAACAAGACTAGTTGTACTGAGGGAATCCAGCCTCCTCAGCCAGAAGACAGAGACTGGGAGAACGACCCCCCCGCAATCCAGGAGACAGTCAGTGACCTACTGCATCACGTAGTGTGGTGGTTTAGCCCCTGCCGGGGTCTGAGACCACGCGGCCGCTGCCCCTCCCCCACAAAGGGAGTGAAATACAAAGCCCCAAGACTGAAATAAGGAAAGGTTTAATACAACAGTGCAATAGCAACACAACAAACAACAACAATAACAGTAATAGTGATAGCAATGAACAGAGCAAAATATCTACCAAAATACAGCAGTGAGAGGAGCAGATGTACAAAACCACGCGTGCACCGCGCTCCCACGCCAGGAAAATGTGACACGCCAGGATGTGACGTCCGCATGGTGTCTGAATAACCCGGCTAGAGCTGCCCCCCCCCCCCACTGCTGGGGAAACTTAACCCTATCCTGGTTAAACCAGGACATAATCCACCCCTTTATTCTATACCACGTGCGTCACATCCAGCTGCCACTTAGCAATTAGCATTGACAAAGAAAAATTAACAAAAGCACAGTATAACTCACGGTGTGTTTTCACCCACAATCAAGTCCCCTTGTGGTACGCATCGGACCTTTCCATCCTTCTGCATCACCCACCAGGTGCACCCAGGTCCTTGAGCAAAAACAATCCCGTGGATGGGTTTGCCTTTGCCCGGCGCAGGACTAACCCAGACCATTTTTTCCAGCAGGTCCCTCATGCGCACCACAGGGACTCTATTCCCGTCCACAACACGTGGAAGTTTTGACTGAGCCGGGCCAGCTCGGCTGGCAGATCCTCTTGTGTTCACTAACCAAGTGGCCTTTGTCAGATGTGTGTCCCAGTGTTTGAAGGTTCCGCCCCCCATTGCTCTCAATGTAGTTTTTAACAGTCCATTGTAGCGCTCGATCTTCCCGGAGGCTGGTGTGTGGTAGGGGATGTGGTAGACCCACTCGATGCCGTGTTCTTGTGCCCAGGCATCTATGAGGTTATTTCGGAAGTGAGTCCCGTTGTCCGACTCAATCTTCTCTGGGGTGCCGTGTCGCCACAGGACTCGCTCTTCAAGGCCCAGGATGGTATTTCAGGCGGTGGCGTGGGACACTGGATAAGTTTCGAGCCACCCAGTGGTTGCTTCCACCATTGTGAGCACGTGGCGCTTGCCTCGGCGGGTCTGTGGCAGTGTGATGTAGTCGATCTGCCAGGCCTCTCCATATTTATATTTCATCTATCGATCTTCATTCTGCTGGGGCTTCACCCGTTTGGCTTGTTTGATTGCAGCACACGTCTCACATCCGTGGATGATCTCTGCGATGGTGTCAATGGTGAGGTCCATCCCTCGATCTCGAGCCCACCTGTATGTTGCATCTCTGCCTTGGTGGCCCGAGGTCTCATGGGCCCACCGGGCTATGAACAGTTCACCTTTATGCTGCCAGTCCAAGTCCACCTGAGCCACCTCGATCTTAGCAGCTTGGTCCGTCTGCTGGTTGTGTTGATGTTCATCAGTGGCTCGACTCTTGGGTATATGGGCGTCCACATGGCGCACCTTCACAACGAGGTTCTCCACCCGGGCTGCAATGTCCTGCCATACTTCAGCGGCCCAGATGGGTCTGCCCTTGCGTTGCCAGTTGTTCTGTTTCCATTGCTGCAACCACATCCACAGGGCACTTGCCATCACCCACGAGTCAGTGTAGATATAGAGCCTCGGCCACTTTTCTCTCTCAGCAATCTCCAAAGCCAATTGGATGGCTTTCACCTCTGCGAACTGGCTCGATTCACGTTGTCCCTCAACAGCTTCAGTGGTTTCTCGTGTGGGATGCCACACTGCAGCCTTCCATTGTCGATGTTTTCCCACAATGCGGCAAGACCCATCAGTGAACAGGGCATATCGCTTCTCCTCCTCTGGCAGCTTGTTATATGGTGGGGCCTCCTCAGCACGTTTCACCTCTTGTTCTGGTGACATCCCAGCATCTTTGCTCTCTGGCCAGTTTGTGATCATTTCCACTAATCCTGGGGGGTCGAGGTTCCCTATTCGAGCCCATTGTGTTATCAGCGCAACCCATTTACTCCACATGGCATCTGTTGCATGATGTGTGGAGGGAGCCCTTCCTTTGAACATCCATCCCAGCACCAGCAGTCGAGGTGCCAGGAGGAGCTGTGTCTCAGTGCCGACCACTTCTGAGGCAGCTCGAATTCCTTCGTACGCTGCCAGTATCTCCTTCTCTCGAATTCCTTCGTACGCTGCCAGTATCTCCTTCTCAGTCAGGGTATACTTAGCTTCAGAGCCTTTGTATCCCCGGCTCCAAAAGCCTAGAGGTCGGCCTCGGGATTCCCCATCTGCTCTCTGCCAAAGGCTCCAGGAAGGGCCATTCTCGCCGGCTGCGGTGTAGAGCACGTTCTTAATCTCCTGCCCTGTCCGGACTGGCCCGAGAGCCACTGCCTGGGTAATCTCCTGCTTAACTTGTTCAAAGGCTTGTTGTTGCTCTGGGCCCCATTTAAAATCGTTCTTCTTGCGGGTTACATGGTAGAGAGGGCTCACAATCAGGCTGTAGTTTGGGATGTGCATCCTCCAGAACCCTACAGCGCCCAGGAAAGATTGAGTCTCTTTTTTGGTGGTTGGTGGGGCCATGGCTGTTATCTTGTTTATCACCTCCATTGGGATGTGGCGACGCCCATCTTGCCATTTTATTCCTAGGAACTGAATCTCTCTTCCAGGCCCCTTAACTTTCTGTCACTTGATGGCAAAACCAGCCTTCAGAAGGATTTCAATTACCTGCTTTCCTTTCTCAAAGACTTCCTCAGCTGTGTCCCCCCATACAATGATATCATCAATAAACTGCAGGTGTTCTGGAGCCCCACCTTTCTCCAGTTCAGTATGGACCAGTCTATGGCAAATGGTGGAGCTGTGTTTCCACCCCTGGGGCAATTGATTCCAGGGATACCCCTCCAAGTGAACGCAAACTGCGGCCTGCACTCTGGTGCTATTGGAATGGAGAAAAACGCGTTAGCGATGTCAATCGTGGCGTACCACTTGGCTGCCTTCGACTCCAGCTCATACTGGAGCTCTAGCATGTCTGGCACTGCAGCACTCATCGCTGGCATAACTTCATTCAGGCCACGGTAGTCCATGGTCAGTCTCCATTCGCCATTAGGTTTTCTCACTGGCCATATAGGGCTGTTGAAAGGTGAATGAGTCTTGCTGATCACCTTCTGGTTTTCTAGTCGACGGATCAGCTGATGGATGGGGACCAGGGAATCTCGGTTAGTACGGTACTGCTGCCGGTGCACCAATAGCAATTGGCACTTGCTGCTCTTCAACCCTAAGCAACCCCACCACCGAGGGGTCCTCTGAGAGGCCGGGTAAGGTGGACAATTGCTCAACCTCCTCCAGGGCAGCTATACCAAAGGCCCACCGGTACCCTTTTGGGTCTTTAAAGTACCCTCTCCTGAGGTAATCTGTACCTAGGAAGCACGGGGCATCTGGGCCAGTCACAATGGGGTGCTTATGCCAGTCCTTCCCAGTTAAGCTTACTTCAGCTTCTAATAGGGTCAGCTGTTGGGATCCCCCTGTCACTCCGGAGATGCAGATGGATTCAACCCCACTGTGGCTTGATGGCATCAGGGTGCACTGTGCGCCAGTGTCTACCAAGGCCTTATAGTCTTGTGGTTCTGATGTGCCAGGCCATCGGATACACACCTTCCAGTAAATCCGATTATCCCTTTCCTCCACCTGCCTGGAGGCAGGGCCCCTCTAATCCTGCTCACCATCACTCACTTGATCTAAGAGTGACTCCTGCAGGAATGACTTCCTGGTCCCCTCAAGAGGGTCAAGCATACTGTTGGCCATTCTATTCTACCTGGGGGATTTCCGACTGGACACTGGAGCTGCATCTCTCTTGGAAGACTCCCCTTTCATGGTGGTCTTCCCTTTCAGTTGCTGTACTCATGCAGCTAGGGCGGAAGTGGGCTGTCCATGCCACCTTCTCATGTTTTCCCCATTGTCGCGGAGGAAGAACCACAGGGTGCCCCGTGGTGTGTACCTTCTACTGCCCTTCTCTTGGGTGGGGAAACGCCTGCTTCTAATAGCTGAGACATCGGCCCGTGCAGGTGGAACATAGGACATGTCCTGTTCCACTTTCTGGAGCCTCTGAGACAGTTCCTCTACGGCTGAAACCAAAGCATGTTGGGAGGAAGGGAGACTTCCCTCATATTGCCGGAGCTGGATAGTCACTTCATCCACTGTCTTGAGTGTCTCGCCACCAGGATGCTGCTGCTAATCCTTTGGAATGTCCCTCTGGTCCACTTTGCAGGAACTTCCGCCACATCAGCTGTGTACAAGGGATCTGATCTGGATCCATTGGTGACTGCTCATCATTCAGATCACCATAGATCATGTCAAACACAGCCATTTCCCTGAGGTTTTGGATGCCTTTCTCCATGTCGGTCCACTTGCCTAACCGACATAGAGCATCATCCTTGTAGGGGTACCTCTCCCTCACAGCGAGCAGGAGTCGCTTCCAAAGGCTGAGGGTTTGACCCTGTTTCCCTATTGCCTTGTCAATACCAGCCTGCTTGGCTAAAGGTCCCAGCTGCTTGGCCTCTCTCCCCTCCAATTCAAAACCAGCAGCTCCACTATCCCAGCACCGGAGCAACCAGGTGCAAATTTGCTTGCCTGCAATGCGGCTGAAATCCTTCCGCATATCTTGCAACTCACTTAGGGATAGAGATCGGATGATTACCTCCGGCTCTTCCTCCTGCTCTCGTGATGGGCCTGGTTCATTATCACCCTGTGCACTGTGAGGGGATTTTTTGGTATATTTGGTTTTCCGTATCGGGGCAACTGATATTGGTACTGCTTGTCCCTCCGGCGTAGCTGCTGTGCTGGTGGAGGTGACCGGTACTGGCGCTGCCTGTCCCCCTGGCCCAGCTGCTGTACCAGCAGGCTCACTTTCAGACCCTGCAGCTCTTTCTCCCCCTTGAGGGCAGTGATCAGTGTTAAGGGCGATGCGGTAAGCATGGGCAAGCCCCCAGCACATCGCAGCGAGCTGCATCTCCCGGGGTTTGTCTGATTGGCAGCACACCTTTTCCAAACACTCCACCAGTTTATCAGGACTCTGCACTTGTTCGGGAGTAAAATCCCAGAACGTTGGGGGTGACCACTCAGGTACTTGCCCATCTTCTCCCACATACCTAGCCATTTATAGCTATCTGCCCTCAAGGCAGGTTTCCGGGTGGTGCTATTGTTGGAGAAGTACCGCATGGCCCAAAACAACATCTGGCAGACATTCAGAAAGCACAGTGCCGCAAACACAGTGGCCTGGGTACTCCAGGGGTAGCTGAAGCTCTCCAAAACCGAGAGAATCTCTTCCCTTGGCTCACCCACAGAGGGGGTGAGACCTCAAACAAAAGCCCAGGCAGCAAACAGGTATCGGTTCACCCCCACAAGCAGTGAAACGAGCCCATTATAAGCAGACAGTAACCAGTAGAGCAGAACAAGACCCTTGACACATTTTCCACCGAGAACAAACACCAGCACTAGGAGCACAGAGTGGATATGAGGATTAATCCAGCCCCACCACGCAAGCAAATTGCCCAGCATTGCAAACATTTCTTATCAAACAATACAAGTAAAAACAGAAAAATTACACCTAACAGATTGCTCTAACACACTTCTCCTTTTGTCCTTATTTCAGTCTTCTCCAGCCTCACGTTGGAACGCCAAAGTTGTGGTGGTTTAGCCCCTGCTGGGGTCTGAGACCACGCGGCCGCTGCCCCTCCCCCACAAAGGGAGTGAAATACAAAGCCCCAAGACTGAAATAAGGAAAGGTTTAATACAACAGTGCAATAGCAACACAACAAACAACAACAATAACAATAACAGTAATAGTGATAGCAATGAACAGAGCAAAATATCTACCAAAATACAGCAGTGAGAGGAGCAGTGCACCGCGTGCACTACACTCCCGCACCAGGAAAATGTGACGCGCCAGGATGTGACTTCGCATGGTATCTGAATAACTCGTCTAGAGCTCCCCCCCCCACTGCTGGGGAAACTTAACCCTATCCTGGTTAAACCAGGACACGTAGACACACACAAGTCTATGGGACCGGATGGGATACACCCGAGGGTGCTGAAGGAGCTGGCTGGGGTGCTCGCCAAGCCGCTTTCCATCATTTACCAGCAGTCCTGGCTGACTGGGGAGGTCCTGACAGATTGGAAACTGGCCAATGTGATGCCCGTCTATAAGAAGGGTCGGAAGGATTATCCAGGAAATTACAGGCCTGTCAGCTTGACGTTGGTGCCTGGGAAGCTGATGGAGCAGCTCATCCTGAGTACCATCACACAACACATGTGGGACAACCAGATGATCAGGCCCAGTCAGCATGGGTTTATGAAAGGCAGGTCCTGCTTGACAAACCTGATCTCCTTCTACGACAGGGTGACCTGCTTATTGGATGAAGGAAAGGCTGTGGATGTTGTTTACCTCGACTTCAGTAAGGCCTTTGACACTGTTTCCCACAGCATTCTCCTGGCAAAACTGGCTGCTCGAGGCTTGGATGATTGCACGCTTTGCTGGGTAAAAAACTGGCTGGATGGCCGGGCCCAGAGAGTTGTGGTGAACAGAGTTAAATCCAGTTGGCAGCCAGTCATGAGTGGTGTCCCCCGGGGCTCGGTTTTGGGGCCACTCCTGTTTAACATCTTTATTGATGATCTGGACGAGGGGATCGAGTGCACCCTCAGTAAGTTTGCAGATGTCACCAAGTTGGGTGGGAGTGTTGATCTGCTCGAGGGTAGGGAGGCTCTGCAGAGAGATCTGGACAGACTGGAGCGATGGGCTAAGGCCAACTGTATGAGCTTCAATAAGGCCAAATGCCGGGTGCTGCACTTCAGCCACAACAACCCCCAGCAGCGCTACAGGCTTGGGGAGGAGTGGCTGGAGAGCTGCCAGTCAGAGAGGGACCTGGGGGTGTTGATTGACAGCAGGCTAAGCATGAGCCAGCAGTGTGCCCAGGTGGCCAAGAAGGCCAATGGCATCCTGGCTTGTATCAGAAATAGCGTGGCCAGCAGGGACAGGGAAGTGATCTTGCCCCTGTACTTGGCACTGGTAAGGCTGCACCTCGATTACTGTGTTCAGTTTTGGGTCCCTCACTACAAAAAGGACATTGAATTACTCAAGTGTGTCCAGAGAAGGGCAACGAAGCTGGTGAAGGGTCTGGAGCACATGTCGTACGAGGAGCGGCTGAGGGAACTGGGGTTGTTTAGTTTGGAGAAGAGGAGGCTGAGGGGAGACCTCATCGCCCTCTACAACTACCTGAAAGGAGGTTGCAGAGAGTTGGGGATGAGCCTCTTTAACCAAGTAATGAGCGATAAGACAAGAGGGAATGGCCTCAAGTTGCGCCAGGGAAGGTTTAGACTGGATATTAGGAAGTATTTCTTTACAGAACGGGTTGTTCGGTGTTGGAATGGGCTGCCCAGGGAGGTGGTGGAGTCCCCATCCCTGGAGGTGTTTAAGAGTAGGGTTGACATAGCGCTGAGGGATATGGTGTAGTTGGAAACTGCTAATGCTAGGTTAAAGGTTGGACTAGATGATCTTCAAGGTCCTTTCCAACCTAGATGATTCTGTGATGCTACTGTATAAAGCTCTGTGATGGTCAGCTCAAATTTTTTGAATATTCCAATTTCATTTTAGGATATAGTAAAAAAAGGGAATTGCACTTTTCCACCAGTTTTGTCAGTTCTTCCAACAAACAAAAACAGCTTAACAAGCTATGCCTTGTGTTTCTAGAGATTACTTCTGCAAAGTTGTGTGAATGGTTACTTTCAATATTGAGTTGACTTCTGTGGGTTTCTGGTGGGTATTTTGTGAGGACTTTGAGGGATCTAATAAAAAATTATGAAAAATATGAGTATGAAAAGAGCATAGAAAATAGGTTTTTTGCTAAAGATCATGAAAATGTATTGTAGGACTAGGAATATAATACAGTGTTCCTTGTTGAAATATTTAAGTTGTCCTTTAATAATAGTAATTTTAAAAAAATTTTAGGTGGCCCATATTCGAGCAGAAAGAGATATTTTGGTTGAAGCAGATGGAGCCTGGGTAGTGAAAATGTTTTACAGCTTTCAGGATAAAAGAAATCTTTACCTAATCATGGAGTTCTTACCTGGAGGTAAGCTGTATATTGTGGTGTTAGGTGATACAAGTACTTTTTCCTTAGCTTTTCTTGTCAGCTTTGTAAAATGTTATAAACAAGCATACTGTGTAATTTGTGATAATAAAAATTTTAGCACTGTTTTAAATGAAGTCCCAGTAATGTAACTGTTCCTGATTTTTAGGAGAAGGAGAAAGATTATGAAAGGGTGTTAAAATAGACTTGGATTAAATAATTATTCTAATCCAATGTTCTGCTTTTTACTGCTGAAGCTATTAACAGTAAAAACAAAAAGAAGCTCTTGTTCAAACAGTTTATTTGTGCAATACATGTATTATGTGTTAAAATTCACTATATCTTCCTGGGCTATCCAATTAAAAATTCCCATTTAGGATTTTCAACAGTTTTACATCCAGTTTACTAATAAAGGATGTTGGGTTTGTAGGTCCTCGCAGTAATAGTTTTATAATTAGTAGCTATAAGGCCAGTTACAAAGTTAAATTTGGATTCTACTGGGGTTTCACGCAGAATTAGCCCTGTGATTAAAATGTTCTGATTTCTAAGCTGTATTTTCTTCTCTTTTGATTAGGTGACATGATGACCTTACTAATGAAGAAAGACACCTTGTCAGAAGAGGAGACACAGTTTTACATTTCTGAAACTGTGTTGGCCATAGATGCTATTCACCAGCTAGGATTCATCCACAGAGATATTAAACCGGATAATCTTCTGCTGGATGCCAAGGCATGTAATGTGCATGTAAACTGCCTATGCTTTAAACATCTCAGTCTGCAGATAATGCCATTTATAGTGGTGCTAATCGGTGGGAACTAGCAGTGCCACACCAATGATTGAAACTAGCTGGAGTAAAGGCAGAAAATGGTCCTTTCCTTGTAGAACACCAATATACTTTAAGCAAAATTACCTTTTGTTGTTGGAAAGCCCTTTCAAGGCAAGCCCACTTAGGGTGTCCAGATGCTCATATTCATACACATTAAAAACTCTTACACATAGTTACTTCAAAACAAATGAAAGCATGAAACATTCAGACAGTGCTAAATAACCAGTTCAATTCCTACAGTTATCTCATTTTATTACCCGCTCACCAGTGGAAACACTCTGTTAGACTGACTATAGTGAGCCATGAAGTGGACCCAGTAAGCATCATACACAAGTCTGTAGACTATCTAGCACTGATGTCTGGAAACTGAATAAAGCCAGGTTACCAAAATCAACAGGAATTTTGTCCTGAAGGCTTTCTCAGTCTTAGTGGTATCCAGTTCAAAACAAACCCAGGCAAACTAGCTGCCCTCAGCTGTTGCAGAATTGTAGAGGTAGCCATTCCCAGGGGGCAGTAACCTGTTTGAGAGAAAACATAGTCTCTCAGTACACCAAGATTCAAGCATCATTTCCCTACTTGGCCTGTGCAAGTGCATCATGGCCTGAGAAGGCACATGCAGTTATTAAAACTTTCTTTTTCAAGCACTACCTTTCTAAATTATGTTTTCTCTGA
Source organism: Strix aluco (assembly GCF_031877795.1). Lineage (NCBI taxonomy): Eukaryota > Metazoa > Chordata > Aves > Strigiformes > Strigidae > Strix > Strix aluco. The sequence goes on from NC_133935.1 coordinate 25,641,027, forward strand.
TTATTTTTTTTTTAGGGTCATGTAAAACTATCTGATTTTGGGCTATGCACAGGTTTAAAGAAAGCTCACAGAACAGAGTTCTACAGGAACCTTACACACAACCCACCAAGTGACTTCTGTAAGTATAAGGTGTCCTAGTTTAAATGTTTAAATAGTTTTGAGCTGCAGCTATGCTGCATCATAATTTATTTCTGCTGGGGTGAGCAAGATTCGTTAGGCTGATTGCTTTAATTGGAAAACTGGAAATGCCTGTTCCCTGGGACATGGAAGCATTTCACAGGAAAGAAATTATGATTTCTGCAGTATTAATGTATTTTTGCACATTTGTACACAGATACAAATACACATAATGTGATGTATCTGTATTTTAATTCTCATAACAGCTTTAGTGAAGTTAAATAACACTCTTGCAGAAGGACATGGGTTTCATGTGCCAACTTACTTAAGTCAGTGACAATCTCATGAAGCTTTTCATAAGAGTAAAGTTGTTCATCAACATGACTTGGTGACACATCCACATCAGTGTTTTATTCTACAAATGTAAAATTCCTCTGCAGTTCTTGGATTCTTCACTTGTTGCTTAAAAAAACATTGCCCTTAACTGAATATACGTTGCCAGCTGCAACAGTAAGTGCTGCTGATCTCAGATCAGTCCGTAAAACTTTTAGCAAGTTCTAAATTAGAATTGCTGATCATGTGTCCTACTTACATGATTTTCAGTTGCAAATTGGACAGTAGTTATTATCATTTTCCCATTTCCAGTTATAATCAAGTATTTGTTTCTAGACATTCTAAAGATACAAAATAGTTATTCTCATAGAATCTTATCAGTCTTTCTTAAATGCATTTATTATCTAATAACTGTTTTGTAAATTAGCATTTCAGAATATGAACTCAAAGAGAAAAGCAGAAACATGGAAGAAGAACAGGCGACAGCTGGTGAGTTAGTAAAATTATGTGTAATTTTTTTTGCTTTTAAACTATTTACAGAAAATGTTAAATAAAATCTTGGCATCTGATATTACAGTGGGAATATTCTATGACTGTCACATTTAGGAGGATGATTTCCATTTACTTTCAGGGTTCCCTGTGCTTACTCATCTGAAAGAATAATGTTCTTGGGACTTTAGATACTGTGAATTCTCAAATTAAGCATTCTTGTCCATCCAAGTAACAAGATCCTGTATGTGAATTCCCAGAAAAAGGTTTTGCAAAGTGTAAAACCACAGTATTTATCTCTTAAAGAATTTATTCTTTTTTTCCAGGCATATTCTACTGTTGGAACCCCAGACTATATTGCACCAGAAGTATTCATGCAGACTGGGTACAACAAGCTGTGTGACTGGTGGTCTTTGGGAGTGATTATGTATGAAATGCTAATAGGTATGTTAAAGACTCCAACTTAAGAATCATTCAAAGTGTTCAGAGGTAACAGGGGTCCATTAGTTCACCAAGTCTGATCCCCTGCATAGTGGAGGTACCAGAATTTCATTCAGTTCTACCTGAAGTAAGCCCCAAATTCAGCTTCCAGAAAATTTTGAAGACTTCCCACCTTTCCAAGAAGACAGGAAGAGATGATGCCTCAGTTAATTGTTTCAGTGAGTAACTTGTTCCCTATTAAATGTTTTTGACATTGCGTCTCATTACTTGGAAGTTACAAAGTAACCTTTAATGTTGCATTACAAAATAGAAAACTTTTGGCTAGTACTACTTGTTAGGTTGGGAGCTGTAGTGGCAAAAGCAGAGGCCCAGGTCACTTTCCTCTTCTGGGAAAAGCTTGTTAATTTTTGAATTTATTTGTACAGGGTATCCACCTTTCTGCTCAGAAACGCCACAAGAGACTTACAGGAAAGTTATGAACTGGAAAGAAACATTGGTATTTCCTCCAGAGGTGCCCATTTCAGAGAAATCAAAGGATTTAATTCTAAGGTCAGTAACAAAAGCCCACTTCTGGTCACTCACCCAGACATAGTCATCTTCCATTAGGTTAACTTTCCAATCTGCATGAAGGAATCTTCACATTGGTGGGAAAGTTGGTTTCTTCTGTGTCACATCCTTGATGGATTTTTGTAGTCTTTTTCCCTTTGCCATTTGTTTAACATGAAGGAATAAGCTGTAGCGATCTTGGTTTGACCCATGGTATCAGGAGAAACAGAGCAGACTTGGGGGGGGGGGGGGGGGGAGGAGAGTGATTAACACACAATTTTTTTCAGAGGAAACTAGAAAATAACAGCTTGCCAGCCTTTAATGCGCTGAACAGAAATCTTTGGATGTTTTGGACTTACTCACATTTTCCAAAATGACCATTTTTAATCCATTCAGTTTGCACTGAAGTTTTTGCAAGGGGTTTTGGTGTCAAAGTCAGGCAGAAATGCTCTTTTGTGCTGGGAGGTTTCAGGGGGGATGTGGTTTCTGGCTTTTTTTTTTTCCTCCCAAAGATAATATTACAAACTTAAACAATTTTGTTACAGTCAAAAAGGGGAACATACTTCCTGAGCTCTTTGCTGTTGCTGCTGAAGATGTCTTCCTCCTCAGTCTTGGCTGTGTTTGGGGTATTTATAGATAATACAGGCAGTTTATTTGTTAACATGTCTTGCTTATGAATTTACTTATACAGTGACTAGTTTTTTTAAATTAGGGTAAAACATCTTTAGTTATAGATGATTTACTCAAATGAGGTCAAAACAGCAGGTTAGGCAACAAACACCTGGCCTTTGAATACTTTGTCCATTATAGCTTGGACAAGTTAGACAACATATTTCAACTTAAAGGAAGTTGCAGACAAAGCTAAAGTTTCCTTATTTTTATGGGTATAGATAAAACCAAACTAAAATAAGCACAAGTTCAGACAAAGCCTGACAGATCCCAAGACCTGGTCTGGCTAACTGTTGTTACAAGGTTTGAGGTCTATTATTAGCACTTGGCATCAACCAACTGGCTGGGCTGCAGTAGAAATACAAGCAGTTTTTTTTTTCCCAAGTGACACTCAACTACAAGTAAAAGACCATCACAGTCTATAATTGGAGACAGTTTATAGCCTAACATGCTACATTACTAAATTACCTGCTGAAAATTTCAGTAACTAGCAAGAAGGTGACCTTTTTTGTATTGCAGTGTATTGATGTGAAAACTGCCTTGCGAATCTGGGTGATGTGATTGTGTGTAGAGATTATGAGTTCAGGATAACTAAATCAACATCCGAAGGCTTTGCTCATCTAGGCAAACAGGATTTCATTTAACAAAGGCCAACTGACTTTGAGAACAACAGGAGGCCCACATCCCCATGCTACCAAGTACTCCCCATTTCCAGAAGGTCATCAGGTGACTTCAACTTGGCAAGACCAAGCTTTTTGTTTGACAGGGGCATTTTTTCCTGTTATTGTAAACCTCCCTCTTTGTGTCACTGTTGACACCTTTTGCCATCCTCAAAGAAACTGCAAGGACAGTGTAAAAATATAAAGCAGTTATATCTTTGCTAACACATACAAAAGATAGATATGATTTAATGAACTCCTAGGCTAAACATTGGTATGTTCACCATATCCTTGGTGAGATGCTTCCAAGTCTTTTCCAGCCAGCTAGGCATTGGTCCAGAGGAGAAGGGTCAGCCTCTGCTGCTCCTTGGAACAAATCCCTGATGTCACTGAGTTGCTGTTAGAGCTTTCACCTCTGTATTTTTCTTCTTTAGGATTTTATACTTCTCCTTGGTGTTTTTCCTCCTGCCTACTTGAGCAGGTAACAGTCCCATCTCAACAATCCTATCTGTCTCCAGTTTCATCTTTTTCTTCTTACTTGACTACAGACTTTCTCACAGCTGCTCTCATAGTGACAATTTCTTCTGGAGTCTGAGCTGAGATTATGCAGCTGGGCCATATTAAAAATAGGCTTTGGCTCTTTGTACCACTAGTACCTGGACCTCTAAGGAGAGAGGGAAGAGGGGGTGACAGGGAGAATAGTGACGTGGCGTGTTTTGAATGTGTCTGGCTCACTGTAGTTCCAAAATGTGACATCAGAGAGTAGTCCTATTTCACTAAGTTTATCTGTTCCTGTTAGTTTGACTTTGAAACATGTTTAAATAGCTGAGAACATGCAGAGGAGTTTTCAGTGGTATGGACTTAAGCCTCCATTCCAAACTAATCTTACAGGGCTGGAACTTGAGCAACTTTTCATAAACATTGAAGATGGTGATGCAACAGTTTAGAGAACATGCAAGTTACCGTCATCATAGCTCTTTTGTTTTGGAACTCTTAACAGTATTCTGCTTCTACTATTTCCCTTCTCTCCTAGATGCAATGCTGCTTTTACGTTACCCGGTGATGCAACAATTTGAAAGAACTTTCTCAAATTCCTGATACAGGATCCACAGCAGTTGTATTTGCTGTTGCTTCAGTCTGCATTTATTGTAACATTTTCTTTTTGACTTTTTCAGGTTTTGTATTGACTCAGAAAATAGAATTGGTAGTAATGGAGTAGAGGAAATAAAAAGTCATCCGTTTTTTGAAGGAGTGGACTGGGGACATATCAGGTATATATATACACATTTTCTAGAGAGAATAAAAGACACACAAGCAAGAATTTCATGTACTATCATGTCAAGGATAATTATTTTCAGTTTATCTTTTATTTTGAAGAGCAGCTACAGGCAGTAGGTGGGTGACAGCAAAGGTTTTCAGGCCTCGCTGGCATTCATAGATCTGATCAGAGTTTAACTGTCTTGGGATGCCTCAGATTGCCCCAGAGTGCCCAGGACGGAAAGAAATTGTGGTAGGGTGGCTCTGTTATTCCTCATGTATGCTCTGATATCAGCAGAGAGCTCTTCTTCAAATAGTAATGGGCTCTGCAGCTATTGCTATAATCAATCTTTATTGTAATAGCACAAGAAAAGCAAACTATGCTAAAAATGCAGGGAAAATAGATGAATGAAGAGGAGAGGCAGCAAGTAGGAGGAAAACACAGGGCATGTCTTTACTGCACGTTGCAGATGCTACACCTGAGTGAACCAGTGTGTCTACAGAGCGCTGGGCAGAGGCACTGACTCACCTCATAGTTGCAGCCTCTGTGGCCACGTTCTGCTGGGCCAAGCCTGGGTAGAGGGCGCAGCTGAGGCAGCTGTACCAGTTCCAGCCTGAGCTTGTGCTTGCAGATGCTGAGCTACATCTGCATGTACCTAAAGTGGTAACACCTTTAGAGCAGACTTTGGTGGCCCCACAGAGACTTTCAGTTGAAATGATGGCTACTGTTCAGCTCCCTTTAGGGTTTGAGGTAGTCTGCTCTTTCAGTAATACTGCAGTATTCTACATGAAAATCCATACTGTGGGCGTGTGATTGTCCAGCTCTTGTACTTCTCATTTCCTCTGGTGCAGAAAGCTTCGTTTAACTTATCTTTTCAGGGAGACATTAATAGGCAGCAAGAGTAGAAACATATGTGTTCATGCCACATTTGGCGCCCTGGCCAAATGGTCTCCCCGTTCCACCCAGAAGCAGATTTAACTGTAATTGTAATAATTACAACCATAATAACTTTGCAGGTGTAAATTAATGACTTTCCCACTGTGCCGTGTTCCAGTTTTGAATGCTTTTGTGGGACAGATCACTTGGGCAACTTTGAAAGCCACCTTAAAACTTCTTAAAGGGCTGCCTAATTGTTGAGCTAATAAAGCAGTAACATGTCAGAGCCAACTGATTTTGGATGAGAGATACTGGCAACTAAGTGTCAGAAATGACGAGCTGCAGTCAAAAGGTATTTGGATGAGGTCCAGGCTGATGAGCACTGGAATTGTAAAGCAATGCATGTGATGGCTCCAAATACAAGTAAAATCCTGCTCAGCTGGGTAGGCTAGGTTTATGAAATGAAGGTAATCACAGTGGTTCTTGGTGACAACCAAGACCATGGCAATAGCTGTATGGCAGATAAGTGTGGAATGTTGCTTCAGTTAATGGGAAAACTATGATTTCCTCAAGTTTGCCAGGAAGATACTAATGCTAGATAGGAAACCAATAAATCTCCCCATGATGTCAGCAAACAGACGAGTCAGATACATCTCTGATGGACTCAGTGGAACCTTTGTGCTTTAAAAGGATGTTGTAACTGTAAAAAGCTAAGTTAATCAAAACTGGGATTTAATGTATCTTTTCCTAGTAGTCACTATTCTGGCATTTATTTCTATTTGCAGGGAAAGACCAGCTGCAATCCCTATAGAAATCAAAAGTATTGATGATACTTCCAACTTCGATGAATTTCCTGAATCTGATATTTTACAACCAGGTGAGACTGCCATTCCAAATTTCTATCTATTACATGCCATAATACTCCACAGATGTTGTTTATATTCATTTTTCTGATACCTTAATCAAGGTAATATACAGACTTGATCTAGAAACTTACTTTCAAATATAAATGTAAATCTGTGATCTCTCATAGCTTCTACTTCCTTAGAATCTTGGAGGGGGGGAAAAAAAGCCCACAGATTTTGTTAAATCTATTAGTAAAAATGGTTTGCATATATAGTGAGCACAGAAAACAGTACAGTTTCCCACCATACAGTCTAAGCAAATTCTGGTAAAACACTATGCACTGATTTGCTCTTGATCTTTAATGACTTTTGAGTTTCATGCCAAACATAAATGTTCACATATTTGTGGGCAAAAATTTTCGGACAGATGATTATTTAATATAGTGATTTATGAACCTGATTGGTTCTGCAACGCATTTAAGTTTTTTTAATTGTTAACTTCTATTGGCAAGTAGTAGGACATTTTTATACATAAAAGGCTTGATTCTCTGACACGCCAAATTCTCTCAGCTCCCACTGTTTCAATTAATTATTAATGGCTTAAAGATAGGCAGATATATAATGATTAATTGATGACAGATAAGTGTAGATGTGTCTAACAACCATAATCATCAAAAAACAGGGTTTTTTTTTTCTGAAATGGCTTTTATTTAAAGGAAAGGAAGTTTGTCCTTTCAATGCAAAAGCAATCAATCTCCAGTGCCTCAATTAAGCTGTAAGTCCATATTTGGATGTCAAGTACATTTGTGTTGGTTTTGGCATTTCAGACCCGCTAAAAATGTTACTGTACATCTAGATACCTAACTACAAACTTTGATATTGGTGTGTTTGTCATCTTGAGTTGAAAATATTGTTATAGAACTCTAAAAACAGCATCCAGAGAGCTAAATATAGAAGCCCACTGCAGTGAATGTCCATGGGCAGCATGCCAGCCATGTGGGCTGTTCATAAAATAGGAGGCTGTACAAGCCTCACTGAAGCTATAAGCTGGGAGGAAGTCCTAGGAGAGTAATATGTGCGTGGTATGTGTAGTTCTCTTGGGAGAACCTGAATATATCTTTTTCTTCTGTTTGTGGTAAGGATAACATGATATGTATACATGTGTTTGTTGTGCATGGAGCATACTAAATGTTTTGCATAACTGTATATCCTGTGGGTGTGTTAGAGGTTCCTGTCAAGGTATGCCTGTTATGGTATGTAGACATACTAAAAAAAAAACCACCTCAAAACTCAAACAGAAAAAAATGTTTTCTGCTTCAGAGTTACATGCTGAAATTGTACATCTTAGACCATTGACAAAAGGCAACTGACCTGATTAGAAACAGGATTTCTTCAAGGAATTTCTTTTGACTGGAGAAATAAGAGTTTGGGGCTGTTTATGTCAGTGCTCTGTGAAAAATCCTCTCGGAAGCAGTGCTGGTTTTAATTGTGGTGTTTTTACTTTTGTTTCTGAATTCTAGTGCCAAACACAACGGAACCTGACTACAAATCCAAAGACTGGGTTTTCCTCAATTATACCTACAAGAGGTTCGAAGGGCTCACGCAGCGTGGCTCAATCCCTTCCTACATGAAAGCTGGGAAGTTGTGAAACAAAACACAAACACACAAAAGAAGTAATACAAACCTCAGGTAGCTGCATCACCAGACCCGCTTGGCATTAGTTATCAATACATTGACTCTGGTGCACATCAATTTCACAAGGAAATTCTACAGGATTAGGATTTCTAAGACTACTACAGGAATTAGTTGGCAGTGCCAGCTGGCTTTTTTTTTTTTGTTTTAATATTTGAATATTTTTGTTAACTTTATTATACAAAGGTACTGGAATAAAAGGAACGTACATCCCTTTAACTGTACTGCCTATGTGTGTATAATGGTTAATTATGCCTCTCTGTACTGTGGCTTTGTACTGTAAACCATCTAATCAACCCAGGAGTAAAACATACCATTTTATGCAGCATTGTTGTTATACTGCTTACCTGGTGGGTTTTAGATACGCAGTATAAGAAACCATTGCCCACATTTCCAAAATTCTCTGAGCAGTTGCTCAAGGGTGTTCCAGTTGTGGTCTGCAGATACCCCATGAGTGTGGCAACATGGAGTTGTTTTAAATAGCAGTGTCCCGTGGGCCTACTTTTGTACCCTGCCTACCCTTGCTTCTCTCCACTGGAGGGTTTTATCAGCTGATCATCCATTCTCTTTCTTCCTTTTTCCACTGTGTCTGGTGGTGACACAGTCCCTGTGATCTGGTTAGTGGTATTTCTGCTTTAAATTATAGTTGTTCAGTTTAAGATGATGATGCCTGTTGGCAACTTCAGAAGAAAAGAGGAATCTGAATAAAAAAAAATAAAGTTTTTTAACAGAAGGGAAACTTTCTGATACCAAGTTCTGAGGAGGTGATAGAGTTTCCAGGACTGCATTCCTACGTCTGCTGTAAAGCAGCTCATCTTTTTGCTACTCATAAATTAAATTGCCTTTTCTGTCTGTGCAAAACATATTCTAGAAAAGTGATCAAATTGCTGCTTTTTCTTTTTTGTCCCCTAAGAAGTTCCAGGCAGAAGGGATCCTGCTCTAGCCTTTTGTTTCCAGAATACCCTGTAGCAGCCTCTGCCAAGCTAGAGGAAATGGATTGCCCCACTAGACTCAGACTTTCCTGTGGGCTCCATGTTCTAGTATCTCCATCTAACATGGGCCATGGGATTACAAAGGATCAGCTGAGTCTGCAGCCCAGTTTCCAGGAGCCACAAACAACCACAACTGAATTGGGCAGAGCATCTAAAGGCTCTCCCCAGTCTGCAGGATGGTGACAAACTGACACCTGACATGGGTCTCCTCCTAGGTCGAGGAAATTGAAGCTGAAATCCCTCCATATGCAGGGTATGGTTTTGCTTCTCAGCCCAGCAGCAGTTCAGGACTGAATTGCACTCCTTGATCAGTTTCCAGTTACCTCGTTGCTGGCAAATGTATCTATATCTCTACCTGTACTAGCATATTATCTGCAGTATTTTGAATCTATCATAATACAGTAGAGATCTTTGATGTAATTTTCTGGTTACAAAAAAGATTTACAGCAATGAACAATTCCCCAGTAATTGAACAAGCAGAGTCGCTGTTGCTGTCTTCCTCTGAATGCAAGTGAAAGGCACTCTAAAACCTCTGCAACACCCACTGCAGTAAAGCACAGGCTATTTTGGCATACAGTAGGAAAGACTCCATTAGACTGGCTTTTGCAGCAAAATGGAAGTGGGTATTTATAAAGCTATTACAGAAGTATTTGTTGCTGTTAGGCACCATGGTATCAGCTGTTCTGAATTATTTGTATGCTTTAAAAACACACTGGGGTGTTCATCTGCTGCATAAAAGACCATTTACCAGCAAGATTTATGTGCATCAGTGGCTTACTGATCCAACAGCTACTAGGTTCCGCAAGGGCTTCAGTGATATCTTTCCTGCAATGTTTTGTCTCCCTTCAAGTGTCTAATATCTGCTATTTATACTGCATTTCTACAAAAAGCTTTAATCTTCAGCTCATCAAAGAGGAGTAGCCAGTACCTCAGGGCCCATCCAATTTATATAACATTATATCAGAACATGGCTAATACAAACTTTTGCCTAAATGCTGGACTTACATGGGAACAGCTCATTTATCTCCCAGTTTTTCTTCTCATACCTTACACTAATTAACACCCCTTTACTGCCATTGGGGCAAGATCCCTCAAATTCTCCAGTGGTGTTCTTAGCCTTGTCAATGTAGTGAAGCTCTACCTGTGTCCATCCAAAGACTGCCCAAAACCAGTAACTTGCTTAAATCCACCTTTACACTTTCAGATTTCATTCTGCCAGTGCCCTAGCAGCTTCTGAGGCTTCTCAGGAAAGGAAATTCCTTTTCTAAAGCCTTCAATCCATTCTGTCAAGACAGAGGAGCTTGGGCAAAAACTATCAGATGCAAACTTGGCCTCAAAGGACACTGCTATTCAAACGAGAGTTTTTATTAGTCTTAATTTCCAATCTCATTCATGGGGCACTATGTGGAATTCCTGTGAACAACACATTGCAAAAGACCACAGTAACACTATTTGCATAATATAAAAAGAAGTCTTTGCTTGAACTTGCTAAGACAAGATAAGTGTCATGGAAACCGCAAATGTGCAGTAATACTGGTGACTTTTTTTTTTTCCTGTGGGGTTTGAGGGCGAGGAGATAAATACACAATTTAAAGCTATCTGTTAAACAACTATGTCTGTACATACTCACTGGTTTACAAACTCGGGAAAAAACTCAACCGTTATATTTGTAACACTAATGATAATACTCATTTAAAATTGTGGATGATTAATCATATCAGTGCTCACATAGGAGTTATATCTATAGGGAAACAGCCTGCAGCATATTTAGCATAAATTCCCGTATTGCGGTAGTTGATTTTTTTTTTTAAACATAGCATTATTTTAATCAGTAAGTCAAGTTAAACAAAATATTAACTACTGCTTTTAGGATGATACAATTTTTTTTAAAGGTGAAACTGTGACACCAATGGATTAAAGAGAACAGAAGGTTAATCTACACTGGCTTTCAAAAAACAGAAGTGCAACATATCTTTTGTTTTGTTAGTCTTATTCCTTTGGATGTTTGTGTTTTTTCCTTTGGCAATGTTTGTCACTGTGCCATTTATTTTTCTTATTCTTGGAGTACCAAAGATCCTGAAATGGCTTGATGATTGCAACCATGTGAAAATTTATTTTCTGGAAGTATGTTTTGTTAACTTCTGTTAAAATGTGGAATTGTGTATGCAAATTGTTATCAGAGGTTTGCTGGAAAGTTAACCTATTCCAGCAGGGAAAACTTGAGTGCATCGATGGAAGTGGTGAGCCTGAATCCAAATTCTGGATCTGAATACCCGGAAACTGGAGAGGAAGCTTGGATTGGGAAACACAGCTGAGCTTTTGCACTTTGTTCCATCTCCAGTCAGAGTGAGTGAGTGGCCTTAGGAAATCAGCAGAAGTTGTTTCATGTGCAAAAGGAGTTAAAAAAATTGCCAGCATTCAGAAATCAAATATTGTTGATACTGCATTTGCACTGTTAAATTTGCCTTGCTGGAGAGTTATATAAGTGTTATTTTTATAGGTCAACTGTTAAAACACCTGAGCCGTTGGATACAGTATGGAATAATAGCATCTGATGTGGGTGAATTCACCTAAGTGCAAAGGGGCTTGCTGAAAGCTCTCCACACTACTAAGATAAATGGGCATAAGCAGTATAAAGGGTGTTGTGTCGGCTCCTTCTAAAGAGGTGACTTTCCTCCTCTGCAAACAGCAAGTAGGGAATACTGCAGTTTAGCCCAGTTATACTCTAATGCTTAGGAAGTGCTCTCACTTTTTCAATAATATGAGCAATTAAAAGCATTGTAACATACTGTACCTTGTCCTTTTAATGTTGACATATTATAGCAGCTCATTCTTGGAGTCAAAATGGCAACTGCTATATTTTTCCTAGACTGTTTCATTCGTTGTGGTTGGGAAAGTTACATAGAAGCATTATAAAAATTTATATGAGGCTTTTTACAGCATTTGAAAATAAAAGTAGCATTCTTTTTGTAAAGTTGCTGGTTTTATTTCTTCACACCAGTGTACTGGATTTGTTTATCTTCCAGAATGGAATTATCTAAAGAATTGAGACAGTATTTTGTGTATTCTCGTCTTGAATTCCATAGAGAGTGAAAACCCCAGTGTCACTGATCTCAGTCAGAAAGTAGAGATCACAAAAATTGCTCAACTTGTACCAACTGCAGTCATATGAAGCTACTTCTGAAATCATTACTTCTCTTCACAAGAGACCTTTCTTCTTCCCTGTAGACCATAATTTATTCAAGAGAGGCTTCCACAAGCAGTTGTGTTCTCTGGTTCACTATAGAAACAATTTTGTCCTCCTGTTCCTTACTGAGTTTAGAGCAGTGACAGCAGATGCAATTGTGAAACAGTCACATAAAAAAAGAGTTGAGCAGCTGAAAGCAGAGGAGTTAGCAGCTAGTGACTGGCCTCTGAAGCCCTCCAGTGAATAACAGCCCTCCCTCCACTTGAGAATTGCTGCTTTCAGTAAATGATACAATTTTAACAGAATTGTACAAATTCTATTTAATGGGATTACACTTTTCTTCCAGTAACCATATATTGTATCTCAGAGCTACATATCATAAGAAAATGTAGACTTATTCTTTATCCCCTTGCATTACCAAATTCAGTATTCCTCAAAAATAGTGGTAAATTCATTTATCCTCAAATTCAGTGGTAAATAAAAAGGCTATGCCTTCAGCATGTGGAGAAATTTTTTTTTTAAATCAACCACTTTTAAATATTATATACTAAAACACTATATATACAAATATCTATTGTGCATTTTTCATTTCTTTATTCTTGTACAAAGTGTGCCTTGTACATAAGCAAAACAATTATGCTTTGGACAATGAAAGGTCTTTTCTGAAAATCCTCCCATGGAAAGAGAAGGGAGGCATGTTCAAAACAGTCTGGCTTGCTGTTGAGAGTGATGACAATAGTGGTTCCCAGCTCTGGACTAGACAAGGATTTATTTGCAGTTCAGGAAGTGCTTCAGGTACTCCTTTAAGGTAATTTTATTTATCATGCATGTAAATTTTAAATATCACAGAGGTTCTAAAATGCCTATCCCATAGCTTAATTTCAGCAGGTTTTCAATGTGGGTGCCAGCAGTCTGTAACCTGTCAGCCATGCTGGGCTCAGCAGTGCTAGGCTCTGCTGCACAGAATGCTGTTCTGTCTAAAAGAAGTCACTGTCTGAGAGATACCAGGTGTGTTAACTATTGGGACAGTTAAAGGGCAAGTTAATGTATACATAATACAATGAACTTATTCTTTGTCAATAGTAATGGCACCCAGATTTGTACACTTCATCGCACAGGAACACTTGTACAGTCGGTGTGAGGGGAAGTGAATCTATGCATGCAAAGAGAGTTCATCCCACTATCTCTTACTTCTCCTACCACCTCTCTCCAGGTTATTTGATAGCATGGAGGTTACTGTTCTCTGGGGAAAAGGGGCATGTAGGCTTGAACCTTCTCTTGCTGTGGAGGGAAATTAACCCAGGTTTCTCATTTCCCAATCAAGTCAGAGCTCTGCTAGGAACAGTTTGTTTCTGATTTGAACTGACCCTTGATGCCACATCTTGTTTCTGTACCAGCTGCTTTAATCTGTTTCTAGTGAGCCACCATCTGCTGCTGCTTCTCTCTTCTCTAGGAATATGTGCTCTGTCTATGTACTGTCCCCAGGCAGCCCACCTTCAATTGGTAGTAGCTCCTTCTCCTCCAGGTGTCTCTGCACATCCTCCCCCCTCCAAAGACAAAAGCTTTGCCCTTCCCTCTACATTTCCTGCCCACGAAACTAAATGATGTTGAAAGGGCAGCTCATCAGCAGAGTAGTAAGTGCTGTGACCTTGGAGCTGTTGTGTAAAAGTGTAACCACAGCCCTTGCTCCACATTTTGAAAAAAGAGAGGGCAGCTCCAGATAGCAAGTGTTACATACACGCCAAGTCTATGTTACACCTTGTTTCCTTCCTGGGCTGAGGCAGAAGGATGGATGGGCTGGAATAGGAAGGTCATGGAGCTCCAGCCGCAAGCAGGTGCCAAGACATTCATTCCCCCAGGCCCTGTCCCTGCACACACAGCCATCCACAAAACTGAGACTCAAAATGGAAGCATTGATTTGAACATACATCTCTCTAGTGTTAGGACTTAAGCAAAAACTGCAAGAGCTCTGCTAGTCTTGGACACTGATTTCTCGAAAAAGTCTACTTCTGACTTCAATATATCTATTTAAGAATAACGAATGATCAGATAAGAACTTCAGTGACTTTTTGGTCATGACAGAGTGAATCACTGGTAAACTAGACACACATCTCAAGATTCTTCAATCCAGCAGCCTGCCTTTAAGGTCTCATCCAGCTCTCACTGATGTCAGCAAAAGATCCCTATCTAAAGCCCAAAGAAACAACAAAGTGAACAAGCATGGTCTCCAAAGCGAGCTGTTTGCTTTTGTGTTCTTTACAAATGAGATGAAAAGATTTTATTATCTATACAACTCAATTGGTTGAAAAGCAGTATCTGAAGAGGAGGGCTTTTGGCTTCAAATACAATGGTGAGAAATTTGCACGGTACTTCTGTTATTAAAGAAGATGCTACCTTTTTTAATAAACAAAATTAAACTAATGCCTCAAGGAAACTTCAAAATGCACAATTTATTTCAATGCCTTTTTCTGAAATAGCACAGTACATAATTGGGCTTCAGTATGGATTTTGCATATTCTAGGAAGCAGACAGATCGGCTTGACTTCTTGATTTGTGAAGTTCACAGGCAGCGAGCAATGAATGTGATGCATTCAGTTGTCTCAGTTCTGTTGAGTAACATTGGCCATATTCATGGGCCCACTCTGTGCAACAGTTGTTGGTTTCCCTTTTCAGTTAATTGTGCCTTGATTTATTGGCACAGATTGAAGGTGGTTTACGTTTCTGCATCTTTGCATTGTTACTATACCAGCTGTTTAATATGAGGCTGTTAACACTTGAAAAGACCAGGAATCTGTACGGTAGGTGCCAAGTCTACTTTAACCAAGGAGAAGACTTTCAGACAGTGATGTAATGCATTGTCGGGACCTTTGCAGGCAAGATGGATGAGATGACTGCAGCTTGGGAGGTTCACAGTTGGGTTGTGTGCAATCCCAAGAAAAGGTGTTTTGTCCTTGGAGGGATGCTGCCCCCACAGCTGTTTTTGTTTTCTTTTAGTCACAGCAGAAAAGGCCTGGGTGGGATCTCACTGATCCTGGTGAGGTAGGACTCAGCTTGGGGTCTGTGCCTTGTGCACCATGGGCACATTTGAATTGCTCTTCCTTTCAACAGGTCCCCTAGGCAGCTTGCTTTATCCTTGTGTAGGGATTTGTAACAGCAATACTGTTTTTCAGAGACATTAGGCTCTTGTGAGGCATTCAGAAAATACCCGTTTCTGCCAGGAATGAAAAGGCTATTTAAATACTGAAGATTATTTTGGTTTTAAATCAAAAGTGGCACCATCAAATTGGGAGACTTCTAGGTAAGAGGTTTACAAGCAAGTGAATTACCTCATGGGCACAGACCTCACCAGCCAGGACTCCAAAATAAAGTAGGCACTTTGGAAAATACTAATCTTTTTTACTTGTTTTAATTAGAAAACCCCAAACTAAATTGATTATCCTACTGGCTCCAATACTGAGATTAGAAAGAGAGAGCAAGTAGGATTTGGAAGCTCTTCTAAGTTAAACTTGTTTCATCATGCAAGGAATTTGTCTGTGATTCACAGATATTTAAGGCCAGACTATATCACTATCACAATCCAGTCTGATGTACTGCATAATCACTCACTGTATTATGCCAGCATAGCACAGCCTGTTGCTGGCAAAGTTGGAATTCTTTTGTGCTGTTTTTTTGCTTCCTCAAAGGGCTTCTTTACAAATTATTGAGTGGATATAACTTTAAAGAGCCTATGTTTGTTATTGACTGATTACAGTATGATTATGCTATTTATATAATTTTTGAAGAAAAAGAATTTTGGATTTGAGGAAGAAATTTTGCTTTAAAATGATAGCAGATTTTACTAATGCATAGACACAGAATTTATACCAAAGTCAACAAACGGCTTGTGGTGCCTTTGCCCTTCAAGCACAAACCACAGACTAAAACAGATTCTTTTTTAAATTGTATTAATTCTTCTAATTAGATAGCCTGTTCACTTGTACTCTATAAAAACACACTTGATTCAGGACACAGGTATTGCTCTTTACATTACTTTGAGCCATGTAATACCATGGCCTGAGGGGAAACCATAAACACTTGTGTTCTGGGAGAGAAGTCTGTGAAAAATCTGTATTTGTATTTACAGGTATGCTGAGTAACTTCAGTTTACTGCTATTAAGTTTCAGTAGAAAAAAGTTAGCTAGCTCACCCTAAGTAGTCACCTAAGTATGTTTTTATGTGAAGCAATAAAAGTCACACTAATAACACAGAGTGACTCTCAGTGTTCCCTCAGAAGAGGAGAGTGCTTTTGACCAGTCTCTCCCAGCTTCTGAAATAGGTCTCTAAGTGTGGCATGCATGGAGCTAGCTTGGCCCCAGCAAATACACAAAGAAATTCGCATCCTCTTCAGGATGGTATCTCAGAGAAATGCTGACTGTATGCTCTTCATGTCCTGTGTAACAGCTAAGACACACTGTGCTTTGGATGTCATTAATCATTTACAGAAAAGAAAAAGGAGTAATAATACAGACACCTTTTTTTAACTGCTCAGTCCCAGGCTATTATTTAACTGCTCTGAGGCTTGATTGTTATTTTTACCCCTTTAGCAAGTTGTTGTATAAGTTGTTTGGAAAAAAGAGGCTATCTGTTGCTTACATAAAGCATTCTGTTCTCTATTTTATACCTAAAAGCTACTCAACAGAAAGTGCTCACCTAAAAATGGGGCCTACTCAAAATCAGTGCCTTACATAAACTGGGATCCTTCTCTGCCAAGACTCAAGGCTAACTATATACTATAAACACCAGTTACTGTCATATATTCAATGTATGAAATGTTCAATGAAGAGACCAATCATCACCTTTGAATAAGAAACAAGTACAACAAATGTTTAAAATCTGTGTTAATGAATTGGCAGTGCATTATGTTTATAAGAATGCTCTAAGTGTCAGGAGATGTGACATTGACCATGGATGAGAAATACACAGCAGAAAACATGACAGGCAGAAATATTGCTAAGAGATTCATCTGATTTTCTGACCTAGACATATCATAAAGTGCCAAAAATTTCTGCATTGAATTATGAGTACTTCTATTGTTGCACTAAAAAATAATAAATAAAATGTGAATAAGGCACATTAGCTCTGTTTCTAGTGAGTCAGTTTAAAAAAACCCTAACTATTGTATTTTTAATGTCCTCAGTGAATGTTCCCATATGGAGAGAGTTTGTATTTAATAGCTGTTAAGCTATTAAGTTTGTTAAAACAGTTTTCTGGAACTATTTAAATCTTTAACTCATTGAGCTTTATAACAACGGCCATCTTCAACTTTCTGTGGTTACTGAGTCTCTGAAACATTTTCAGTCAATGTGGCTGACTCACTCTTCTGAAATTTCCTTAACATTTGGGTGTCCACTGATGATGCAAACCTGGAGGAGGGAGCGCATAGCTTCAAAACTGGAGCAAAAGAGTATTTTAGCAGGGCCAAACATGACATTTAAGCTTCCTATGAAAAAATTCTGGGAAATTTTTTTCAATATCAATATAGCATATGAATAAAACAAATGTGCATTAATAACAATTATTTTGTCAAAGATGGCAACACTAAACCCTGTTCGTTAGCTCTTCCTACTGCTTTCTATTTCATTTAGGGCAAAAATGGTTTGTAATTGCCTTTGTCCAATACAAATTCTGTAAGACCAATTGAACCCAGCATGGTGGAATATATATATCACTGCGATAGTAACTGCAGGATTACATATAATTTAAAATTGAGATGAAAAGTTGGATTTGCAAGGGAAAAAAAATAGCGTATGAAAAAGCGTGCATTGGGACTGTAGTAGTCCAATTCCATTTGTTCGGCAACATCCCCAGTTGGAACGCACGATTCCCCAGCCAGGTAAACATATTCTGTTAGAGCCGTTCACCCACACAGCTGTTCCACATGCCTAGTCCAACCCTTGGGCTTAGCTATGGGCAAGATTCTCAGCCACCCACTCCCTCCCATACAGATGGGGTGCTTCCAAGTCAAATGTGAAATGTGTTAGGAGCTTCAAAGTATAAAAGATGGCACAAATGGAGTTCAGGACTGCATCTGAGTAATCATTCTCAAGATTACAGTTTGGAGTTTAGGCAAGTAAATTCTGCCTAAATTTCAGAAAGCTATGAATGAAACACATCCTTGTTTCCTGGGTTTTTTTCCCAGCTCTACCATTGACTATGCAAGTTACTAATCTTCCACCACATTACATGAAATCCATAGGTGTTCAAATGGATTTGGCCCACGTCATTTTGTGAGGCTTTACTTTCTCAAGTTCTTAGAATCATAGAATCATGGAATCATTTAGGTTGGAAAAAGCCCTTAAGATCATCGAGTCCAACCATAAACCTACACTGCCAAGTCCACCACTAAATCATGTCCCTAAGCACCACGTCTACACATCTTTTAAATAGCTTCAGGGATGGTGACTCAACCACTTCCCTGGGCAGCCTGTTCCAGTGCTTGACAACCCTTTTGGTGAAGAAATTTTTCCTAATATCCCAGCTAAACCTCCCCTGGTGCAACTTGAAGCCGTTTCTTCTCATCCTATCACTGGATACTCGGGAAAAGAGATCAACACCCATCTCACTACAACCTCCTTTCAGGTAGTTGTAGGAAGTGTTTTGGCAGACATAGATCTTTATACATAATTAAAATAAAGACAATACTGAACTGCTGTCTTAGATGGGATGATGGAAGCAGAGAAGCAAAGATTTGATGAGACTTCTGTTTCAAGGCATTAGTTTTCTCAACATAAAATATTAACTTTCCTACACAGAGAAAACAAACACAGAAAGAGCTGTTTTACACGTATGAGGTTTTTGTCCAGGTATATCAAGCTATAGTAAGAATCTTTAGCAGGACCTCAAAATTTCCTTAATTTTGAAGAAAAAAAAAAGCTTTCTTTTTTTAAGAGAGTCAACAGTAAACAGTCTCTTGTAATTTTATAAATAATCACCTGTAGTCCTACCACCAGGGGTGAGATGCTTATAAACATTACTACAAGAGTCCCTCTGCACTGTTTCTACAGCTCCAGACTCATCGTTTGGTTGCATGTGACTATCCTTTTGAAGAAAACAGCCTTTCAGAAAACTATCTTTCAAGCAATTTCTTTCTGCAAGAGCAATTTTATAATACATAGGTTTGGCTTAACCCTTTGCGTGTTTGCAACTTCCTTTGATCTGGACACAAAACTGGCATTCAAATAGATATATTTCCCCTCAGCATAATGGAGTTAATGATGAAAATACTGATGTAAGTAATAATCTTGCTTTTATTAAAACCACGTGGATCTTTTTTGTGTATTTAGTCACACTGCCTTTTTCACTTTTAGCAAAGGATGGTTTTTTATCTTAAGAGTAAATTTATCATGCCTCCAGATCCGAAAAAACAATCACTTGTCTGCAGGTCAAAGATACAAATTTTAACTTAGATATTAATCACTAGAACAGATGATGAAAGAATATAATATACTTTGCAAAAGATTACACCTACTTTTTTTAGTTCCAAAGGACCCCCCATTACTAATAACAGACAGACGCTCTGAAAGCCCACTGAACAGTACACCAGCAGAAGTAGCTTCCTTCATACACGTCACTGATGATCTAAATCCAGCCTTACTGGTGAGCAATACCAGCTGCACTGTACATGTAAGTTCCCTCACACCCGAGTTCAATAGATAGAAGCAGGCGCACACACAGCCCATGAAGATGGCACAGGTAAGGATGTGCGAGTCTAGGCAATAGCCTGTTCTGCCACACCTACAACTGGAACTGAATAAGCACAGGCTACATCAACATCAACAGACAGGGCAGGACAGTAAGAGAGGTTCTGCCCAGCAGAATAGGCATTGCTGTAGTCCTGATGCCAACACTGTACATGTTGTAGAAGCTTCATTCCAGACTAGCTCTAGCAGGGTCTGCTGGAGTGAGTGCCCGTTAGCAGCTGGAGCACATTAAGCTCTTACAAGTGCATCTCGAAGTCTTCATGCAAAAGGAATACCCTTTGCACACACCAAGACTACTACAGAGTGCAAACCAAAGCACAATGAGGATGGATAGATTCACCTCAAAATTGCCCTCCTGGTATTAGCAAAAAACATAGCTACAGTCTCAACCACCTAGTGTGATCCAGGTCTGCTAACACAACTTAATATACTGGTAAAAGTTAACCCTATTTTTATGCTTTTTATCAGTATGTGTGACTGTTCTCTACCCTGCGCACACCCTGGACCAGATGACCCAAAGAGCTCTCTCCCAACCGAAATTATTTCAAGATCCCGATTCTTCCTCAGACAAGGTGTCCTCTGTACAGCACCTTGAAAATATAACAGGTACACAGGCCAAGGCAAAGCCGACCCTGGCTCTCCAGTATGCCAGGAGGGAGCAGTAGGCACTTCCATCCTATACTGAACATGGCTAGCATGGCGGCCAGTCCAACTGCCACGAGTACCCTCGTGGGTCTCAGGGCTCGAGATGAGGACACCAGCCTTCCCCTCTTCTACCCTGTTCGGGGATAAGGGAAGGGCGCCCGCCTGAGGTGCGGCAGAGAGAGAAAAAGCCGCTCCGCCACGCCAGACCACCAGCCCTGCCACACGAGCCGCTCCCAGCTCGCGCGCGGCCCGAACTCTCGCGAGAAGTGTGCCGCCGGTTGGGCCGGGCGGGGCGACGGTGGTGCTGCTGAGGCGGCCCCAGTGACGGGAGGCGGCTGGTGGGGCGCCCGGGCCGACACGACGGGCTCTTTCTCCTCACCTTAGCTCACCTCCTGCATGCCGCCGGTGTCGGGGGCGCTGTGGAGCGGGGCACGGGCCGCCCGCCATGGCCGAGGCAGGAGCGGGAAGCGCCGAGGTGGCTGAGGAGGAGCGGCGGGCCACTGAAGGTAGGGGCGGGGGCCGTTTGGGGGGTGGCTGTTGGCGGGCAGTGGCTGGGTGTCCCCCCGTCCCGCTGTAGCGGCTGTGGGTGGTGTGTTGTACTGTGCGTGTGAGGCGATCGTGGGTAACTTGTGGGGTGGGGTGTGCCTGTCTGCCTCCGTGGTGTGGCACGAGCGAGCTCTGCGTGAATGTTGTTGGGAGGCTGGTGCCCGTGGTGGGTGTCTCCAGGCTGTGTGTGGCCGTCCGTGGGGTACAGCCTTTCTTTGGGGGCACCCTGGGTCGCGGTCCCAGTATCACTTGGTGGTGGTGGGGTTTTTTTAATTCACGCCGTTGTCTGGAGACATGCTGGTCCAAAGGCTGACCCGAGTGCTGCTAACTCCTTTCTCCCATTCAACTTCAATAAAGGTACACGGGGGCGGATGCAACGGCATTACATTGTGCACTCACAGAGAAATCCAGAGTATAATGTTCACTCTGGGCTTCTGTTTATTACTGTTATAGATGTGTTATCATACTGATGTGATGTGGACTAAAAATGGTTTTGGTTTTTTAACTTAGAATGTACTTTACTGTTTCTGATACACAGCCGGTTTATGTGCTCCTAATACACTAATATGATTTTTTGTAGATTAAACATAATTTAGTATTTTAGATATAGTGATTTTGACTTCTCTGTGTGTGTGTATGCCCGCGCTTGTATGGTGGTCAAGGTTTTATGTTCCTTGTTCTTAATCATAAGTTTCTGGTACTAAAACAAGGCTCGTTGTAAGCCACCAGCAGCTGTTTGCGCTCCTCCTGCTTTGAAATGAGTATGTTGCTTTGTCTCTCCGAGGAGAAAGAAGTGTTTTACACGGGGTTTTGAAAAACAGAAGTGAGCAAATCTCTTCTAAGTCAACATTGCAGTTCTGTTTTGTTAGCACTAATCATTCTAGGTTTAGTAGTTGTTGTTTTCTAAATGTCTATTATCTGTGTTTTAATGTATATGCGGATCCAGGCGGTCTAGAATAATTGATGTTTTTCTGTATCTGCAGCTTGATTATTTAAATATGGCTATAATTTTGTAGCAAGTGATCTAGCGTTTGAAAACAAAGTGGGGTTTTGGTGGTGTTATTTTTGTAGAGTTTTTGCAGTCTTTTCAGTTGTGCTTAAAACAAGGTTTCATTGTTTCTGTATCATGCACATAGTGTAAGGAAAGGAAATAATCAAAGAAAACCCCAAATATGCAGATGTTTCCATTTACAAACAGACTTGGGAAAGCAATGAAAGAAAACCCCCTCCCTGGTTTCTTTTGTTACCTATGTTTATATCTATTTTAACAGATTTTGAAGAAATGGGTTTTTTCTTCTTTTTTAAGATAAAAGTATCTTAATTTTTGTGGAATAGGTCCATACTAAGGTTAGCTGCTTAAAAGCTGTTTTTCACTTAAGTGTACACGTTATTGTTGGTATACTTGCAAATTATGAAGAACAAATTTCTAAACTGGAAAGTTCACATCAACTAAGAATCAAATTAATTGTAAGAAGAAATAATTTGGTGGGTGATTGGGGGAAGCAAATCATTGTGAATTGCAGAAAATTCCCTGTTTGGACTGCAGGGCCAGCTAAAACCATGGAAGTTCTGCAGCTGACTTGATGGGAATCAGCATTTTACAATAATATGAATCAAAAACTTACAAGAAAACAGGTACCTGCCATTCCTTTAGCAGTATATGATTGGAGAGTTGTTTGGGGTTTTTTTTTTTGTTTTAATAATGAACTATGATATAGGAGACTCTTGATTTCTATCAGCAACATGGTATGAGCCTGAAAGTGACTGGGAGGGCAGGGTAGCCTTTCAAGGGCTTGTGTAGTAGTATCTCTTCATTAGCTGGTTACAGTCATACTTTTTAATACACTAATAGGTTTGGCCAAATATTTGGTGTTCAAAATCTATTAAGTAAATGTGTTGCTTCATTGCTAAGTTGTGATTCTTGACTACTGAGTGGTGAAAATAAGTAAAAATAGATGCAGAAAATAATCAGCTGCCTATGATAATGTTTGATTTAAATTTCTATAATTCAGGATAAGTTTTCCTTTCATCATTTTGTGATATTAAAAACAAATCCAATGTTCTTTAGTTAACCTGTAAGAGACTATTCTCTGTCTGTATGGTGTTGTTCATAAGATGGCTTCATTACTGAAGTCTCTGTATCTTGTTCCTGCATAATGCATGCTTATAAAATGCGGGGCACGGGGGGCGGGGGGGGGAACTGTACATTTCTACTGTTTTCACAACTTAACTCCAATGAAAATTGTTGCCTCAACTTTCAATGAGAGATACTGTGGACTATGATCTGGATGCTAGACTTGCTGTAACTAATCTGAAGATGTTTCATGTCCTATTTTAAAGCTCTAAAATAAATAAAAATAATATTTAATATAGCTCTCACTCCTGTTTAGAAAATACAGTTCTTTGTTTTATAGGTGTTTGGATCTGCAGGACCTGTAAAGTGATGCATATCACAGCACCTGCAACTTTCTTCCTCATACATGTGAGGAAGTATATGTATGTAAGGATATAGGTATAGTTTTCTCATTCTCTAATGAAAATCTGCAGTAAGAACTCATTAAAATAATTTTAGAAAAATAACTCCACAGTAAAATAAAGCAATTTACATGACATAGCTATTGAGACAAATAATTTCAAATAACTCTATCCTGTGTGTGCTGCATGTATAGATAGATATATCTGTAATTACTTAAGTAATCAGAGACATATCTTAAGAAAAATATTACTGTGTCAATTGTGACAAAACTTAAGGATCCAATTTGACATCTTGAGTAGTACCTCAGTTTAGAAAATTTATGTGACTTGTGTGCCTAGATTTGTGTCTGTCTATATATCTCTGCTCCTTTGTATGACTGTGCTCCTAAGGACTTTAGGCTGAGGCCCTTAAGTAAGTACTCAGAGGCTGTGTGCACATTAGTGTTTTGGTTCAGAGTGATAGCATTGGTTTGAATTGAATCCCATCATCCCCACTTACTGCTCATTGGTTTGGTTTGCAGAGCAGTTTCGCTATAAATGAACTGGACTCCTTTCAGAAGAAACTAAACTAGAATTTTATTCTAGCAAAGTTAGTGCTACTCCAGGCACATAGCAAACATGCTCCAACTCCAAACATAAGGGACTGCTCAGGCAGCTTTAAAACACGTAAGGATTTTTGGCCCAGTGAACCAGACTAAATGTGAGTTAGCTCCCTGTACTACTTGCAAATCAGAAACAGGGGCTTCTGCACCAGCTGCTTCTCTCTACTGACCTGTTGCTGTTATGCCATTGTATTTACTGCTGTAGACATAGCCTAACAGCTTGTGAGAGTAGGATTCAATTCTAATAACTCATCTAGTTAGGCTGAAGAACCCTTATGTGCCACTTTAACTACAGTAACTTACAACATAATTTTGACTTCTTTAAACTTGTCAAAGCTTGAAATTCTAGCTAAAGGTTTTTGTGCATGCCAAGAACATACATTTGGAAAATACACATTTTAATAGTCTGTGGCATCCATGGTCTTAGAAATTTCAATTCAAAGCAGCTTCTTTCTTCTCCTTTCCTTCTGCCAGAAAGTGTTTCAAAATAGGAAGCTGGATTGAAAGTGTTGTCTTAGAAAGCTTGTGCCAGTGTTACCATATTGTTAACTTAAGCAGCTGCAGAGCTGCGATATTTCTCCAAGTCTGGTGTGTACATTATTCGCAGACTGTGAGGAGTGCCACCAGTAAGTTTTATAAATGTACTTATTCATTGACATTTTATTTCAAGCATATTTTACTGTAATGTCCTTATAGATTGATTTAGATGTTCCTTTTTAAACTGGCTAAATGAGGGCTGACTGACAGCTTTTTTCTTAATTTATTAATGCCTACATGACGTGTACTTTTTCTGCTGATTTTTGAAGTGCTTCTGTGTATGTTGTATGATTTCCTTTTGATGATTCTAAAAAGTCAAAATAATGTTTTAGTACTACAAGTAATATTTTCAGAAAGCCTCTGAGGAGTAAACCCTGCCAGAAAAGCTAACCTTTCATAGGGGGGGTGAGTAGGTTGTGAGGTGGTAGTGCATTATTAAGGAAATAATTTTGAAAGACTGTTTTAGGCTTTCACTTGTTGCATGTGACACAAACGGGTGCTGTCTGTGGCTGTTTTATTTTAAGAATTGTGTGGTATAGCCACCTTGGGTGGGATTCATCGCGCTTATCTTTAGATGTCTACAGAGTAGATATCCAAGTCTGAGCTAGTTACTTTGGGTTTTGTATAATTACTAGATAGGGATAGGTACTCTTAGACTGTATTTCATCTAACCAACTGTAGGAATCTATTTTAGATTAAGATGAATCACCCTAGAAATGTTGTATTTCTTCTAGCCAACTGTAAGAATCTATTTTAGGTTGAGATGAATCATCCTAGAAAGTGTCGTCTTCCCTCCTAGAGGGACTAGAATGGCTAGTTCAGATGTGGACATCTTTTTGTTCAGATGAATCTCACCTTTTATGGTTGGTGGAGTTTGGCTGTAAGACTTTTCTAATAGATTGTGTTTGTTTAACAACTGAAAACCTTAAAACTTGGAGGAGAAAACAGGTCAGGAATGTGGCATGCGTTTAGAAAATATTACTATCAGTAATTGGAAAATTGTAGAATCTTCCAAGCCTTGTTTCTTAATACATTACATTTGATTTGCACAGAACCTTTGCTGAACGTAGGAATACAGTTGATTTCATATGATTTTACTTCATATTCCACCCCTAAACAGTAGTTTCATGTAGCTCATTTGCAGTTGTTCACTTCCTTGCTAAACCCCTTGGGGACTGTACTTGTGTTTTTCTACAAGGAGGAAAAAAAAAAAAAAGAGAGGTCGTCGTTCAGTAGGATATGGTCCCGTATGTTGATGTGATGAGAACTGTGTGTATTGATAACCATTCCTTAAATACTTTTTTGCCTGGTAATGAAATATACAAAAGTTAGTGTTAATAGTTTTTTATTTCTGCTACACTTTCTAGAAATGAGCTATTTTTCATATGGTGTGTTTGTAATGTTTGGATCATCTTTGCTTTTTTGCAGAGGGAGTGATTACAGTGGTTTTTTTCAGTATTACTTTCATCTGTCCTGATGTGCATAATATACTTTTAAAATAGTTTCAATTTTTAATATAGATAAACACATATACTTAATACTGAGAGCCAAACGTAGATCATAAATAGACGTAAGTATTTGAAGAACTATTTAGTTACCAGTATGCCAGGGCATTAGCAAAACTTTGACATGAACGGTAATAATTAAAGTGTCATTTCTTAGTTGGAATTTTATTTGACTGCAGACCAGACTAGTGTAAGTAATAGCCCTTGGGGTGGTAAAACAAAACATCTCTAGATGAATTAAACTGTTTCTAGTAGTTTAAAAATTGACTAAAGATTTCAGTTTTCCAGGAAATAAAGAATGGTCTTTCTGGATATTATTTTTCATGAAGCAAGGGTGTTATGAAATTGGGAAACATTTAGGTTTGCTTCTCGTGTTCTTAGTGGTGTTTATTTTTGATGTTAATGGTATGAAAATGTTCACAGAAATTGAAAACATAAGAAATTCAGCCAGGTGCACAAATGAAAGGTAAGAATCCAGCTTTTTCCTACCATAGAAGCACATCCTGGTTACTGGGGTTCATTCTAGCTCACTCTTTTTATGAACTCAAAGATTTTTAAATCCTTTATCCAGCTCTTCCAAACTAGTATAGCTGAAGAAGTAAAGAAATCTTTGATCAGAGACTACATGAGATTAAGCCACTCTTCAGGGAAAGAGTAAGCACCCTGGAATCACCTAGTGTCATAATGATAGCTATTGTAAAGGCCTAAGAGATTATTTTATGAACTGTTTCTGTCTGCTTCTTGTTCGGTGAGTAGTAGGTATTAAAAAGATTTGCTGTTGTCTGTTAAATTCTGAATAATTACTTTTCTACTAAGTTTGGTAGTTCTGAAGCTTTAAATTTATTTCTCTGTTTTATTTTGCATTGGTTTTGGGCTTTTTGGGTTTCGTTTGGGGTTTTTTGAGAATCTTAAAGAACATATATAAAGAATATATGCTGTGTGCTGTACATGTCAGGGATCAATACAGATTCTTAACCTTATATTTTTGGATGGCATTTCACATAGCATTTAGTTTGTCACAGCAATAGTATTTAGGATTCAATTTATCACCTAAAAATTGTAGTGTAGAAGTTCTTAATAGGTCATTGTTGCTGATAATCTAGGCATCTTTGATTTTCTTAGTTAAGAAAGAGAAAAGGGTGTTTTTAGGAAATGTAAAGGAGGTAAGTGCAGTATGCAGAATTTAGTGCTTGAGCTGAGGAAAAACTAGTTATTTTGATAATATGAAGGATAAATCGGAAGAGCTGTAAATGATGCATTTCATTTTGTTTCTTTAAAGGGAAGTGCTTTAGAAAGCAGGCTGGCCATCTGTGTGCAAAGGAGTATTTAGGTCAGTGGGTCTGTTCTGGCCTGCTTTGTTCCAGGATGAAAGGATCTGTAGTGCTGAAGGCATTCTTGTCTTTGATACATGTAGGTTTCTGTTTAGTAAGTAGTCTTTCATGAATATTCATGAAGTATGATTATACTTCAGTAACTTAATCTAGTAATTATAGGCTGCTATGACCTAAGTGAATTAAAACTACTCTTTATAAATAAAGAGTTCCTTTGGAATTGTTGGGGTTTTTTTGTTTGTTTTATAATTGCATGAATTTATAGTAGAAATATAAAACGAGACTGTATGAAGTAATGTTTAATCAACAATATTTCAAACATCGACCATTTGTGCCCTTGTAGTATTTATGATGTAATTTCTTCTAATATGTTTTTAATGCACAATGTAATTCAAGTTAGGAATATTTGAAGTAATCAAATTTTCTTTCTGTTGCAGATGCCCAAAGGCTGTTACTTATTTGTCAAGTATTTATTGATTCTTTGATTTTGTTTTTTTTTTTTAACTTTCTGTGTGACTTAATGAGTTAAAGAGCTTTCTAAAATAAAACAGGGGCTGACTCTGTGTAGTCTGACTTGGTAGAGAGAGGATTAGTGGAAGACCAGGCAAGCTGTTCAAGTATTAGCCTATTTTCATTTAACCCTCCAGAGTCATATTCCAACAGAAAGTGAGAACCTAGAAGGTCATTTTTCTGGTGTAAGATGTGCTTACGCCTAGGAGGAAAAAAACATACACTGTGTGTCGTCATTCTTACACATTTTTATCTGTCACTTACAGACAGCACAGATGCTCAAAAAAACCAAAGCTCACAATAAAGTATCCAGTTTTCTTCCTGCTGGATTTTGAGAGGACTCATCTTGGGTTTTTGCCTCCTGCTAAAAGTAGGAGATGCTTACTTCCTTAAATGACCTCTCAATCCCTCCTGTGTCTCTTCATGGTGTTAACTCTTTATTGTTTCTAGATGTATCACATAGGATACTTTCCTCACTAGCACATGAAGCCTAAAGGAGTCCCTACATTTGCTGAAACAGAGTTAATTCTGATTCTTTACCTAAATATCAACTGGGTGATTCTTTGTGATAGCTTTGCATTGAGATAGGAAA
The DNA here is from genome assembly GCF_031877795.1 of Strix aluco. Classification (NCBI taxonomy): domain Eukaryota; kingdom Metazoa; phylum Chordata; class Aves; order Strigiformes; family Strigidae; genus Strix; species Strix aluco. The sequence continues at coordinate 25,669,613 of NC_133935.1, forward strand.
AAAAAAAGAAGTTCAATAGTGCTTAGATTCCTTGAGACTGTTTTGCTTTCCCAGTCGGTTGCTAGGATTATTTTGGCTTGTGACTTCTCTTTTGTCCCTCCCAGAAACAAAGCAGTTTTCCTTGAGAGGAGAACTGTGAAGGGAACTTTGAGGTAGAACTTGACAAGCTTTCAGGACTCTTCCAACTGATGTTATGTGTAATTATAGATTTTATGTCAGAAACATAGTTATGGCAAACTTTCAGTTTTTGGATGTCCAGCTTGTTTAAAAGACAGAGTTCACTATATATTAAGCTTAATTTAGTGTTAGTCACACGATTTTGATCTGTTAACTAATGCCACATCTTGTGATTTTGCAGCAGGATGTTTGAGGTGCTTGGGGGATTTAAGTGTAGTCTGCTAAGATTGTGTAAGGAGGAGAATAGGTGTATTTTATATTGCACTGGTGTGTTGATTGGGTTGATGAGATTGTTACAGGACTGTGGGATGACGATGTACTCTTTTCTGTACTTAGGTTGTAGCAGTGCAGCCTTTATGGTTTTTGTGTCAGAGGCATAGAAGCCACACACAGACTTTATTTTTGTTTTTCCCAGATGAAAATCAGAATAGATACATAATGATATAGCTCTAACTGGACACTGAGCATTTTTCTCATTCACAGATAGTTTCCCAATAGATGGAAATCTGTGCGTTGCTTCTGGAGTCCTCAGCCTCATGAATCCAATAACTAAGCCTGCTACCACCACTTCTTTCAGTGCGTCTGTGTCTGAGATTCCAAGGAAGCGCAAAGGAAGTGATTCTGATAACCAGTAAGTAAATCGATTCTGTTTGTGTCTCAACATAAATTTGAGACATTCATCTGTTATTTGTGCGAGATGGTAACTGTCTAATCCTCTTTCCTTTATTTATTACCATTATTTATTACAATTTCTTCCGAATGCATTATTTGACAGTCCTGAGTTATTAAAAATAGAAAAAATAATCCTTAAATCTAAGGGTTATATGTAGGATTCTATAATACCATTTCCTGGCCTGAGGTGTCTGGGTAATGTGTCTTTAATACCGAAATTTCAAACTTTTTTTTCTTGTGGGTTTTTTTTTTCCTTTGCCTGCTATTAAGGCAAGTTCTCTTTGCAGCAAATTGTTATTAACTTGCTTGAAGTCTCACAAGTACACACTAGAGTATCACCTTAAAGTGTGAAACAAGATTGCTAGTTAAGATCTTTGATCTGGAACTGCAGAATCAGAACTGCTTCTTCAATGACCAGGGCAGCCATTTACTTAAATGTCCAGACAGACCTGTGACCTAAAAATGAGGACTGTCCTACAGCAGTGCTCAGTCTTTTAACTGGGTCATACTTGACTACTGATACAATACTGTCAACTGTTTTCTCCTGTTTTATAATTGCTAAACACATGCCAGTTAATCAAATAATCATTTACATAGAAAAATATTTTTTTAAAGTGATCTATTCAAAACTGTATTAATCAGCCAGAAGTAAGGGACACGAGTCAGTCTGCAGATCTACTGCCTTACAATTATCTCCAAACTAGTGTGGAAAATCAATGTTTTAAAAGCTGGGGGGTGGGGTGGGGTTGGGGGCAAGGTAGGAAATGTATATGTATTTAGGATTATTGAAGCAGTTCTCTTTAATCACTGCTTCTTCCATATGTAGTCCATTGATCTACAGAATGTGGCCATGCTGTGGATGTTGATACAATTGTCAACTTGGAGATTCAAGTGTATCCTGTAAATCACTGAAAACCCCAGAAATATATTAGTTTTGGAAAAAAAAAGTCTCCATTCTTTTTCAGTAGCACTTGTTAATTTTTCCCTGTTCAGTAAAAGTGCTGGTTCATCAATAGTGTTTCCCTGAAGTTTGGATCTATCTCAGATTTTATGAAACTTGTGTCATAAAAAAGAAAAAGCCCAAGTTGAAATACTAATTGAAAAAGTATTGGTTTATAAGAAGTAGTAATTAGTTTCTAAAAACTAATGTTCTTGCTGAAAATAACTAATCGAGTGGGCTTTCCACTAAAATTTTTCTGTGGCTTTTTTTCATTGGGTATATTAAGTCATCTTTTTGTGCTTCAAACTACATTTTGATTACCTTATTACCTGTTTCTGCAGGGATACAGTTGAAGTTGATGGTGATCCTCAGAAAAGGTACTTTTTATAAATGAATCCATTTCTGCTTTCAGTGCTATAAACATGGCACATTTATCTGTTTGATTAGATGAGCTGTATGGTTTGCCTTAAGGAATGCTTTGTCTAAGGGCAGGTCTTTGTACAGCACAAAGTGATAAAACTAATTAACAGGTCCATTTAGTGTTAAGGTTTCATGATATTTCTTTCTAAGAAGATACTCTGACTTGCTTGTAGATTTACCAGACTTGTTAGTATTGAAGTTAAGGTAAGAATGGGAACAAATTACAAGTAACAGTTAAAGAAGACAACTACAGAGGTGAAGGAAAGGTCTCATACTCTTCTAGGACTGGTGCATGGAAACATTTTTTGTCTGTTTAACTTCGTCAAGTGCTTTTTAAAACAGAACTACCACAACTATGTTAAAATAACGCTATTATATGGTGACAAACCAGAGGTGAGTTTGGCTGTGCAGCATAAGTAAACCCTTTGTGTAGGTATGTTACAGGATAGTTATTGATTACCTGGTTACTTTGTTGTGATTTCTTTTTCTGCACCTGAATACCTCACTTAGAAGATATATTTGTTTATATGTAGCTGTGCAGTATTCTTTTTTATAAAATAGAATATTTCAGTTGGAAGGGACCTACAATGATCATCTAGTCCAACTGCCTGACCAATTTGGGGCTCACCAAAGGTTAAAGCATGTTGTTAAGGGCATTGTCCAAATGCCTCTTAAACACTCACAGGCTTGGGACATCAACTATCTCTCTAGGAAGTCTGTTGCAGTGTTTGACCACCCTCTCAGTAAAGAAATGCTTCCTAATGTCCAGTCTAAACCTTCCCAGTGCAGCTTTGAACCATTCCCATGTGTCCCATCACTGGATCCCAGGGATCAGCACCTCCCTCTCTGTGTCCCCTCCTCAGGAAGCTGTAGAGAGCAATGAGGTTGCTCCTTGGCTTCCTTTTTGCCAAACTAAGACAAGCCCAAAGTCCTTAGTCATTCCGCATAGGAAAGCCCTTTCACCAGCTTTGTTGCCTTCCTCTGGATGCATTCAAGGACCTTAACATCCTTCCTAAATTGTGGGGCCCAGAACCACACACAGTATTCAAGGCAAGGCCGCACCAATGCTGAATACAACGGAATAATCACCTCTTTTGACTGGCTGGTTATGCTGTGTTTGATGCACCTGAGGGTGCAGTTTGTCCTCTGGGCTGCCAGGGCACGCTGCTGGCTCCTATTGAGCCTGCTGGTGACCAGCACCCCCAGACCCCTTTCTGCAGGGTAGTCAGTGCCAGTACGTGGCTTATTGGGTAGTATAAAAATCTTTCTTTGGGGATAAATTGTTTGTTTCTTTGTGGATTTTTTCCATCATGCTCATGATGGAAAAGTGTGAATAAAAATACTTCTCTTATGTCTTTAAAACCTCTCTTTCCACTTTAGAAGAAATGGGGAAGTATGTTTAATAAATCAATTGAAAAAATAGAGGGAAAGTTGGTATTCTTTAATTTTTCCTGGTTAATACAGATTCTGTTCTTCTAGTACCGATTAAATATATCTACATTATAGCCATGAGGTAGAGTTTCACCCTATGTTCATGTAGTCAAGATAGTTTTAATCTATCTATTTATATCAGTAACAGCACAGCTGTTAGGATGGAGGCTATATAAATCCATTGAAGACTGTGACTGATTGCTTGAGCAGCAAATTTGTTCTAGTTTCTTCCCCAAGTGGAGCTCCTGAGGGAGAAGGAGAGTTAGTTAATAGGCCACATGCTGCATTGCAGTTGGACTGTCTTACCCTTACCTCTTCTCTTACAGTCAGACAAGGTAACTTCTGTCAGAGTTCATACTATATGCACATTTCCAGTAAAAGTTTGTTTTAAAATGAAAGAAAAATACTAACTAATGCTAACTTGTCTAAATCTGAAACAGTTTCACTGAAGAAAAGTCTTAGGGTCTTGTGAGCCCAAACTACTCCTGTATCTGGGTTTATCAGATTGTCTAGAAGATTCCTGGGTTCCAGTGAAATCCCAGGTTGAAGAGCTGGATCTCTAAATGGTGTGTTAATTTGGCTCTGGCTGCTGGATCCTCCACCAGGGTCAGTGCTTAGTTACAGGTGGAAGCAGCTTTTTGGGTCTTTCCTAAAGCTGTAATCTCCAACTGTCCTTCTACTTCCTACTTCCGTTTCCTCATAGGAAGCACCTGCTGACTGATTGGCCTGTCTCCTTATAATCTTTCTGGTACGACATATGCCTCTTCTAAAATGGTTATAGACTAGCAGGTCTCTCCTCTGGAATGGAGTTTAGAGTACTGCATGAGATGTTTCCACTGCTGAATTAAAAATAGCTGAAGGACTGCTGTAGAAAGATTAAAAATATTTGTATCAGTTTTTCTTTCAAGGAAAAGAGTAGCCAGTATTTGTATGGGAACTGTCTCCGCAAGTATCAAATTGCTTGTACTGAACTGGCAAGATAACTATTAGGCCGTGTTCTGATGTTCTTAATAGGTGGTGGTGAAGAATACAGTGATCTTAGGGAAGAAGAAAGAACATGTTTGAATCATCCTTTATATTTTCCTGCTGCCAAATATGTTCATGATACAGACACTATGATTGTCTTCCATTTACAGTTTTATGACATAGACTTTTCAGTCATTGCTGTATGGTATGGAAAAATACTTAATTTTTACCTTTCCTAACCATGTGCAATTAAAATGTATTTTAGGCCCAGTCTGGGCTATGGTTGCTTTTTTCATCATTTGACAGGAAGATTTCAGAAATAAAAACATGAATGGATGATCCCTCTTGTAAAAATTTTAAATAAAAACTAAAATCAAGCCTGGACTTAAATTATTTGAATATTCCATTACTGTTGTGTTCTCCAGGATAAAAATAGCCCCGTAATTATGAAATATCCCCATAATATGCTCACATGACTGTGAATATTGGAAGTTATGCTTTGGTCTCTTTCTGTTATGCATCACTTGCTAGATCATTTTTGGTTTAGGAATTTTTGTGGTCTTGCTTTTGTTAGAGCCATAGTGAATTTGTAACATTTTCTGTATCTTCTTGAATTCATGGGAGGAAAGAAGTGTCTAGTATTAAATATGCAATGTAAGAATCTCTATCTTGTTTTCTTTAGGAGTGAAGATGAAGAACATGTTAAAATAAAAGATTTCAGGTACTAATTTACAATAAATGTACATTTTGCTAGTGAATACTAGGATTCATAATAGTAAAATATGAGTTTGGGTAACATTTGTTAAAACTGTCAAATATTTAACAGTAAACTTTCCCTTTCCCCCCACTAAATGTATAGTAATTTTTAGAGCTTCCTTGAGGATTTTATTTTCTACTAATTCTAATGAAAGCTGTGTTGCAGAATATCTCACATAGAAAAAGCCTTGGGTTAAAATTTTCAAGGTGAGAATTAAATGCAGTAGTCTCAAGCTGTATGTAAAGGGAGGAGCTGATCCTCAGTCTGTATGAATTTGAGAATTGTTTTTTTCTAGATTTGTCTACACTTGGAGGTATTTAAAATTTATCCCACATGAAAATGGATTCAGCTAAAGCATGACAAAGACTTCTTGTTCTGGAACAAGTTTTTGTATAGAGAATTATTCAAGGTTTGCCAGTGCACTTCAAATTCGCATCTTAACTGAATCCAAATTGAAATTCACCTAAAGCAGTTGTAAGATTTGAAACACTGTGTGACTGAATGCAGTCATGATTCATCCAAACAAATATTTTAAAGTATAGACAAAGCACTGAGTAAAACCAGAGCTGTTTTATAAAGTTGTTTTGAAAATATCTTTCATTTGTCATATGAGCAGAGATGTCAAAGCAGAAATACGAAATCCACTCTGCTGTCAAAAGCATTATTTATACAGTGTGCTAATAATTATGAAGTGTTTCTGTAATTTAAATAAGATGGAAGAAATTGAAGCATTCCAAAATATATTCACAGTCTTTTTGTTTAAATCCAAAATTCATTTTTATTTACTGAGTAAAATCTTGCTTATAAGAATCTGTTTTGCACACTGTTTCAATAACTTTCATGTTGTATTGTTAATTTTTTTTCCTTAAGTTTTGGTTCATTAGTTGAAGGAAAAAAATAATTAAAAGACTCTTTGAAGGTTTGCTTAAGTTACCTCCCTCCAGTGTTTCTTTTCTCAAGCTTATTGAGGAGTTTGCTTTTCTCCCTTTCCCTTTGTAACCAGGGAATGTAACAGAAGGCTTTTTGAATCATCTAGTCATCACCTGAATTTCTGCATCCACCTGTTCAGGTTTCTGTAACTCCATATTGACTCCTAGAGATGTGGAAGATTGTCCTCTTTCCCCATATGTTTGTATCTGTCTTCCTGAGTTTCACAGTTCAAGGAGCATACACAATATATTACTTGATTGTTCCTACCTGACACGAAGGAAAAGTTGGGTGAACCTGTAGAGCTGAGAATAACTGATAAAATTAAATTTTAAAAAAGACTTTAGAGAGAGTAAAGGTAACTGGTTGGATGAATGACCCAGAATTATTTGTGTGGAGAAGGGATTTGGTTTTGGGAAAAATAATAAAAATAATAGAAGACTAGGTCTTTAAAACTGTACTTTGTTCTTTCTCAATAGGCCAGGTGTAGTTAACTCTATTACCTTTGATACCTTCTGTTACAGTATGCCTAAGAAAGAGTTTTGGAGATCAGTTATCCAAAACTTGTTGTCCCACAGTTTGGTTAACTACCACTGTATGCATTCTCAGTCAGAAAGGAAAATAATCTTGGTTTTAGTTGGGTGACTAGCTTGTCTTTTGGGTAAGGAGGGAATCGAATGAATTAAACTTTTCTTGATCTACCAGAGGGTGTTAGAGGGGAGGAGATTGACTATAAAAGCTAACATACTCCCATAGAAAGAATTAAAGAAAAGGTGATCTGAGATACAAATATATTTGTTAAATGCACTGTCATGTGCCTTAGAAGGGGGTTTGTGATTAAAACTGTCCAAGCAGAGAAGCTCTCTTTCTGTGGTTGAGTTCTTGGACAGAGGCTTACCAAGAAATGAAACCTGAGACACACGGGATGCAGAGAGACTGAAGCCCTTTCTACCACCTTATCAAATGAATGAAGGTGAAAGCTTTCTGAAATACCTCTGGTGAAATTACATGAGACATAGCTTTTTCTTTCAGTTTCTGCTACATCTCCTATAAGCACATAATGTATTGTCGCTTCTGCTGTGCTATGAATAAATGCTTGTGTTTGTGTCTGTCTTCAATCTGAGTAATTTTTAAGGTAATGAGGTAACAAGGAGACATTGCTCATCTCAGATTGTTGTGAGCTTGCATAAAATAGAGTTCAGAGATGCTTTAGCAAGTGCTGAGAGCATTCTTTAAGAAAAAAAAAGAAAGCAGTAGAATGAATACCCCATCTTGGTTATACAGGCCAGGTAGAGACAGGGCCAGCAAGCAGAAATGTTTTCCAGTGGTTACTGGGCATCAGAAGTTCTCTGGTATATGGTAAGGTGTCAAGGTATTCAGTTGGACATCAAGGATCACAAGAAGAATTCAACTTTTATAAGTCTTCATAGGACCTCTTGTTCCAGCCACATATAGTCAAGTTGTTGCTTGAGATAATTTTTCCCCCCTTACTATTTCACATCATTATTGTGACCATTTCTGCTTTCACTTGACAAGTGAATCCAATTCAATTATCAAATACAAGTAGTGTATGAAAAACTTTTTCAGTGCACTAGTACTTCTTGTGATATGTTCCATTCCCAAAATTGAATTGATGGACATTATGGGAAAAATCATATGTTCTATGTCTTTCTTAAAATAATTTTTCTTCTTAGAGAGGCTCACAGTCAAACAGAGAAACGAAGAAGAGACAAAATGAATAATTTGATAGAGGAATTGTCTGCTATGATACCTCAGTGCAGTCCCATGGCACGAAAGCTAGACAAGCTTACAGTTTTACGGATGGCTGTACAACATTTAAAATCTTTAAAAGGTGGGTTTTAGAAAGCTAATTCTGAAAGTCCTTGCTCTATCAGGAGTTAGACTGTGTATCTTCTTTGATGTTAAATAAATCAAAGGTCATTTATTTTACATTTCCTTGCTGGATTCTGTTCTTTATTTAAATTTACGTATTAGCAGCGTCCAGAACTTCGTTTCTTCTTTTTGCTTAGTATAGCAGGAAAAAGCCACCCTTCAATGTCTGATATTTTCTGTTTGCTAAGGGTATGCCTTGCAATTGAATCACTCCTTGATTCTTTTTAAAGATTAAAATGATCAAGCAAGTCTGTCTTTTGTTATTTTCCAACTCCCAAAGTAAACATGTGTTCTGTAACTCTCCACTTTCCATCATACTTTTTGTAACAGTAATACCTTTGGTTCTGTGCCCATGCCAACAGCTGTACTGCTAATAGAGAAGTGTGGTGGTTTAGCCCCTGCTGGGGTCTGAGACCACGCGGCCGCTGCCCCTCCCCCACAAAGGGAGTGAAATACAAAGCCCCAAGACTGAAATAAGGAAAGGTTTAATACAACAATGCAATAGCAACACAACAAACAACAGCAATAACAATAACAGTAATAGTGATAGCAATGAACAGAGCAAAATAGCTACCAAATACAGCAGTGAGAGGAGCAGATGTACAAAACCACACGTGCACCGCGCTCCCGCGCCAGGAAAGTGTGACGCGCCAGGATGTGACGTCCGCATGGTGTCTGAATAACCCGTCTAGAGCTCCCCCCCCACTGCTGGGGAAACTTAACCCTATCCTGGTTAAACCAGGACAAGAAGCAAATGGTCTTCATACTCCTGTTTGTTATTCCCATGTTTATGATTGCATCAACCCTTTGTCTCTGTATTGGCATTTCTTATTTATCTGTTGACTTTGAAATTCACAAGCTCATGAAAAAGACCATTAAAAAACAAAACAAACAAAAACCCCACACTACCCAACCGAAAAACCCAACTACAGCTAAAATTTTGGGAAGGTTTTATGTTGAAAGCCAAGTTATAAAATATCAAATACTTCTGATGAATTGTTCGTCCAGTGTGCACTGGTAGGAAGCATGGGGAACTCACTTCAGTGATAGGTTAAGTCTTGCACGGTGTAATTTCATAAAACCAAAAGCAGTTGCATAAAGCTAAAGAAGAAACTGCATTTGGACATAATCATCTTTGAAACTTGTTTTGTTGCCTGCAAGAACAGTAGTCATAAGGAATGTTGCAAGACAAAACATACTTTAACAGAATGGTTGATGACTTTGATTACATTGAAGTCTTAAACACCATGACTTATTAAAGAATACCAAGAAAAAGGAGTTACCAAAAATTTATATCCTTAGTCAGCTAGCAAAGTTAAAGTAATCATGGATCTCAGGGAATAGTTCAGTGTCGGGATCAAACCAGGATCTAGTCTTTCCTCTCCTTTTACTATTGCTAGGTTTTGAGATGTTTTTTTCCTCCCCTAAAAAAATTATGTCCAAATATACATATTACATAATCTATCAGCAGCACACAAGATTTGTTTTTTTGGCAGCACTGTTTCAGAATAATAATTTGGTCAACTCTAAGCAAAGATCAAAGACTGCATTGCAAAAAAATTTATTGTAAATAAATATATCTAATAAGAAACCTATTAGTTTTAAGTCACAGAAGTGTAAGAAATTAATTATGCTACAAACTTGACAGTAATAGAATCATAGAATGATTTAGGTTGGAGGGGTTTTCTATGGGCCCATTGGTCCAAGCAGGCTGAGAATTTTGTGTAAAGAAATAATGTGACAAATTAGCAGAGCAGTAATTGCACTTGCAGTTTAAACAAGCATCTACAAGAAATCTTCAGCTCAAACATTTGTATTTGAACAAGAGTATATGAAAACTGCATTCCATCCAGCACAGTTACATGTATCTTCAAAACAAATGTTTTAAGAAAGTAGAAGATACTATGTGGAATTATAGTGAATGCTGAAATTTGCTGGAAAGACCAACTTCTGTTTACCTCAAAAAATAACTAGAAAATGTGGAAATGGTTATAATGACTAAAAATTATTTTAGTGTACTTGCCACAGATGCTAGAACAGTAAATATAGTGCATCAGTCTCACTACTTTTAGTGAGACACTCAACTACAGTAGAGTGTTCTTTGGATTGTTGGATATATAGTACTAATGAAGCATAATTCATGCCAGAAGACAATTGATAACTTTGGAATTATTCAGATTCAGCAAATGTTAAGGATTCTGAAATAAGCCTATGAAATGCTTCTCAAAAATTCAGTTGTCATAATGTATAATTTCTGTACATTGAAGATATCTGGGCAGAAGTTTTCTTGATTTATTTTAAGTAAAGGGCAAGAAAAAAACTGGTTGTGTGCCCATATTCATTACCACCATATGTTTAAGAGGGTTTTTTTATTTTTAATATTTTTAGGATTTTTATTTTATTCAGCTGTTGTAGTTGCAAAGAAAATTTATAAAATACAAAACAAGTATAACTCTGTTAAAAGTAAATTTAAAGTGTAACTTCTGACGCTATGTCTACAAATAATCTGTTTTCCAGGTTCCACTAGCTCCTATTCAGAAGTCCGCTATAAACCTTCATTTTTAAAGGATGATGAGATCCAACAGTTAATCCTTAGGGTAAGTGGAAGGAAACTCTCAGTTAAATAATATCCTTATTAAAGCTTGCTGTTAACTTGAGTTTTTAGTTGAAGAGTGCTGCTTCTTCCCATCTTCAAGCAAGTGCTTTGATGTACTTGATAAGTACTAGTTTATAAACTCTGTACACTATACAGGCTTTTTCATTATGGAGTACAGAAGATGATTTGTGAGTATGGCAGAGAGCAGCCCTTGAAGGGATAATGAATCTGTATACAGTCTGCATATTTAATACATAAATTTTTTTATGTTGATATTGAAGTCTGCATGCAGTAGAGAATGCTTTTAATTACGTGTAAATATACTTGCAGTTGTTTGCTCTCCTTCATTTAAATTTTTGATTATGTACTTTGAAAAAGATGCAGAAATAATACCTGAAAGAAACTTTTTCTTCTTTTTTTCACACTTTGTCATATATCCACACCCCTTTACCCTTTCTCATTTGCAACTGTTTTCTTTTTCCTTTGCTGCAATGACAGACTTTGCCAAGATCTGTAATGTGACTCCCAAGTTAAGCTGTTTTGCAGCTGGCTGCCTCTTTTCCCAAAGCTGGGTTTAAGAAGCTTTAGCTGTCTGTAGTTGAAGGTCTGATTTGGTCCTTGAAATCTTAATTGCTTTTTGGTGTGATTTATAGATTATTTAATTAAAAAAGTTGGGTTTAAAAGTGTGCTTCCTTGTAGTCATCAATATTCATTGTATATTTTAATTGTATGCTTCTAAAGACAGTATCTCTATATTTTCAGGCTGCAGATGGATTCCTATTTGTGGTTGGATGCAACAGAGGAAAAATTCTGTTTGTCTCAGAATCAGTTTGCAAAATACTTAATTACGATCAGGTGGTTATAATTGAGTTTCTTGGTTTGCTTTTACCTTCATTTTCTTAGAAATTTCTAAACTTTTACATTTTATTGTATATTACTGAAAAACAGTCCTTATGTATCATTTTTTGGAATTTCTTTGATTTAACCTCCTTCAGAGTAAGGCTGAATATCATGGAACAAAATATTTGCAAGTACAGTCAGTGTTCCTGACCTGAGTAATAGCACCAGTTTTCAACTGATCATCCTTAAGAAAACTGCTAGTTTGCGAGGAAGGGATAATTTGTAGATGTCCTAATTTCTATCTCCAAGAGATTTTCTTTTAAATGGTGAAGTGATTTTTGAGGGGTTTTTTTTAGTCCAAGGAAGATTGGTAGTTCAGCAGTGAAAGTTAAAGCTTTCCTTGTAGTGCCTTTATGTTTGGATGCACTACATAACACCTCATCCACAATAACTATCTGTGCATATACTCTTAACTTGAAGGAAAAACGAGATCATGTGAGCTAGCTTAGCCTGTAGAATAAGAGAAATAGGAAAACTCTAAGTAACTTCCATTAGTTGACATTTAACATCATGGACAATTACCAGATAATCAAGGCATGATAACGTGTTCATGTATGGCTTCTGTTCCAAAAACAGAGGCTAGACCAGTTAGTGCTTCCATCTGTCTACTTCTGTAACTTTGAAACCGTTTGTGCTGTGTTCATTTTCTCCATAAATGGAAGGACTCTGGACTCTGTTCTGTATTTTTTTTAAAAAAAAACCAAACTATATCATTTTAAATTAAAGTGAAATGAATCATGGGAACAAGTATAAAGCAGATTGTTTAAAAAAAAAAAATAGTTCTTGAGTAAATTTAGTGTAGAAGTACCTTTTGGAGTCTCTCACATCAGACATATATCTACTTCCAGACCCATAAGATCTTTGCTATTCCAGCCAAAGAGGTTCAGAAAGCATGACTGTCAACCCATAATTTATTAGCTTATTTGGGAATCATTCTAGGTTATGAATCCCATCCTGCAGCCTAATCTGTTTGTTACACCTGTATATTTTGACAAGGCTGCTATTAGCTTTTCTCAGTGGCACTCAGCATTTTTCCTTTGCATTAGGGGTAGGTGGGGACTGGGCAAATGAAAGAGGCTTTATGTCTATCCTGCTTTCTTAGAAGCTTTTCATTAAACCCATTTCTGACTCTGGCTTACTGGAAAAGTGCTCCCCTTTATGTATGCAGTGATCACATAGCAAGTGGCATGGGTCCAGAATGAGTTACAATTTGAATCTAGAATACTGCTTGTCAACATAGCTCCTTTCTACCCATTGATTTAATCTGCTATGGTGAAGGTAAGCAATGAAAAAACCCATATCAGCCCACTTCTGTGAGAATTGCTTCCTGTTTCAAAAGAAAGTGGTGCTACCTACAGTAGTGCTTTAAAGCAGCAGTCAGCAGGTTGAATGGATCCCAGCTAGAGAGATTCTTGTAAATATCCCCTGCTAAAGTGATGAAGTGAGCTGACCCCTACTTCCAGGCAGCTCCTGGCTCAGTGGTGCCATTTTGTCCAACCAAACTAGAGCTCAGAGTCATTAGGTAGCATGAATATTTCTTCCTGTTTCCTTACCTTCTTGCCCCACAATAATCTGTGAGTAGAGTTATTTTGTGCATAACCTTTCTTCAGATAGGATCAGGAATCATATTATGTACATAAATAAAACATTTAGTTTTACAGAACTGTTTTTTATTATCCAACCAAATCTGCTGTTTTTCAAAGGGGAAGTAACAAATGATGTTTTTACTACCCTGTTTTTATAAAAATAATATTAAACAATGGCAAATTAAATGTGGATCAAAATATTGAAGTTTAGAGTAACTGTGGTATTTGACTTTTTTTTTTAATGGTGTAAAAGTTGTTTTTCCGAGACAGTATGTGTGGGGTCCTGTTCTAAAACAATGTGGTTCTTGTTTCTTTTGGTTTTTTTGTTCTTTGTTGTTTTTTTTTTTTTTAATAGGCCAGTTTAATTGGACAAAGTTTGTTTGATTACTTGCATCCAAAAGATGTTGCAAAAGTTAAGGAGCAACTTTCTTCTTCTGATGTCTCTCCTAGGGAGAAGCTCATAGATGGGAAAAGTAAGTCATATTTGAATGTGCTCAGATTTTTTTAAAGAGATATTATTAAATCTAGTTATTATGCTGGACATATTCATGTGTTTGTACGTGCATAGATGTACAAACTTGAGGTATAATTTCTATGAACCAAACATATTTGCATGCTTATCTGCTGCTTAGAATGCACTTACAGTTTAAAAGCTAGCCCAGAAAATAATTTCTTTTAGAGAATAAGAATTACTGAAGTTTGCATTGTTAAAACATTTACCAAGATGCGGTCTGACGTTCTTCCTACCAGGCATACTACTTTTTTTTCTTGTATTTAATAGGTCTTGTCAGTACAAAAGACCTGATGTAGTCGAACATGGGATAAAATACTTCAAAATCAAGAATCACTGTCTTCTCTGAAAATGCTAAGTGTCAATCCTAATTTAACCAAGTCTTATTTTGTTTACAGTTATTTCTAATATGGAAAGCATTATGTACTCTGCAGCTAATGACTGTTTTATAGCTGGCTTTTATAAGCATTTTTGCAGGTCTTCATTGTACCAAATAGAAGTTGAAAGTTTATAAAGCATATTTATTAAAATACCATTTGGAATATCAATAAGGGTTTAAAAATAGTTTGGTAGTTCTTTTTAATTTTGTAATCTGTGTGACAGTCAGGTTTTCTTTGCCCTATTTAAGTTATTAGACTTTTTTCATTTTTAATTGTAAAATTTAGGCAGCTAAACAGTAAGGAGAATGTACTGGAAGCTAAAATGAAAAAAAGTCTTGTATTCTGAACTTTTATTGTTGGATTTTGTTTTTTAAACTACTCTACTAAATTTCTGTAAGCTGGCTTGCAAGTACACACAGATTTTCAAGCTGGACCAACTCGACTGAATTCTGGTGCTCGACGTTCCTTCTTCTGTCGGATTAAATGTAGTAGGACCACAGTCAAAGAAGAGAAGGAGTGCTTGCCCAACCCAAAGAAGAAAGGTATTAAAACCTAGATGAAGTGGGGGCTTTCTGTCTTGAAACTTGGTATATTTAAGTTCTGAGTCAGTAGTGTGACCCTTGTAGTTATCACTGACTTCACAAAGTAGCTGTAGAGAAGTGTAAATATGTACTGGAGACCATTTTGCAAAACAGTCTAATTGTACTCTTTCTCCTCCCTGTTCATTCCTGGAAAAGAGGGAGGGAGGAACCTGAATTACAGTGGCTGTTTAGGAGTGCATAGTCTGTTGTAGTCTAATTGTAGAAGTCTCAGGGAAATTTTTGAAAGCACTGGAGCAGATCAGAAGAATGAAACTAATTAACGTATGTCGTCTTGAAGATAACTGTGAATAAGGCCTGCAAAATCTACTGTTTTGAAGGAAAAAAAGCAAGTAGACCAACTTTTTTTTCTGATGTACTTTGTGTTGTGTGTACTTAAAAGTATGAATTTTCCTTTTTTTCCTTTTAATAGTAAAGTTAGTTTATCAGTGTAATTCCATTAATTTTTCCAGTAATTTTAATTTAGTTCATATTTTGGTATGCTTGTACAGCAGTATACTCTTGTCAAGTTTTCAGTGAATGGATCTTTTTAAAAAGTAATTTCCAGCTTTTAATACCTTAGTATTGATTTTTGCAGTGGTGTGCTGAAACTGTTTGACCCTGAAAAAGTCCTCCTACTTCTGTTTTTCAGTGTAACCTGTAATTATTGAGATGTACCATACAATAGTAAATTTTAAAATAGGTCTGTAATTGTAAGTAAACAGAATTCAGTCTCCCTTAATGTGCCAACTTACTTAGTGAGATAAGAATTTAACTTGTACAGATGTTTCTTGGGAAGGCACCTTGACAATCTGAGAAACTGTGGCAAAGTCACAGTAGGATAACTCATTTTTTCATATTACGGAGTTGATATATGTTTTCCATAGTTGATAGGAAATCAAATCTATGTAAAGCATAATTTGTTCAGAATACAGATATCAAGAATATGGCAATTTTTTTGAAACATAGTTACTGAATTCAGAAGCCTAACATAAATAGAAGATTAGCTGAGTTGTTTTGAGTGGTTGTCTCAACTGATTCTTTTAGCAGTTGCAGTAAGCATAGGTTATGATTATCAAATTCACAAAAGATAAATTGATTCGGAAGCTACAGAATGCCTCTCCAGTTTATTTTAATTTACAATACATATACTCTTATATGTATTCTCTTATAAAGAGAAAGTGATATGTGGGTTACCAGAATGTTGGTTTACATTTTTTTTTCTGTGAGACTGTGTTTGAACTTCCAACACCTATAACTCGTCTTCCTAAATCTTACATAGGGTTAGAAGCACTCTCTCCAGGTAAGCCAAAATTAAGTAGTACAAAATTAATTTAAAAATACTTTGTAAAATTATCTGTAGCCTTGTACAGTTGTTGTAGGTAAGCATAAAATATAGTTGCTGGTCTCATGGTGATTAAAAAAAGTAATTCAGTTTACTTTTTGAACCATGACTGCTTCTTATTTCATTTCTTTTTATTAGATCACAGAAAATACTGTACCATTCACTGTACTGGGTATATGAAGAACTGGGCTCCTAATGAAGTGGGAGTAGAAGAGGAAAATGATGTAGAAAAGGACAGTAGTAACTTTAACTGTCTTGTTGCAATTGGGAGGTTACACCCTTATATTGTTCCACAAAAGAGTGGAGAGATAAACGTCAAAGCAACAGAATTTGTTACACGATTTGCCATGGATGGAAAGTTTGTTTATGTAGATCAGCGGTAAGCATTTTGTTCTTTAATGAAGCGAAAATGAAAGCGACACCACCAGTTAAATTTTCTAATACTTTGTCAGAATTGTAATTTCTCAAGCAGGATAGAATTTCTGGGTGCTGTACACAAGAAGCAGCTCATTCTGAATCTGAGTACTTGGGCTTTCGGTTTTTTTGTCAAACATAAAATGTAATGCATAAAAGTTTATTGTCCTATAGGAAAAGGTGAGCTAGCAGGATAAAAATGTCATAAAATGCACTCATACTTATTTATTCATAAATAAAAATCTCAAATTAGACCTTCATAGCTATGCATATGACTTAAGTAACAAAATTAACCCCAAATTACTACTGCATAAAATCTTAACAATTTGGAACAAATACATTATATCTAAATGAGGCACCAAATTATTTCATTAGAAGTGAAAGCTAAGTTGCTATTTTCTGAACTTTCTAAAACAGATTTTTATTTGTTGTAGAGACTGAGCTACTCATTAGTGTCACTGGAAGCTTTTTACTGCTTTCAGTCATCTTCTCTTTCATATAAAAGCCAGTTTAAACCTATTCCTTAAACTGACAGAGCAAAATTCAACTACTAAATTTTTTGATGATGCCTTATGTGTGACCAGTACCCTGACTGGCTAATGGGAAGACCTAATGATTATAAGTATTTTGTGTGTACATGTGGTTTGCTGTATGAACACTGTTATTTTGTCTTTGAATTGCCATTCATTGCAAATAGCTAATTTGCAGTGAATAATATTTCCTGTTGGCTTAGAGCTATACTAATGCTGTATCTTTTTTCCAAACATGAATACAAGCATCTGTTCCTTTAAATATTAATTCTCTGCTTTATTTGATACTGAAGAAAACAAGCTTTGCAATTTTTGGAATCCACTGTAGTTCATGTTTTTATCTCTAACAGTGCAACAGCAATTTTAGGGTATCTGCCACAAGAGCTTCTAGGAACTTCTTGTTACGAGTACTGCCATCAAGATGATCACAATCATCTAGCTGAAAAACATAAAGAAGGTACAAAATAACTGGTCCTCTCAGACTGCTTACAACTCCATGTAACTGCTGTGTGAAAACACTACAAACCAAAAATGAGAAGCTGAGAATTAATAAAACTAAACAATAGTTTCTACAGCTGCATTAAGACATGCCCGCAGAAAGCTTGTAATTAAAGCAGGGAGAAATCTCTGTTGTCTTGAATCTTAGTGCAGTGCTTTAATTGAAAGGGAATAATGTTAATGCTTCTTTCAACCCTTTGCTTCAATTCTTTGTAAGAATGAGGAAGGAATCCTGAGTAGCAAATGTGCCTAAACATATAATTAAAGACACTGATTATGAAAGTTCACCAAGCCAGAAGTCTCTGTACTAGTGGTTTGCAGAAACTTAGTACTTGGGCTTTAATTTAAGATTAAGGACATTGCTAAAATTATAGTTTGATTTTAGTAGAGCTCCCGTCCGGTCAGTTGTTCTGGCATTTAGTTTGTATTTCTGGCCATGAAAAACATTTTGGTTTTATGATGCTATAAAACAGATCATTTTTTTAACTTTACCTTTCTAAGTATAAATGTGGTGATTACAACTTTCCTTTCTTATCTAGTGTTGCAGAATAAAGAAAAAGTATTTACAAATTCCTACAAATTTAGAGCAAAAGATGGGACTTTTATTACTTTAAAGAGTCAGTGGTTTAGTTTCATGAATCCATGGACCAAAGAACTGGAGTACATTGTATCAAACAACACTGTGGTATTGTAAGTAATTCATATGAATCCCCATGTTATTTTTTGTCTTAATTACAGTTAGCATTAACAGAAAGCAGCCTGTTTAACAAGCAGAACAAGACTGGAAAACATCAACACTGCACAAAAAATGATTGAGTAACCTGGAAGAACATTTTTTTTTCATTTACCAGTTATTTTTATTTCGGGCTTAAGTCGTAGATTTGACTCTGAAAACTACGCTGTTCCCCAGGAGAAAAAAATAGGTGAAAGAGTTTCTTATTAAAGGAAGAAAGGAAGGATCTTTTAAGAAAAGTAGATATGAATAAATGGAAATGTGAAGTTAGTTCAACTTTTCCTTCTGAGCTTTACATGACTGCATGTGTCAGTTGACCTAATTTTAAGTGTTACCCTACCTACCATCTGTCAAAATGTGGAGAAGCATAATTGATAGATTGTAGAAATGTAAGGCAGGACAGAAAGATACTCTCCAAATTGATTGCAAGGGAGGAGCCTGTGAGACAGTAAATGTGTGTGTTTTGTTCTTTTTTATTTTTAATTCTTTTTTTTTTCATTCTCTGTGACTTGCAGTGGAGCTATAATTTAGATTTCCAATGCTACTGAGGATCTTTGCCAATGACTGGGTTTTTGAGAGGGCGACGGGGGATTTTATTTCCATTAAGTTGTCAAGGGGGCCTTTTACCTATTCTGTAGGTGGTTCATGTCTTAAGTCAACATCACCCACCTATTTTGCCCATGTCCTTTTTCTCCAAGAAGACAGAGAAGATCAGTTAAGATAGTCTATGCTACCCAACCGCCACTGGCAACTTTTGCCTGCCCTGGAGATCTGGGCATCTGCAGCTGTCTAGAGGAGGGAAGGTAGGCAGCAGCTGCTGGCAGATGGTAGCCACTGTCCTGTCCTTGTAGCAGTTTTTTTTGCTTAACTGGTCCTAGTAGTAAAAATGGCAGCCTTGTTCTTTTGTCATGGAACACAGACTGTATTGGCCTTTCTTCTTTATTTGGAGAATAAGTGGAAATTAATATTTCACCCAGTGCTTCAGAAACAGTATAAAGGATGGAACACTGAAAAATGTGAGGTATATCTCATCTTTTTACTAGTTTGAGGATGTCAGTTTTTACTCTGTGTAAAGTATTATTGAAATCAAACATAAATATGCTGAGTTTTGCCTTTGAAAATTTTGCTGATTTTGTTGTCTTTATTTATTTAAATCTCAGAGGTCATAACGAGTCAGCTGAAGAAGAGGTCCTCTACGATTCCCAGCCTGCAGAAGGCAAGTGTCACTTCTTACAGTTACCAAAGGTGCATCTCCTGATCAATTACTACAATTTCAGGTTTATTCAATCCAGGAATTTTTCTGTTCTAGGTTGTTGTGCAAGGAAGGATTAATTTGTTCTAAAACTAATTCTGGTGACAATTTCTGGTTACTCACATCATCCTAATTCATATCATTCACATAACTCTGATCAGAAGGGCTTATAGTGTTTCTTTTTCTTCTAGCAACTTCTAATATAGCTAGGATTTTGGTTGATAGGATATTATGCTTCTGTCACAGAATCTTCATATTTTGCCTGGCTTTCTGAAGAAATGCAATTGTACTATCTGTGTTTACCTATAGAATATAGGATGATATTGATATATATTTTGTTAATATTTTTATGCTGTGCATAGATGCTGATTTCTACATGCTGTTTTATCATCTTTCTACAATTTTTTTTATTTTTGCTTTTGAAATTGTTCTTTTTAATAACTGATTTCAGTTTGTGAAAAATTCAAGGTTTTTTTTTTTCTCACGTGTTTTTCATTGTCTGTGAGAGACTGGAGGTGGTGATGATTAAACCTACTTTCACTACTGGAGATCAGTAATTTTCACAAATTCAAATTTTCACTTACCTCTATATTTCAAATGAGACTTAACAACACCCTCCCCCATGAGTTAGTGTTTTAAGGAATTTAACAGAACAAAAACTGCTTTAAAATTAATCCTTGAGGTGATTGTTCCTTGCTGTTTAATGAAACTGCTACAAACTTAAGGTTTTATTTTGGTTTTTTTTAACTTTAGATGCTGTAAAGCAGTCTTTAGTAAGTGTACCTGGAATGTCCTCTGGAACAGTTCTTGGTGCTGGAAGTATAGGAACCGAAATTGCAAATGAAATATTAGAATTGCAAAGGTAATAAACACTTAACATCATACACTGGGCTTTTAAGTAAAGATAGAGAAGAGTATTATGTGATTATGTGGAGGTGGTTCAAATTTCATTTTTATTTTATTATGTGTATAAAATATTTCTAGGTTGAGCAGTGGCGTTATGAGATACCAATTATAACCTAATGTTAGTCTTATGCACGGCAGAATATATCACTGGTGGTGAGAAATACTTTTGTTTTGGGCATGCAATTTCCTTTGTTAATGAAAGTATTACTTACCTATGACTTCAAAAGTGATAGTGTGATGCAGCTTCTTTACGCGATGTTGAAATGAGTAGATAAACCATTCGGGAATGGAAAATCAGATGTCTCTGAGTAGTGTTTATATTGTTCTGATAGTGTCACTCTGCTAGGAAGACTTTCCTTGAAACAGTCCCCAGTGGAGTGGTTTCATAGCCTGTATTGTCCATTTCATGATTATCCTGAATGTAGACTAAAGTGATAGCACAATTCCCTCCCAGTACCCAGTAACAGATTAGAAAAAACTCTCACTCTCATTCCAAATGGAAATCCATACAAGATTCAAATTGTTAATTAAAGATTGACGCTTTTAAAAATAACTAGTTTTATCAGATACACAGCATAGCCAAGGAATTCAAAAGGAAGAAAGGTAGTTTTAATGTGAAGATATCCTTATGTATTTTTTGTGTTGTGCACCCACAGTGGTGCCTGAGTTGCTTATAGAGTGAAAGATTATTACTCTATGTCACTTTGCACTGTATCAGCATTTGTTGTCTAAGAACATTTCAAAAAAAAGTCTCTGAGCCCCCTAATTCCAGGACTTCAGGGTGCACATGCACAGAAAAAGTCTGTTTTCAATCACAACTCTTTCAGGAGTTAAGGCTTCATCAGAAGGTCCAACCATTTTTGTTAAGGTCAAATTTAGCATAATGGTACTATCATCTCATCAGCACAGGACAAGTTATCTAAATGTTAGCTTTGCATAATGAAGCCATCCCTCAGACTTTAGATCTTACATTTCCAGTTCCAAGTAACAGAATGCCAAGAATTTTTTTATGTCTGCAGAGCAGTGTGTTCTAAGGTCCCCTGTAGTTCTTTCCACTGGCACTTTTGCAACTGGACCTGAAAGAGTAGTAATACTAAATCTTCCAGGAAGAAGTATACCAGTTTTGGCAAAAATGGTAAAGGTATAAGGAATAGTTTCATACCATAGAATATCCCAAGTTGGAAGGGACCCATGAGGATCATCAAGTCCAACTCCTGACTCTACATAGGGCAACCTAAAAGTTAAACCATATATCTAAGAGTGTTGTCCAAACACTTCTTGAACACTGACAGGCTTAGGATCATGACCACTTCCCTGGGGAGCTTGTTCCAGCGCTTGACCATCCTCTCAGTGAAGATCTTTTTCCTAATATCTTTCCCTGATACAGCTTTAATCCATTCCCCACGTCCTATCACTGGACACCAGAGAGAAAACATCAGCACCTCCCTCTCTGCTGTCCTTCATAAGGAAGTTGTAGACAGCACTGAGGTCATCTCTCATTCTCCTCTTCTCTGTGCTGAACAAACCTAGTATCCTCAGCTGTTCCTCATGAGTCATGCCCTCTAGTCCTTTCAGCATCTTCGTTGCCCTCCATTGGACACATTCTTATATTTTTATATTCTTCTTATATTGTGGAGCCCAAAACTGCACACAGTACTCAAGGTGAGGCTGCACCAATGCTGAGCCTGGTGGGACAATCAGTTCTTTCAGCTGGCTAGCTATACTGTGCTTAATGCACCCCAGGGTACCGTTGTCCCTCTTGGCCACCAGGGCGCATTGTGGACTCACATTGAGTTTACCATCAACCAAACCCCCCCAGATCTCTTTCTGCAGGATGGTACTCCAGCCTCTTGTTCTCATCAACACATATCGATATATGCCATAGCATAGTGAGCTTCTGCTGTTTCAGTAGTAGTCTAACTCATCAGCTTGTCTGTGAGGATGTTAAGGGAAACAGTGAGAAGAGCTTTACTAGAGTCGAAGTAAACAACATCCAGTGCTGAAGTCCAGGATTACACATTATCTCTTTGCAATGTGATTGTCTTCTCAGCTGTCTCTTCATCAGAAGACAGTACTGTATTTTCTGAAACAGTAAAAACCATAGGCAGAGCCAAAGATTGTGATAAGTGACAATGGTAGATGTTTCTTACTCTGTTTTCAGTGTTTTGGAATCACCTTCCAACAATGAAGTCACATTCCTTTACTAGAATAGTTAAGTTGCACAGGGAATCATTAATTTTCAATGAAAGGAAGAAAAGAATAAACACTTTAGTTGTAACGGGATGAAAAGATTGCTACTTAAAAAAAAAAAAATTTAAATTAATCTCACAGCATGTTGGCAGGTTGCTGGGGTTATCCAGCAAGGAGGAGGAAAAGCACTGGCAACAAAAAAAGGATTGATATCCTCAACAGTGAAGATGGGATGTTAGATTTTGGTAATACCATTGTTAATGGCCTCTCATCACTACCACCAGTAGAGGGAAGGAGAGTCAATTTTTATATCTTTCTGCAGACTGAAATAAGTTGGCAAAAGTTCTCACATCTGATGGTTAATATCCAGGCATCACACAAGAGCTTCATTTGACTCTTGTTCTAGACACTTCAGTCAGCTCAATGTGATGTTCTTGCTTCAGATCACCTGACTTTTTCTGAAAATGCTTACCCATGTGAGTGTAAGTGTCATCAACTTAAGGAAACCAGTTTATTAAGTAGATGAATAATAAATCTGCTGGATGATGAAAGAATTAATTCATTCTTGGGAAAGTTTTCTTCAAAGCTACCCCTTGAAAGTTCTAATATTTGTGGTTTTAAGAACCACAAGCAACGCTCTTTCACTTCATATTGCTACAGAGGCAATAGTTTCAGGAGCAGTATCTTCCTAAGCAACAGAGGGAGATTTTGTGAGCTTTGTATGAAGATGAAACCAACCCATTACTCTTCTTCTGTGACAGTTCAACAGGTCACAAGAGAGCAAAGTCTATCTGTTTTAATCTTAAGAAACAGAAGAATCCATTACAACAAGCAGAATTGTGGAATTTAGAGAAGATATGGTACTGAATTAATCTCCCCAATTTGGGGTGATTTCTTTTTGTAAGAGTGGGATTTTTTTTTTTTTTTTCAGTCTGTTTAAATGGAATTCAGCTGTACATTTGAGGCAGGTATGATTGAGGCCTCTTTAGGGATATTTCAGGGGAATATTTATTATTTCATATCCTTCCCGATCCCAAAAGAAGAGTGGATTTTTCTAGTCCATTACAGACCTTACAGAAATTGATCTTATTTATCAAAAACTTCAGCTTCCATAGTATTAACACTGGCATAATTTTCTTTCTGTTTGTCTGTCTGCCTATCATAAGCTTGAAGCTCATGATGCATACCTCCCTATCTGTCAGAGATTCGTTTTATAGATGTCTTGATTTCATCATATAAGTAGAGCATGGCTTTACTCTTTATGGAGCAGCAGGTTAAGGCAGCAGGATGTTTAGCTCTGATTTACCAAACATCTTTTCAGAAAGATCACAGTGATGGTTCAGACTTGCTTCTAACTTAAAAAGTGAGGCTGCTAGGAGAAATAAAAAACTGCAAGTTCTGGATTCCAAGAATTACTTTCCAGGACAAATATTTGTGGAAGTGCTGACAGTGATGAGCACACGCCTCAAGAAGCTGCATCAGGTAGTCTTACTCTTCAAGTCATTCATTGAACTTAGTATTTTTCCTGGTTATGTTCACATCTTGAACACTGGCTAGTGAATGAAAAAACATTACATTGCTTTCTTTGGGAACAGTCATCTTATTTCTCAACTAACAGACTGAATGTCATGAGATTGCCAAAGGCAAGATGTTCCGCTTGCCAGCTTCATCAGCCACAGTGATCCAAGCCGGTTTAGTCTTGTGCAGGTCTGTTTGTTTCAGTGATCACAGAATCACAGAATCATCTAGGTTGGAAAGGACCTTGAAGATCATCTAGTCCAACCTTTAACCTAGCACTGACAGTTCCCAACTACACCATATCCCTAAGCGCTATGTCAACCCTACTCTTAAACACCTCCAGGGATGGGGACTCCACCACCTCCCTGGGCAGCCCATTCCAATGCCTGACTACCCGTTCTGTAAAGAAATACTTCCTAATATCTAGTCTATACCTTCCCTGGCGCAACTTGAGGCTATTCCCTCTTGTCTTATCGCTTGCTACTTGGTCAAAGAGACTCATCCCCAACTCTCTGCAACCTCCTTTCAGGTAGTTGTAGAGGGCGATGAGTTCTCCCCTCAGCCTCCTCTTCTCCAAACTAAACAACGCCAGTTCCCTCAGCCGCTCCTTGTACGACATGTGCTCCAGACCCTTCACCAGCTTCGTTGCCCTTCTTTGGACAAGCTCAAGTAATTCAATGTCCTTTTTGTAGTGAGGGGCCCAAAACTGAACACAGTATTCAAGGTGCGGCCTTACCAGTGCCAAGTACAGGGGCAAGATCACTTCCCTGTCCCTGCTGGCCACGCTATTTCTGATACAAGCCAGGATGCCATTGGCCTTCTTGGCCACCTGGGCACACTGCTGGCTCATGTTTAGCCTGCTGTCAATCAACACCCCCAGGTCCCTCTCTGACTGGCAGCTCTCCAGCCACTCCTCCCCAAGCCTGTAGCGCTGCTGGGGGTTGTTGTGGCTGAAGTGCAGCACCCAGCATTTGGCCTTATTGAAGCTCATACAGTTGGCCTTAGCCCATCGCTCCAGCCTGTCCAGGTCTCTCTGCAGAGCCTCCCTACCCTCGAGCCGATCAATACTCCCACCCAACTTGGTGTCATCTGCAAACTTACTGAGGGTGCACTCGATCCCCTCGTCGAGATCATCAATAAAGATGTTAAACAGGAGTGGCCCCAAAACTGAGCCCTGGGGGACACCACTCGTGACCAGCCAAGGATAAAGCCTTCGCCTGAACAGGGGCATGAACCCTGGACCCTCAGATTAAAAGTCTGATGCTCTCCCAGCTGAGCTATCCAGGCTCGATCTTAGTTGTCCATGGAAACTGGAAATTGAGAAATAAACTTGTGCTGAAACTTGTAGCCCAAGAAGTTGCTATGCAGGTGAAAGAAAAGATTAAGACTGAAGTCATGCAGAATAAACTAAACTGTGTCCAAAGGAAGGGCAGTTCTGAAAAGAAGCCAGCTATGAATGGGAGCAGTTGCACTGTGTAACTGGGATGTCTGGCATAATATTCATCCTACAGACCTGTATCTTGGGGGGGAAAAACTAGAGGCATTCACAAATACAGTCGGCCATTGAAGGCCTCACAGTAAGAACTGAATGTTTCTGGAGATGTCTGAATGTCATTGCTTGCACGCAGATGTAGTTCACTTTTCCTGAATCATTGCTGAGAACAATGCTTTATTTCTTTCTAGCCAAAGAGTAGAACTTCATGCTATTTCTTCATTTTTCTTTTGTATGAAATCAAGTTACTATCTTGCACACACCAAGGCAATGAAAATTAGACATAAGTGATCAACAAAGGCTAACACCAGCTGTTTTTCATCAGATAGCTTTGTGACTGCAAACACAATCCAATAGGATGAGTGCATTTACTACCTGAATCTGCTCTGCATATTTTTAATATCAGTAAGACACAGATGGTTCTCAAGCTGTGCATCAGGCATCACCAAGTTTTTTTAAAAAAATTTCAGGACTATGCCTACAGCTCTATCTACAAGCATGTTTGACTTGGATTAGCATTTGATGAATGATCATTTCAGTTACAGCAATGCTATAAATCTATTCAATCTGGAATTTCTGTCCTGGCTTGTAGAGATGGCAGTACTGCTTACCAAATGGCACATTGGATATTGGAATATAGGGAACTAACAAATATTCCACACAAATAACTCAACTTACTTAAGTTAGGCTGCTTATTCACCTGTTTTCTATCTTTCCTCCAATCCCTTATCACATTTCGGATCTGAGGAAGTGACAGATTTCGGATCTGAGGAAGCATCCCAGAGCACCCCAATTCTTCTATAGCCTTGTCCTTTTTGGAGTCAGGAAGAGCAGGGGGAGATGGGAGCAAGCTGTCGAAAGGGCCCTGGTACGACATTTTCACTGTTAGTTTCATATCTGGCATGTTTGGTGAGGGAGGATGAGCAGTATCTCACAGAATTCTGGTAACAAACAAGTGATCTTTATTTTTAGTTGGAATTTTATGAAAATATGGAAAGACAGGTATAACAAAATAACAATAGAGCATTAGAAGGATGTTCTGTTTTTCCTTCACAGTTTAGCAGAACTTTGTTATATTGTCTATATTCTGTTTGTATTTGAAATATAGCTATTTGTCCCAGTGTGCATAATTCTGAAACCTGTTACTCTTTAATCTGACAGTACTGATGGTTCAGCAGAAAAATCAAAGTGTGCTCAAGTAATTATGACCCATGGCCTTTATTGATCTCTTCTGCTTTTTGTGTTATGAAAACTTGGAGCAGGAGAATTTAAAATCTTCCAGAGAATTTAACACAACATTGTCTCAAATTAGCTGGCTCATGCTTCGACACTGGGGAGGTCTGGTGGGTTGTGCAACAGATAGGCTATTTTTCAGTTTATGATCAATGTGACTTAGTAAATCAACTAAATGTATACAATTTTAGGTTGCATTCTTCACCATCTGGGGAGTTAAGTCCATCACATCTCTTGAGAAAGTCACCTTCTTTAACTGTAAACTGCAGCAATGTGAGTATGTCACTGCCTGTGAAAATCTAAAAGTAAAAGGTTAATGCCAGATAGCTCAAAGCCCATGTTTGAACCAAATTACCCTGACTTGTGTTTTTGTGAGAGAAGGTGTAAGGTACTGCCAACTACATGGC
Source organism: Strix aluco (assembly GCF_031877795.1). NCBI lineage: Eukaryota > Metazoa > Chordata > Aves > Strigiformes > Strigidae > Strix > Strix aluco. The sequence goes on from NC_133935.1 coordinate 25,696,865, forward strand.
AGTTATGAAAGCCTTCTGAGAGATGTGACAGCAGCAGAAGTTCCAACTTCATTTGCAGGTGCATCAGTTCAAGTCTTAAGGGGCTATTCCTGAAGCTGAGGGGACTGCAGTCTCCACTCAGTTATTAGGATCTCTGCTGAAGCTCTACAAATATGCTAAATATGAGTGTGAGTCATGTGATGAGGACTCTTCTGGATTTGGAATTGCATTAAAAATTTTGCTAAATAACCATCAGAGAGTAAAAGTGTTTCCACCTGTTCAGTCTGACAACCTAAATAAAATATCAGTTCTTGTTTTCTCTCACTTGTACTTGTAATGTTCTTGAAGATCCTTTTAAAAATCTATGCTGTATGTTTTGAAATGTTTAAAATTTTTACTTTGAAAGTATTTCAGTAGTCTTAAAATTGATAGAATATGCTGTTTTACTAATCTGGTAGTGCTGGTAACACCACAAACTATAACTATCATAGTTATTGACCATAGCTATGGAAAAAATTAACATGGTTTTTACCTAAGTATATTGTATGTTGTGCACTGTACAAACAAACATTTACTTCTCCATCAGCATTTCTTTGAATGTAAATTTCTTTCCATTTAAAGACAGTTTATCTTCCCATTGCAGTTTTAATCTCATAACAGTAATATTGTGGATTAGGGATTGTTTTGGCTTCCTCCCTTTTTTATGATCAGTTCTCCCCTGCCTTACCACAGGTCTTTCCCCCTAGGAGTTGGCTGACTTACATTGAACTCCCTAAATCATGCAGTATTTCATAAGGAGACCTTCATTGTATTCATTGAAGGTTTTTCTTTATTCTGTGCTTTGGTATCCCGTTTGTTCCTAAAATGCTTTTGTAAAGCATTTCAAGTTTGTGTATTCTACTAGGAAATTAATAGAAGTCAGGCAACCCAGGAAATCTATCCTGATAAATTGCATGTATGTGTTACATGAAAATGGCGGGGGGGGAAGAGGATTTTTTTTTTTTCTGGTATGTTTGGTTAGGATGAATTCCATTTCTGTTGCTAGCCTTATTTCTCTGAAGTGCAAAAAGTAATTTAAAACTACTTAGATTTTTATCATGATGGTATCAAGACACAAAATAATAGAAAAGATACAAGATTATAATTCATATAGGTTAATGCATATAGAATGTGGGAGGTATGAGGGTCTTTTTTTAATCTTTTAGCTAGAATGTGTCAACATTGACAAACATGATGTCACTGGGAATTTGTTGGTTTTGGTACTAGACATGGAAAGTATATACCAGTACAATTTGTTGTGCTAGATTTATTTGCTGAATATTGAATTAGACCCTCAATAAAGCAGATGCCATCACTGTGAAATACCTTTGACAGATGTGTAACACCTTTTATTTAAGCCAAGTCCAGTGCTACATGACCTTCTAAAAAAAATTACTTTTAAATGCAGTAGATCTGCCTGTTGATGCATATTTTTCATTTACTCTATTTTGTTCTTAATACTTAGACAGTGATTTATAATGTTTCTGTAATGTGATAATTGTGACTAAATTTAGGATTTAATTCTGTCCCTTTTATTACTTCTGTTCTTTCAGGTGCCAGATAAAGAGTTGATTCAGTTATGTCCTTCAGAAGCAGAAGTTCTAGAGACTTCAGAACAAAACCAGGGTGCTATTCCCTTTTCCACTAATGAACCTCTCCTCAGTAAGATTTACTTCTCTTGTGAATATTTTGGGGGTTGCAGGGGAAGAAATTTCTGACAAATGGCGTAATTTTTGAGTGCACCACTTTACAATTTAAACGTGGTTGTAAAAAGATTTGTATGTCTGAAGATGACTCTTAAAACAGATGTGGTTACCACTGGAAGGGAAACAGCAAAATTTGATCAGTGATTAAAAATCTCATGACAACAATAACATCTTGTAACAGAAGTTTACCATTGCATTCTTGCATGCCGCAGTTTTAATTAAGTACTTACTAGTTCTCCCTCCAGAAAAGAGAGATGGGTAAGGAAAAGTATTTTGGTGTAATATAAGGGAACTGGCTGTAATTTCAGAACTATTTTCCTTTTAACACTTTATCTCTTTCTTAACTGCAAGATATGAATAGTCAATATAAAGGGCTAGTCAAAATGTTTCAGAAAGAATTTTTTTTTTTTTTAATTTCCCTCATTCAAGCATGCACTGAGGCAGCAATTAATCTGGATATAGGATTCCCTGGCCCTGTAAGAGGAGAATGCCATTGTATTATTTTTAACATAAAAGGCAAAGTGCTCTAAAAGCAATGTTTATGCTTATCCTGTATTTCAGCTCTTAGAAATTTTTCCATCTCCCTCTTTTCTTTCAGTTACTAGAGCTTTGTTTATTTATTTATAACCTATGTCTTTCTTCCAGTTTAGCTATGAGCCTGTTATATTAAAAAAACCCAACCAACCCACAAAAAAAGCTAATCCTCAGGTAAGGGTTTGGAAAAAAAAAACCCAAACAAAAAAAACCCCCAACATTTTATCCAAGGTAGGCAAGGAAACGTTTTTTATTGATACTTGAGCTAGAGCATTTTACCTTACTGTTGTTAAAGGCAAGGGTATAGCACTGATTTCTAGAGCTAACACACAGTAACTAGAAAGTTTCTGGAGTGCATCTGCATAGTACATCAGATGAGATTTCAGGTACATGACCCTGTTTCCCACTAAAGTAACGTAAAGTAGAAAGCAGTTTTCCACTTCAGTAATATGAACTTCACTGCATGGGCACAAGTCTTACTAGCTAGCAGTTGGAAGCAGTGCAATGGATTGGCAAGACTTAAGTCGTCTTCTTAAATCAAGTTATGCATGTCCTTATAACTGTCTGTAGACAGCCATTATTTCTATGACTTGATTAACTTTTTTTAACATTTACATGTAAATGTTTGCCTTGACTTCAAAGTAAGATGCTTTAAGCACAAATATGTTTTGAAAGTTACCATACTCTTCATGCTTTGTACTGCTTACCTTAATATTTTAATAATTTTATAGGTGGTAATTCTCAGCTGGACTTCGATGCAATATGTGAAAATGATGACACTGCTATGACAGCTCTTATGAATTACTTGGAGGCTGATGGAGAACTTGGGGATCCAGCTGAGCTCAGTGATATACAGTGGGCTCTTTAGTCTTGCTTTCTCAAAATAAAAAGGAATGTAAAATCCGTAATGCACAACAACCATACATCCTCAGTACTGTATTATAATTTTTTACTGCTTCATTTGAATTCATACTTACTGTCTATATATTTTTAAAGACTGAAGCCTTGTTCAGAGAGAGACAGTTTCTGCTGCACCTATGGAAAAATGCAATATTTTTTTCATGATGGATAAACCTTGAAATTTTAATATCAAACCATCTGTAACTGGAATGCTTAAAAGACATTACTATATTTTTGCTAAGAATCTTTAACCAAAAGGTACTGTACAATGTACAGGAATATTTTTTTCTTAGTTTTAATACTTAAACTTTTATTTATTGTTTTTGTTTCCAGTGGTAGATTACTGATTGTCCTTGTTACTTTCTGCAGAACCTACTGTACTTACACAGTTTAAGAATATTTGTAACTATTAAATTTCATTGAAATGATGATTTGCACACACTACAGTTGTAAAATAAGGTATTGTAATTTTCAAAGGATGCAGTTTGTGATTCCTTGCCATTTTCAGAAGTGTGATTTTTGTAGTCAAAAGTGAAAATAAAGCATACAGTTGTGGGAGCAAGGATTTGAATTAGATCACCATAACAGTCGGAAGAGAATGTTTTGAGAAAAATAGTCACTTCTCCAGTATGCAACCATAAGGGCAACAAAAAAAAAAGAGCAACAAAATCTTCACTACTATTTTGTATTATTTGTAATGTATTATTAGAGGAGCAGTGCAGAGAACCTAAGAAAAGTAATGCTATAACTGAATAAAGCACTTTGATCTCGTCACAGATTTACTAACTAGAGAAGGTACAATAGATTGTCTTGGTTCCAGCATGAGGCTAACGCTGTCTGTTAGTGAAAAATGTTAAAATTCTATAGTATCTTTTATAGTCTCTATGTTTTCAGAGAGATTAGTGTGATTTTCTGTTGCTTGAGTTTCTGACTTTTTAAAATATTTGTGTAATATAGTGCTGTCTGTAAGTGAACACTATATAGGATGATTTCTTTTGAGGGACAGCTTTTGCAAGAGTTGTATCCCAGTTGCAGCAAATTACTCAAGAATATGGCACTTAATAGGTTGTATTAGAAACATATAGCATTAATATATAAAGTGGATCTTTTTATCTCTGGTATTAATGGTTTAGACAAATTTTTGCATCAATTATATGTCATTAAGCATAGTTTTTCTGTTTTGTTTTTTTTTTTTTAAATTTGGGTAATGAAAGGAAAGCATTTGAAGATATTTGATACACATGCGTATTTTGAATATAGACATTTAAACATAGTGCTTACTACCATAAGCACGTGCCATTTGTTTTAACACTAAAGGGGAGCGATGGGCAGCCTGTTTCACATATTTTCATGGAGGCCAAAGTGTGTGAAGAAACAGACACGATAGTGGCTAGGTGTCACATGGCTCCTGTGGGATAACTGTCCTTCCCTGAATGAATACAGAATTTTGTCATGCACTGAATTCCTACGCTTTGACAGAGCAGCTTATATCTTACAGATATGAATCGTTTTGCAAATGATGAATTTTTTTGGTGACATCTTGTCCAGATTTTCTAGAACAGCTTGTTGGATTGATTTTTTTTTTTAGTCTGTAGATTTTTTTTTGTATTGAACTCACATGTGATTTCTTGCATTTAAAATTTTTTTTTACAGACATGGGGCCAAAATTATGTGTTCTCTAGCTTTATTAGAATATACTTTTCTGTTTCTTCACAGAAAATGAATTTTGGGCTATATTGTGGAGCAAAATGAGAAAAATAGGCACTTTCTAAGAATTGGTAGATACCTATTTGTATAAATGATATTTGAGAATTTCAATTTTTGTCATTGTAAAATGCATTTTCATTTTTCTGTTTTATTCTAGGAATAAATTCTAAATATAACAAGAAATACTGTAGCTAACACAGAAATAGTAAATAAATAACTTAAAATTATACAGACTTTCCTCAACATAGTTTCTTTTTCAACTGAATTAGTCTGAAAATGGTGCAGATGTTGTTATTGAAGGAGCATATTAATTCTTTCACAAGATTTATATAACCATCTAGAGTCAAACCACTATTTTTGGATTCTTCTTGATTTCCCTAAAAAAACTAAAACCAAAACCGTAACTTTGAGTCTTTTGTAGTCAGTGATCAGTATTGTGGCTTTCAATTAATTTATTAGATTCTCCCTTTACTATTTGTGAATTTTCCTGGCTTAAAGCAGTCTTACAGGAAAAAATGTCACTTGTAAATATTTGTAACATTAATACATATTTTTGAATACAGTTGAGATAGTATGTGCTTATTTCTGTTCATATAACAATACAATTCTAGTAACATTTGGACAGGTTTTTTTCATGTCATGGTGCAGATTATCAGAGGATGTGGTTAAATCAGGTCAGTAAAACGTTGTTTCGATGCGCTGCTGTTCGTCTGCTGACAGTTCTACCTAATACTTGAAACACAAAGTACTCATGCTTTCAGATCCCAGGCTCATTCCCTAAAAATATAAATGGGGAGCTTGAACTAATGTGGATTTTGGTAGCTCAAGATTATATTCCCCAGCCAGGGGAACTTTGTAATCCAAACTAACATGCATTTTCTAGGTACTAAAAAACCTTGATGTTGCAGCTTAATTAGGCCATCTCTGGAAAGCAGAGTGCCTCTAGTCATCTTGCGGGTAGGTATGGTGAGTGATAAAGTGTGTGTCAACGGGCTCTTAAAAGCTTTATTAAATAGTTATCAGGATTGTACATGGGGATAGGTCAACTGATTTGTTACTGAGGGCACACAGGAAAATCTTGATGGGAGAGGTGTTCTGATATAAGCAGCAGCTTCTTTGGGAAACCAGTTCCTGTGCTGCCAGGAAAACATGAGAGAATTCTTTTCAGAATTAGGAGCAGGGAGTGAGAATGTGGTAGAGACCAATCCCATCTGGGTATTGTTGGAATGAGAGTGGTCTGGCTGGATGGAGGGTAGCCCTTGGGTGTCACAAACTTGATCTAGGTCAGAGGTAGATTGCAGGAAGGCCTGGACTGCTGTGTGGCACACAGGATCAAAACAGGGCTTCAGAATACCCTCATGTTTTACAGCGATGAATCATGAAGATACCAATGTATTAAACCTTAACTTTTACATTTCCTGTAACAGTATTTCACAGTTGGTGTTGTGGGGGCAGGGGGGATCCTTTCTGTGCTCTACTGGGTGTAATTGTTTCTTGGGATTTCCTCAGAGCAGAGCATCAGTCCATGTTTCTTTCTTGTGGTGCATTGTCGTTCTGGACTTTTCTGTGGATCTTTTGCTTTTTAGAGTATTGGAAAATTTGGTTTACTCACAAGCACAAAAGGTTCAAGTCAGTCATTTTAGTAGTTGCTCCTAGCAATGTGTTCCTGTCCATGATCCAAACAATTGAAGAATTTATTCTTGCATAAGTGGTGCTGCTTCTCTGCAGACCCTGACTTCTGGCCTTTTTCACTTAGTCTTTTGCTTTCTTTCTGTGGGTTGACATGTATTGTGTCAATTCATAAAATGTCCTGGAATTCCAGGAAGTAATCATGAGCTGGAAAGCTTCGTGCCACTTAGGACTTCTCTGAAGATAATTTTATTCCCCATCCCTGATAAGAATTATTTTGTTCTGTGTAGATATGGAGGTTGAGAAGATACTTGGGGTTATAGGTTCTTGCAGGTTAAAAGATATAAAACCATGTTTCAGGTTTTGAAGGAAACCAGGAAAAAGGGCAGGAGTGGTGAATGAGCTGGTGAAATAGAGCTGTAGCACATTTTGTGTGTACCTCATCTCTAGAAGATTGATCTAGGTAGCTCCCCTTTACTGTGACAGATGGCTGTCATGACTAGATTTTCTGGGTTGTTCCTGGCTTAATTGCTCTCAGAAACTTCCTATCTTCCCTGTGAGGAAAAGACTCAGACATGACAAAAATTTTCACAGCCTTTGGAAGTAGCCAGTTTTACTGGTGCAGGTCCTGTGGTCTTGGGGAACTGCTGCCAAGCTGTGTCAGCCTACTACATTGGGGAATAAAAAAAAAACAACAACCAAACAAACAAAAAGACAGTTAAGGGCCCTGACAGCTGTATATATTATGCGTCAGCTTTGTGAAGTGCTTTTACCTTAGGTTAAATGAAACCTCAGCATGCCTGATTTATTAAAGGATAAGTTCACATATGTGGGCAGTTACTAGACATAACTTTTTATTCTTCATTTGTTTTCATGTCAAAACCTCTAGAAATAGTCAAATAATCTTTGGAAATCGTAAAAAGTGTCATTATTTCTCTCACAATGCTGGTCCTGTCTGGGTGGTAAGTTTTCTTCACTGACATTTGCAGATCCCAAGTGTACATGACCTGACATCAGTAATCTGCCCTACCAAACTTAGGGAACTTTGGCACAACTGAGAGAAAGTAACATAATTAATGGACTCTTTTGTAACAATACTCTATCAGTGTGTTTCTAGAAAGGAGTGTAAAGTGAGCAGCAGAACTTTGAACCGTACAATATCTCCAGGTAATACACAATGCTTTTAAAGAACAAATCTGACTTCAAAGACTGCTTCTTTCATAAATCTTACAGATAGGGCTGTATTATAGAGAAGACAATACTAATGGGGCTTTAGTATTTAGACAAAATAATTTAAGATGAGTTGACAAAAATTCTTTGACAGGAGTGGTTCCATCCTTAGATTTTGTCTTGTCAAAATAGGAAAGCAAATTGGTTTCTTAATCCCTCATACTCCATACACATTTGATTTGCCAGGTCTTTAAGCATACTCTTTTTTTTTTTTTTTTTTCTGCAAATGTAGTAGCAGTATCAAATAATGTTTTTGTTATCACTGAAGAGATGGTAAAAAAACACCAACACAAACCAAAAAAACATGCATGTGAACTTAGTGTTGTTTCAGCAAGATACAACCAACTGCTAAACACTTGTGTTTAGCACAGTGCTAAACAGTGAATCCAGAACATGGCACTATTCTAGCTACTAAGAAGAAAAAATCAGCCCTATCCCAGCTGAAACCAGGACAACTTGTTCTGAAGAGCTCTGGACAGTTTGCACTTCATTCTGCATGGAACATAAGAGCAGCTACGGTGTTTAAGACTGCTTTTCCTACTGCAGGAAAAGCCGCTTCTCCCTGTTTTGGCTCCTGCTATCTTCATTTGCAGATTACTACTTCAATTTGTGGATGGCTGCTTCTGATACTGGAAGAGACAGCAAACAGTTGTTTCTTATCTTCTGTCTCTATGCTACTCATGACTACTTAAGTTTTTATGACAGTCCCCCTTTATGTACCCCCAGCTGTAAAACTTCTTAAATTATAGTTTTTCAGAGCTATCTTGCTTGTGGTTTATTATAGAAATTTACAGCCTGCTCCTAGATTGTCTTTTTAAAAAAACCACCATGTATTTAGTTTCCTTTATTAACTCTTGGGGGTATTTTGTATCCAAGTTCTGTAAGGAACTTGGTTTTCAGCATAAAAACGTGTATCTTGGAAATCAGACATCGTTATTCCAGAGTTCTTACAGTTGTTTTGGTAGAAAGCCATGGGAAACACTCCAGTGTTGTGTAAGTTTGCAGATAAACAGAAAGATCAAATGGAGTGAAACTCCAGATACAGTTGCAGGAAAAATACACATTTTTCACCAAAAAAAAAAAAAAAATGACAGTCAGGACAACTACTTATATAAACCATCTACAGTGCAATTCTATACCATGCTACAAGCACAATACTTGTAGTAGCGGGGTGGTGGCACAGTGCTCTGTCAGTTTGTTTGTGATAAAGCAAAGAGGGCTGGATTGTTTGTTCTCCCTCTCCATCTTTGCCATATTTAAACCAAGTATTTACTGATTCCGGTAAGCTTTCTTCTCATGATCACTTTAATGCCATTTCAGATTTGGGGATAAGCATAAGGGTTAGTAACTTGAAAAATGGTGAAGAGGATTACTGATAGCAGTCTGAGGGAAAAATATTTTCAAGTGGATTATTTTCCAGCTTAGACTAATATGCAACTTCTGCCTTTTCAGGCAGTCACTGAGTAATCAAATGTGTTTCAAACTGTTGATTTTAGGTTTCTATGGATTTGAACCTTCACCTTACCAATCTGGAGGGAGTTGGACACAATGCTGAGTGGAACTTGTGCTGCTGGAACGGCTTGTTTGTGTTAGTAAACATGATCCTTTTTAGAAGGACTGCAAGTTAACATTTCTAACTCCTCATCTTGCTGCTTTCAGCCTGGTTTTGGTACTTGCTTTAATCAAGCTAAGGCATTAAGGCAGGGTAATAGGGAATAAAGCTTTCAAAATTTGGATTTGAGGCATTGGCAGTCTTGATGACTGTCCCACTCTAATACAGAGTCAAAGTTGTTCAGGTATTTTTGGAACAAGAAACTTAGAAGATGTAACTTAGAGCCCAGTAATTTACGTTTTTATGTCAGGAAGCTTTTCACAGGACAGAACTTCTAACTTGTTTCAGTAGTCCTAATTTAGTATGCTCTATGTCAAAAAATAACTGGTTACTGATGTGGAAATTAGGCACATGTTGTGTGGGATGACTAGATTGTCTTTTCCTTGTAAGTGATCAGAGTTTCATAGGTATTTCAGTTGGTCACTGATGTGCAAGAAAATTTATGGGCACTTCTATTTGTAATTCAGTGAAATGCCCAGTGTAATCTTGTGTATGCCAATGGTTGATGAAGCCCTTCCTTGCCACTAAACAACTTGGGAAACTTCTTCCAACCCTTCAAATAGCTGTAATGGGGAATGGGCTTTTAGCTCTTTGAAATTTTGTTTCTTCTGAAAGTTGAGTTTCACTGAGAATGCAGACCAGAATTTATAGGATTTTTAATAAGTTCCAAGTGGACTTTAATATTGTAATTGATTTATACTAGTAAAAACAGTACAAACTTGACTCCACAACAATCAGTAAGATTCTTTGCCTCTGGCTTCAGTGTGGCCAAGGTCAATATTAAGTATAATTGCAAGATGACTGTTAAAACTGAAGTTCAAAGTAGAATAACAGGCTGGGTATAAATCCTCTGTACAGACAGGCTCTATTTTTTTCTGTTCTTTCTCTGCAGTTAACATTGGATAGATGTATAGGCATTTAGATATATAAATCAATATATATGTAATTCACATAGGCTGTAGATGAGATCATCATAGCAGAACTTGCTTTGTCACTTGTAGATATAGTAATGCATCTTTTAATAAGACTAAATTTTCTAAGTGTAGCTTTTCAGGTACTGATAAATTTAAATCATGTACAGCTGTTGATAGCTAAGAAGCAAAAAAAAAAAATGCAGCAATGCTCTCTTACTGCACTCAATGTAAGTGCCACAGTTAATGACACAGAGAACAAATTATAGTCAAAACCAGCATTTTGGTAAGATGTTTGTGTCAAAACAATGAAATTAGTTCACATTTTACATAATTTATTTCATAGATAAAAGTAACAAAATTAGTATACTTAATTAGTATTTCTACTGAGGATTCAGTGTGTTTCTGCGATCTCATGGAATTATGTGTCTCAGTATTTTTTAAATTGCATTTCAGCATCTTGGTGGAAATACAAGTCGTATTCTAGCTAAGATTTGCAGATGTCCACTTCACATTTTAAAATTAGTATAAAAGGCTTTGCAAAAAGCGTAAATTGTTGTAGACTCTTAATGGTGTATATTATCATTAGTCCCTTTCATGGTAGGTAAATTTAATCACCAGTGAAAAAACTACAGTCCTTGGTAGCTGTTCAGGAGGAGTTCTACATAATAAGATGTTCATTTTATGAACTTTAATTTTGAAATAGCAGCCTAAAATTTATTATACATGTTTGATTTTGAGCTGGAAATCATATAACCAATAATTGGTTTTAAACTAGCACTTTAAAAATATCTGCTGTGTATGAAAGGATGCTCTTATTTTTTTTTTAAACGATGTAGCATTTTTCTGCAGAAGGATCCCTGCTTTACTGCTACTACTAATGATGTGATAACACTGTGCAGTACTGTCTTGAGAAAGTCCAGGGCTAGTTCAGAACAGGCTGGTTTTTTATATGGCACAGTACAGCACCATCAGCACACCAGTGAATCCTAGAAATAATCTAGTTATGATAGCAACACCTGTAGGACTAACTTAATTGGCTTCTCCTCCACCATCTAGCTCCAGGTCCAGCTCTACACAGCACTACTCGATATGGTGTAAACATAGCCTAAAAACTTAATCTCACGGGTATTTTAATGTAAGTAGCTTTATTCACTTGACTAGCTCTGTTTAGAATTAGCCACATGTTTAAATAAGTATTTACACTTGGGGTGTACAAGGTAGAATTAAACTCCACAGGTTAAATTGCTTCTTTGGTTGGTGGTTAAGTGAAAGCTTGTGGCAGCACAGTAATTCTGCACTGGAAGTAAAAAAGAGAAAATAAGAAAAACAGGTGGAGCCACAGACAAAAAAAAAAAAAAAAATCACTTTTTAGCAAAGATTGAGAGCATCAAGATTATATTGAGATATCTGTAAAATTGTAGTTAAAAATGAAAGAGAAGTGATCTGCACCTCCATTTTAAACGTAATCTGATTTTTTAGTGCAACAGTTTTAGTCAGCATATTTCTCAAAGAAACAGGATTATTAGCATTAAAAAAAGTATTAGTAGCATTTTCTTGCGAATCTATTTCAATAAACACTAACAAATCACTGAATTCTTTCAGCATCAGAGACAACACTTTGGAGTTCAAGGGCTGTTTACTGAAACTTCAGGACAAATGTTAATGACAGGGTGAGCAGAGCTTCTATGGTGGAAATAGGAAACTTGGCTGAAGAGCAAAGCCAGGATAAACATGTGAATTCAGCCATCATTTAACTTAAGCAAAACCATACAGAAATAGCTGCAAATTTTACTAAGCAGATGTGACTTCCCTTTTGTAAGCTCAGGATACTGCTTCCAGATTTTTAACTTTGCCTATCAGTTCTCAATGTTACAGCTATTCTTATGATTGTTGTGTATTTTTAGCAATTAACTGACTTTCCTAAAACCTGTAAACTGAAATGAAAATGTTTTCCAGTCCTGCCTATTGAAACTTGCACCACTGTACAGGAATAAGGGAAAGATTCATGAGGCCAGAAGGAGACCGAGGAAAGGAGCACACTTCTGTTCACAAGAATGAATGAGTCTCTCCTAAAATTACCACATTATTTGTCATCTAGCTCAAGATGAAAACTGATTGTTCACTGCTGAAGTAGTTATTTTTTTCCAAATAGGTCAGATCTTTCTCTACATCTGAATTGGAAGGAGAATTGTTGGTTGGGATTTGAGTCGCCCAGCTGGCCTCACTACATACACTGCTCTCCTTAAGCCTTTCTGTGGAAAAGGAGCTAGTTTAGTACACTCACTTGGCTTGTATTTTCAAAGTGTGTAATGGAGCATGGTGCTGTCTCTGGCTGCACTTCCATGAGAAGTGAAGGCCTAACCCTCTCACGCTTCTTCAGAAATACCCATTCTTCAGTCACTTGTGCATACTCATGTTTTTCCATACATAATAAGTCTTGGTGTAAAGACAAGTGCAAATTAAAACATACTCAGCAGGACTCATGTTTGAGTGTTACATGCTACCCTTAATCTCACAGTATGTTGTAACAGAGGTAACTCAGAGCTGTCTCACCTCATCTGCCTTCTGAAATAAGGAAGATTCAAATAGGTTTTTACCTAGTCTTCGTAATGAGAAATTTGGAGTAAGACTAAATCTACAAAATCTCATAATCTGGCTTTTCTTTTGGGGTTATTTGTCAGTACAGTGGCAGAATTACATCACTTAAATGAATTTAATGCTGAGAAGAGGAATTAGACCATTGAATCTGAAACCCTGCTAGGATATCATGGGTGTCACTGCTGTTTGGAGCTCACCAAATCCTACTGCTCTGGGTTTTTACCTGTAGTTTTGGAAGGGGAGGTCTTTTTTCTTAATCTTTTACTAATGCTAAAATAGCCTGAATTAATAATGTTACCAATGAAGTTTCTCAGTTCCAAGGACTGGCATAATGTAGACTGAAAATAATACTTAGCTTAGGTATTTGTAGGTATAGGTTTGTGTACATGTAGACACTGCAACTTCAGACATTACCCCCTGAGCCTACGTGTTTGTCTTTTTACAGAAGTAGAAACTTGGATATAGATGTACAGACAGCCTTTGTCCCAAGGCTGTGCTAAAAGATCCTAGTGCATGGATTTTTTTCACGCTGTGCTCTCTCTCAACACACCTCAACTTGAATGCAGAGATACTTCCTCAGCCTAAGAGGATGCGTCAAATTCGCCTTCAGTTCCCTTGGCTGCTTTGCCAAGTGTGCAAACCCAAGTTACAGTGTAGCACCAATTGCGATTGTGTTTGTTTTGTAGTATGTAAATACTTGTGCCTCAGATACTGGGGTGGCCTTACTCACAGGTCTTGATCCTTGTTAATTTAGTAGGTCTGTAGTCAAAGGGTGCTACACAGATGAGGGATTTTTGTAATTCTCAGTTCTGAAAGCCTCCAGGTAAAGGGTGATCCCTGCAACTGGGAGCAGAGAGCATGCAGGAAAGAGAAAATGCTGAGCTGAGTCAAAACATGTTAGGAAGACGCTTGGGACCATGATTCCTCATATTTTTATTTCAAAAACAGTCAGGATCCTAGAGCCAAAGTCAAAAACCTACTTGCTATTTTCATTGGCATGATAAGCAAAACTATACTGCTCATAAAATCCCATGCTTTTGGTTAAAGGGTGCAAGTGAACCATCCTGATTGCAGTAGTTTTGCTTCTTGGCAAGGGCTGGGAAGATGGATGGACTCAGTGACTTAACATCAGTCTCTACAACTTCATTTGCCCTCATGATGGCTACTGAGAGTTTTTCCTCAACCTCACAAGGAGCTAGGGCAAGCTGTTTAGACACACTTTGCATTCAAAGATGTGTGTTGATGCAGACATCTCCATAAACCTATGGAAGAGGAGAAAAATAGGAGAAAGCTCTTCCATTGCTTTTTAAATTCTACCTTACATCACATAGACAAGGGTACTGAGTTCAACAGTGGTGCATTTTAAGCAACTAGCCTGGGATACCTGTGTCTAGTTTTCCTGCTTTGCCACAGGCAACCTGTGTGACCTTTGGACTTCACTGAATATTGTTGTCCCTGTTTCCCTGTGGAAACAAGGCTCAAAGTACTCCACACTTCAAAGGCCTTTTTTTGAGAGCAATTGCTTTACCATTACAGTAAGAACAATCATAAAGTGTACAAGGCAGAGAGGGACACGGTGTGTTAGTGATACTCTTCTATCTGGGAAGGCAGCACATATGGAGAGTTAATAATTGCCAAATATTGTCAAACTAAGGCTGCATTTCTTAACAATGTATAGAGTAGATAGCTACTGCCATACCACTACAAGAAAATCAGTGTTGTAGCTTGTACTGTAGCTCAGGTATGGGATGGAAATTTCTTGCTAATTTGTTAATGAATTAGCATATGTTTTGCTGATCAAGGATGCCAATTAGACTCAGACACCAGAGTGAAAAGACTAGGCTTATTTTGCCGTTAATAATTAAAGGATATAACCAAGTAATACAGAAAATAAGCAGTAAGAAAAATACAGAACAGTACACTTAATTATTACTACATGCAGTTAATTATAGAAAATAAGAACAAGCAAGGTAATGCACCTAATCATTACTACATGATGGGGAGAACAGTGATTAAGAAAGATACCTCACCACTCGCATACATTACCGACATCCAGATCCGCAGTTGCTGGGGAGCCCCGGTTGCAGCGAGGATTTGCAGAGCCTTTCCCCACAAGTGGGAAGTCCTACACAATGTGTCCATCCATAGATGAGGCATCCGAAGTCGTGGCAAGTGGGTCCAGCCTTATATACCCAAAAATCATCAAGCCAGAATAACTTTGCTTTGAGCAGAAACATGTGGTTGCATCCTGCTGTTGGATTCCACCCAAAGCCTGGCCAGGGCTCAGTGGGGAGAACCAAGGGAGTTTCTAACAAGGCCAAACACTTGGGTTCTCAGCCTTGAACAAGGCGAAGCAAGGGAAGTTGGATACACATTCTCACAGCATTTCATCCTCACTACTGAT
Source organism: Strix aluco (assembly GCF_031877795.1). Lineage (NCBI taxonomy): Eukaryota > Metazoa > Chordata > Aves > Strigiformes > Strigidae > Strix > Strix aluco. Next base: position 25,712,117 of record NC_133935.1, read on the forward strand.
TATATTCTGTCTAAGGTACATCTTTCACTAGTGAGCATACATATTTTGTTAATGATCAGATACTAATAATTAATGCTAATGGTAATACAGATTTTACTAATTAACAGATACTAATAATGGATAATGTTTGGTTATGAGGTTCATCTAGAGGTCAACTTTGTTTCAGGGCCTATTATTCAGGCCCTAGCACTACAGCGTACCATTAGGTTAAAACCAAGAAGAGGAGTATCAGAGAACACTGGAGTGGCTGGACTTCAAGACCTTGAGAAGTCTGTTGTCTCTCCTTGCCTGGTAAGGAATGCTGCTGCAACCTTAAAGTAATGATTTTGTTGGTAGCTCTTGAAAAGCAGAATAAACATGATGAACCAAACTTGAGTTACGTATGAGAAGCTGCATTTGCAAGCAGTGACACCATTTTCCAGCTTGATTAATTAGAATTTAATCAATAGCTGGGACACAGCTGTTGACTAGGAAACCAGCATATGGAGCTGATCTGTGATTGTCTGAAGAAAACAAGAACTTGTGTGCACATTAGCCCTACGCTTCTGTTATGACAACTGCTGTTTGTATTTAAATCTCACCAGATTGACAGTAAATCTGAGTTCTTACTGTGATTTGACTTTTTAAGGGTTTGGAGAAAATGGCATGTGAAGATGAGCTTTGTGCTAAAAGTGAATCTGGTGCTGCACTGCTATCTACAGTATTTTCTGTCTCACAATAGCCCACCCAGCTATCTTCTCTATAGCTGAATATTCAACCCAAGTAATGATGCACAGAAGACGTAGTGCAGTACAGTGCCGATGGCAGCTGTAGATTTGCTATCCCCACACAGTAATACATACCACAGAGGCTTTAGTGTCTCACTGGAAAGAGCTGTGTGACCAAAATAGCTGCTTGGGAATTGCAGATTTACCTGCGGGATGGCAGGGTTTTTACTCGTAATTGTTCCCTTGGGTGATTTTAGCACATATTCACTGCAGTGTGCAGAGTGTAAACTGATGTTATTCCCTGAGGCTGAGAGAGGTTTGAAATCTCTTAAGAGAATGCTGTGTGTAGAAGTACCTGAATCTACACACTTCTCTCCATCAGATGTAGCTAACCTCTATTTTGCACCTGACCTTGATGATCTGTTCTTCATCATTAGACATTATTGCCAAGTCAGCTACTTTGGCATATATCTAGGATTAAGGGATTCTATAAAAAAAAAATCCCACCTTTAGTTAAACTAGATTCTCAAAGCAAGGACTCACAGTACCTTGTTTACTGTCAGTTACTGAGCTGAGCAGTGCTGTCACTGAAAGAGTCACCCAGAGCATTCCCATCCCAGAGACAGCAATCAGATTAGGCCAGAAAAACCATTTAGGTTTCTCTGAAATTCTGCAGAAGGTTGGTCCCAGTTACTAGAAAGCAGATGGGAACAGAAGTTTCACCATCTTGTGTGCATAGCAGAGGCCAGGAATGTGCAATGAACCCCAATGACTCAAGGTGGGGATCCTCCCTGGGTACCATGCCTGCTCCCCAGCTTGCAAAGCCACCCAAAAATCACGGCAACAGCACTGTCTTTCTCAGCATCTGGCCTAATATGTCACCACGGGGAATCTTTGATTTAACTGACAGATATGAACAGCCACAGAGCCAGGATAAGTCCCCAGTGAGTGCACCAGTGCACGTGCAGCAGAACATTATTCCAGACTTTGTGCTGACTTAGGTTCAGAAATGTCCCCTTTAAATATCATTCTGTGCTGTTTTGATGTTTTCCCCTCTTGCAAGCTTCAGAGCTCATCTAAAAAGCTGGAGGGGCTTTTTTCATGAAGTAGGAGCATTCAAGCAGATAGGCAGTTCTGCTGTGGGGCACCAACAAATTAATGATACCAGTCCTCACTGAACATAGTGCAGATGCAAATTTCAGCTGTCAGAGATGCACTTGTTCCTCCTGCACCATCAGGGTCATGAAGATGGAGGCCCAACTCAGTGGTGTCCTGCAGATATATTATAGGTTCTTGCCTCCAGAAGCTGCTTATGTAGTTTCAAACAGAAAGCAAGTATCTACAACAGGTTACAGCAAGGGATGGAGGAGAAAGACAAGGGTAATATGACTGGAGATGACCATTGTGTCTCTTGCTGAGATTCATTTCTGGTTTGTGCTCAAAAAGCACACTGTCCTTGCCCTGTCAATCCTTCTCCTTATACTGACCTGCTGGAGGAGCTGCTTGTCCAGGGACAGTGAGGGACAGTGGGACACAGAAGCAAACTTTTCCCACAGTGTTGCATTCACTAGAAACAGTGCACATCCATGTGAGGTGCATGTGAGCACATCATCTTCCATTTTGGAAGTCTACTACGCTTGTTCTCCCCATTGATTTCGTCCCAGGCTACCTCCTCTCATTCTTGTCCTCCCCATAGCAATAGTCTGTCGAGTCTCATTCAGCCATTTTCACAGTAATACTTTATTGATGCTGGAAGCTCAAATAATTATTTACAGAGATTATTTTCCCCTGTGACATTCCAAAAGCTACTGGCAGGCCTGCACAACACTCGGGCTAGTTGCTTCCCCACCAAATGCAAGTTCCAGGTTAAATCAGTCTTGACACCCAAGGAAGAAGAGGGGATGTGAGCTGTAAGCAGAGCAAGAACTTGCTTCTGATGCCCCTTTTTTGGAAATGCCATGGCTACATTTGGGTTGGATGAGACAAATGTTTTGAAATTGCCTGAAACTTATTTTGGTTGAAGTCACTGGGGGCCCATGTTAGTCTCCAAGTTCTCCTTTGGTGTCTGCCAGTTAATGCAGGAGCAATCAGCTGCATAAATTTTATGAAAAGCAGGAGTGCATCTTGCCTTAATGTCCTTCTATATGTAAAATAAGACATGTTTAATTTAAAATACCACCACATGCTTAATGCAGCTTTAGTAGCTGACAGCCCAAACTGATTACTGTAGCTGAATGATGGGCTGAATAATGGGCTGAATGATGATAGAGGACATGAAAGGCCCATGATTTTTGTCTTTTTTTCCATCATATTTTATCATAGGATATGCAGCACAGTTTCTGTCCTGCATTACTGAAACACTCCCTGTAATCTTGCAGGAGGGGCAGGGTTCAGTTTGCAAAATTTTGCAGTAACTTTATTGTAATGACTTTGTTAACAGGAGTTTGTGATGAAATTCCAAATGACATCCTTCCAGCACACAGGGTGGGGAGAATACGTGGTGGTGGGCTGGAGGACTGGAGAGCAGACCTGCTGGCTTCTGCTGATTTCTAACCTTGGCAAAAGCCTTGCCTAAGTTGCTCACTTTTGCTTGGCTTTACCGATAAGTTGGCAGCAAGATTACCCCAGGGAAAAGGCATTGTGGCAAACCCCTGGGCAGGTGAACTGTGGTGGATGAGAAGTGCCCCCAAGCCATGCTTTCACCATGATCATGCTCTGGTGGGCTGGTGGGGTCCCTGCTTCAGCCACACATGGCCAAACCTCCTGCCCTGGGTGCACCAGCAGGCTTCATCCACCCTAATGCCTTTCACCAGGCCCCACAGGCCAGGGCACCATTTTGGCACCATCCTCAGCCTCGGCCATGCACTCAGCCCCATTCCTGCTCTCCTGGCTCACAGACTGGCCCCTCGGGGCTGGAGGAGTCTCAGAAGTTTTATGTGGCTCCTTTAAATTCATTTTCTGACTTGCTTGAATGGAAAGGTTTGGTTTGCTTCGTTTATTTGGTGGAGGCTTGTCCAGCGAGGTGGTCAGTGAGCCCCTCAAGGCTGGGCGGGCAGGGAGGTGGCACAGCAAGCCCGAGGCTACAACTCCCCCCCTTTGAGACTATCTGGAGAGCTTAAATTCATCTAGATAAGTCTCATCTTTTCCACAGTTTGTTCACCCAAACAAGCAACATCTCCATGTATATTGGATGAGTATAAAAGGCATATAAACACAGTTATTATTGTAACTAAAATTCATAAGAGTTTCTTGATCCATAGACTCATATCAGGGAACCAGGAAGTTAACCATTTGAATGCTTCTTTGAGTGCATAAGAAGTATTATCCTTTTGTACCTCATGAAGCATTTTAGTCTGTTTCCAGATTTCATTTAAATCCTTCTACTTTGATCTACATATATACAGCAGCTCGTATTTAAAACTGTACACAATCCTCCTTGAGAGGTCAACAATGTATCAAGAGTCATTCTATTTTGTAAGGCGATTTTAGCTAACTCAGACACTTCTTCTTGCAGGGCCTTTATAGCATCCTAAGTCTCATTTCCAGTTTTCTCAATTGTGGCCAAAATATTTACTGTGGCTTTTTCCAATTCACTGACTCCTAACCATGATAAAAGAATGAAAAACTGTTGGTTGCTCTATTAAGAGGACTGGCTCTTTTTGTGCATGACGTATTTGCAGGAGTGGATATTCCTATTAAAGGAATCCCCTTTCAGCCATGTTCTGGAAAATGAGTACTAACACAGCAATCAGACCAGTTTGCGATTGTAAGGTCCTCGGAATCTGATCCCACAGATTTCCTGGTTCCTGTTGAGTCAGAAGAATTGGTATACAATACTGCATCACCCAAACTAATCCTACTTTGTTCTTGATGGTCATTTCTAAGCATATATCTCACAAAAGGCATCAGTATCATGAACTGTATGCAAAACAGAGAAATCAATCCTTAAATATAATCTAAATCTGAATATGATTTAATGAATTCCCAGATACAGTTCATTGGATTCTTGAAATCTTCAGCTTCAACAGTTGGATTTCCTCAGAAATCCATTCTTCCTTTGGAGCCTTCTTCACCCTGGCGTAGTTATCCAAGAGTCTATCCCTTCTACTTTAACAGCGGTATAGGTAACCAACAGTACCAGGTAAGGCCCTTTCCACTGTTCCTTTTAGGGCTCATCCTTCCAAGTCCAAATATAGACTCTATCATCTGACTGGAAGTCATGTACTGGAGTATACCTCTGGTTTAGGTACCTGTGGAAGGAAGAGAGAACACACCCCAAAGATAACATATATCCAGGTAGTGTATGATCTCCTGTGACATGCATTTGGCTATCTTTCCCAGTTCAGTCATTTACTGCGTATGGTTTACCATATAATATTTCAAAAGGACTTACACCTTCTCTGACCCTGGGGTAATCCAAATTCTCATTAATGCTATTGGCAGCACATCTATCCATTTCATCTGAGTTTCCTGACCCAATTTCAAAATTTGTCCTTTTAATGTCTGATTCATTCTTTTGACTTTTCCACTTGACTGAGGCTGCCAGGGAGTATGCAAATTCCATTTAATTTGTAGGAATTTAGCAACTCCTTTTGTTATTTCAGCCATAAAATGAGGCCTGTTATCTCATGATATCCCTTCTGGGACACCAAATCTAGGAATCACTTCTTTTAATAGTACTCTAATTACCTCTCTGGCTGTGTTGGTACAACATGAAAAGCTTCTGGCCATCCTGAAAAGATATCTACAACATTTTGGTAACTCAGAAAAATCTATTTGCCAGTATTCCCCCAGGACTCATCTTGTCTCACTTGTCTTTGAATTTTCAGATTGTTAGTACAATTATATCAGCTAATTATTGCATTTTTAGTCCTATAGCATATCTTTTAACACTTGCCACTAGAGCATCTTCTCCCATGAGAAGTTGGGAGAAAAAAACTATGGAGTCTTTTTCAAAATTTCTCAATACTTGTCCATCTTTAGTTTTCCATCAACCTTCTGATTTGGCACATTTTAAATGTTTGGCAAGCCAATTCTCTTCTTTGGAGCATTTTGGAGGTTCCCACTGAATTTTCTCAAAGGAATCAATACTATTTAATAGGAGCTCCTTGGTAAGACAATAGTCCACGCTCCTTCGAGATGGCTCCACATGCACGGACCACTCCAAACGCATATTTGGAGTCTGTATGGATATTTACTCTTTTACCTTTAGACAACTCCAAGGCTTGGGTTAGAGCTATAATTTCTGCCTTTTGAGAGGAAGTGTTGAGTGGCAATGCTTGTGCTTCAATTTCTTCTTGTAGGGTTACCACAGCATACCCAGCCTTCCATTCCCTTTTCATCATGAAGCTACTTCCATCTGTAAAAAGTTCTGGTTTTGGATCAGTTAATGGTACATCTTTCAAATCAGGTCAGCTAGAGTATACTTGCTCTATGGCATGCAGACAGTCACGTTCCAGCTCTCTCTTCTCATCAACTGATATTAAAGTGACAGGATTCAAAGTTGAAGACATCCTTAAAGTGGAATCATGCTGTTCAGCCTGATATTGAGCTACTCTGCTAGGAGAGATCCAATGATGCCCCTTTTGTTCAGGCACAGCTATCACTGCATGTGGTACAAAAACCATGATAGGCTGTCCCAAAGTTAAGTTTTCAGGCTTCTTTAATTAAAACCACCGCTGCAGTTACTGCTTTCAAACATGCAGGCCATCCTTTACTTACTTCATCTAATTGCTTAGAGAAGTAAGCTACCAGACTTTTCCAGTCCCCTAGAGTCTGGGTCAAGACCCCCAATGCTACATGTTGTCTCTTGTGGGCATATAACATAAAGGCTTTACTCAAGTCTGGCAGACCTAAAGCAGGAGCTCTCAGTAGTTCAATCTTAATGGAATCAATTCCTTTCTGGCACTCTGGTGTCCATTCCAAAATTTCTCCAGGCCCTTTGATAGCTGCATATAATGTTTTAGCAATCAGGCTAAAATTTGGTATCCCGAGCCATTCCCAAGAACCCTTGCAGTTCTTTCTTAGATCGGGGGCGGGGGGAGCTATCTGACAGATAGCTTCTTTTTGTTCTGCACCCAATTCTTCTTTTTCTTGGGATATTTCAAATCCCAGGTAAGTCACTGTAGTCTGAGCTATCCAGGCTTTTTTTCTGGGAGACAGGATATCCAGCTAGCCCCAGGAAACTGAGCAAGTCAGTTATGGCGTTTTTTACACTCCTTGTTCAGTTCTGGTTCTGAAAAGTATATCAGCCATATATTGCAACAGTGTGATAGAGGGATTCTTACCTTGCCATTCTTCCAGTTCTTTGACAAGTACATTACTGGACAGGGTCAGGCTATTCTTGAATCCCTGGGGCAGCACAGTCCAACAGAGTTGTACTTTCCTACTGGTAGTGGGACTCTCCCATTCAAAGGCGAAGATCTTCTGGCGTTCCTCCTCCAGAAGGATGCAAAAGAAAGCATCTTTTAAGTCTAGCATGGTGGTGATCCTGATTTTAACTCTACCTTTACCAAAGTAGCGTTCTTTGCTCGTGCAGGTTTCTCGGAGGCCAATAACACCGGTATTACAGCATCCAAAATGTCTTCTGAGATCCTGGTCCCTTCCTGTTTCTTTTTAGTCAATAGACACAATTGAGCTTTCCATGCTGTCTCCTCAGGCACATGTATCTGAATAGACTCATCAGAAAATGTTAGTTGTGCTCTAATTTACATAATAAGTCACATCCTAGCAATGGGAGGGGGCATTCTGGCATATATAGAAATTAATGAGTTAATGTCGTACTTTCAATTGTGCATTCCATAGATTTTAAAAATGGCCTTAAAGCGCACTTTTCTGTGACCCCAGCAATTGGCATATGTGTTTTACTTAAAGGTCCTTTGCAACTAGTTACTACCAAACAGGTTGCCCCACTGTCTAGCAGGAAATCTGTAACTTCGTTCCCCAGCTTTACAGGAACCAGGGGATTGGCTGGGGAGATTCTCATATTCTCTCCTGGTCCCCTTCATTCAGTATCAGATGTCTCTAGCATAAGCAGGTTAACATCTGATTCCAGCCCCTCTTTTCCCGAAGACTCAACAAATTATTTTTTTCTTTGAGTGCATTCATGTTTCCAGTGTCCTTTCCTGCAAAAAATCACACTGATTATGGACCCACAAGGATACTCTTCAAGAAGTTAACCCCACATCCTCATCCTCAGTTCCATTCACCTCTACTTCAGTCCCTTCCTCCACCTCTGCTGGGGCTCCCAATGATCATTGCTGCCAGCAGTGAGGCTTGTAATTTTATTCATTTATGCTTCTTCTTGAGTCTTTCCCTCTTTTCTCTCTCATCTCCATTATTGTAAACCCTGTAGGCTATTTCTATCAATTGTGATATGGACATTCCTCCCACTTTTGCAATGTTTGCAGCACATTGACTGCCATTAATCAGCATACAAGCTATTAGTTATTATGTACACATTAAAGTTCTCACTTAATCCTTGGAGGGTTTTGTTGAGCCAATTATTTTCTGCTACATCTCTGATCACTTTGTTATCTTCTGCTACTTTTCTTGTTCTGTCTAATTGTTTTTGCAGGTTATCAGTGATATTTAGGATGTGGATACAGCAGTGTTCCTTGTCTAATTCGAGATATTCACACCCCCCCTTGTTCTTTAACTAATAGCAAGTCTAAGGCTAGCCTATTTTGTAAAGTCATTTTAGTATTAGCTTGGAATTTGGAATCCCTTTTGAGTGGCTCTTGACAAAGTTTCTACTTGCCAAGTCAAATTTTCTAACATTACTTGATTTTCTAAAGCCATTAGTCCTGTTAATAGGAAACTTTGGAGTCCCTAATCAAGTTGTACTGCTGTGGAAGGCCCTGTCCAAGTATCAAGGTCTTTTTTTGTTTCAGTATCCCTTTGAATTCATCCTCAATATCGGGCTTTGATTGGACTCTTTTTCCATGTAGGCCATAGGGTCAATAATCGTAAAGTTACTTGTCTAGTTATTGTACTAAGTTGTAATTGGGTAGTCCAATATCCATCCAACATGACCCATGTTGTGTAATCTGGAGATGAAATTCCTTGTTTACAATTTCCATTCAAGAAATTTTGTTTCTTACAATATTCTATCATTATTAAAGTAGAATTTAGGATTGCTATTTTACTATGATTTAAGACATTGGAGCACCTCCACTTGGCTCTGTTAATGTTATAAATAGGCTTCATGCCTCAATTAAAGCACCAATCTACCTTTCTTATATGTAGCGGCCAGAATAACAAGTCAGAGAGTTTTTTTTCTTCTTTATGCAGACAGACAGACCCTTTATTATTACAATAGTACATACTTATACTATGGTTAAAGCTCTTACTTCATAATCAGCAAATCAGCAATTAGACAGCTATCTACCTTTTCTCCTATCAGCATAAGAGTACACTAACACGTGCTGTGCAGACCAATCAACTTCTCAATCATGCGCTGTTCACACAGTGGTAACTTGTCACAGTTCAGTATTTTTCCACAGTTCAGTGTTGCAGCTGGCCATTGTTTTTTGCTGCCTTGGCACAACTTGTGGGAGGCATTGGCCTGTCAGCCTTGCACAGCCTGTGAGAAAGAGCTAGGCTTTGATGAAAAACAGGCCTTGGAAGAAATATAAGAGGCTGTTGAGCTATGCTAAGGTGGCAGGGGAAAGCAATGGACAGCTGCAACACTAAACTGTGGAAAACAACTTGGCTTAACATGGGGTAACAAGGGACAACATGGGATAACAGGCTGCCTCGGACAGAGTTATGGGTGCATGGAGGGATATTGGTGGTGAGGCAGCCCAGGCATTACCACAGACAAGGTCCTTGTGGTCAGAACTTGGGATAACATGGGATAACATAGGGTAACTCACATCAACATGGGATAACACCGGTCAACATGGGATAACGCAGCCTCAGACATGGGTATGGGGACATGTGGGGTCAGGCAGCCTGGACATGACCACAGACCAGGCCCTGTGGGCGAAAACATGGGATAACATGTGATTACATGGGACAACATGGGCTAGACATGGGATAACACATATTAACAGGGGATAACACGCAGCCTTGGACATGGGCATGGGGAAATGGAGGGATAAGGGGGCTCAGGGAGCCTTTGTAGGAGCCAGAGCCAAGACCCTGAGGGGGAGAACATGGAGAACATGTGAGAACATGGAGAACATGGGAGAATAGAGGATAACAAAGGGACAACATGGGCTAACACATGTCAACATGGGATAACAAGCAGCCTCAGATATGGGTATGGGAACATGGAGGGATATAGGGGGCCAGGCATCTGGGGAATGGGCCACAGACCAGGCCCTGTGGGCCAGAACATGGGATAACATGAGATAATATGGGGCAACACGGGTCAACATGGGATAACATGCATCAACCTGGGATAACATGCAGCCTCAGAAATGGTTATAGGTAAATGGAGGGACATGGCGGGCCAGGCAGCCCGGGCAGATGCTGCAGGCCAGGCCCTGTGGGCCAGAACACAGGATAACATGGCATAACATGGGGTAAGAAGGGAAACCACAGGATAGCATCAACATGGGATAACACGCAACAACAGACATGGCTAAGAGGACATGGGAGGTCAGGCAGCCCCAGGCATGTCCACAGAGCAGACCATGTGGCCAGAACATGGGATAACATGAGATAACGTGGGATAACACAGGTCAACATGGGATAACATGCAGCCTCAGACATGGGTATGGTGACATAGCGGGTGAGGCAGCCTGGGCATAACCACAGACTAGGCCCTGTGACCAGAGCATGGGATAACATGAGGTAATATGGGTCAGCACGCATCAACATGGGATAACACACAGCCTTGGACATGGATATGGGTACACTGGGGGATATGGGTGGTCAAGCAGCCCGGGGAAGATGAAAGACCAGGCTCTGTGAGCTGGAACATGGAATAACATGGCATAACATGGGGTTACATGTGTCAACATGGGATAACAGGAGCCTCGGACATATTTATGGGTGATTGGAGTAATATGGGGTGTGACTAAGCCTGGGCATGAGCCACAGACCAGGCCCTGTGGGCCAGAACATGCGGTAACATTGGGTAACATGGGATAAAATCGGGTAACTTGAGTCAACATGGGATAACTTGTGTCAACATGGGATAACATGGAGCCTCGGACATGGTTCTGGGTACATGGAGGGATATGGGGGGTCAGGCAGCCCCGGCAGGAGCCCCAGTCCAGGCCATGGAGGCCAGACATGGGATAACATGGGTCAACATGGGATTACATGCATCAACATGGGATACAGGCAGCGTCAGACATGGGTATGAGTACATGGTGGGATACAGGGCGGGTCAGGCAGCCCGGGCATGACCACAGGCTAGGCCCCGTGGGCCAGAATGTGGGGTAACATGGGTCAACATGGGATAATACACATCAATATGGGATAACATGCAGCCTTGAACATGGTTATGGGGACATGGTGGTCAGGCAGCCCAGGCATGAGCCGCAGGCCAGGCCCTGTGGGTCAGATCATGGGATAACATTGGATAACAAAGGATAACATGGGGTAAGACAGATCAACATGGGATAACACATAGCTGCAGACATGAGTGTGGTCACATGAGGTGTCAGGCAGCCTGCAGCAGGAGATGTGTTTAGATTGTTTAGCTGGAGGTGGTAAGAATGCTTGTTCTGGGCCAAAGCAAGCATAGAGCCCTAGGTTTGCTGTTAGGCTGTAGAGGCTGCAAAGCACTTGGGAAAGCCAGGGTGAGAATTCCCTGCTAGCATCTTATCTCTGCGTGGGCAGGAGTTGCGTTCTGCTAGTTTCACTGGAGGTGGTCAGAATGCTTGTTCAGGGTCAAAAGAAGTGCAGAGCCTCAAGTTTGCTGTTGAGCTGCACAGGCTGCAAAGCACTCAGAGAGCCAGGGAGAGAATTCCCTCCTAGCACCTTCTATGTGCCTGGGCAGGAGATGTGTTTGGAATGTTTCCCTGGAGGTGGCTAGAATGCTTGTTCAGGTCCAAAGGAAGCACAGAGCCCCAGGTTTGCTATTGGGCTGAATAGGCTGCAAAGCACTCGGGAAAGCCAGGCCCAGAATTCCTTGCTAGCATCTTCTTTGTGCCTGGGCATGTCTTGCGTTTTGAGTGTTTCACAAGATCAGGCAGGAATGCTTGTTCAGGGGGAAATGAAACGCAGAGCCCCAGACTTGCTACTGTGAACATGTACTCTAGCTACTTACAACTAAACAAATCTCCTGACCAGGCACACAGAAGGTGCTAGCAGGGAATTCTCTGCCTGTCTTCCCTGAGTGCAGTGCAACCTGTCCAACCCAACAGCAATTGTGGGACTCCGCACTTGCTTTGTCCCTGAACAAGCACACTTGTGAGTTTCAGGAACAGGGTACGAACACACCACCTTCTGAGCCACAGAGAAGGTGCTAGCAGGGAATTCTCGCCCTGGCTTTCCAAAGTGCTTTGAAGCCTGTCCAGCCCAACAGCAAATATGGGGCTCTGCGCTTGCTTTGGCACTTGAATCAGCAATCACACCTGACCTAGCAATTAAAACTCAGCATCTACCCAAAATATCACATCCAGGGACCGTGGTGTTCTCACAAAGACATACCTGTGGGAAAAGGACAGAACATTGCCTAGAGAGCTACCATACTCTTTCAGATAATGTTTCCCTATGATTTCAGAATTGACTACTGTTTCTGTCACCTGGTAAGGTTTACTGTATATGATTTCAAAAGGACTAACCTTTTTTTTTTTTTTTGTTCTAAGTTGGACACGTATTCATAGCAAAGCTAAGGGTAGAACATCCGGCCACTTTATCTGTGCCTCTTGGCACATCTTACTTATAGTACTTACTTACTTTTTAGTCTTTGATTCATTCTTCCTACTTTCCCACTTGAGTCCCATTATTTTGGATAAATTCTGTACAACCTCTGCTATAAAATGAGGTCCTCTATCTGATGACATTCCCAATAGAAGTCCGAATCTGGATATTATTTCTTTTAATAGGACTTTTACAACCTCCCTAGCTTTGTTGGTGCAACAATGGAAAGCTTCCAGTCAGCCTGAAAAAGTACCTATAATTTCTAAAAGACACTGATATTCATTTTGCCATGGTAATTTGGAAAATTCTATTTGCCCATAGTCTAGGTAAATTTAATGCTTGTAATAACTGCTGGATTGTTGCCTGTGTTTGACTGGGGATCCTTGAGATGTTAAGAGTCCCCTTTTTTCCATATGGCCTTATGAGCATGGACTGCTCCAAAGGCAAATTTTGAATCTGTCTATCTATTAACAGTTTTGTCCTTTGACAGCTCTAATGCTCTTAATAAGGCTATGAGCTCTGCTTTCTAGGCCAAAGTGTTAGATGACAGAACTTTGGTCTCAATTACTTCCTTAATGGTTACCACTGTGTATCCTACTTTCAGCTTTCCATCCCACATAAAGCTGCTACCATCTACAAACAGGCTCTAGTCCACATTTTCCATTGGAATGTCTTTCAAGTCTGCTCTGCTGGAGTATATCTGCTCCATCATTTGCAAACAGTCGTAAGTTAATTCTTCTCCACTGTGATTGGTGGTTAGAAAGGTTGCCAGATTCAGGATTGTGGTTACTTTCAGCTCCACATCGTCTTGTTCCAAAAGAACGGCTTGATAGTTCACCATCCAGCTTGGTGACAGCTAGTGTCCTCTTTTTTGTTCTAGAACAGCTGTAACTGCATGGGACAAAAATACAGTTAGCTTTTGCCTGAGTTTCAATTTTCAGGCCTCTTGGATCAGTAGTACTGTAGCTGCCACTGCTCAGAAACATGCTGGCCATCCTTTGCTGACCATTGTCTAGTTGTCTTGAAAAGTACCCCACAGGTCTTTTCCATGATCCTAGTTTCTGGGCCAATACTCCTAAGGCAATATGCAGTCTCCCATGTATGAATAGTTCAAATGGCTTTTCTAAATTCGGGAGGCCTAGCGCCAGGATGCTCATTAAGGTCTGTTTCAATTTTAAGCACATCTCTGCACTCCCAAGTCCAAACAAGGAGGTTTCCTTCACTTTGTACAGCTTCATATGGGGCTTTGGCAGCAAGTCCAAAATTCATTACTCATAGGGCGACACCGTCCGGCCATTCCAAGAAATGATCTAAGCTCTTGTTTCACTGGGTTCTGGGATTTGTCAAATAGCCTCTTTAAGTTCCAAGACTATGCTGGCCCTTGGAAATAGTGAACCCCGAATATGTTACTTCCTTCTGGGCGATCTGTGTCTTTTTCCAGAACACCTTGTACCCTGCCAGACCTAAAACATTTAGGAGGTCAATTGTCATTTGTATGGAATCCTCTTTATTACTTGCAGCTAGCAGTATGTCATCTATGTACTGCAGCAAGGTGATATTCTCATGCATCTTTTTGCCAGTCTTCTAATTCTTCTGCTAATTGATTTCCAAAGATTATAGGGCTATTCTTAAACCTTTGCGGTAATAATATCCAGCACAATTGTCTGGAGTCTTAGGGCTTTCCCATTCAAAAGCGAACAGTTCCTGACTCGTTTGCTAGCAGGAAGCAAAAGAATGCATCTTTCAGATCCAGTAAAGTTAACCACGTGTCTGTTTCCTTCAGGATGCTCAAGAGAGTATACAGTGATGTGCGGAAAACAGACTCTACAACTCGAGTAGAGTTATAAAGCAGGTATGTTTACTCCAGCGCTGGAGTGCAAGGGGATTTCTCCACAAAGCTTGCACACCCACCACACATTTTACCAAAAACATATAGAGTGTGAATATAGAGATTCATTGGATTACATAACATAAACATACATATGCATGAGTAAGGCTGGGTTAGTTCGAAAGGCTGATGTCAACAGTTTATGTTATCTTTGCACCTGCACATTGCCTCCTGGTGGTCGTCTTTAGGAGGAAGGCTCGTAGTCTTTCTCACCTTGTACTTTTCCCCCGAGCATGTGCAGATTCTCTTGGCCGATTTCTTGAATAACAAGAGTGTTTTTCAGCTGGTGTATTCCTTCTATCTTATCTAAGAGAACCAATGGAACTTCTACCGTCCGTATATGGCTATCTTTACTCATTACCAAGACCCAACTAGTTAGAGCACATCTGTTTCCCAAGGATAAAAACATGATATTTTGCTGAGCACTGCAGTTCTTGGTAGATTTTCACAGTAAACTGCTTTGTTTTGATGAACATAGTAGTCCTTGGTAAAATTCCACAGAACAGTCTGGGAAAGCAGGATTCTTAGCAATATTCAAAAATACTATAAGTAATACTATAAGTTGCTATAAGTAAGTAAATAAGTTGCTAAGAAGTTTGCTGTAATTAAATAAGTAAATAAGTCTCAAAACAAGTAATCATTTCTCTGTATCAACAGATTTGCCACTGTGAGATGGACATCCTGCTCAATTTGATTTATAGCCTTAAATCCTAAATCCTATACTCTTCTGAATGTAGCTTTTAAACTGACAATATCAGTTAAAAAAATCAGTTAAAATATCAGTTGTATTGTGATAGGCATTCTCTTAATAACCCAAAATTTATGAATCTTTCTATTAATGGTTCTAATCATTTTCTTGCTTCTAGTTTTAATTGGGTATTTCTTCCATCTTATCGGTCTGACATCTGGTTTCAACTGGATGATTTCTGATTCTCTTGCTCAGGATCATTCTGGTGTTTCTGAAGCCCATACAATAGGTGTTTTCAACTTCTTCTGGTGTCTCCTGTAACTTGGCTTCCCTCTGTAAGATAAAGACTTGGGCATCCAAAGCTTTATTTTCAGGAATATAGATTTGGATTTTCCCTTTTTCAAAAATGATTCATGCATTCAGTTTACTTAATATGTCCTGTCCTAATAGTGGCATAGGGCAATCTGGTATATAAAGAAATTGATGGGTTAACACCCTTTTCCCAATTCCAAACCTCAAAGGCTGGAAAATGGCCGATTTTCTTTCTGCCCTGTGGCACCAATCACTGACATAAAGAATTTGCTCATGGGTCTTTTACAGCTATTTAGTACAGAATATGTTTTGCCCGTGTATCAACTAGGAATTTAACTGCCTCATTCCCCAGTTTCACTGGAACCAGGGGTTCAGCTGGGGAGTCTTAATTCCTCAACCCTCTGTCCCTGTCAATCCAAATCTCCATACCAATCATACATCAGTCTGCCTCTGGAATGGGTACAGACTTAACTGATTCTCTCTTTAGGCATTCATTTTTCCAATGTCCCTTTTCCTTCCAGATCACACACTGATCCCGTCCCAGAGGGATTCTATTTCCTATATTTCCTCCTGTTCCTTGTCCTCTTGGGAAACCTTTTCCCCAAGGGAAGGTTTGTCCTTGAGCATATGTGGTTGCTAAAATTGCAACGTTTTGCTTCCTATCCTTTAGTTTCTCTTTTTTTGTTTCTCCTTCTTCTCCAATTCTTTCCTATTACTGTATACCTTATATGCACTTTCTATTAATCAAGCTATTGACATTCCAGGCATGCCCACTACTTCTGTAACTTTCTTCTTATATACAGTGCTGACTGATCTATAAACAAAGTAGTCAGCTGTTGACACTATTTATTCATCAATTTACCTGCCCCTGTATTTAGATTCTAGTCTGGCTCTTGTGCTGGCATAAAAGAATATGGACCATCCCTTGTATTTAGCCTCTCTTCCTCCTCCTGAGCTTTTTCTCACACAATTCTCTTTTCCTCAGGCAGGACCCAACAGACTCCTTCCAATTTATTAAATCTGATACCAAAAATGGCACCTTTATCCAATTGATTTATCTGTTCCTACTGCTTGCTTCAGAGGGGCTTGTATGTTCTGAGCATTTCCCCACCTAGTCCTACCCACCACTAGACTGAAACCTTCCTCGTGGGTGAAACTATCTGAGTCACTATCCTTTTGTTCCCCTTGCTTTCCGTCCACTCCCCTTTCATCCTGTGCTGCCATTTCCTGCTCATTTCTCCTTTGCATCACCTGCTGGTGCTACATGCTTATTTTCTACCTCTAGTGCCAATACACCAATTTCACTTACAACCAAACCACATTCCTTACGTACATCCTAATTATCCCATAATGCAAAGAACAATTCCACATATGGCATCTCATCCCATTTTCCTTCATGTCTACAAAACAGCATCAGTTGCAACATAATATTACAGCTTATACTTCCGTTCTTAGGCCATTTCTCCTGATCATCTAAAGTATATATCAATGATTACAATATTCAATCTGTTTCTTTTGGGTCAGTGGTTTCCCCCCAGATCTTCCTAGTGTTTCAATATGCAGCCTAAAGGATCAGCCTTTAGACTTCCTCCATCCTGTGATTGGGCAGAACCCATCACAAAAATAATATAATAAACAAAATAGTACAATAAACCATACACAAAACAATAACCTAACACAGAACTACAATACACAGCTTAGCATATTAACCTGAAGGGGACTTGAACATCTATACCACTTTCAGGATGGGTGGGACTCGAACCCCTATACCTCTTTCAGTGGGTCTTTAACCCCAAACCAAAAACCTGGGCATCCTCCAAACTTTTATTTGGTAGAACTTAAACAAATGGGGACTCAAACCCCTTGAGTACCCTTATAGCCCAACCCTGTGAGGCTTTCACCACGCATTACAGGCAGGCAAACAAAAACTCCAAAAGAATGCCTTTAATCTTACCAGGGAACTTGGTCCAAGCTCGTCATTCTGGGGATCAGAGGTTGTCCCCGAGAATCCCTCAGTGCCTGCTGGAGATCCTGCGATCCCACAGATCTGTTGAGATTCAGAAGCAGAGTCCCACCTGGGTCGCCAAAGCTGTCCCCAAAATTGGGAATAAACCTCTTAACACCAGTGTAGCATTAAGAAGCAGGCATTTCTTTATTTGGTGCTGGGTGCATGGGGGATCATTCCTCCTAACACGCACACACTAAAACAAAAGTTCATCCTTTATATACCTTAAAGACATGAAGATTCATACATTTTCCAAGAAGTCTTCACCTTCCTGCCTATCTACTTGTCCTGGTTTCGGCCAGGATAGAGTTAACTTTCCTTGGGCTGAGAGGAAGCACAGCTGGAGGGCCGGGTCTGGATCAATCATTGGAGTATTCCATATCATGTGACGTCATGCTCAGTATATAGGTGGATGAGTGCTCTCTCACTTCCCATTTTCAGTTTCCAGGTCAGCATGGCAGGATTTTCTGGTGCGATTGGATGACTGCTGTGGGGGGGGTGGGCTGTGTACCTGTCGCCACACTTGATAAGCCACTGCTGCATTTTACCGGTTTGGACTTACTATTGTTACTTTGTTTTTGTTGCTATTACTAAATTTTTTTTTTATTCAACCTACAAATTTCTTTTGTCCCTTCCTTATTTCACCGTGGGGTGGGGGGGGAAGTAAACAACTGGCCATGTGGTGATTGGCTACTGGCTGAGTTCAAACCGCAATACTACTACTTTTACATAATGCTGGTGTTGCAAAACTACACTATGCATGTGCGGGGTCTCAGGTGGTCGTTTGGGGAGTTAGGCTCTTACTCCTTTTTCCCTTTTATGGCCATGAGTCTATTGAGGACAATTCCTTCTCCTTGGTGAAGTGCTAAGGCTTGGACAACAGGCCCAATCCAGAGCTGACCTATAGATGAATCTTGTATATTTTATAACTGATAGCCATTGTGCTAGTAGGTATTGTACTAAGTTATAAAAACCCACTTATGCTGATGTAAAAAGTGCTAAAGCATTGAAATACTGAAGCCTGAACAACAGGTCCCAAGCCAAAGCTGCTAACTTAGTATGTAATCGTTAACAAAGTATGTAAGCTCACTAGTGAAAGATGCAGTTTAGAATATAATCAGTAGTGAGGAGGAAATGCTAAGAGAATGTATCCAACTTCCCTTTTTTAGCCTTGTTCAAGGCTGAGAACCCACATATTTGGCCTTGTTAGAAACTCCCTTGGTCTTCCACCCCGAGCCCTGGCTAGGCTTCGGGTGGAATACAACAGGAGAATGAGAACAGAAATTCTCCGCTCAAAACAAAGGTGCCAGCTATTCTAGCTTGTCGATCTCTAGTATATAAGGCTGGACCCGCTCACAGTGACTTTGGATGCCTCAGCTACGAATGGACGCATTGTGTAGGACTTCCCACTTGCTGGGACAGGCTCTCCAAATCCTCTCTGTAACCGGGGCTCCCCAGTGTCTGCGGATCTGGATGATGGTAACATATGCAAGTGGTGATGTATCTTTCTTAATCACTATTCTCTCTCTCAAGTAGTAATGATTTGATGCATTACCCTGTATTTTCCTATTTGTTTAAGTGCACTATTCTGTCTTTTCTTACTGTATGTTTTCTGTATTATTCTGTTATATTATTTAGTTATTTCTAGTAAAATATGCCTGCTCTTTTCACTCTGGTGTCTGAGTTTAATTGATATCCCTGATCAGCAAAACAGATACATTATAGTAAGTTAGTGTGAACCTTGTCATTTTTGAATCTACAATTAAGTCACTATTTTGATCATAACATTTTACTGAATTATTTTGTAAACCCTTAAACTGGTTAATTATTAAGTGCTTCTAGTCATTAATAAATCTTGATTTGCTGCTAAATCATTACCTTGTTAATATTTTAATCCACCACACACCCATACAGGTTAGGACCAGTACCTCTTCTGTCTCATTAGCTCCTAACTACTGACATCTACAGGAAAAAGTGTTACAGCCCTCTGATAGAATGTGGCATTAAGTTCCACCTGACTGTAACAGCTTTTATACCACAGTTAGGGGTCGCAAAACTAGAAAGAGCTATTGAAAATGTGCGAAGATAATTAGGAAAAGCTACTAATGAAAGCACAGATAGTATTACAGCCCACAGGAAGTTCTCTGTTGCCTTTTCATTTTGTTTTATCAGCTGATTTGCATACTAGATGAAGGGAGGTGGGTTTTCCACAAACTCATTTGCATGAGAGGTGAGGAACACTTGGAGCATGGGTTCTGTGCATGTATTGAGGGGGGGGGGATGGGGTGCATTAACCCTTTTCTCTAATTGAGTCAGTGGTCATGATCTCCCCCTGCCACCTTTACCTTCCCCCCCCTTTTATCTTCTTGGGTAATTATCCAGCCTTTGGCTTCTTCTAGGGCAGGGTGTTTCCCTCTTAGCAATCCTTTAGCTCTTCTTCAGTGGTATAGTCGTTAGCAAGGACTACATCATTTATCAAGCTCCTTATATTAAAGTGTAGGCATTAACCTGAACATATGGTTTACTCAGTCGACATTTCCCCCCTTTGACACTTATCTAGAGAACTTGGCAATAGAACTGCAAGGGAGTGGAGCCATGCACTCTTCGATGCACTCTGTGCTTCCTTAGGCAGATAGTTCATTCCTTAGACTAATGACAAATGTCACAACTTGTCCTTGAGGCTTTCTGCATCAATGAATGTTTGAGGCATTAGCTCCTTCAGTTCCTCACAGTATTACCTTATGTAATGAAAAAAATGTTACTCCTACCTCAGAATTAGTGGATCAAGCTGAAGGTTGAGAATGCTTTTTAACAGATAAAAGGGTCTGTTTTAGAAATGCTGTCCAGGAAAATCAGCATTAAAACTAAAAAAACAAAAACAAAACCAAACCCATAGAGTTTATTTACTGTTTGCCATGAAGTGAGTGGCAGTCCCAGTTTACATGTTTCACAGGTTCTGCCAGTTAGTTTTATATGTTGGTCACACAGTGATCATCTGAACTGTCATTTTTAAAATCATTATGAGTACTTTAGGTTTGTCAATTACTTTTCCATGCTGTAAGTTACCGATTTTGAGAGCATAATTTGTTTATAATATATGTTTTAACATAATGATTTTTTTCATGCTTGTAAATAATTTTGAGCTTTGTGTCTAAAATTTCATGACAAATTATTATGGAGAGAGATATTACTTTGAATATTGCTGCTAAAGACTTGTAATATACTGGAACTTTGACTCTTTTATTACCGAGTTCATTTTAGTGGTCTTTGGACTGGGATTTAGGGACAGTATTGACAGAAGAAACGCAGGGTACTGTGACATTGCTACACTAGCACTGGTGGAGTCAGGATTTGCATCCCTCTAAACATTTTGCTAGCGTGCAAAGTGGATCTGAAATAAGGCAACATGTGTGAGAAGGGCTTTTGGAGAATATATGTAGAGGCTGGAGATGGAGAGACTTGGAACTCAAATCCATCTATTTTATTCTATGGAGTTGGGGGGAGGTGACATGGTTTTGGTTTGTAAGTATCTTTGCAGTGGGGAAATAAGTTCTGTGGGGCTGTTGTGCACAGCAGAGAAGAAAGTACAGCACAAGGGAAAAGATGGAAAACAGAAGTCATAAATTGCATTTAATGAAAAGAACAAGCAGCAGGTTTGAATCCGTGCGGAGGACATATGTAATTACATGACGCTTAACTCAGTTGAATGCCTTGTCACGGGACTACTAGACTAGATAAAAAATTTCAGGCAGTGGAAAAAATGAGATTGAGAGCGAGTCCTGGTATCATGCTGTTGATGATGTGAGTGTAGGCTGTGTTTAATGTAAGAGTACTCTGCTGGATTATGACCTGCCTGTCCTCTGCACAGATGAAGTTCAGTGTTGATTTTAGCCAGACAAATTCAAATCACTAGACAAAACTACTGAGAGTGCTGTTACATGAACTCCATTCAGGCCTAACTGCTTTGTATTTCACAAGGAAACAGAGTAGATGATGTCAAGCCTCCTTGTGGTGCTAAAATTAAAAAAAAAGAAACACTCTTGGTCTCTTAATTAAGAGTGCTGTTAGTTTTGTTGCCTACTGCTGAGACAGGTCCTTGGCAGTTAGAGCTTGGTTTCAGATTGGATTTTTATGGGTTGGTCTTCTGCTTCTCACAATTACTGACCAGCAGCTGGAGGAACAAAATGATTTTCCCTCAGAAATTCCGTTGAAGGATGTTGCTATGGTGCCAATGGCTTTTCTTCCTGAAAAGTATTTGAAAGTTTGTCAGTAACTTTGTAGCCACTGAGCTGCCTTTGGTAAGATCCCACAAAATATGCCTGTTACTCTTGAAGTCAGTAGGTAATCATAGGACTTTCCTAGTCTTCTGAAAATGGTGTATTATTATGCAAAAGAAAATCATTTTAAGCAGAGATGGGAAGTTTCACTGGTTCCTCTGACCAGATAGTATGCCTTAAGGTGAGAAGAGAAATTGATTCTAGCCTAACTCTTTGTAAACACTGATTCTGTAGTCTGCCTCAGTCAAAAAGTTTCCCTCTAAGACTTCTTGTTTCCCACTGAAACTGTATCTTCTCATTGAAAGCTTGTTTTCAATCTAGAATTATCACGCCATGTTAAAGAACATGGTGGTTTTTCTCTGCCTTGGAAAAGTTGACGAACATGGAGAGTGACATTTTCCAATTTCTGTACAAAGCTCTGATTCTGTTTTACTGAAATTTTAAGTAGGGTTTAAGTGTGTGCTAGCAATAAGCATAGACTATTTAGATCATTCACAGATAAAGTAAAAAAATGAATGTGAATGAAGGAGTACAAACACAACAGGAAGGCCTTAGTAAATTATGCTGTACAACTTTTTGGCCCAGTAAATCAAGCTTATTTCAGAATAGTAAATGAGCTGCTCTTTATGACAACTTTTTCTTACACCTTGTTCCTAGACAGTTGAGCAAAGTACCTCAGAACAATACAGGCAATCCAGAAACAGGAAATGGTAATTTCCATTAAAAGCAAATTTTATCTCTGTGGTTTTTTGTTCTCAGAGAGCTAGGTTTCCAAAAAGTAACTGTCTCTGCAATGACTGAAGGTTTCTTCTTCCTACAAAGACAGGGTTTCCTTTTTTGAAAACAATACAATCCAATCCAACAAGTCAAAGGAAATGTTGAAAATTTCGGTTTCAAACATTTGTTGGACATACGCAGAAACATGTAATTTCTCAATGCAACTACATGAGGCTAAAAGCCATTTTTAAAAGTGGGTAATTCTATGGTGAGGATGGTTTGAGGTAGACTCATAGTTATAAATGGCTTTTGAAGGACTTTGTGAGTAGGGTGAAAGATAGCAAAATTCGGTTGAAAGATTTTTACGCATTTCAAAAAGTGACAGTGTTTTCTACTTGAAAACAGAAAAAGTTTTGAGGTAGAACTGGGATGGAAAGCTTTACTTCACATGACATTTTCATAAAGTTCTGCACAATAAGTGGCATTTTAGAATGAAAATGTACATTGTTAAAAAATGCACATCTAGAGATACAAATTAGTATCTGTAAATAAAAGTTTAAGATAGGCAGCTTAATTAAAATAATTCATAGATAGAGATTTTGCTTTTAACATTTTCAACAGTGCTATATGTAGACATGTGTGGCTTAAAGAGACAGAGAATCTGGTGTGTTCTGCTTCTGAGCATTAAGATATGTGTTTCTGCTGCTACTAAATTAAGGTACCTTTAACAGTAGAACTATTTAAAAACACTTCAGTTTTTTGTTAAAAACTATTAAGAGAAATTATTAACTTAGCCTTGTGTTTGGGCAGTATGTGGTATTGCTCAACTTTTCCGGCCACTGACTGACAGACATTTCAAGCGTATAGTCTTCAAACTCTTCAGGAGGAACTGGTTGAAAATATGCATGAGGGTTGAAGCAGGCAGCGAAATTTGTGATACTGGCAGTAGCTTGGAACAGCATGCAGTTCAATCTTAGTTGCTGTATTTGCGTGCTTATGAAACTTGCAGTGAACAATAGTCAATGGTGACTAGCCTCCTTTACCAAGATGAGTAAAAAAACAAGAAGATTGGTGGAAAATACTATTTGCAGGTAGATAGATCCCTTTTGTCCTCCCTAAACTTTAAAAGTTTATGACTTTTATTTTGTCTAATTTGCTTCCATTTTGTCTAATTGTGTCTTAATTTGCTGGGATCCTTTCAAAAGGCTCGTTGAAGCGCACAAAAATGGAAATTGCAAAAATGTTACAGTTTGTCCTCTACGTCTAACTGATTTTCCACTAACTTGTCTTCGGAAAAGTGCATATTTGGAACGTTTTTATAATGTAGACTATTATCCCTCTAATTCCCTGTCCATCTGTAGAATAAATGTGTAGACTGTGTGTAAACTATACCAAGTCTCTACTATACATAATGTATGACAGTATATGATAATGTGCCATGAATGCCAAATTTTATTAAATATAAGCTGCTCTTCCATCTGCGTGTTGGAAACCCCATATATTTTTTGCCAAAAAAAGCACAATTTCCAAGCATTGCATAATTTCACATGGAACAATGTGAAATACTCAGCTTCTTCTCTCCCTTAAATTGTTACAACTCCATTAATTTTAATTCCTCATTCATAGTTTCTTCTTGCTGTGTAAGAGCGGTGTCAGACTCTGTCAATTTAGCAGCAATGCAAGCTCAGCTGAGTTTGTCTGCCAAAAGCAGGAAGACTAGCCAGAGCTATGATTATTTCGTGTTCTGTGTTGGAGTAAGTGGAAGTGGCTGGCCATAGACATATGGGTATTTTGCATTTCCTGTTCATCAGCAAAGACCTTCAGAAGGAGACCTTGTTAGCTGTCACAGCCTTTTTTTTTTTTTTTTTTTTTACATAGCACACTTTGCTTCAGATCAAGGTGAAGTGGTGCTGCTCAGCACTTATGGGAACAAAATGTGCAGTTACCTCATTTTGTTCAGTGTGAAGCCGGGCTAATGAATGGGATTGGGCACTGGGTGTTCCTGGCTGCCCCCATGAATTGCAGAAGCGGGTGAATCTTACCTGCCTAGCAAAAGACTTCCTCTGTTGAATTACCTTATGCTGAAACTGTTTTCGTAAGCTGTTTGCTTTACGAATAAGAGGATACCATGCCTTTTTAGAAAGGTTGCTTCAGGTCCCAGACTTACTCCCCATGGACTGCTAGGAAAAGTGCTTGGTTTTCTCTGGGCTTTTTTTCCTCTTCCGTAACAGTGCACTCCCACCCTTTCATCGTTTCTCTGCCTTATTTGTCTGGGCCAGGAAGTTTTGTCTGTGTGCCTGTGTACAGCAGCCTGCCCACGGGGCCTCTTGAGTCCATCAACTCATTGCATGAGATACCAATAGTAGAGTTAAATGTTTCAGGCTTTGAATTGCTTTATGTCTAGAATAAAGGGAGGGGGATTCAAGAAAATGAGATTGATGTGATTACGTGATAATGTGATATGTTCATCAGGAAGACAGGAAAGGAGGTAGCCTGCTGTCTGAGATAGACCTAGGAAGTTTGGTGCACGACGAGAACTGCAAACGGGTTGTTTTTCACACCAGAAGTGGTGATGGTGTATGAAGCATTACCAAAGGTCCCAGAGAACAGGAAAGAGAGGCGATGACGGGAAGAGTTACTGTTCGGGAGATCAGCCCCACCCAAGACTTAGAAAATGCTAAAAAAGAGAAGGGTACTATGAAGAAGTGGCCCAGCTGGTGTTTTAGGTCAGTGGAGTTAAATTGCTCCGCATGAGGCCGGTTGCAGGTGAACATGACCATTGCAGCATCTACCCTCACAGCTACAGAGCTAAGTGGGCAACAGCTTGTGCAAGTTTTCCAGTACTTTCACATTTCCCCATCAGGAGAAAAACCATCTGGGCTAAAAAGCTTTTTAGTGAAGCAAAGGGTGCAAAACAGACACTTCGTATAATAAATAGCCAATATCGTGATAGAGACACAATTTTTGTTTTCAAAAAGAACCTTCATTCTGCACCCAGGTAAAAGTCAGCTGAAAGTGGTACCTGCTGGTCTTCTTTCTGCTTAGTTCTTCCTCGGTTCTGTCTTTCCTCTGATTGAAAAATTCCAATGATGAACAAGCCAGCCTGCTGAGTTTCTAACCAGACCAATACTAACAAAGTATGTCATTCCCAAATAGTTAGATAGTTGCAAAATTCATTCATAGTAAAAGCTGTTGAGAAGGTCATGAATCATCTCCCATTCTGCATGTCAAATTCTTGACTATTTTCTCACTACTGCTGATTTAACTGTAAATTGCTTTAAAATAACACTTAAAGTTTTTAACTTTTCATACCAGTAAGTTCTTAGTGCCATAAGACAAATGTTGTGGTGAGAAGACACTATAAACATATGGCAATCTTTGTATATATACATTTTGTCTTCCCTTAGATGAAGTTATTTTGTAATTTGAAACCTAAGTAGAGGGATTTTTGTTTTATCCTGATCAGACATCTAAGTGTCAGCCCTCTGCTGCTACGTAAGTATTCAAGTTGCTTAAGCACCAAATTAAACTTTAAAATTAGCATTTTCCACTTAGGTGTATTTTTTCCCTTCCTTTTATTTTTTATACTTAAATAAACAGTTTAAGTATTTGTTTACTTGGGGAAAAATAGTGCTATGCTTCTCCTGTTACAATAAGCTACTTATTTGAAGGGCAGAAGGCTAAGACCCCCAACAAGATATTTAGAAGAGTAGGAAGAATTTTCGAGCCATAAATTGGATGTTCTTTGGCTGGCCAAAACTGAGGAGGGGAGGAGCTAAAGGAAAGCAAAAGAGAGCATCTGGGAGCCAATAGTCTGATGTGGGCATAAGGAAATGCTACACTGCAGCATGTCAGGCAAAATATTTTCACGAACTGTAGAGGAGAGTTAATGCCATTGAACAGAGCAGAGTTTGTCTGACATGTCGGCCCTGCTGGTCCTTCACATACCAGAAAGATGACCTCCTCCTAGAAGAACTGGTGAGGAGAGCTGCGAGGATTGCTGGGACATGGGAGATGGACATGCGTGATGACATCAGGGGTGCTTGATTTGCTTAGGATATAAAAGCAAGTAGGAGAAGAGTGGGGTGACTCCTGTAAATGCAGAAGAGAGAGAACAGTTACTAAGCTTGCAAGGGTGTGGACACAAAAAAAAAAAAGTGTACTACCTGGCTGTGAGTAAATGTAAGCTGCAAACTGGAAGAAAACTCTTCAATGCTTAGAAGATTTGGGTTCTGCAACAGCCTTCCCATGGAAATAAAGGAGAAAGCAACCAGTCAACCCGTTATTCCTTACTATGGAGTTCAGTAAGTTTTTGATGGGCCTGGAGACCTCTTCCAATCTCTCCTTCCTCCAAATTAACTGCCTCTTCAGGCATTTCTTTCAAGATATGTTTTCACTCTTCACTTTTTAATTGCTCTGATGTCTTCTTGTTTGAAAGTCTGAACTGTTGCTGATCAAGTATTTTGATGGCAAAAAGTGCTATGCTGACAGGTTTCACTTGTGAAATGTGCTTAGATACCAGTTCAGATAATGTGGTTTCATTCAGCAAGAATTATACTTTTTAGTCAGTTAATAAGCATGGAACAAACTTTACCATGTTTGAACTCCTCTACCACTACCACTCGCATTGATGTAGATACGTTGTATGTAGAGTTGTGCTGTGGATAGGCTGGGGTGAGGATCAACATTACATTGTATCGGTCTGATGGGTTCACCTATGATGTTAAAACAATTGTGCTTAGCATCAGTTTAGGTTAGAATAAAGTTTAAAGGCTTCTGAATTCAACGTTTACACACTCTAGGGTCCTATACTGCTAAATTAAGATTGCTCTCTTCAGGGTGTTTCAGCAATACAGGATTTGGCCATTCCCTATATAACTATCCATTTAAAGCTCTGCCATGTAATTCAGGGTAGGATTGAATGTTGTCAACGTAAATCTTATATAAAGGACTACCTCTAGAACTGTTCTTTTTGCAAATTAAAATAAATAGTAGCTCTTACCATTTTGGAAAAAACCAAGAACTTGTTCACAAGAGCAGAAGCCGAAGCATTTGGATAAAGTTGACATATCCTTGCCACTAGCATTGCGCAGGAAACCCCATCAAGAACTCCCAGCACATTGGAGGAAATGTAGTTAGTCTGTAGTGTTTCAATACCCAATATCTATAGAATAGTCAGTATACTTAAAGTCAGTTGTTATTGCAATGCAGTGAGGCAAAAATTGTTTGTCCTTAAAAGTGATGAGAAGAAGAATCATTACCACACTGTTACTGTAACAGCTGGTCTGAAATAACTCTCTAAGACTCAATTTAGAGTTTTAGAAAGTATGCATTCTTTATTGCGGCACCAGACACACAGGGTATAGCTCCACTTAATGTGTGCACCAGGGTATCTAACAGCACTAAATATATACAGTTAAAGTATACATATTCATCTCTTTTCCAAGAAATGATTAACATATTCATACATTTTCTTGGGATTCATTAACATATGCAAATGCCCTGGATGCATGTATCCTCATATTCTTCAGTGGTCTTTGGTGGTTGTCGATAGTCTTCCTCACTGTGTCTGTTAGTTGAACTTGGCTTCTGCACACGCTCAATCCTACTCCTTATTAAGTTTACATACCTTGTTATCTACAGAACCAGTGTGCGCTAGTACTACCCCTTTATTTTATTCTATTCAAGGATAGTGTCTCAGAACAAGTTTCTTTATCTATAAGCATTTGGCCTAGCTGTGCAATTTCAGCGGGAAAGGAATGCAGTTTTATCAAGAGAAGAACCATACATCCTTCAGTTATTGTATCAACACCACTTCCCAAATTACTGCTACTCTGAAATTTGCCTACACTGCTACAGCTACTGCTTCACTCCAACCTCCCTTAAGAAAAAAATTTTGCCATTCTTCCAGCACTTGCTCTAGCCACATGCACAAACTGTACTTTCTTACTCCTTATGTATCAAGCTTTTATACGTAACTTGGCTTTTTTATCATCTGTAGTCAGGTTCCTGATAAGTAATACAGCACCTTGTCTTGTAGGCACTCCCCTCTTCTCCCCACTCTACCCCCATTAAAAAACACACCAAAACTACTCCATGGACAGATCTTGAATCTAATCTAAAAAACGGCTTTTTGCTTGAAAAACTGTCATTTAAATGGCTATCCAAAGCTGAAGTACTTCTAATGGTCTTATTTATCAGCATGACGTGCCTCTGAAAAGTTTAAATATCATGATCACCTTACTCATGTTTTGCCCACAGTTTAATTACATGGAGCATGAACTGGAAGTTCTCTTCATCTGGCACTAGGTATAGTATTTAATCCATAACTATGCAGCCTCTAAGAAAAAATGTGAAGTACAGAAGTTCCTAGTAAGAGATACAAGTCAGTTTTATGCTATGCTGGATCAATAGCTTACAATTTATCATTCAAGTCTATGAAAATAAGTTTGGCTTACTCGTTTTGTATTACATTAAAAATTATAGATCACGCATAACGTTCAGTATCACCGGTGCCCTCAACAGCTTTGTCATAGTTTATAGACTATAGCCAACAATTTTTAATAAGGCCTTTCTAAAGGATTCCAAAAGCCAAGGTTCTTTCGACAGCCAGGAACAATTAAATCAGTCACTGTTAAACAGCAAGCAAGTTAGGCTTCGGGTAGTTTAAATATCTTTTTTTTTTATTAACTACCACACATTCTTCTCTAGCAAGTGCTCTACCTATTTAGCTGAAGCAGTTTCTGTGGCAAACTGGAACAGTGCACACACTGATCAAAGAAACATGAAACTTTCTAAACACACAACTCCTTGAAACATCTAAATTTAAGCCCGCTCACCACCTCCTCAGATCTCAAGTATACAGGAGATCAGTTTATGCATCTTGTACAGAAATTTGAGTTATGTAATGTGTATTCTATACCAATTTTTAAAGATATGTAAATATGCTTACCGTTTAAGCTCAGTATACATCTCATATCCAGGCTTCTCAGATGCAAGTCATCTCCGAGATCAAGATTATCAGAAACAGTTTGCAGAGGTGGTCTTACAAACACAAGATCAATCTTAAGAGGAAAAAAAGGGGCATGTAAATGCATTCTAAGGAATCACCACCCCTTTTTCCCAGGTCTCACAGATATCATTGCCTTAGTTTATGGGCCATCCTTCCAAAATGTCTACTGAGTTCATTTAGTCCATAACTTTGGGTTCCATCTGTCATGACAGTCTTTAAGGCTGGAGGAATGAGGTGGAGTTGGCTCAGTCAGTGGAGCAGGAGGCTTTGGATGTGGCAGGAGGATGTTGCGAGGCACCAAATGCAATAACAGGGTTATTTGACAGTTCAATTCATTGGCTATTTTCACCTAAAATCAAATCCCCTTGAGGCACACTTTGGACTTCTCTGTCCTTCTGCATTACCCACCAAGTGCACCCAGATCCTTGGGCAAAAGTAATCTCACGCATGGGTTTACCTTTCCCCAATGAAGGAGTAACCCAGTCAGTCTTCCCCAGTATATTTTTAATGCGCACTATGGGGGCTTTATCTCCATCCACAGTATGTAGGAGGTTTGATTGAGCAGGGCCAGCTTGCTTGGCAGATCCTCTGTTATTGACTAACCAGGTGACTTTTGCTAAATGCACGTCCCAGTGTTTGAAAGTTCCACCACCCATTGCTCTCAGTTTAGTTTTTAGCAACCCATTGTATCACTCAATTTTCCCAGAGGCTGGTGCATGGTAGGGAATGTGGTATATCCACTCAATGCCATGTTCTTTGGCCCAAGTGTCTATGAGGTTGTTTTGGAAATGTGTCCCATTATCTGACTCAATCTTTTCTGGCATGCCATGCTGCCATAAGACTTTCTTCTCAAGGCCTAAAATGGTGTTCCGGGCAGTGGCATGGGGCACGGCGTAGGTTTCCAACCAACGGGTGGCTGCTTCTGCCATTGTAAGCACATAGTGTTTGCCATGCCGAGTTCGTGAGAGCGTGATATAATCAATCTGCCAGGCCTCCCCATACTTATATTTTAACCATCGTCCTCCATACCAAATGGGTTTTAACTGTTTGGCTTGCTTGGTTGTAGCACACGTCTCACATTCATGGATTACTTGTGCAATAGCACCCATAGTTAAGTTCACCCCTCGATCATGAGCCCATCTATATGTTGCATCTCTTCCCTGATGGCCTGAGGAGTCACGGGCCCAGCGAGCCATAAATTGTTCACCCTTATGTTGCCAGTCCAGATTTACTTGAGCCACCTTAATCTTAGCAGCTTGATCCACTGTTGGTTGTTCCGATGTTCTTCAGTAGCCTGGCTCTTGGGTACATGAGCATCTACATGGCGTACTTTCACAACCAGATTCTCTACCCGAGCAGCAATATCTTGCCATAATTCAGCAGCCCAGATGGGTTTGCCTCTGCGCTGTCAGTTGCTCCATTTCCACTGCTGTAACCATCCCCACAGGGCATTTGCCACCATCCATGAGTCAGTATAGAGACAGAGCACTGGCCACTTTTCTCGCTCAGTGGTATTCAAGGCCAGCTGGATGGCTTTCACCTCTGCAAACTGACTCAATTCACCTTCTCCTTTAACAGCTTCAGTGACCCATCACGTGGGGCTCCACACAGCTGCTTTCCACCTTCGATGTTTCCCCACAATGCAACAGGACCCATCGGTAAACAGGGCATATCACTTCTCATTATCCAGTAGTTTATTATATCGTGGGGCCTCTTCAGTATGCGTCACCTCTTCCTCTGGCACCATTCCAAAATATTTGCCTTCTGGCCAATTTGTAATCACTTCCAATATTCCTGGATGGCTGTGGCTCCCTATTCAAGCCTGTTGTGTGATTAATACAACCCATTTACTCTACGTGGCATTGGCTGCGTGGTGTGCAGAGGGGACACTCCCTTTGAACATCCAGCCTAGTGCTGGCAGTTGGGGTGCCAGGAGGAGCTGTGCTTCAGTCCCAATCACTTCTGAAGCAGTTTGGACCCCTTCACATGCTCCAATATCTCCTTTTTGGCTGGAGTACAGTGGTCCTCTGATCCTCTGTATTCCCGACTCCAAAACCCCAGGGGCCAACCCCGAGCCTCCCCTGGTGCCCTCTGCCAGACGCACCAGGTAGGGCCATTCTTCCCAGCTGCAGTGTAGATCACGCTTTTAAAATCTTGTCCTGTCCGAACTGGCCCAAGGGGGCTACTGCATGGACTATTTCCTGCTTAATTTGTTCAAAAGCTTGTCGTTGCTCTGGGCCCCATCTAAAATCATTCTTTTTCTGGGTCATTTGATAGAGAGGGCTTACAGTCTGACTGTAATTTGGAATGTGCAGTCTCCAGAAACCCACAACACCTAAGAAAGCCTGTGTCTCCTTTCTATTAGTCGATGGGGACATAGCTGTTATTTTATTAATCACTTCCATTGCAACCTCATGACATCTATCTTGCCATTTTACTCCTAAAAACTGAATCTCTTGTGCAGGTCCCTTGACCTTACCACGCTTTATGGCAAAACCAGCTCTCAGAAGGATTTGGATCATTTTCTCCCCTTTCTCAAAAACTTCTTCTGCTGTATTACCCCATATAATGATCTCATCTGTAAGTGTTGCAGGGCTTCACCCTGTTCCAGTGCAGTCTGGATCAGTCCATGGCAAATGGTGGGGCTGTGTTTCCACCCCTGGGGCAGTCGATTCCAGGTGTATTGGACACCCTTCTAGGTAAAATCAAACTGTGGCCTGCACTCTGATGTCAGAGGGATGGAGAAAAATGTGTTGGCAATATCAATCATGGTGTACCACTTGGCTGCCTTCTGCTCTAGTTCATACTGAACTTCTAGCATGTCTGGCATGGCAGCACTCAATGGTGGCATGACTTCATTCAGGCCATGATAGTCTACTGTCAATCTCCACTCTCCATTAGACTTTTGCACTGGCCATATGGGGCTGTTAAAGGGGGAGCGCGTCTTGCTGATGACTCCTTGGCTCTCTAGTTGACAAATCAGTTTATGAATAGGGATTACAGAGTCTCGACTGGTGCGATATTGCCGTTGGTGCACTGTTATAGTGGCAATTGGCACCCGTTGTTCTTCAACCCTCAGCAGTCCCACAGCAGAAGGATCCTCTGAGAGACCAGGTAACACAGACAGCTGTTTAATTTCTTCTGTTTCCAAGGCAGCTATACCAAAAGCCCACTGATACCCTTTTGGGTCCCTAAAATATCCTCTCCTGAGATAATCTATACCACGAATACATGGAACGTCTGGGCCAGTCACAATGGGGTGTTTTTCCCACTCTTTTCCACTTAGGCTCACCTCGGTCTCCAATACAGTCAACTGTTGAGACACGCCCCCCCCCCCCCCCCCCCGTCACTCCTGAAATACAAATAGGTTCTGCCCCTTTAAAATTTGACGGCATTAGGGTGCATTGAGCACCAGTGTCCACTAAAGCCTTATACTTCTGGGGGTCAGATGTGTCAGGCCATCGAATCCACACGGGACATTAAACACTATTGTCCCTGTCCTCTGCCTGGCTGGAGGCAGGACCCTTCTAATGTTGGTCATAATACCCACTAACGGCAAATGGGTTAGGGTGGTATGCACAGGTTTCAGTCTCATCTTGATCACTCACTTCTTGTGAATATAGAAGAGATATACAAAAGACAATTCTAGTGTAATAATTTCAAACTAGATTGGGTGCTGTAGGCTGTTTGGGGCAAGATTAGTGCCCATTGACCATCTATCTCACACCACAATATGTTGTTTCAGCTTTGTTAACTGCTACAAGTCAACTGATAGAGCCACTTCACAAATTTATTCAGTGCCCCAAAGACTTCAAGATCTTGATCTAAAGTATCTTTTATACCTCATGTCAATGGCAGTTACTATAGCTTTACTTAATACTTAAGAAAAGTTAAAAGTTGAACTTTAGCATAAATCCTAGTAGTATGGCCTTTAAAAGAAGTAAAAAGGCTTCAGCTGTTTTGATAAGAACGTATAAAAAATCCTTACCTTGCTCTCACCAAGTTCTGAAATCCATTCTTTGCCCAAGTTATTCAGTTTACCAATAACAACCAGCCTGTAAAGAAAACTCATGTTAAGTTTGCCCTAAAAACCCAAGATGTTAACAAATTTGACAGTGTTGTTATACCTGTGATTCAGTTCTTCCTCATCTTCCAACAACCCAAATGGCTTCATCGTTTCAAGTAGCTTCTGAGTATGGATGCAATCTATATCCTTAGGAGGAGCCAAGAGAAGTAATTCTATAGTGCCTTTGAGGCTGGTTCTGCAGCCTAGAAGTACTGTGGGAGAAAAAAAAATACTGAAGACTTCACAAAAGCAAAAAAAAAAAAAAAATAAACCAACCTACCTTAGTGGAAAACACCCCACCATTCCAAATCAATGTCTGTTCTTTTACCGAGCATTAATATAAATGAGAAGAAAATTGTCCCGCTTATGCTTTTTAGATAACTTGACCTAATTAGGAGTCACAACTACTTTTTAGAAAAACATTTTGTGGATATAAGAAAAGATCCAAGTTGCTACCATCTTAGTAAAACTTATTTGCATTGCTCTAGACATTTAGAACTGATCACCAGGAAATGAAAAGGTTTGAAATCCACTAAGGGTGACACCACATATAGCAGAAGTTTGGGACACATTTCAGTTTCATATCAGTTTTGATTTAAGGATATTCCCATCAGCTTCCTGCTAACATTATACAAGACTATTTAACACTGGCTTCTTTAGGTAAATGAATTTGCTGTGCATCTGATTCTGGAAGGGCATTATAGTTGATTGTATAGGAAGGACATATAACAAAGTGGTCTGTTAAACAGATTTGATGCAGTAAATTCAGTATTACCTTGTTTTTGTTCATGGAAGAGTGTGAATGAAAGTATCAACCAATCTGCAGCTAATCTTGCTAGGAGAGCCTCATGCACTTAACAGTGTTCAATTTTTATAGTTCAGAGGCTTAGCTGTACATCTGTTTTATCTAAATCCAAGAGACATATGTCAGCATATAAATTAGCGCAACTTAAGCTCTGTGTGTAGAGGATGCTCAAATCTGGCTTAGCTAGCTCACTGCCCAGTTAGGCTGAGCAGGACACCAGGCACCTGTGTTTGGAGGCCTCTGGAATGCCAATAACATCAAGCCATAATTTTTGTCTCCAGCCCTCTGCTTGTCCTGTATGTTTAGACCTATTTGCAATCAGGAGCAGCACAAGACTGACATGACAGGACAACATTAAATTAAAGGCAGCATTAGCATTTTTTTTTACACCATAGAACCCTTGCTTTAGAAAGGGAAAAATGGAGAAGAAAACCCTACTTTGCATTACCAGCTGAAAGCAGGAGAAAGAAAGGAGTGGGACAGGAGGGAAGCACTGTACTTAATGGATCAAGGGTCTCTGCAGAAATGCTAGTAGCAAAAGGGGGAGACACATTAAAAGTCTATACAACTCATGATGCTTGTCCAAGGAGTCCATATCCAGACCCTAAGGCTAAAGGTATTAATTATGCCATTATTCAAACTGGGTATTTTTCTACTTCACATACAGACAGCCTCAAATATTATCTGGGTTAGTGTCCTGGTTTCGTCCAGGGTAGAGTTAACTTTCCTTGGGCTGAGAGGGAGCACAGCTAGAGGGCTGGGCCCGGATCGATCATTGGAGTATTCCATATCATGTGACATCATAGTCAGTATATAAGGGGACGCTGCTCTCTCAGTTTCGGTTTTGGTTTCCTGGTTGGTCAGCAGCAGGATTTCTGGTGTGGTTGGATCACTGGTGGGGGCGGGCTGCATACCAGTTGTCAGTCAGTGAGCCACTGCTGCATTTTACCCATTTAGACTTACTATTGTTACTGTTGTTTTGTTACTACTACTATTTTTTTTAATTCAACCTACGAATTTCTTTTTTTTTGGTCCCTCCCCTATTTCACTGGGGGGGGCGGGGGGGAAGTAAATGACTAACCATGTGGTGATTGGCTACCGGCTGAGTTTAAATCACGACAGTTAGTCATAGAATCATAGAGTGGTTTGGGTTGGAAGGGACCTTAAAAGATCATCTAGTTCCAACCCCTCTGCCATGGGCAGGGACGCCTTCCACTAGACCAGGTTGCTCAAAGCCCCATCCAACCTTGCCTTGAACACTTCCAGGGAGAGGGCATCCACAGCTTCTCTGGGCAACCTGTTCCAGTGACTCACCACCCCCACAGTAAAGAATTTCTTCCTGATATCTAACCTAAATCTACCCTCTGTCAGTTTAAAACAGTTCCTTTGCATCCTATCACTACACTCCCTAATAAAGAGTCACTCACAAGAGCCCCCTCCTGTAGCCCCTCCCCCACTACCAAACCCCCACCACTCACAAACCCAATACAGCTATGAAGAGTTTTAAAATTGATACAAGCTGTTGGTTCTTGGCTTGTTGATCAAAGATCTGGCATAAGAAACATTTCAAAGCAATCTCTTGCTTCAGCTTAGATGAACAATTATGCTTCAACCACACAAATGAACTAAGAGGAAGTGCAATATAACCCATGTTCTATACAAACCTTAGCAAAGTCCAACTCTGGACATCATTTGCACATTTTACAGTGGAACCATCCTGACTCTTCCACCCAAAGAAAGCAACTTCATATATACTATAGAAATTAATGCAGCAGGATATAGAAACACTGGGATTGACCCAGGCATTGTGAAAACAAGGAGCCTGGAACACAATTCACTGAGGAGACAGGAACTGCTAGATGTCAGCTAGACTGCTACTGAAAAAACATTATTCAAGACAAGATGTGCAGAAGCCCAAAGGTCAACAATGAGTACGGACGAGAACTGCACACTCAGTAACCAGCTCTTCTCTGAATGACTCTAGGGCAATGATAAACAAACATATAGAATCAAATGAAGCCTGACCTACAAACAAAAGATTGCTCATCAGTGTAGCCACATGGGCAGAGAGGTTACTTGGAAAGAATACTTGCGTGACTACCCCTAGATTTACTGCCACAGTTTCAAGATACAGTGTCTGGAAGGGGGAAAAGGGAAAGGACATGACCATCACTTTGCTTAGGCAGCCCAGCAAAACTGGCCCAGCAGTTCAACTACTTTTAGAAGTCTTTTCAGCATCCCTTTCCAATTGCCAACTTTCACTTCTCAGGAAAAAAATTGTGGGTTTTGAGGGAGACCTTACAAAATTATCCGTCTCACAGTAACCTGATTAGGAACATTCAGAGAAAGCCTTTTTTCCCCCCCCTACATTTAAGCTGGATACATACCCTAAGACCAGCGTAAAGCCTTAGCCAGTGGCAGCCTGAAGCCAGTCAAGCTGTTGTGAGGTTGCAGGGACAACACAATGTGGAGACCAGCACAGAGACCTGTACCCAGAACCACACCAAAACCACGGGCTCCGACAACTGGGGATAACCCCACAGAGCCTTTAACTAGTGACCGCAGTCCCTGCCTTCACATGGAAAAGGTTTACCATTTATTTTAAAGAAAAGCTTTCCCTGACGGGAGGCAGGTTCCTCCCCCTCACCAACCCACCAACACCCTCAGCCTCCCACCCTCTCAGGCCCCTCACGGGGCTGTGGCTGGAAAAGCCCCTCAGGAAGATGCAAGAGAAGGAGGGGGGAGACACCACCTCCCCCCCCCGCCTTTCAGGGCTTGCTCAACTTGCAGCTGCTGGCCCAGCTGCCTGTCAACCCCTGGTAGGGTGCAGATGAGGCGGATCCATCCCCCCACCCCTCTCCTCACTGGGACTGATGGGCCCGCGCTCGCCAGAGAGGCGGGGGATGTCGTCGGTCACCAAACGGGCTAAGATGCACCCGTACCAGGGCAGATGTTCCCTGTGGCACGAACTGAAGGATGCACAAGCTGCTCTCCTCCTTGCAGGAGGGAGGAGGCGGGCAGGTGGGGCAGGGATGCTGCAGTGGCTGCTGGTGGAGTGCGTGGTGGTGGAATCACTTCCCTGAGGAGAGGCTGTGTGCGGAGGGGAAGGCTGCCTACCACTCCCGGCCAGGGGTTTTGTCTTACCTTCAGGACGTCGCGAAGATGCGTCTCGACATTGTTAGGTGTTGGAATGGGCTGCCCAGGGCAGTGGTGGACTCCCCATCCCTGGAAGTGTTTAAGACTAGGGTTGACATAGTGCTTTAGGGATATGGTGAAGTTGAGAACTGTCAGTGTTAGGTTAATGGTTGGACTAGATGATCTTCAAGGTCTTTTTCAACCTTGATGCTTCTGTGATTCTGTGACAGTTCTGCTCCTGCTCGGGAGCTGGGGGCAACTCTCCTTGGGAGGCCGCTGCCCTGTCAGGACCTTTGTGTGGGGTGCCAGGCGCTGAGGAAGCACTTGCAGCAATGAAGAGCCGAGCTGCCCATAGGAGGGACCCACCAGTGAGTGGGCTGGTGTGCCCCACAGAAGGTGGTCCCACCAGCAGCCCTTTCTCTCCTGAAGCTGGGGGACATTCCCATTCCCTGACACCCCCTTTCAGAGAGAGGAGAGAGAAAATGACGGCAATCACTCTTGTGTTAGTTCAGTCTCACCCAGTTAGTGCTGAAGAGCAAGTCAAGTGTCGCTTGGCTTAAGGTGGTATTGGGAGCATTTAGCTCACGTTGTTAATGTCAGCAGATAGTTTTGAGTACTCACCACAACTTATCGTCATATATCATTTTGGGCCAACATAGTCTATCACAAGCTGTGTACTAAAGCAGCCAAAATACTCTGAGACTATTCTGCACCATGACATTTAGATGACAGTGCCCCACTCACATTTGAGCTTGCAAAAAGTTTAAAGTAAAACCATAATGTTTTTGTAAAGTTGAATAAATCTTTGGAAAAAAGTTTGCATTCCCAACTGCCTTGATGTCTTGCCATATCAGAGCCTTTCTCTGAGATTAGCACGTGCATCATTTCTGTACTTTTCTGGGTTGTCTGTAGTGCCTTTGTTGAAGTAAAATAGACTTTATCTTGCAAGATACTTTGAAGGAACACAAACTTTCATCCTGAAGTTTCAACAAACTAACAAAACAAATGTTTGGTGTTCAGACACAAAGGTACTTTTAGCAGGATCGCCTCATCTACCCTACTCAAATAACTTAATGCTATGGAAAGTTAGAAATTACTTTATTTATTTGCTGAATATTATTTGTTGATGGTACTTGTGCTAACATTTCAAAGTGTCTGAAAATCAGATGCTTCTGTAAGAAGCTGCAGTGGTAAAGCCAAAAAAGAAAAAAAAAAGTTTTCAAGCAAATTTCTTGAGAGCTTTTTTTAAACCTCTAGTCATGCCCTTTTCATTTGCAGAAGTTCATCATGGTTTTCAACATTTTATGATCCTCACAATGTTACTGATATGTTATTAATTTGAGCTGATTTTAATGATTTTTGGTGATTTGGATTTAAATAAGGAATGATTTAGAGTAACCATACAACCAGTTATGCTGCTACAAAGGTCTTTTTAAAGTCCCAGGCTAAGTCCACATAGACTAGTAATAATCATTAACCAGACATCTATTCAAAGAAGAAGCCTCATGACGAGGTAAAGGGAAGTTGCTACAAATATGCTTGAAATTGCTAATGTACAGGGACCTGTAAAGTAGGACATTTAGTTTTAATGTTAACCATCACTTGTATTTTACTAGCTTTTATTTTTCCTGTATTTTTCGTCTATTTTACTGTAATGTATATAATTTCATTTATACTTTTTCCTAACTACCCTCTGTAGTCGTTACCCAGTTACCCACTTGTAAGATGTTTTGAAACCTTTAACTCCTTGCCTAGTAAAGATAAGACAGACCTTGGACAATCTGAAGAAAACTCCCTGAGTACATCCCTAATAGCAGGAACCTAAAGAAAACAAGTGCCTAAGAAGATGCCATTGTCAAGATAAGTGACTGAAAGCTAGTCTAAACTAACCTCCTTGGAACAAACAGGAGCTAAAAGATGGATGAAGTAACTCTATGACCATATATAGACACAAGAAACCTGAAGTTCACTAACGGACAGTGTGAGAAAGGCTATGTGGACCCCTAAGGAGGAGAGAAGACCCTCACTCTATTTTTACTACGCATGCTCAGACTATGTAAATGAATTCTGAGAACCCATTAGCATAAGACTGCTTTTTCTAAGAAAGCTGATTAATATGTATGATTTTGTGTATATTAGTCAGAGTGTTTTGTTAGTAAGTGTGGCACTTGTGGTGGAGCGATCCCCAGTGCTGCCCAGCGCTGCGAATAAAGAATACCTGCTTAACAGTTATACCCAATCTTGACTGTTGAGTGAAGCTCTTTGTTTAATCCCTTTTTAGTAGAAGGTGACAATCTTGTCCTTTTTTTTTTAACCTTACAAACTCTTCTTGTCTATTCAAAGTGGGCTAATCAGCTTTTTTGCTCAGTGCACAATTCCTGTAAGTTATTTAGGCTAATCTTTTAAATTTAAGTCTTTGCTGTGTCAATTTTTGGCTCGATATGTCAGTTCAAGCTATGTGGTCAAAAATATTGACCCAAGGGAAGAAGAAAGAACATACTGTGATAAGAGAGGAGGATGAGGTGGTTTCTTTCAATATCTCCAAGCTAAATTCTGTACCTTATACAGATCGGATCTTTCTAGCTTACTGAAACTATACTTTCATAGAGTAGTTCTGTGGCAATTAAACTGGTCTAACCCAGGCTGATGTGAATTTTCTCCTCTCCCTCAAACAGTCTGTGCTAAATTGGTGTGGAGCTAGACCTGTTTCCTAACTGTCGGAGTAAGCGCAGGCTCCTGAACACTGCTGTTGGTGCAAGGGAGAAGGAGAACCACAAACATAGTTGTGGGAGTAGAGAGGTGGGATGATAGCTAGCAGTCTGGATTTAGACTGGTTTACAGTGTACCCAAAAACTTGCATCCTTTTCCAGTATATCAGTTGATTTAAGAAAGCTTATAATCTCTCTCTCCAATTTCTCTGCTTTTATTCTGCTTCTGCAATTCTGAGCACTGTGAAATGTATACAGCTAGGTGTGCCTATCTGCCTGTCACATTTGTACTTGTACACAAGCACACCTGTAAATGTATAGATGAATGCAAATTCTAGTGAAGTACTTAACATTTCTATATTGGTGAGATAGCTTGGAGGTTTCTTATGGGAAGAATACGACTATTAGCTTTATAGGCTTTATAGGATCAACTTTTATCCACACAGCTATGCACAGTAATATTACCACAGTCAAATATTTTCATGATGCATGTATCACAGGCTGAGCAATTTGAATCTTATGGGTATGTGGAAGATTATACACTCAGATCTGCTGCACTTTGACACATGTACCATCTATCAGCTGACCTTCTGGCACTGTTGGCTGTCTATGTTTGTTTGGAGATAGTTTTTTTACTAAGTGGGATGTCTCTGAGGGTCTCATATTTATGAGGGAGTGTGCTGCTGGAGTCATACAACAATGCTTAACAATAAGCAATATGCCCATGTGAATGGAAAAGGTGTGATATTTTACTCTGTTATTTTCTTAGTTTTGTAGCTTTTTCTCAGGTAAATTACGTGTTGCAACCCATAAAAAAAAAAACCACCCAACTTTGTTCAGAAAGATTTTTATTGTATTGTATTTGGCAAAGTGCTTCATGACTCTTGTTACAATATTAAACTGTAATGATTAAAGGAGAGTGACACTTTAAATAGATTTTTGAAGGCAGTTTTGGAGGAACATTTTGTATATACATGAAAAGTTATGTACCTACTACTGTACCTGAACCTTTCTGCATCAGCATACAAAGACTGACTGAAAGGTGAAACTGCTACAGAGAAAATATTGGTGAGATATTGAAATATTATCCTCAGAACAGAAAAAATTATCAAAATTGTTTTCTTCAAACTTTGGATTTTTTCTTACAAATGTGGAGGATCTTATCTGTATAATGTACCATATTTCACTAGAGAGAGATTTTCTCAGCAATAATTTGTATATATGCAGGTAGGCCCTGAAGAATATCAGCTGAAAATAACAAGAAATTCAATATTGTAGTAAACATTCTCAAGCTTTATCACATTATGTGGGCAGATATATGGTAGGAGATAAGCGTGAACAGTAGAAGGTGGGGTTGCTGAAGACAGATTTCAGATGGATGGATCTTGAGATCTTGACAGGATGGATCGATGGGCTAAGGTCAACTGTATGAGTTTCAATAAGGTCAAATGCTTAGTTCTGCACTTTGGCCACAACAACCCCCAGCAGCGCTACAGGCTTGGGGAGGAGTGGCTGGAGAGCTGCCAGTCAGAGTGGGACCTGGGGGTGTTGATTGATAGCCGGCTGAACATGAGCCAGCAGTGTGCCCAGTTGGCCAAGAAGGCCAATGGTATCCTGGCTTGTATCAGAAATAGCGTGGCCAGCAGGGACAGGGAAGTGATCATTGTACTCGGCACTGGTGAGGCCACACCTCGATTACTGTGTTCAGTTTTGGGCCCCTCACTACAAAAAGGACATTGAATTACTTGAGCTTGTCCAAAGAAGGGCAACGAAGCTGGTGAAGGGTCTGGAGGACAGGTCTTACAAGTAACAGCCGAGGGAATTGGGGTTGTTTAGTCTAGAGAAGAGGAGGCTGAGGGGAGACCTCATCGCCCTCTACAACTACCTGAAAGGAGGTTGCAGAGTGGTGGGGATGAGTCTCTTTAACCAAGTAACAAGTTTTAGGACAAGAGGGAATGGTCTCAAGTTGCACCGGGGAAGGTTTAGACTGGATATTAGGAAGTATTTCTTTACAGAACGGGTTGTTCGGTGTTGGAATGGGCTGCCCAGGGCAGTGGTGGAGTCCCCATCCCTGGAGGTGTATAAGAGTTGGGTTGACATAGCGCTTAGGAATATGGTGTAGTTGAGAACTGTTAATGGTTGGATTAGGTGATCTTCAAGGTCTTTTCCAACCTAGAGGATTCTGTGATTTAAACAAGTGGTAGTTGAAAGGTTTTTTTAGTTGTTTGTGCTTTCAGGTTTTTTTTTTGTCTTTGAATTTCATCAATTTACTTAAGGGACATAATTCTATAGAATGTTGGCATTGGTAACCTGGCAAGCTACTCAGAAATGTAAATCCATAAAACATTCATATTTTAAGTTGGTCTAAAGTGTTGCTGCTGAAACACTAAGCTTGCCTTGGAGGGCATGACTTTGGGACTGTTGTTGGTCTATGTCTTTCTAGGCTGGCTTGCTGCTAACGGTTTAGCTCT
Organism: Strix aluco; assembly: GCF_031877795.1. Taxonomy (NCBI): domain Eukaryota; kingdom Metazoa; phylum Chordata; class Aves; order Strigiformes; family Strigidae; genus Strix; species Strix aluco. The sequence continues at coordinate 25,754,731 of NC_133935.1, forward strand.
TCATACTGCCAGTTTTAATGGACTCCTGGCTTCCCTGAAATCACCTGGTAGGATTTGAACTTGCCACTGTATGTTGAGCCAGCAAAGCAGTACCTCTGCTCTGCTGCTTTCCCAGGGAAGTCTTGAATGATTGTGCCCGTTAATGTAAAAGTAGTTGCAGGTCGTCACCTGGACACCACCACCAACCAACTAGACATAAACTTGCACTAACTTGTAGGGCAGGTGCAGTATCATCAGGAGGTGGACAGATCACTCCCTTGTTTTACTTCAGGTTGAAGCTAAGGTTAATTATGGTGTTACCAGCTTCTAAAACTGGTTAGTTAATGGGAACTAACTGTAGGCTTACTGAAGCAGCACTAATCTGTCTGCTCTCAATGAAGTCTCTGTCCTTGATCAGCTCATTCTCTCTCAGCAGGCTAAAAAATAGCCACAGGATATGAGTGCTTAGTTAATAATCATGTTAATTTTGCTGGAGGTTTGTCTTTAGCTGTTGGAGATTAATGAATCAAAATGGTGTTTGAATTTACAATCAGTTCTCTTTTAATCACTTGAGAGTGTTATTTATAGCTATTTTCCACTTTGATTACCTGATCCAATCATCTAAAGGACTCTGCTATTCTGCCATATGGGAGTAGATTAGAGCCTTAAATGTCTAGGAACTAGCAAGATGATAGCAGAGGGTGTTGAGATCTTTTCTGCTTTTCCAACTGTGTAAGCACTATGCTGTGTATTTGTTGCAACCATTTCCAAATCCACCATTTGTCTTTCCTCTTCACTCATTTTTGCCCATACAACTATCTTCTCTGACCTTGGAAGAGGAGCCTCCTTTGATTCCACCAGCATCCATCAGACATAGTAACAGTATGTTGGGGATATTCATTTATGTGGAAGTGCAGACAGGACCTTAGATGCCTGATATCTAAGCGCAAGCAAAGGGTCTGCTTAGCAAGGTCTGTCTATGGTAGCATTTGGATAAGCAGCTGGCATATGGAATTGTAGGTTTCTTCAATTTCTTGGGGTCTCACTCAAAGGGGAAAACTGAGGTGGTGAGTTTGAATGTCCTTCTGAAGTGTTTGCGTCTCCGACAGACAGCCTAGATATTTTGGTTCTGTAAAGATTTGATTAGAACTCTGGTACACTCCAAAGGTATTAAGCACATAAAATTCTTTGCCACTGCAGTGTACCATTAAGGTGTTTCCTTTTGGGGAAGAAAATTGAGTGGGAAGTGCACTTGTTCTAGAGAAATAATCTTAAATTACAAGAATAGTGATCTCTGCTAGCTAATACCTGAAGAAGGACAAAAAAACCTTTAGTGGTAGGTGTTGATTCAGAAAGTCTCTTGAGTCAAAAATAGTTGCCAGGAAGGTATTGCCCAAATTCAATGGGATATGCCTCTTGTATTTTTTTTTTTTCTTTACAATACTACCTTCATTTTACAGGTAATCTTTATTTTAGAGGGAAGAGGTGTAACTTGTTAATGTTTAAAATGTGTTTTCTCTGACCTGAATGGAAGTTTCTACAGATGAATATGTTGTATCTTTGTTTATGAATAGCTTTACATAGAGAGCAGAAACACTTATTTTTCTCTTAATAGAGGAAGAGAATAAACCTGTCTAATCTTTGCATTGTTCTTTACTTTTATTTTGGGTGGGGGTGGAGACCCACCTCCTTGGACAGCTGCTGTTGTGTAGCACTGGTATTTGTTCTAGTTCCATTATGGCTCGAACATGGCTGTGAGAGTGGTTTGGGGCATTAAAGCCTGATCTTAATACCTCCGATGCACTACCTCTTATCATGCTGAGGACTCTTTGTCATTCGTTCATTCATTTTGTGCAGAGATCGCATCTAGTTCTGATTGCTTGCAGGGAAGCTCTAAAGAGAGGAATGGATACCGATAATTACTGAAACACCTCGATTCTGTGTCAGAATTGGGAGAAATTTTCATATCCATTAGCCTTGTAGTAAGACCTTGTTGAAGTTTTTTCTCGCCTTTTTACGTGATAGCATGATGTTCAACTTCATGCAGAAACTGTCAAAAAATAGTCAGTTTGATTTGTAAACTTGAGCCCGTAGCAGGGAACTGTCAGCTGGACAGCTTCATCTAGCTGGTTTCCTGTGTTTGAGGAGGCAGAGGCTCACTATTTAGCTGGCAAGGCTCTAGGGAGGTTGTGTAGGTGTGCTTGTTTTTAATCTCTTCCTGATAGAGCCCATTGTTTGAAAGGAAACAAAAAATAACGTAAAACAAATAATAAATCTGCTCTAATGTAAAATACAAGTAAATTATATCTATCCTTTTAATAATTGCTCCTTTCATGGCAATCTGGCTAGGCAGTTGTCCTGGTTCAGCTAGGATAGGGTTAAGTTTCTCCAGCAGTGGGGAAGGAGCTCTAGCCGGGTTATTCAATACCATGCTGATGTCAGGCCCGGATGCCCAAGCGCAGGAAGACCAGAGACGGCCTTTGTTCGGTCGATCCACTCACTGCTGTATCCATATGGTGTATGTCTTGTTCTGTTCATTGTTATTACTGTTGTTGTTGTTGTTTTTGGGTTTGTTGGGTTTGTTGTTGTTACACTGTTGTATTAAAACTTTCCTTATCTCAACCCTGGGGTTTGTATTTCACCCGTCTGGTATGAGGGTGGGGGAGGGGCAGCGGCAGCGTGGTCTTGAGTCCTGGCAGGGCCTTAAACCACCACACAAGGCAAGAGCAGGAAAAGGTGGAGCAGCTTGGGAGTAATTTGTTCTTTGTCACGTCCAGGCAAGTATCTCTCAGGAGTTTATTACTGCTTCCCATAACTAATGTTCTTTGGTTGAAGCTGTCCTCCGTCCTCAAAGATAGACAAGTCTCCTGTAACACCTGCTGAGCTTCTGAAGAACTAGATTGCTGCAAAGCATCAAGGAACCAAAGGAACCAGTTCTCAAGTGTATAGGCATCTGTATATTCATGTTTAGCCCGTCTTTCTCATTCTGAACGCTGCAAGAGGCAAAAGCAGCATAAAACCTTTAGCAACTACGTTTTGCAATACGGAGAAGCGGAAGGATGTATTTGCCTAATGTTTTACTTCATGAATAGGTTTTGTATGTTCTTTATTCTTGAATCTCCATGCTGAATCTCTTCTGCTGTCACTGTTCTTATACATTTAATCTTCTATTTTGTGTTAGTAGCTACCCGCTCTCTTGGTGCATTGATCCACCTATTTTGTTGCTTTCTTGTTCATTCATCTGTCTGTCATCTATCCACAGAATTAGAGCATCGAAACAAAGCCAACAAACTTTCAGTTCTTGGTGCAAAGTTTAAACTCCCTTTATAATTTTCCTTAATGCAGATCCTACTGACATAAAAAGGAAAATAATTTTCAACAATTAAATTATACATATTTATAGCAGTCTGTGTGCCCTCTTCTAATGAAGCTTCATGTTTAATATAGTTACATACAAAATGTATGATCAAAGGCACCTGGAATCATGGCCCGCAGAGGGCACTTCAGCTTGAAAACAAGACTAGTGTGGAAAGGTGTAATCTAAATACCTTTAAACTAGCTATCTTTGTTTAAAAATGGAATATTAAAAAAAAAAAAAGCTAATGAGAACTATATAGGCAAGCGTATTTGCATTGTGATTGGTGCTTTGTTGGCATTGTATTCTACCACCTATGTATCTCTGGCCAAACACCAATTTACCATGGAGGAATATGGTAACTGAAGGAGAAAAAATATAGTTTCAGGTGTGACTTTACTAAAGGAAATGATACCTTTGTGGTGACCTTGTATCATCTAAAATTGAACATAATATTGTGTCTTAAAGCCATCCTTTAAAAATGTTTTTCCCCGAAGTGCTTCTGATTTCTTTTTAGTTGTGATTGGATTTATTCTTTTAATTAAAAAGCAACTGAAATTGGAGAATACTGCAACCTATGAATTGATTTTTGAGAATGATGGTGTAAAGGACTTAACACCAAGTAGTAATCTATTTCCCCTTTCAATCCAGTGCCAATATTCTTATCTTGTAGTACAATACTAACATATGATTCTATCTGTCATTAATGCATGTAGATGACAAATTTTATTAAGAAGAACCTCATGCACTTCATTTGCCCTGGTGTAAATAAAAAGTTACTGCGTTGAATGTAAAAGACTTAATCTTGTGTAAGAACTTACTGGTGTAAGTTAGGAAAGTCAAGCCTGAGATGTGGTGATGTACCAAATTCTATGATAGCATATTTAAATTCTGTCTCCCTCTGAACAATAGGATACCATTTTTATCCTTCTATTGAATGTAGAAGCACTTTTCCATTTATGAATTGAGTCTGAGAAGAGTGCTCTCAGTATTGGCTGCTCCTCTGTTACTTCACCTACAGAATATATTAAGACACCTGTTCATCCTTGTAAGGCAAACAACAAAGAAATCAAAATACTTTCCTGTAAACAAATTGATCTATGATTAGTGGAATCAGTGAAGCTTCACTGCCTCCAAATTTCTGTCCTTCATCCCAGATACCCTCAGCTACCCTCCCGCCAGAAGGCTTACCAGTTTCTCCCTGCTCGTATTCCCTGTGATCTGGTCCTTGTCCTTTTTCCCCTACAGTAATGCCAGTTCCTGTTTTACTCCATCCTTTGAACCTTCCTGCAATACCTTCCGCAAGTTCCTCCTGCGCCCATAACCCTCAGCAGCACTTCTGCCTGGCCCTGGGTGACTTGGAAGCTGAGTGGCAGTGGTCAGTGGGCAAACAGTTATCAGCCTCAGATTTCTCTAATCAGAGGTGCTGCTAGTTCCAGTCTCTTTGTTTACTATCTGTCAGATTTTCTCAGAGCTCAGGGGAATTTAATACCTTCAAGACAAATACCCTCTATTAAATTCCTTAGAAGTGGAGCAACAGATATCAAAAGTGCGTCTTTATTCCCTCCTTCTTCTTCCAGTGATTGGTCTTTGTTAGACTAATTTAGATTTCGTTTTGCTAAACTATTGATCTTTCTCCTCTCTTGCTCGCTCTTGTTTCGCAAATTAAGCGCCATGATTACCGCTCTTGTAATGATATTATTAACTGGACAGAAACCTAGCACAGATCAGGAAAGGAGTCCTTAGCCCCTTTGTATTTTTCAGGGTTTGTTTGCAGCTTCCATTAATAAACTTCTAGCTCTTGCATGTGAGGACAGTAAGCAATGACTGCCTTTAAGCACACCAAAAAGAAAAGAGAAAGAAGAATACTGAAAATCTTTAGCTTTCAGTACTTGAAAATCCTATCTAAGCGTATTTATGTACACTTAGGTACTATCCAGTATTTGATATCCTAATGCAAGTTCTCTCAGATGAGGCCTTTAAGATCATTTCTTGTGTTGAGCCTTTTATGTGTTTTGTAAAAATGAAAAGCATGCACAGTATTTTTCATCAATATTTGTTTAATGAAACCATCTGCAAATTTTAACATTGTCCCATTTGCTCAGTGTAGAGCACTGGCAATAGAAATAGCTGGGAGCAGAAGAATTACACTGTGCTTGGCAAGATGACTTTTTGCTTAGCTTCACAGCACCAAATCTCCCAGTAAATATAAAGTTGTTTTCTCTACCCATTATTTTCCCAAACGTTTATCAAAAAAACCCCAACACAAACCCAGTAATTTTTATCTCAGTAAATACTTTTTTTTAAAAAAAAAAATAATTTTTAGACTGCAATGTTTACCATATAAATATACTGAGCAGAAGTTTTTTGCAAATGAATAAACAACAGTGAATCCTCTGCTGGAGAACAATGTACACGTGGCTCTTTAGGGACTAATGAACAAATGAAATGCCTTCTGTAATGAGGGATTAGTGACAAGCCATAAGCATTTACAGATACTCATGTTTTATTGCTGTGTTTTATCAAGGTCCTGGCTTAATCTCAGAATCACAGAATCACAGAATCGTTTAGATTGGAAAAGACCTTGAAGATCATCCAGTCCAACAATTAACCTAACATTGTGAGTTCCAAAATACACCATATCCCTAAGTGCTATGTTTACTCTACTCTTAAAAACATCCAGGGATGGGGATGCCACCACCTCCCTGGGCAGCCCATTCCAATGCCTATAACCCATTCTGTAAAGAAATGCTTCCTAATATCTAGTCTAAACCTTCCCTGGTGCAACTTGAGGCCATTCCCTCTTGTCTTATCGCTTGCTACTTAGTCAAAGAGACTCATCCCCAACTCTCTGCAACCTCCTTTCAGGTAGTTGTAGAAGGCGATGAGGTCTCCCCTCAGCCTCCTCTTCTCCAGACTAAACAAACCCAGTTCCCTCAGCTGCTCCTCATGCAACATGTTCTCCAGACACTTCACCAGCTTCGTTGCCCTTCTCTGGACACACTCGAGTAATTCAACGTCCTTTTTGTAGTGAGGGGCCCAAAACTGAACACAGTACTCGAGGTGCGGCCTCACCAGTGCCGAGTACAGGGGTAAGATCACTTCACTGTCCCTGCTGGCCATGCAATTTCTGATGCAAGCCAGGATACCACTGACCTTCTTGGCCACCAGGGCACACTGCTGGCTCATGTTCAGCCATCTGTCAATCAACACCCCCCAGGTCCCTCTCTGACTGGCAGCTTTCCAGCCACTCCTCCCCAAGCCTGTAGTACTACTGGGTGTTGTTGTGGCCGAAGAGCAGAACCCAGGATTTGGCCTTACTGAAACTCACACAGTTCGCCTTAACCCGTTGCTACAGTCTGTTGAGATCTCTCAGCAGAGCCTCGCTACCCTCGAGTAGCTCAACATTATAAAAACAAGATGAACACTTTCCCTTTCCAAGCACAGAGAAGCTGCTAGCAGGGCATTGTCTCCCTCCCTGTCCCCAGTGATTAGCAACCTGAAGACAGCAACAGCAAATTTCACGTTTATCGTTGCTTCGGCCCTCAAAAAGAGTTATGTCAGCTGCAGCGATGCAAACGCAACTCTGCAAAACACTATGAACACGTTTTCTTCCCAGGCAAAGAGAAGGTGCTAGCAGAGATGTCTCTGCCTGCCTTTCCCCAGTGCTCTGCAAGCTCTCCAGGGCAACAGCAAATGTGGGGCTCTGTGCTTTCTTTCGTTCTGAACAAGTGTTATTGTTTTCTGCGGAAAAGCGATTCTGCGCAACAATGGGAACACTTCTGCTTCCCAGGCACAGAGAAGGTGCTAGCAGGGACTTCTCTGCCTGGCTTTCCCCAGTGCTCTGCAAGCTCTCCAGGGCAACAGCAAATGTGGGGCTCTGTACTTTCTTTCGTTCTGAAAAAGTGTTAGAGTATTCAGCGGAAAAGCAATTCTGCGCAACAATGGGAACACTTCTCCTTCCCAGGCACAGAGAAGGTGCTAGCAGGGAATTCTCTGCCTGCCTTTCCCCAGTGCTCTGCAAGCTCTCCAGGGCAACAGCAAATGTGGGGCTCTGTGCTTTCTTTCGTTCTGAACAAGTGTTAGTGTTTTCAGCGGAAAAGCGATTCTGCGCAACAATGGGAACACTTCTCTTTCAGAGGCACAGAGAAGGTGCTAGCATGGAATTCTCTGACTGCCTTTCATCAGTGCTCTGCAAGCTCTCCAGGGTAACAGCAAATGTGGGGCTCTGTGATTTCTTTCTGAATAAGTGTTAGTGTTTTCTGCAGCGACGCAAATGCGATTCTGCGCAACAATGCGAACACTTCTCCTTCCCAGGCACAGAGAAGGTGCTAGCAGGGAATTCTCTGCCTGCCTTTCCCCAGTGCTCTGCAAGCTCTCCAGGGCAACAGCAAATGTGGGGCTCTGTGCTTTCTTTCATTCTGAAAAAGTCTTAGTGTTTTCTGCAGCGACGCAAATGCGATTGTGCGCAACAATGGGAACACTTCTCCTTCCCAGGCACAGAGAAGGTGCTAGCAGGGAATTCTCTGTCTGCATTTCCCCAGTGCTCTGCAAGCTCTCCAGGGCAACAGCAAATGTGGGGCTCTGTGCTTTCTTTCGTTCTGAAAAAGTGTTAGTGTTTTCTACGGAAAAGCGATTCTGTGCAACAATGGGAACACTTCTCCTTCCCAGGCACAGAGAAGGTGCTAGCAGGGAATTCTCTGCCTGCCTTTCCCCAGTGCTCTGCAAGCTCTCCAGGGCAACAGCAAATGTGGGGCTCTGTGCTTTCTTTCTGAATAAGTGTTAGTGTTTTCTGCAGCGACGCAAATGCGATTCTGCGCAACAATGGGAACACTTCTCCTTCCCAGGCACAGAGAAGGTGCTAGCAGGGAATTCTCTGTCTGCATTTCCCCAGTGCTCTGCAACCTCTCCAGGGCAATAGCAAATGTGGGGCTCTGTGCTTTCTTTCGTTCTGAAAAAGTGTTAGTGTTTTCTGCAGAAAAGCGATTCCGTGCAATAATGGGAGCACTCCTCCTTCCCAGGCACAGAGAAGGTGCTAGCAGGGAATTCTCTGCCTGCCTTTCCCCAGTGCTCTGCAAGCTCTCCAGGGCAACAGCAAATGTGGGGCTCTGTGCTTTCTTTCGTTCTGAAAAAGTCTTAGTGTTTTCAGCGGAAAAGCGATTCTGCACAACAATGGGAACACTTCTCCTTCCCAGGCACAGAGAAGGTGCTAGCAGAGAATTCTCTGCCTGCCTTTCCCCAGTGCTCTGCAAGCTCTCCAGGGCAACAGCAAATATGGGGCTCTGTGCTTTCTTTCCTTCTGAAAAAGTCTTAGTGTTTTCTGCAGCGACGCAAATGCGATTCTGCGCAACAATGGGAACACTTCTCCTTCCCAGGCACAGAGAAGGTGCTAGCAGGGAATTCTCTGCCTGCCTTTCCCCAGTGCTCTGCAAGCTCTCCAGGGCAACAGCAAATGTGGGGCTCTGTGCTTTCTTTCGTTCTGAACAAGTGTTAGTGTTTTCAGCGGAAAAGCGATTCCGTGCAATAATGGGAGCACTCCTCCTTCCCAGGCACAGAGAAGGTGCTAGCAGGGAATTCTCTGCCTGCCTTTCCCCAGTGCTCTGCAAGCTCTCCAGGGCAACAGCAAATGTGGGGCTCTGTGCTTTCTTTCGTTCTGAACAAGTTTTAGTGTTTTCTGGAGAGAAGCGATTCTGCGCAACAATGGGAACACTTTTCATTATCATGCACAGAGAAGGTGCTAGCAGGGAATTCTCTGCCTGCCTTTAACCAGTGCTCTGCAAGCTCTCCAGGGCAACAGCAAATGTGGGGCTCTGTGCTTTCTTTCGTTCTGAACAAGTGTTAGTGTTTTCAGCGGAAAAGCTATTCTGCACAACATTGGGAACACTTCTGCTTCCCAGGCACAGAGAAGGTGCTAGCAGGGAATTCTCTGCCTGCCTTTCCCCAGTGCTCTGCAAGCTCTCCAGGGCAACAGCAAATGTGGGGCTCTGTGCTTTCTTTCGTTCTGAAAAAGTGTTAGTGTTTTCTGGAGAGAAGCGATTCTGCGCAACAATGGGAACACTTCTCCTTCCCAGGCACAGAGAAGGTGCTAGCAGGGAATTCTCTGCCTGCCTTTCCCCAGTGCTCTGCAAGCTCTCCAGGGCAACAGCAAATGTGGGGCTCTGTGCTTTCTTTCGTTCTGAACAAGTGTTAGTGTTTTCAGCGGAAAAGCGATTCTGCGCAACAATGGGAACACTTCTCTTTCAGAGGCACAGAGAAGGTGCTAGCATGGAATTCTCTGACTGCCTTTCATCAGTGCTCTGCAAGCTCTCCAGGGTAACAGCAAATGTGGGGCTCTGTGATTTCTTTCTGAATAAGTGTTAGTGTTTTCTGCAGCGACGCAAATGCGATTCTGCGCAACAATGCGAACACTTCTCCTTCCCAGGCACAGAGAAGGTGCTAGCAGGGAATTCTCTGCCTGCCTTTCCCCAGTGCTCTGCAAGCTCTCCAGGGCAACAGCAAATGTGGGGCTCTGTGCTTTCTTTCATTCTGAAAAAGTCTTAGTGTTTTCTGCAGCGACGCAAATGCGATTCTGCGCAACAATGGGAACACTTCTCCTTCCCAGGCACAGAGAAGGTGCTAGCAGGGAATTCTCTGTCTGCATTTCCCCAGTGCTCTGCAAGCTCTCCAGGGCAACAGCAAATGTGGGGCTCTGTGCTTTCTTTCGTTCTGAAAAAGTGTTAGTGTTTTCTACGGAAAAGCGATTCTGTGCAACAATGGGAACACTTCTCCTTCCCAGGCACAGAGAAGGTGCTAGCAGGGAATTCTCTGCCTGCCTTTCCCCAGTGCTCTGCAAGCTCTCCAGGGCAACAGCAAATGTGGGGCTCTGTGCTTTCTTTCTGAATAAGTGTTAGTGTTTTCTGCAGCGACGCAAATGCGATTCTGCGCAACAATGGGAACACTTCTCCTTCCCAGGCACAGAGAAGGTGCTAGCAGGGAATTCTCTGTCTGCATTTCCCCAGTGCTCTGCAACCTCTCCAGGGCAATAGCAAATGTGGGGCTCTGTGCTTTCTTTCGTTCTGAAAAAGTGTTAGTGTTTTCTGCAGAAAAGCGATTCCGTGCAATAATGGGAGCACTCCTCCTTCCCAGGCACAGAGAAGGTGCTAGCAGGGAATTCTCTGCCTGCCTTTCCCCAGTGCTCTGCAAGCTCTCCAGGGCAACAGCAAATGTGGGGCTCTGTGCTTTCTTTCGTTCTGAAAAAGTCTTAGTGTTTTCAGCGGAAAAGCGATTCTGCACAACAATGGGAACACTTCTCCTTCCCAGGCACAGAGAAGGTGCTAGCAGAGAATTCTCTGCCTGCCTTTCCCCAGTGCTCTGCAAGCTCTCCAGGGCAACAGCAAATATGGGGCTCTGTGCTTTCTTTCCTTCTGAAAAAGTCTTAGTGTTTTCTGCAGCGACGCAAATGCGATTCTGCGCAACAATGGGAACACTTCTCCTTCCCAGGCACAGAGAAGGTGCTAGCAGGGAATTCTCTGCCTGCCTTTCCCCAGTGCTCTGCAAGCTCTCCAGGGCAACAGCAAATGTGGGGCTCTGTGCTTTCTTTCGTTCTGAACAAGTGTTAGTGTTTTCAGCGGAAAAGCGATTCCGTGCAATAATGGGAGCACTCCTCCTTCCCAGGCACAGAGAAGGTGCTAGCAGGGAATTCTCTGCCTGCCTTTCCCCAGTGCTCTGCAAGCTCTCCAGGGCAACAGCAAATGTGGGGCTCTGTGCTTTCTTTCGTTCTGAACAAGTTTTAGTGTTTTCTGGAGAGAAGCGATTCTGCGCAACAATGGGAACACTTTTCATTATCATGCACAGAGAAGGTGCTAGCAGGGAATTCTCTGCCTGCCTTTAACCAGTGCTCTGCAAGCTCTCCAGGGCAACAGCAAATGTGGGGCTCTGTGCTTTCTTTCGTTCTGAACAAGTGTTAGTGTTTTCAGCGGAAAAGCTATTCTGCACAACATTGGGAACACTTCTGCTTCCCAGGCACAGAGAAGGTGCTAGCAGGGAATTCTCTGCCTGCCTTTCCCCAGTGCTCTGCAAGCTCTCCAGGGCAACAGCAAATGTGGGGCTCTGTGCTTTCTTTCGTTCTGAAAAAGTGTTAGTGTTTTCTGGAGAGAAGCGATTCTGCGCAACAATGGGAACACTTCTCCTTTCCAGGCACAGAGAAGGTACTAGCAGGGAATTCTCTGCCTTCCTTTCCCCAGTGCTCTGCAAGCTCTCCAGGGCAACAGCAAATGTGGGGCTCTGTGCTTTCTTTTGTTCTGAAAAAGTGTTATTGTTTTCTGCGGAAAAGCGATTCTGCGCAACAATGGGAACACTTTTCTTTATCAGGCACAGAGAAGGTGCTAGCAGGGAATTCTCTGCCTGCCTTTAACCAGTGCTCTGCAAGCTCTCCAGGGCAACAGCAAATGTGGGGCTCTGTGCTTTCTTTCGTTCTGAAAAAGTGTTAGTGTTTTCTGGAGAGAAGCGATTCTGCGCAACAATGGGAACACTTCTCCTTCCCAGGCACAGAGAAGGTGCTAGCAGGGAATTCTCTGCCTGCCTTTCCCCAATGCTCTGCAAGCTCTCCAGGGAAACAGCAAATGTGGGGCTCTGTGCTTTCTTTCGTTCTGAAAAAGTCTTAGTGTTTTCTGCAGCGACGCAAATGCGATTCTGCGCAACAATGGGAACACTTCTCCTTCCCAGGCACAGAGAAGGTGCTAGCAGGGAATTCTCTGCCTGCCTTTCCCCAGTGCTCTGCAAGCTCTCCAGGGCAACAGCAAATGTGGGGCTCTGTGCATTCTTTCGTTCTGAAAAAGTGTTAGTGTTTTCTGCAGCGACGCAAATGCGATTCTGCGCAACAATGGGAACACTTCTCCTTCCCAGGCACAGAGAAGGTGCTAGCAGGGAATTCTCTGTCTGCATTTCCCCAGTGCTCTGCAAGCTCTCCAGGGCAACAGCAAATGTGGGGCTCTGTGCTTTCTTTCGTTCTGAAAAAGTGTTAGTGTTTTCTACGGAAAAGCGATTCTGTGCAACAATGGGAACACTTCTCCTTCCCAGGCACAGAGAAGGTGCTAGCAGGGAATTCTCTGCCTGCCTTTCCCCAGTGCTCTGCAAGCTCTCCAGGGCAACAGCAAATGTGGGGCTCTGTGCATTCTTTCGTTCTGAAAAAGTGTTAGTGTTTTCTGCAGCGACGCAAATGCGATTCTGCGCAACAATGGGAACACTTCTCCTTCCCAGGCACAGAGAAGGTGCTAGCAGGGAATTCTCTGTCTGCATTTCCCCAGTGCTCTGCAAGCTCTCCAGGGCAACAGCAAATGTGGGGCTCTGTGCTTTCTTTCGTTCTGAAAAAGTGTTAGTGTTTTCTACGGAAAAGCGATTCTGTGCAACAATGGGAACACTTCTCCTTCCCAGGCACAGAGAAGGTGCTAGCAGGGAATTCTCTGCCTGCCTTTCCCCAGTGCTCTGCAAGCTCTCCAGGGCAACAGCAAATGTGGGGCTCTGTGCTTTCTTTCGTTCTGAAAAAGTCTTAGTGTTTTCAGCGGAAAAGCGATTCTGCACAACAATGGAAACACTTCTCCTTCCCAGGCACAGAGAAGGTGCTAGCAGAGAATTCTCTGCCTGCCTTTCCCCAGTGCTCTGCAAGCTCTCCAGGGCAACAGCAAATATGGGGCTCTGTGCTTTCTTTCCTTCTGAAAAAGTCTTAGTGTTTTCTGCAGCGACGCAAATGCGATTCTGCGCAACAATGGGAACACTTCTCCTTCCCAGGCACAGAGAAGGTGCTAGCAGGGAATTCTCTGCCTGCCTTTCCCCAGTGCTCTGCAAGCTCTCCAGGGCAACAGCAAATGTGGGGCTCTGTGCTTTCTTTCGTTCTGAAAAAGTGTTAGTGTTTTCTGCGGAAAAGCGATTCCGTGCAATAATGGGAGCACTCCTCCTTCCCAGGCACAGAGAAGGTGCTAGCAGGGAATTCTCTGCCTGCCTTTCCCCAGTGCTCTGCAAGCTCTCCAGGGCAACAGCAAATGTGGGGCTCTGTGCTTTCTTTCGTTCTGAACAAGTGTTAGTGTTTTCTGCAGCGACGCAAATACGATTCTGCGCAACAATGCGATCACTTCTCCTTCCCAGGCACAGAGAAGGTGCTAGCAGGGAATTCTCTGCCTGCCTTTAACCAGTGCTCTGCAAGCTCTCCAGGGCAACAGCAAATGTGGGGCTCTGTGCATTCTTTCGTTCTGAAAAAGTGTTAGTGTTTTCAGCGGAAAAGCGATTCTGCGCAACAATGGGAACACTTCTCCTTCCCAGGCACAGAGAAGGTGCTAGCAGGAAATTCTCTGCCTGCCTTTCCCCAGTGCTCTGCAAGCTCTCCAGGGCAACAGAAAATGTGGGGCTCTGTGCTTTCTTTCGTTCTGAACAAGTTTTAGTGTTTTCTGCAGCGACGCAAATACGATTCTGCGCAACAATGGGAACACTTCTCCTTCCCAGGCACAGAGAAGGTGCTAGCAGGAAATTCTCTGCCTGCCTTTAACCACTGCTCTGCAAGCTCTCCAGGGCAACAGCAAATGTGGGGCTCTGTGCTTTCTGTTGTTCTGAAAAAGTGTTATTGTTTTCTGCGGAAAAGCGATTCTGCGCAACAATGGGAACACTTTTCTTTATCAGGCACAGAGAAGGTGCTAGCAGGGAATTCTCTGCCTGCCTTTAACCAGTGCTCTGCAAGCTCTCCAGGGCAACAGCAAATGTGGGGCTCTGTGCTTTCTTTCGTTCTGAAAAAGTGTTAGTGTTTTCTGCGGAAAAGCGATTCTGCGCAACATTGGGAACACTTCTGCTTCCCAGGCACAGAGAAGGTGCTAGCAGGGAATTCTCTGCCTGCCTTTCCCCAGTGCTCTGCAAGCTCTCCAGGGCAACAGCAAATGTGGGGCTCTGTGCTTTCTTTTGTTCTGAAAAAGTGTTATTGTATTCTGCGGAAAAGCGATTCTGTGCAACAATGGGAACACTTCTCCTTCCCAGGCACAGAGAAGGTGCTAGCAGGGAATTCTCTGCCTGCCTTTCCCCAGTGCTCTGCAAGCTCCGCAGGGCAACAACAGATGTGGGGCTCTGTGCTTTCTTTCGTTCTGAAAAATTGTTAGTGTTTTCTGCAGAGAAGCGATTCTGCGCAACATTGGGAACACTTCTGCTTCCCAGGCACAGAGAAGGTGCTAGCAGGGAATTCTCTGCCTGCCTTTACCCAGTGCTCTGCAAGCTCTCCAGGGCAACAGCAAATGTGGGGCTCTGTGCTTTCTTTCGTTCTGAACAAGTTTTAGTGTTTTCTGCAGCGACGCAAATACGATTCTGCGCAACAATGGGAACACTTCTCTTTCCCAGGCACAGAGAAGGTGCTAGCAGGGAATTCTCTGCCTGCCTTTCCCCAGTGCTCTGCAAGCTCTCCAGGGCAACAGCAAATGTGGGGCTCTGTGCTTTCTTTTGTTCTGAAAAAGTGTTATTGTATTCTGCGGAAAAGCGATTCAGTGCAACAATGGGAACACTTCTCCTTCCCAGGCACAGAGAAGGTGCTAGCATTGACATCTCTGCCTGCCTTTCCCCAGTGCTCTGCAAGCTCTCCAGGGCAACAGCAAATGTGGGGCTCTGTGCTTTCTTTCGTTCTGAACAAGTTTTAGTGTTTTCTGCGGAAAAGCGATTCTGCGCAACAATGGGAACACTTTTCATTACCAGGCACAGAGAAGGTGCTAGCAGGGAATTCTCTGCCTGCCTTTAACCAGTGCTCTGCAAGCTCTCCAGGGCAACAGCAAATGTGGGGCTCTGTGCATTCTTTCGTTCTGAAAAAGTGTTAGCGTTTTCAGCGAAAAAGCGATTCTGTGCAACAATGGGAACACTTCTCCTTCCCAGGCACAGAGAAGGTGCTAGCAGGAAATTCTCTGCCTGCCTTTCCCCAGTGCTCTGCAAGCTCTCCAGGGCAACAGCAAATGTGGGGCTCTGTGCTTTCTTTCGTTCTGAACAAGTTTTAGTGTTTTCTGCAGCGACGCAAGTACGATTCTGCGCAACAATGGGAACACTTCTGCTTCCCAGGCACAGAGAAGGTGCTAGCAGGAAATTCTCTGCCTGCCTTTAACCACTGCTCTGCAAGCTCTCCAGGGCAACAGCAAATGTGGGGCTCTGTGCTTTCTTTCGTTCTGAAAAAGTGTTAGTGTTTTCTGGAGAGAAGCGATTCTGCGCAACAATGGGAACACTTCTCCTTTCCAGGCACAGAGAAGGTACTAGCAGGGAATTCTCTGCCTGCCTTTCCCCAGTGCTCTGCAAGCTCTCCAGGGCAACAGAAAATGTGGGGCTCTGTGCTTTCTGTTGTTCTGAAAAAGTGTTATTGTTTTCTGCGGAAAAGCGATTCTGCGCAACAATGGGAACACTTTTCTTTATCAGGCACAGAGAAGGTGCTAGCAGGGAATTCTCTGCCTGCCTTTAACCAGTGCTCTGCAAGCTCTCCAGGGCAACAGCAAATGTGGGGCTCTGTGCTTTCTTTCGTTCTGAAAAAGTGTTAGTGTTTTCTGCGGAAAAGCGATTCTGCGCAACAATGGGAACACTTCTCCTTCCCAGGCACAGAGAAGGTGCTAGCAGGAAATTCTCTGCCTGCCTTTCCCCAGTGCTCTGCAAGCTCTCCAGGGCAACAGCAAATGTGGGGCTCTGTGCTTTCTTTCGTTCTGAAAAAGTGTTAGTGTTTTCTGCGGAAAAGCGATTCTGCGCATCAATGGGAACACTTTTCATTACCAGGCACAGAGAAGGTGCTAGCAGGGAATTCTCTGCCTGCCTTTCCCCAGTGCTCTGCACGCTCTCCAGGGCAACAGCAAATGTGGGGCTCTGTGCTTTCTTTCGTTCTGAAAAAGTGTTAGTGTTTTCTGGAGAGAAGCGATTCTGCGCAACAATGGGAACACTTCTCCTTTCCAGGTACAGAGAAGGTGCTAGCAGGGAATTCTCTGCCTGCCTTTCCCCAGTGCTCTGCAAGCTCTCCAGGGCAACAGCAAATGTGGGGTTCTGTGCTTTCTTTTGTTCTGAAAAAGTGTTAGTGTTTTCTGCGGAAAAGCGATTCTGTGCAACAATGGGAACACTTTTCTTTATCAGGCACAGAGAAGGTGCTAGCAGGGAATTCTCTGCCTGCCTTTAACCAGTGCTCTGCAAGCTCTCCAGGGCAACAGCAAATGTGGGGCTCTGTGCTTTCTTTCGTTCTGAACAAGTTTGAGTGTTTACTGCAGGGACGCATATATGATTATGCGCAACAATGGGAACAGTTCTCCTTCCCAGGCACAGAGAAGGTGCTAGCAGGGAATTCTCTGCCTGCCTTTCCCCAGTGCTCTGCAAGCTCTCCAGGGCAATAGCAAATGTGGGGCTCTGTGCTTTCTTTCGTTCTGAACAAGTGTTAGTGTTTTCTGCAGCGACGCAAATACGATTCTGCGCAACAATGGGAACACTTCTCCTTCCCAGGCACAGAGAAGGTGCTAGCAGGGAATTCTCTGCCTGCCTTTCCCCAGTGCTCTGCAAGCTCTCCAGGGCAACAGCAAATGTGGGGCTCTGTGCTTTCTTTCGTTCTGAACAAGTGTTAGTGTTTTCAGCGGAAAAGCCTTTCTGCGCAACAATGGGAACACTTCTCCTTCCCAGGCACAGAGAAGGTGCTAGCAGGGAATTCTCTGCCTGCCTTTCCCCAGTGCTCTGCAAGCTCTCCAGAGCAACAGCAAATGTGGGGCTCTGTGCTTTCTTTCGTTCTGAACAAGTTTTAGTGTTTTCTGGAGAGAAGCGATTCTGCGCAACAATGGGAACACTTTTCATTATCATGCACAGAGAAGGTGCTAGCAGGGAATTCTCTGCCTGCCTTTAACCAGTGCTCTGCAAGCTCTCCAGGGCAACAGCAAATGTGGGGCTCTGTGCTTTCTTTCATTCTGAACAAGTGTTAGTGTTTTCAGCGGAAAAGCTATTCTGCACAACAATGGGAACACTTCTGCTTCCCAGGCACAGAGAAGGTGCTAGCAGGAAATTCTCTGCCTGCCTTTAACCACTGCTCTGCAAGCTCTCCAGGGCAACAGCAAATGTGGGGCTCTGTGCTTTCTTTCGTTCTGAAAAAGTGTTAGTGTTTTCTGGAGAGAAGCGATTCTGCGCAACAATGGGAACACTTCTCCTTTCCAGGCACAGAGAAGGTACTAGCAGGGAATTCTCTGCCTGCCTTTCCCCAGTGCTCTGCAAGCTCTCCAGGGCAACAGAAAATGTGGGGCTCTGTGCTTTCTGTTGTTCTGAAAAAGTGTTATTGTTTTCTGCGGAAAAGCGATTCTGCGCAACAATGGGAACACTTTTCTTTATCAGGCACAGAGAAGGTGCTAGCAGGGAATTCTCTGCCTGCCTTTAACCAGTGCTCTGCAAGCTCTCCAGGGCAACAGCAAATGTGGGGCTCTGTGCTTTCTTTCGTTCTGAAAAAGTGTTAGTGTTTTCTGCGGAAAAGCGATTCTGCGCAACAATGGGAACACTTCTCCTTCCCAGGCACAGAGAAGGTGCTAGCAGGAAATTCTCTGCCTGCCTTTCCCCAGTGCTCTGCAAGCTCTCCAGGGCAACAGCAAATGTGGGGCTCTGTGCTTTCTTTCGTTCTGAAAAAGTGTTAGTGTTTTCTGCGGAAAAGCGATTCTGCGCATCAATGGGAACACTTTTCATTACCAGGCACAGAGAAGGTGCTAGCAGGGAATTCTCTGCCTGCCTTTCCCCAGTGCTCTGCACGCTCTCCAGGGCAACAGCAAATGTGGGGCTCTGTGCTTTCTTTCGTTCTGAAAAAGTGTTAGTGTTTTCTGGAGAGAAGCGATTCTGCGCAACAATGGGAACACTTCTCCTTTCCAGGTACAGAGAAGGTGCTAGCAGGGAATTCTCTGCCTGCCTTTCCCCAGTGCTCTGCAAGCTCTCCAGGGCAACAGCAAATGTGGGGTTCTGTGCTTTCTTTTGTTCTGAAAAAGTGTTAGTGTTTTCTGCGGAAAAGCGATTCTGTGCAACAATGGGAACACTTTTCTTTATCAGGCACAGAGAAGGTGCTAGCAGGGAATTCTCTGCCTGCCTTTAACCAGTGCTCTGCAAGCTCTCCAGGGCAACAGCAAATGTGGGGCTCTGTGCTTTCTTTCGTTCTGAACAAGTTTGAGTGTTTACTGCAGGGACGCATATATGATTATGCGCAACAATGGGAACAGTTCTCCTTCCCAGGCACAGAGAAGGTGCTAGCAGGGAATTCTCTGCCTGCCTTTCCCCAGTGCTCTGCAAGCTCTCCAGGGCAATAGCAAATGTGGGGCTCTGTGCTTTCTTTCGTTCTGAACAAGTGTTAGTGTTTTCTGCAGCGACGCAAATACGATTCTGCGCAACAATGGGAACACTTCTCCTTCCCAGGCACAGAGAAGGTGCTAGCAGGGAATTCTCTGCCTGCCTTTCCCCAGTGCTCTGCAAGCTCTCCAGGGCAACAGCAAATGTGGGGCTCTGTGCTTTCTTTCGTTCTGAACAAGTGTTAGTGTTTTCAGCGGAAAAGCCTTTCTGCGCAACAATGGGAACACTTCTCCTTCCCAGGCACAGAGAAGGTGCTAGCAGGGAATTCTCTGCCTGCCTTTCCCCAGTGCTCTGCAAGCTCTCCAGAGCAACAGCAAATGTGGGGCTCTGTGCTTTCTTTCGTTCTGAACAAGTTTTAGTGTTTTCTGGAGAGAAGCGATTCTGCGCAACAATGGGAACACTTTTCATTATCATGCACAGAGAAGGTGCTAGCAGGGAATTCTCTGCCTGCCTTTAACCAGTGCTCTGCAAGCTCTCCAGGGCAACAGCAAATGTGGGGCTCTGTGCTTTCTTTCATTCTGAACAAGTGTTAGTGTTTTCAGCGGAAAAGCTATTCTGCACAACATTGGGAACACTTCTGCTTCCCAGGCACAGAGAAGGTGCTAGCAGGGAATTCTCTGCCTGCCTTTCCCCAGTGCTCTGCAAGCTCTCCAGGGCAACAGCAAATGTGGGGCTCTGTGCTTTCTTTCGTTCTGAACAAGTGTTAGTGTTTTCTGCAGCGACGCAAGTACGATTCTGCGCAACAATGGGAACACTTCTGCTTCCCAGGCACAGAGAAGGTGCTAGCAGGAAATTCTCTGCCTGCCTTTAACCACTGCTCTGCAAGCTCTCCAGGGCAACAGCAAATGTGGGGCTCTGTGCTTTCTTTCGTTCTGAAAAAGTGTTAGTGTTTTCTGGAGAGAAGCGATTCTGCGCAACAATGGGAACACTTCTCCTTTCCAGGCACAGAGAAGGTACTAGCAGGGAATTCTCTGCCTGCCTTTCCCCAGTGCTCTGCAAGCTCTCCAGGGCAACAGAAAATGTGGGGCTCTGTGCTTTCTGTTGTTCTGAAAAAGTGTTATTGTTTTCTGCGGAAAAGCGATTCTGCGCAACAATGGGAACACTTTTCTTTATCAGGCACAGAGAAGGTGCTAGCAGGGAATTCTCTGCCTGCCTTTAACCAGTGCTCTGCAAGCTCTCCAGGGCAACAGCAAATGTGGGGCTCTGTGCTTTCTTTCGTTCTGAAAAAGTGTTAGTGTTTTCTGCGGAAAAGCGATTCTGCGCAACATTGGGAACACTTCTCCTTCCCAGGCACAGAGAAGGTGCTAGCAGGAAATTCTCTGCCTGCCTTTCCCCAGTGCTCTGCAAGCTCTCCAGGGCAACAGCAAATGTGGGGCTCTGTGCTTTCTTTCGTTCTGAAAAAGTGTTATTGTATTCTGCGGAAAAGCGATTCTGCGCATCAATGGGAACACTTTTCATTACCAGGCACAGAGAAGGTGCTAGCAGGGAATTCTCTGCCTGCCTTTCCCCAGTGCTCTGCACGCTCTCCAGGGCAACAGCAAATGTGGGGCTCTGTGCTTTCTTTCGTTCTGAAAAAGTGTTAGTGTTTTCTGGAGAGAAGCGATTCTGCGCAACATTGGGAACACTTCTCCTTTCCAGGTACAGAGAAGGTGCTAGCAGGGAATTCTCTGCCTGCCTTTCCCCAGTGCTCTGCAAGCTCTCCAGGGCAACAGCAAATGTGGGGCTCTGTGCTTTCTTTTGTTCTGAAAAAGTGTTAGTGTTTTCTGCGGAAAAGCGATTCTGCGCAACAATGGGAACACTTTTCTTTATCAGGCACAGAGAAGGTGCTAGCAGGGAATTCTCTGCCTGCCTTTAACCAGTGCTCTGCAAGCTCTCCAGGGCAACAGCAAATGTGGGGCTCTGTGCTTTCTTTCGTTCTGAACAAGTTTGAGTGTTTACTGCAGGGACGCATATATGATTCTGCGCAACAATGGGAACAGTTCTCCTTCCCAGGCACAGAGAAGGTGCTAGCAGGGAATTCTCTGCCTGCCTTTCCCCAGTGCTCTGCAAGCTCTCCAGGGCAACAGCAAATGTGGGGCTCTGTGCTTTCTTTCGTTCTGAACAAGTGTTAGTGTTTTCTGCAGCGACGCAAATACGATTCTGCGCAACAATGGGAACACTTCTCCTTCCCAGGCACAGAGAAGGTGCTAGCAGGGAATTCTCTGCCTGCCTTTCCCCAGTGCTCTGCAAGCTCTCCAGGGCAACAGAAAATGTGGGGCTCTGTGCTTTCTTTCGTTCTGAACAAGTGTTAGTGTTTTCAGCGGAAAAGCCTTTCTGCGCAACAATGGGAACACTTCTCCTTCCCAGGCACAGAGAAGGTGCTAGCAGGGAATTCTCTGCCTGCCTTTCCCCAGTGCTCTGCAAGCTCTCCAGGGCAACAGCAAATGTGGGGCTCTGTGCTTTCTTTCGTTCTGAACAAGTTTTAGTGTTTTCTGGAGAGAAGCGATTCTGCGCAACAATGGGAACACTTTTCATTATCATGCACAGAGAAGGTGCTAGCAGGGAATTCTCTGCCTGCCTTTAACCAGTGCTCTGCAAGCTCTCCAGGGCAACAGCAAATGTGGGGCTCTGTGCTTTCTTTCGTTCTGAACAAGTGTTAGTGTTTTCAGCGGAAAAGCTATTCTGCACAACATTGGGAACACTTCTGCTTCCCAGGCACAGAGAAGGTGCTAGCAGGGAATTCTCTGCCTGCCTTTCCCCAGTGCTCTGCAAGCTCTCCAGGGCAACAGCAAATGTGGGGCTCTGTGCTTTCTTTCGTTCTGAACAAGTGTTAGTGTTTTCTGGAGAGAAGCGATTCTGCGCAACAATGGGAACACTTCTCCTTCCCAGGCACAGAGAAGGTGCTAGCAGGGAATTCTCTGCCTGCCTTTCCCCAGTGCTCTGCAAGCTCTCCAGGGCAACAGCAAATGTGGGGCTCTGTGCTTTCTTTCATTCTGAAAAATTCTTAGTGTTTTCTGCAGCGACGCAAATGCGATTCTGCGCAACAATGGGAACACTTCTCCTTCCCAGGCACAGAGAAGGTGCTAGCAGGGAATTCTCTGTCTGCATTTCCCCAGTGCTCTGCAAGCTCTCCAGGGCAACAGCAAATGTGGGGCTCTGTGCTTTCTTTCGTTCTGAAAAAGTGTTAGTGTTTTCTACGGAAAAGCGATTCTGTGCAACAATGGGAACACTTCTCCTTCCCAGGCACAGAGAAGGTGCTAGCAGGGAATTCTCTGCCTGCCTTTCCCCAGTGCTCTGCAAGCTCTCCAGGGCAACAGCAAATGTGGGGCTCTGTGCTTTCTTTCTGAATAAGTGTTAGTGTTTTCTGCAGCGACGCAAATGCGATACTGCGCAACAATGGGAACACTTCTCCTTCCCAGGCACAGAGAAGGTGCTAGCAGGGAATTCTCTGTCTGCATTTCCCCAGTGCTCTGCAAGCTCTCCAGGGCAACAGCAAATGTGGGGCTCTGTGCTTTCTTTCGTTCTGAAAAAGTGTTAGTGTTTTCTACGGAAAAGCGATTCTGTGCAACAATGGGAACACTTCTCCTTCCCAGGCACAGAGAAGGTGCTAGCAGGGAATTCTCTGCCTGCCTTTCCCCAGTGCTCTGCAAGCTCTCCAGGGCAACAGCAAATGTGGGGCTCTGTGCATTCTTTCGTTCTGAAAAAGTGTTAGTGTTTTCTGCAGCGACGCAAATGCGATTCTGCGCAACAATGGGAACACTTCTCCTTCCCAGGCACAGAGAAGGTGCTAGCAGGGAATTCTCTGCCTGCCTTTCCCCAGTGCTCTGCAAGCTCTCCAGGGCAACAGCAAATGTGGGGCTCTGTGCTTTCTTTCGTTCTGAACAAGTGTTAGTGTTTTCTGCGGAAAAGCGATTCCGTGCAATAATGGGAGCACTCCTCCTTCCCAGGCACAGAGAAGATGCTAGCAGGGAATTCTCTGCCTGCCTTTCCCCAGTGCTCTGCAAGCTCTCCAGGGCAACAGCAAATGTGGGGCTCTGTGCTTTCTTTCATTCTGAACAAGTTTTAGTGTTTTCTGGAGAGAAGCGATTCTGCGCAACAATGGGAACACTTTTCATTATCATGCACAGAGAAGGTGCTAGCAGGGAATTCTCTGCCTGCCTTTAACCAGTGCTCTGCAAGCTCTCCAGGGCAACAGCAAATGTGGGGCTCTGTGCTTTCTTTCGTTCTGAACAAGTTTGAGTGTTTACTGCAGGGACGCATATATGATTCTGCGCAACAATGGGAACAGTTCTCCTTCCCAGGCACAGAGAAGGTGCTAGCAGGGAATTCTCTGCCTGCCTTTCCCCAGTGCTCTGCAAGCTCTCCAGGGCAACAGCAAATGTGGGGCTCTGTGCTTTCTTTCGTTCTGAACAAGTGTTAGTGTTTTCTGCAGCGACGCAAATACGATTCTGCGCAACAATGGGAACACTTCTGCTTCCCAGGCACAGAGAAGGTGCTAGCAGGGAATTCTCTGCCTGCCTTTCCCCAGTGCTCTGCAAGCTCTCCAGGGCAACAGCAAATGTGGGGCTCTGTGCTTTCTTTCGTTCTGAACAAGTGTTAGTGTTTTCTGGAGAGAAGCGATTCTGCGCAACGATGGGAACACTTTTCTTTATCATGCACAGAGAAGGTGCTAGCAGGGAATTCTCTGCCTGCCTTTAACCAGTGCTCTGCAAGCTCTCCAGGGCAACAGCAAATGTGGGGCTCTGTGCTTTCTTTCGTTCTGAACAAGTGTTAGTGTTTTCAGCGGAAAAGCTATTCTGCACAACATTGGGAACACTTCTGCTTCCCAGGCACAGAGAAGGTGCTAGCAGGGAATTCTCTGCCTGCCTTTCCCCAGTGCTCTGCAAGCTCTCCAGGGCAACAGCAAATGTGGGGCTCTGTGCTTTCTTTCGTTCTGAAAAAGTGTTAGTGCTTTCTGGAGAGAAGCGATTCTGCGCAACAATGGGAACACTTCTCCTTTCCAGGCACAGAGAAGGTACTAGCAGGGAATTCTCTGCCTTCCTTTCCCCAGTGCTCTGCAAGCTCTCCAGGGCAACAGCAAATGTGGGGCTCTGTGCTTTCTTTTGTTCTGAAAAAGTGTTATTGTTTTCTGCGGAAAAGCGATTCTGCGCAACAATGGGAACACTTTTCTTTATCAGGCACAGAGAAGGTGCTAGCAGGGAATTCTCTGCCTGCCTTTAACCAGTGCTCTGCAAGCTCTCCAGGGCAACAGAAAATGTGGGGCTCTGTGCTTTCTTTCGTTCTGAAAAAGTGTTAGTGTTTTCTGGAGAGAAGCGATTCTGCGCAACAATGGGAACACTTCTCCTTCCCAGGCACAGAGAAGGTGCTAGCAGGGAATTCTCTGCCTGCCTTTCCCCAGTGCTCTGCAAGCTCTCCAGGGAAACAGCAAATGTGGGGCTCTGTGCTTTCTTTCGTTCTGAAAAAGTCTTAGTGTTTTCTGCAGCGACGCAAATGCGATTCTGCGCAACAATGGGAACACTTCTCCTTCCCAGGCACAGAGAAGGTGCTAGCAGGGAATTCTCTGCCTGCCTTTCCCCAGTGCTCTGCAAGCTCTCCAGGGCAACAGCAAATGTGGGGCTCTGTGCATTCTTTCGTTCTGAAAAAGTGTTAGTGTTTTCTGCAGCGACGCAAATGCGATTCTGCGCAACAATGGGAACACTTCTCCTTCCCAGGCACAGAGAAGGTGCTAGCAGGGAATTCTCTGTCTGCATTTCCCCAGTGCTCTGCAAGCTCTCCAGGGCAACAGCAAATGTGGGGCTCTGTGCTTTCTTTCGTTCTGAAAAAGTGTTAGTGTTTTCTGCGGAAAAGCGATTCTGTGCAACAATGGGAACACTTCTCCTTCCCAGGCACAGAGAAGGTGCTAGCAGGGAATTCTCTGCCTGCCTTTAACCAGTGCTCTGCAAGCTCTCCAGGGCAACAGCAAATGTGGGGCTCTGTGCTTTCTTTCTGAATAAGTGTTAGTGTTTTCTGCAGCGACGCAAATGCGATACTGCGCAACAATGGGAACACTTCTCCTTCCCAGGCACAGAGAAGGTGCTAGCAGGGAATTCCCTTTCTGCATTTCCCCAGTGCTCTGCAACCTCTCCAGGGCAATAGCAAATGTGGGGCTCTGTGCTTTCTTTCGTTCTGAAAAAGTGTTAGTGTTTTCTGCAGAAAAGCGATTCCGTGAATAATGGGAGCACTCCTCCTTCCCAGGCACAGAGAAGGTGCTAGCAGGGAATTCTCTGCCTGCCTTTCCCCAGTGCTCTGCAAGCTCTCCAGGGCAACAGCAAATGTGGGGCTCTGTGCTTTCTTTCGTTCTGAAAAAGTCTTAGTGTTTTCAGCGGAAAAGCGATTCTGCACAACAATGGAAACACTTCTCCTTCCCAGGCACAGAGAAGGTGCTAGCAGAGAATTCTCTGCCTGCCTTTCCCCAGTGCTCTGCAAGCTCTCCAGGGCAACAGCAAATGTGGGGCTCTGTGCTTTCTTTCCTTCTGAAAAAGTGTTAGTGTTTTCTGGAGAGAAGCGATTCTGCGCAACAATGGGAACACTTCTCCTTCCCAGGCACAGAGAAGGTGCTAGCAGGGAATTCTCTGCCTGCCTTTCCCCAGTGCTCTGCAAGCTCTCCAGGGCAACAGCAAATGTGGGGCTCTGTGCTTTCTTTCGTTCTGAAAAAGTGTTAGTGTTTTCTGCGGAAAAGCGATTCCGTGCAATAATGGGAGCACTCCTCCTTCCCAGGCACAGAGAAGGTGCTAGCAGGGAATTCTCTGCCTGCCTTTCCCCAGTGCTCTGCAAGCTCTCCAGGGCAACAGCAAATGTGGGGCTCTGTGCTTTCTTTCGTTCTGAACAAGTGTTAGTGTTTTCTGCAGCGACGCAAATACGATTCTGCGCAACAATGCGAACACTTCTCCTTCCCAGGCACAGAGAAGGTGCTAGCAGGGAATTCTCTGCCTGCCTTTCCCCAGTGCTCTGCAAGCTCTCCAGGGCAACAGCAAATGTGGGGCTCTGTGCTTTCTTTTGTTCTGAAAAAGTGTTATTGTATTCTGCGGAAAAGCGATTCTGTGCAACAATGGGAACACTTCTCCTTCCCAGGCACAGAGAAGGTGCTAGCAGGGAATTCTCTGCCTGCCTTTCCCCAGTGCTCTGCAAGCTCCGCAGGGCAACAGCAGATGTGGGGCTCTGTGCTTTCTTTCGTTCTGAAAAATTGTTAGTGTTTTCTGCAGAGAAGCGATTCTGCGCAACATTGGGAAGACTTCTGCTTCCCAGGCACAGAGAAGGTGCTAGCAGGGAATTCTCTGCCTGCCTTTACCCAGTGCTCTGCAAGCTCTCCAGGGCAACAGCAAATGTGGGGCTCTGTGCTTTCTTTCGTTCTGAACAAGTTTTAGTGTTTTCTGCAGCGACGCAAATACGATTCTGCGCAACAATGGGAACACTTCTCTTTCCCAGGCACAGAGAAGGTGCTAGCAGGGAATTCTCTGCCTGCCTTTCCCCAGTGCTCTGCAAGCTCTCCAGGGCAACAGCAAATGTGGGGCTCTGTGCTTTCTTTCGTTCTGAAAAAGTGTTATTGTATTCTGCGGAAAAGCGATTCAGTGCAACAATGGGAACACTTCTCCTTCCCAGGCACAGAGAAGGTGCTAGCATTGACATCTCTGCCTGCCTTTCCCCAGTGCTCTGCAAGCTCTCCAGGGCAACAGCAAATGTGGGGCTCTGTGCTTTCTTTCGTTCTGAACAAGTTTTAGTGTTTTCTGCGGAAAAGCGATTCTGCGCAACAATGGGAACGCTTTTCATTACCAGGCACAGAGAAGGTGCTAGCAGGGAATTCTCTGCCTGCCTTTAACCAGTGCTCTGCAAGCTCTCCAGGGCAACAGCAAATGTGGGGCTCTGTGCATTCTTTCGTTCTGAAAAAGTGTTAGTGTTTTCAGCGGAAAAGCGATTCTGTGCAACAATGGGAACACTTCTCCTTCCCAGGCACAGAGAAGGTGCTAGCAGGGAATTCTCTGCCTGCCTTTCCCCAGTGCTCTGCAAGCTCTCCAGGGCAACAGCAAATGTGGGGCTCTGTGCTTTCTTTCGTTCTGAACAAGTTTTAGTGTTTTCTGCGGCGACGCAAGTACGATTCTGCGCAACAATGGGAACACTTCTGCTTCCCAGGCACAGAGAAGGTGCTAGCAGGAAATTCTCTGCCTGCCTTTAACCACTGCTCTGCAAGCTCTCCAGGGCAACAGCAAATGTGGGGCTCTGTGCTTTCTTTCGTTCTGAAAAAGTGTTAGTGTTTTCTGGAGAGAAGCGATTCTGCGCAACAATGGGAACACTTCTCCTTTCCAGGCACAGAGAAGGTACTAGCAGGGAATTCTCTGCCTGCCTTTCCCCAGTGCTCTGCAAGCTCTCCAGGGCAACAGAAAATGTGGGGCTCTGTGCTTTCTGTTGTTCTGAAAAAGTGTTATTGTTTTCTGCGGAAAAGCGATTCTGCGCAACAATGGGAACACTTTTCTTTATCAGGCACAGAGAAGGTGCTAGCAGGGAATTCTCTGCCTGCCTTTAACCAGTGCTCTGCAAGCTCTCCAGGGCAACAGCAAATGTGGGGCTCTGTGCTTTCTTTCGTTCTGAAAAAGTGTTAGTGTTTTCTGCGGAAAAGCGATTCTGCGCAACAATGGGAACACTTCTCCTTTCCAGGCACAGAGAAGGTTCTAGCAGGGAATTCTCTGCCTGCCTTTCCCCAGTGCTCTGCAAGCTCTCCAGGGCAACAGCAAATGTGGGGCTCTGTGCTTTCTTTCGTTCTGAAAAAGTGTTAGTGTTTTCTGCGGAAAAGCGATTCTGCGCAACAATGGGAACACTTTTCTTTATCAGGCACAGAGAAGGTGCTAGCAGGGAATTCTCTGCCTGCCTTTAACCAGTGCTCTGCAAGCTCTCCAGGGCAACAGCAAATGTGGGGCTCTGTGCTTTCTTTCGTTCTGAAAAAGTGTTAGTGTTTTCTGGAGAGAAGCGATTCTGCGCAACAATGGGAACACTTCTCCTTCCCAGGCACAGAGAAGGTGCTAGCAGGGAATTCTCTGCCTGCCTTTCCCCAATGCTCTGCAAGCTCTCCAGGGAAACAGCAAATGTGGGGCTCTGTGCTTTCTTTCGTTCTGAAAAAGTCTTAGTGTTTTCTGCAGCGACGCAAATGCGATTCTGCGCAACAATGGGAACACTTCTCCTTCCCAGGCACAGAGAAGGTGCTAGCAGGGAATTCTCTGCCTGCCTTTCCCCAGTGCTCTGCAAGCTCTCCAGGGCAACAGCAAATGTGGGGCTCTGTGCATTCTTTCGTTCTGAAAAAGTGTTAGTGTTTTCTGCAGCGACGCAAATGCGATTCTGCGCAACAATGGAACACTTCTCCTTCCCAGGCACAAAGAAGGTGCTAGCAGGGAATTCTCTGCCTGCCTTTCCCCAGTGCTCTGCAAGCTCTCCAGGGCAACAGCAAATGTGGGGCTCTGTGCTTTCTTTCGTTCTGAACAAGTGTTAGTGTTTTCAGCGGAAAAGCGATTCTGCGCAACAATGGGAACACTTCTCCTTCCCAGGCACAGAGAAGGTGCTAGCAGGGAATTCTCTGCCTGCCTTTCCCCAGTGCTCTGCAAGCTCTCCAGGGCAACAGCAAATGTGGGGCTCTGTGCTTTCTTTCGTTCTGAACAAGTTTTAGTGTTTTCTGCGGAAAAGCGATTCTGCGCAACATTGGGAACACTTCTCCTTCCCAGGCACAGAGAAGGTGCTAGCAGGGAATTCTCTGCCTGCCTTTCCCCAGTGCTCTGCAAGCTCTCCAGGGCAACAGCAAATGTGGGGCTCTGTGCTTTCTTTCGTTCTGAACAAGTTTTAGAGTTTTCTGCAGCGACGCAAATACGATTCTGCGCAACATTGGGAACACTTCTCCTTCCCAGGCACAGAGAAGGTGCTAGCAGGGAATTCTCTGCCTGCCTTTAACCAGTGCTCTGCAAGCTCTCCAGGAGAACAGCAAATGTGGGGCTCTGTGCTTTCTTTTGTTCTGAAAAAGTGTTATTGTATTCTGCGGAAAAGCGATTCTGTGCAACAATGGGAACACTTCTCCTTCCCAGGCACAGAGAAGGTGCTAGCAGGGAATTCTCTGCCTGCCTTTCCCCAGTGCTCTGCAAGCTCTCCAGGGCAACAGCAAATGTGGGGCTCTGTGCTTTCTTTCGTTCTGAACAAGTTTTAGTGTTTTCAGAGGAAAAGCGATTCTGCGCAACAATGGGAACACTTCTCCTTCCCAGGCACAGAGAAGGTGCTAGCAGGGAATTCTCTGCCTGCCTTTCCCCAGTGCTCTGCAAGCTCTCCAGGGCAACAGCAAATGTGGGGCTCTGTGCTTTCTTTCGTTCTGAACAAGTGTTAGTGTTTTCAGCGGAAAAGCCATTCTGCGCAACAATGGGAACACTTCTCCTTCCCAGGCACAGAGAAGGTGCTAGCAGGGAATTCTCTGCCTGCCTTTCCCCAGTGCTCTGCAAGCTCTCCAGGGCAACAGAAAATGTGGGGCTCTGTGCTTTCTTTCGTTCTGAACAAGTTTTAGTGTTTTCTGCAGCGACGCAAATACGATTCTGCGCAACATTGGGAACACTTCTCCTTCCCAGGCATAGAGAAGGTGCTAGCAGGGAATTCTCTGCCTGCCTTTAACCAGTGCTCTGCAAGCTCTCCAGGGCAACAGCAAATGTGGGGCTCTGTGCTTTCTTTCGTTCTGAAAAAGTGTTAGTGTTTTCTGCAGCGACGCAAATGCCATTCTGCGCAACAATGGGAACACTTCTCCTTCCCAGGCACAGAGAAGGTTCTAGCATGGAATTCTCTGCCTGCCTTTCCCCAGTGCTCTGCAAGCTCTCAAGGGCAACAGCAAATGTGGGGCTCTGTGCTTTCTTTCGTTCTGAAAAAGTGTTAGTGTTTTCAGCGGAAAATCGATTCTGCGCAACAATGGGAACACATCTCCTTCCCAGGCACAGAGAAGGTGCTAGCAGGGAATTCTCTGCCTGCCTTTCCCCAGTGCTCTGCAAGCTCTCCAGGGCAACAGCAAATGTGGGGCTCTGTGCTTTCTTTCGTTCTGAACAAGTGTTAGTGTTTTCAGCGGAAAAGCGATTCTGCGCAACATTGGGAACACTTCTCCTTCCCAGGCACAGAGAAGGTGCTAGCAGGGAATTCTCTGCCTGCCTTTCCCCAGTGCTCTGCAAGCTCTCCAGGGCAACAGCAAATGTGGGGCTCTGTGCTTTCTTTCGTTCTGAACAAGTTTTAGTGTTTTCTGCAGCGACGCAAATACGATTCTGCGCAACAATGGGAACACTTCTCCTTCCCAGGCACAGAGAAGGTGCTAGCAGGGAATTCTCTGCCTGCCTTTCCCCAGTGCTCTGCAAGCTCTCCAGGGCAACAGAAAATGTGGGGCTCTGTGCTTTCTTTCGTTCTGAACAAGTTTTAGTGTTTTCTGCAGCAACGCAAATACGATTCTGCGCAACATTGGGAACACTTCTCCTTCCCAGGCACAGAGAAGGTGCTAGCAGGGAATTCTCTGCCTGCCTTTCCCCAGTGCTCTGCAAGCTCTCCAGGGCAACAGCAAATGTGGGGCTCTGTGCTTTCTTTCGTTCTGAACAAGTTGTAGTGTTTTGTGGAGAGAAGCGATTCTGCGCAACAATGGGAACACTTCTCCTTTCCAGGCTCAGAGAAGGTACTACCAGGGAATTCTCTGCCTTCCTCTCCCCAGTGCTCTGCAAGCTCTCCAGGGCAACAGCAAATGTGGGGCTCTGTGCTTTGTTTCATTCTGAAAAAGTGTTAGTGTTTTCTGCAGCGACGCAAATGCCATTCTGCGCAACAATGTGAACACTTCTCCTTCCCAGGCACAGAGAAGGTGCTAGCAGGGAATTCTCTACCTGCCTTTAACCAGTGCTCTGCAAGCTCTCCAGGGCAACAGCAAATGTGGGGCTCTGTGCTTTCTTTCGTTCTGAAAAAGTGTTAGTGTTTTCTGGAGAGAAGCGATTCTGCGCAACAATGGGAACACTTCTCCTTCCCAGGCACAGAGAAGGTGCTAGCAGGGAATTCTCTGCCTGCCTTTCCCCAGTGCTCTGCAAGCTCTCCAGGGCAACAGCAAATGTGGGGCTCTGTGCTTTCTTTCGTTCTGAAAAAGTGTTAGTGTTTTCAGCGGAAAAGCAATTCTGCGCAACAATGGGAACACATCTCCTTCCCAGGCACAGAGAAGGTGCTAGCAGGGAATTCTCTGCCTGCCTTTCCCCAGTGCTCTGCAAGCTCTCCAGGGCAACAGCAAATGTGGGGCTCTGTGCTTTCTTTCGTTCTGAACAAGTGTTAGTGTTTTCAGCGGAAAAGCGATTCTGTGCAACAATGGGAACACTTCTCGTTCCCAGGCACAGAGAAGGTGCTAGCAGGGAATTCTCTGCCTGCCTTTCCCCAGTGCTCTGCAAGCTCTCCAGGGCAACAGCAAATGTGGGGCTCTGTGCTTTCTTTCGTTCTGAACAAGTGTTAGTGTTTTCAGCGGAAAAGCGATTCTGCGCAACATTGGGAACACTTCTCCTTCCCAGGCACAGAGAAGGTGCTAGCAGGGAATTCTCTGCCTGCCTTTCCCCAGTGCTCTGCAAGCTCTCCAGGGCAACAGCAAATGTGGGGCTCTGTGCTTTCTTTCGTTCTGAACAAGTGTTATATTTTTCTGCGGAAAAGCGATTCTGTGCAACAATGGGAACACTTCTGCTTCCCAGGCACAGAGAAGGTGCTAGCAGGGAATTCTCTGCCTGCCTTTCCCCAGTGCTCTGCAAGCTCTCCAGGGCAACAGCAAATGTGGGGCTCTGTGCTTTCTTTCGTTCTGAACAAGTGTTAGTGTTTTCAGCGGAAAAGCGATTCTGCGCAACATTGGGAACACTTCTACTTCCCAGGCACAGAGAAGGTGCTAGCAGGGAATTCTCTGCCTGCCTTTCCCCAGTGCTCTGCAAGCTCTCCAGGGCAACAGCAAATGTGGGGCTCTGTGCTTTCTTTCGTTCTGAACAAGTGTTAGTGTTTTCAGCGGAAAAGCGATTCTGTGCAACAATGGGAACACTTCTCGTTCCCAGGCACAGAGAAGGTGCTAGCAGGGAATTCTCTGCCTGCCTTTCCCCAGTGCTCTGCAAGCTCTCCAGGGCAACAGCAAATGTGGGGCTCTGTGCTTTCTTTCGTTCTGAACAAGTGTTAGTGTTTTCAGCGGAAAAGCGATTCTGCGCAACAATGGGAACACTTCTCCTTCCCAGGCACAGAGAAGGTGCTAGCAGGGAATTCTCTGCCTGCCTTTCCCCAGTGCTCTGCAAGCTCTCCAGGGCAACAGCAAATGTGGGGCTCTGTGCTTTCTTTCTTTCTGAAAAAGTGTTAGTGTTTTCAGTGGAAAAGCGATTCTGCGCAACATTGGGAACACTTCTCCTTCCCAGGCACAGAGAAAGTGCTAGCAGGGAATTCTCTGCCTGCCTTTCCCCAGTGCTCTGCAAGCTCTCCAGGGCAACAGCAAATGTGGGGCTCTGTGCTTTCTTTCGTTCTGAACAAGTGTTAGTGTTTTCTGCGGAAAAGCGATTCTGCGCAACATTGGGAACACTTCTCCTTCCCAGGCACAGAGAAGGTGCTAGCAGGGAATTCTCTGCCTGCCTTTCCCCAGTGCTCTGCAAGCTCTCCAGGGCAACAGCAAATGTGGGGCTCTGTGCTTTCTTTCGTTCTGAACAAGTTTTAGTGTTTTCTGCAGCGACGCAAATACGATTCTGCGCAACATTGGGAACACTTCTCCTTCCCAGGCACAGAGAAGGTGCTAGCAGGGAATTCTCTGCCTGCCTTTAACCAGTGCTCTGCAAGCTCTCCAGGGGAACAGCAAATGTGGGGCTCTGTGCTTTCTTTTGTTCTGAAAAAGTGTTATTGTATTCTGCGGAAAAGCGATTCTGTGCAACAATGGGAACACTTCTCCTTCCCAGGCACAGAGAAGGTGCTAGCAGGGACATCTCTGCCTGCCTTTCCCCAGTGCTCTGCAAGCTCTCCAGGGCAACAGCAAATGTGGGGCTCTGTGCTTTCTTTCGTTCTGAACAAGTTTTAGTGTTTTCAGCGGAAAAGCGATTCTGCGCAACAATGGGAACACTTCTCCTTCCCAGGCACAGAGAAGGTGCTAGCAGGGAATTCTCTGCCTGCCTTTCCCCAGTGCTCTGCAAGCTCTCCAGGGCAACAGCAAATGTGGGGCTCTGTGCTTTCTTTCGTTCTGAACAAGTGTTAGTGTTTTCAGCGGAAAAGCCATTCTGCGCAACAATGGGAACACTTCTCCTTCCCAGGCACAGAGAAGGTGCTAGCAGGGAATTCTCTGCCTGCCTTTCCCCAGTGCTCTGCAAGCTCTCCAGGGCAACAGCAAATGTGGGGCTCTGTGCTTTCTTTCGTTCTGAACAAGTGTTAGTGTTTTCAGCGGAAAAGCGATTCTGCGCAACAATGGGAACACTTCTCCTTCCCAGGCACAGAGAAGGTGCTAGCAGGGAATTCTCTGCCTGCCTTTCCCCAGTGCTCTGCAAGCTCTCCAGGGCAACAGAAAATGTGGGGCTCTGTGCTTTCTTTCGTTCTGAACAAGTTTTAGTGTTTTCTGCAGCAACGCAAATACGATTCTGCGCAACATTGGGAACACTTCTCCTTCCCAGGCACAGAGAAGGTGCTAGCAGGGAATTCTCTGCCTGCCTTTCCCCAGTGCTCTGCAAGCTCTCCAGGGCAACAGCAAATGTGGGGCTCTGTGCTTTCTTTCGTTCTGAACAAGTTGTAGTGTTTTGTGGAGAGAAGCGATTCTGCGCAACAATGGGAACACTTCTCCTTTCCAGGCTCAGAGAAGGTACTACCAGGGAATTCTCTGCCTTCCTCTCCCCAGTGCTCTGCAAGCTCTCCAGGGCAACAGCAAATGTGGGGCTCTGTGCTTTCTTTCGTTCTGAACAAGTGTTAGTGTTTTCTGCAGCGACGCAAATGCCATTCTGCGCAACAATGTGAACACTTCTCCTTCCCAGGCACAGAGAAGGTGCTAGCAGGGAATTCTCTACCTGCCTTTAACCAGTGCTCTGCAAGCTCTCCAGGGCAACAGCAAATGTGGGGCTCTGTGCTTTCTTTCGTTCTGAAAAAGTGTTAGTGTTTTCTGGAGAGAAGCGATTCTGCGCAACAATGGGAACACTTCTCCTTCCCAGGCACAGAGAAGGTGCTAGCAGGGAATTCTCTGCCTGCCTTTCCCCAGTGCTCTGCAAGCTCTCCAGGGCAACAGCAAATGTGGGGCTCTGTGCTTTCTTTCGTTCTGAAAAAGTGTTAGTGTTTTCAGCGGAAAAGCAATTCTGCACAACAATGGGAACACATCTCCTTCCCAGGCACAGAGAAGGTGCTAGCAGGGAATTCTCTGCCTGCCTTTCCCCAGTGCTCTGCAAGCTCTCCAGGGCAACAGCAAATGTGGGGCTCTGTGCTTTCTTTCGTTCTGAACAAGTGTTAGTGTTTTCTGCGGAAAAGCGATTCTGCGCAACATTGGGAACACTTCTCCTTCCCAGGCACAGAGAAGGTGCTAGCAGGGAATTCTCTGCCTGCCTTTCCCCAGTGCTCTGCAAGCTCTCCAGGGCAACAGCAAATGTGGGGCTCTGTGCTTTCTTTCGTTCTGAACAAGTTTTAGTGTTTTCAGCGGAAAAGCGATTCTGCGCAACAATGGGAACACTTCTCCTTCCCAGGCACAGAGAAGGTGCTAGCAGGGAATTCTCTGCCTGCCTTTCCCCAGTGCTCTGCAAGCTCTCCAGGGCAACAGCAAATGTGGGGCTCTGTGCTTTCTTTCGTTCTGAACAAGTGTTAGTGTTTTCAGCGGAAAAGCCATTCTGCGCAACAATGGGAACACTTCTCCTTCCCAGGCACAGAGAAGGTGCTAGCAGGGAATTCTCTGCCTGCCTTTCCCCAGTGCTCTGCAAGCTCTCCAGGGCAACAGAAAATGTGGGGCTCTGTGCTTTCTTTCGTTCTGAACAAGTTTTAGTGTTTTCTGCAGCGACGCAAATACGATTCTGCGCAACATTGGGAACACTTCTCCTTCCCAGGCATAGAGAAGGTGCTAGCAGGGAATTCTCTGCCTGCCTTTAACCAGTGCTCTGCAAGCTCTCCAGGGCAACAGCAAATGTGGGGCTCTGTGCTTTCTTTCGTTCTGAAAAAGTGTTAGTGTTTTCTGCAGCGACGCAAATGCCATTCTGCGCAACAATGGGAACACTTCTCCTTCCCAGGCACAGAGAAGGTTCTAGCATGGAATTCTCTGCCTGCCTTTCCCCAGTGCTCTGCAAGCTCTCAAGGGCAACAGCAAATGTGGGGCTCTGTGCTTTCTTTCGTTCTGAAAAAGTGTTAGTGTTTTCAGCGGAAAATCGATTCTGCGCAACAATGGGAACACATCTCCTTCCCAGGCACAGAGAAGGTGCTAGCAGGGAATTCTCTGCCTGCCTTTCCCCAGTGCTCTGCAAGCTCTCCAGGGCAACAGCAAATGTGGGGCTCTGTGCTTTCTTTCGTTCTGAACAAGTGTTAGTGTTTTCAGCGGAAAAGCGATTCTGCGCAACATTGGGAACACTTCTCCTTCCCAGGCACAGAGAAGGTGCTAGCAGGGAATTCTCTGCCTGCCTTTCCCCAGTGCTCTGCAAGCTCTCCAGGGCAACAGCAAATGTGGGGCTCTGTGCTTTCTTTCGTTCTGAACAAGTTTTAGTGTTTTCTGCAGCGACGCAAATACGATTCTGCGCAACAATGGGAACACTTCTCCTTCCCAGGCACAGAGAAGGTGCTAGCAGGGAATTCTCTGCCTGCCTTTCCCCAGTGCTCTGCAAGCTCTCCAGGGCAACAGAAAATGTGGGGCTCTGTGCTTTCTTTCGTTCTGAACAAGTTTTAGTGTTTTCTGCAGCAACGCAAATACGATTCTGCGCAACATTGGGAACACTTCTCCTTCCCAGGCACAGAGAAGGTGCTAGCAGGGAATTCTCTGCCTGCCTTTCCCCAGTGCTCTGCAAGCTCTCCAGGGCAACAGCAAATGTGGGGCTCTGTGCTTTCTTTCGTTCTGAACAAGTTGTAGTGTTTTGTGGAGAGAAGCGATTCTGCGCAACAATGGGAACACTTCTCCTTTCCAGGCTCAGAGAAGGTACTACCAGGGAATTCTCTGCCTTCCTCTCCCCAGTGCTCTGCAAGCTCTCCAGGGCAACAGCAAATGTGGGGCTCTGTGCTTTGTTTCATTCTGAAAAAGTGTTAGTGTTTTCTGCAGCGACGCAAATGCCATTCTGCGCAACAATGTGAACACTTCTCCTTCCCAGGCACAGAGAAGGTGCTAGCAGGGAATTCTCTACCTGCCTTTAACCAGTGCTCTGCAAGCTCTCCAGGGCAACAGCAAATGTGGGGCTCTGTGCTTTCTTTCGTTCTGAAAAAGTGTTAGTGTTTTCTGGAGAGAAGCGATTCTGCGCAACAATGGGAACACTTCTCCTTCCCAGGCACAGAGAAGGTGCTAGCAGGGAATTCTCTGCCTGCCTTTCCCCAGTGCTCTGCAAGCTCTCCAGGGCAACAGCAAATGTGGGGCTCTGTGCTTTCTTTCGTTCTGAAAAAGTGTTAGTGTTTTCAGCGGAAAAGCAATTCTGCGCAACAATGGGAACACATCTCCTTCCCAGGCACAGAGAAGGTGCTAGCAGGGAATTCTCTGCCTGCCTTTCCCCAGTGCTCTGCAAGCTCTCCAGGGCAACAGCAAATGTGGGGCTCTGTGCTTTCTTTCGTTCTGAACAAGTGTTAGTGTTTTCAGCGGAAAAGCGATTCTGTGCAACAATGGGAACACTTCTCGTTCCCAGGCACAGAGAAGGTGCTAGCAGGGAATTCTCTGCCTGCCTTTCCCCAGTGCTCTGCAAGCTCTCCAGGGCAACAGCAAATGTGGGGCTCTGTGCTTTCTTTCGTTCTGAACAAGTGTTAGTGTTTTCAGCGGAAAAGCGATTCTGCGCAACATTGGGAACACTTCTCCTTCCCAGGCACAGAGAAGGTGCTAGCAGGGAATTCTCTGCCTGCCTTTCCCCAGTGCTCTGCAAGCTCTCCAGGGCAACAGCAAATGTGGGGCTCTGTGCTTTCTTTCGTTCTGAACAAGTGTTATATTTTTCTGCGGAAAAGCGATTCTGTGCAACAATGGGAACACTTCTGCTTCCCAGGCACAGAGAAGGTGCTAGCAGGGAATTCTCTGCCTGCCTTTCCCCAGTGCTCTGCAAGCTCTCCAGGGCAACAGCAAATGTGGGGCTCTGTGCTTTCTTTCGTTCTGAACAAGTGTTAGTGTTTTCAGCGGAAAAGCGATTCTGCGCAACATTGGGAACACTTCTACTTCCCAGGCACAGAGAAGGTGCTAGCAGGGAATTCTCTGCCTGCCTTTCCCCAGTGCTCTGCAAGCTCTCCAGGGCAACAGCAAATGTGGGGCTCTGTGCTTTCTTTCGTTCTGAACAAGTGTTAGTGTTTTCAGCGGAAAAGCGATTCTGTGCAACAATGGGAACACTTCTCGTTCCCAGGCACAGAGAAGGTGCTAGCAGGGAATTCTCTGCCTGCCTTTCCCCAGTGCTCTGCAAGCTCTCCAGGGCAACAGCAAATGTGGGGCTCTGTGCTTTCTTTCGTTCTGAACAAGTGTTAGTGTTTTCAGCGGAAAAGCGATTCTGCGCAACATTGGGAACACTTCTCCTTCCCAGGCACAGAGAAGGTGCTAGCAGGGAATTCTCTGCCTGCCTTTCCCCAGTGCTCTGCAAGCTCTCCAGGGCAACAGCAAATGTGGGGCTCTGTGCTTTCTTTCTTTCTGAAAAAGTGTTAGTGTTTTCAGTGGAAAAGCGATTCTGCGCAACATTGGGAACACTTCTCCTTCCCAGGCACAGAGAAAGTGCTAGCAGGGAATTCTCTGCCTGCCTTTCCCCAGTGCTCTGCAAGCTCTCCAGGGCAACAGCAAATGTGGGGCTCTGTGCTTTCTTTCGTTCTGAACAAGTGTTAGTGTTTTCTGCGGAAAAGCGATTCTGCGCAACATTGGGAACACTTCTCCTTCCCAGGCACAGAGAAGGTGCTAGCAGGGAATTCTCTGCCTGCCTTTCCCCAGTGCTCTGCAAGCTCTCCAGGGCAACAGCAAATGTGGGGCTCTGTGCTTTCTTTCGTTCTGAACAAGTTTTAGTGTTTTCTGCAGCGACGCAAATACGATTCTGCGCAACATT
The DNA here is from genome assembly GCF_031877795.1 of Strix aluco. Classification (NCBI taxonomy): domain Eukaryota; kingdom Metazoa; phylum Chordata; class Aves; order Strigiformes; family Strigidae; genus Strix; species Strix aluco. The sequence goes on from NC_133935.1 coordinate 25,792,567, forward strand.
GGGAACACTTCTCCTTCCCAGGCACAGAGAAGGTGCTAGCAGGGAATTCTCTGCCTGCCTTTAACCAGTGCTCTGCAAGCTCTCCAGGGGAACAGCAAATGTGGGGCTCTGTGCTTTCTTTTGTTCTGAAAAAGTGTTATTGTATTCTGCGGAAAAGCGATTCTGTGCAACAATGGGAACACTTCTCCTTCCCAGGCACAGAGAAGGTGCTAGCAGGGACATCTCTGCCTGCCTTTCCCCAGTGCTCTGCAAGCTCTCCAGGGCAACAGCAAATGTGGGGCTCTGTGCTTTCTTTCGTTCTGAACAAGTTTTAGTGTTTTCAGCGGAAAAGCGATTCTGCGCAACAATGGGAACACTTCTCCTTCCCAGGCACAGAGAAGGTGCTAGCAGGGAATTCTCTGCCTGCCTTTCCCCAGTGCTCTGCAAGCTCTCCAGGGCAACAGCAAATGTGGGGCTCTGTGCTTTCTTTCGTTCTGAACAAGTGTTAGTGTTTTCAGCGGAAAAGCCATTCTGCGCAACAATGGGAACACTTCTCCTTCCCAGGCACAGAGAAGGTGCTAGCAGGGAATTCTCTGCCTGCCTTTCCCCAGTGCTCTGCAAGCTCTCCAGGGCAACAGCAAATGTGGGGCTCTGTGCTTTCTTTCGTTCTGAACAAGTGTTAGTGTTTTCAGCGGAAAAGCGATTCTGCGCAACAATGGGAACACTTCTCCTTCCCAGGCACAGAGAAGGTGCTAGCAGGGAATTCTCTGCCTGCCTTTCCCCAGTGCTCTGCAAGCTCTCCAGGGCAACAGAAAATGTGGGGCTCTGTGCTTTCTTTCGTTCTGAACAAGTTTTAGTGTTTTCTGCAGCAACGCAAATACGATTCTGCGCAACATTGGGAACACTTCTCCTTCCCAGGCACAGAGAAGGTGCTAGCAGGGAATTCTCTGCCTGCCTTTCCCCAGTGCTCTGCAAGCTCTCCAGGGCAACAGCAAATGTGGGGCTCTGTGCTTTCTTTCGTTCTGAACAAGTTGTAGTGTTTTGTGGAGAGAAGCGATTCTGCGCAACAATGGGAACACTTCTCCTTTCCAGGCTCAGAAAAGGTACTACCAGGGAATTCTCTGCCTTCCTCTCCCCAGTGCTCTGCAAGCTCTCCAGGGCAACAGCAAATGTGGGGCTCTGTGCTTTCTTTCGTTCTGAACAAGTGTTAGTGTTTTCTGCAGCGACGCAAATGCCATTCTGCGCAACAATGTGAACACTTCTCCTTCCCAGGCACAGAGAAGGTGCTAGCAGGGAATTCTCTACCTGCCTTTAACCAGTGCTCTGCAAGCTCTCCAGGGCAACAGCAAATGTGGGGCTCTGTGCTTTCTTTCGTTCTGAAAAAGTGTTAGTGTTTTCTGGAGAGAAGCGATTCTGCGCAACAATGGGAACACTTCTCCTTCCCAGGCACAGAGAAGGTGCTAGCAGGGAATTCTCTGCCTGCCTTTCCCCAGTGCTCTGCAAGCTCTCCAGGGCAACAGCAAATGTGGGGCTCTGTGCTTTCTTTCGTTCTGAAAAAGTGTTAGTGTTTTCAGCGGAAAAGCAATTCTGCACAACAATGGGAACACATCTCCTTCCCAGGCACAGAGAAGGTGCTAGCAGGGAATTCTCTGCCTGCCTTTCCCCAGTGCTCTGCAAGCTCTCCAGGGCAACAGCAAATGTGGGGCTCTGTGCTTTCTTTCGTTCTGAACAAGTGTTAGTGTTTTCTGCGGAAAAGCGATTCTGCGCAACATTGGGAACACTTCTCCTTCCCAGGCACAGAGAAGGTGCTAGCAGGGAATTCTCTGCCTGCCTTTCCCCAGTGCTCTGCAAGCTCTCCAGGGCAACAGCAAATGTGGGGCTCTGTGCTTTCTTTCGTTCTGAACAAGTTTTAGTGTTTTCTGCAGCGACGCAAATACGATTCTGCGCAACATTGGGAACACTTCTCCTTCCCAGGCACAGAGAAGGTGCTAGCAGGGAATTCTCTGCCTGCCTTTAACCAGTGCTCTGCAAGCTCTCCAGGAGAACAGCAAATGTGGGGCTCTGTGCTTTCTTTTGTTCTGAAAAAGTGTTATTGTATTCTGCGGAAAAGCGATTCTGTGCAACAATGGGAACACTTCTCCTTCCCAGGCACAGAGAAGGTGCTAGCAGGGACATCTCTGCCTGCCTTTCCCCAGTGCTCTGCAAGCTCTCCAGGGCAACAGCAAATGTGGGGCTCTGTGCTTTCTTTCGTTCTGAACAAGTTTTAGTGTTTTCAGCGGAAAAGCGATTCTGCGCAACAATGGGAACACTTCTCCTTCCCAGGCACAGAGAAGGTGCTAGCAGGGAATTCTCTGCCTGCCTTTCCCCAGTGCTCTGCAAGCTCTCCAGGGCAACAGCAAATGTGGGGCTCTGTGCTTTCTTTCTGAATAAGTGTTAGTGTTTTCTGCAGCGACGCAAATGCGATACTGCGCAACAATGGGAACACTTCTCCTTCCCAGGCACAGAGAAGGTGCTAGCAGGGAATTCCCTTTCTGCATTTCCCCAGTGCTCTGCAACCTCTCCAGGGCAATAGCAAATGTGGGGCTCTGTGCTTTCTTTCGTTCTGAAAAAGTGTTAGTGTTTTCTGCAGAAAAGCGATTCCGTGAATAATGGGAGCACTCCTCCTTCCCAGGCACAGAGAAGGTGCTAGCAGGGAATTCTCTGCCTGCCTTTCCCCAGTGCTCTGCAAGCTCTCCAGGGCAACAGCAAATGTGGGGCTCTGTGCTTTCTTTCGTTCTGAAAAAGTCTTAGTGTTTTCAGCGGAAAAGCGATTCTGCACAACAATGGAAACACTTCTCCTTCCCAGGCACAGAGAAGGTGCTAGCAGAGAATTCTCTGCCTGCCTTTCCCCAGTGCTCTGCAAGCTCTCCAGGGCAACAGCAAATGTGGGGCTCTGTGCTTTCTTTCCTTCTGAAAAAGTCTTAGTGTTTTCTGCAGCGACGCAAATGCGATTCTGCGCAACAATGGGAACACTTCTCCTTCCCAGGCACAGAGAAGGTGCTAGCAGGGAATTCTCTGCCTGCCTTTCCCCAGTGCTCTGCAAGCTCTCCAGGGCAACAGAAAATGTGGGGCTCTGTGCTTTCTTTCGTTCTGAAAAAGTGTTAGTGTTTTCTGCGGAAAAGCGATTCCGTGCAATAATGGGAGCACTCCTCCTTCCCAGGCACAGAGAAGGTGCTAGCAGGGAATTCTCTGCCTGCCTTTCCCCAGTGCTCTGCAAGCTCTCCAGGGCAACAGCAAATGTGGGGCTCTGTGCTTTCTTTCGTTCTGAACAAGTGTTAGTGTTTTCTGCAGCGACGCAAATACGATTCTGCGCAACAATGCGAACACTTCTCCTTCCCAGGCACAGAGAAGGTGCTAGCAGGGAATTCTCTGCCTGCCTTTCCCCAGTGCTCTGCAAGCTCTCCAGGGCAACAGCAAATGTGGGGCTCTGTGCTTTCTTTTGTTCTGAAAAAGTGTTATTGTATTCTGCGGAAAAGCGATTCTGTGCAACAATGGGAACACTTCTCCTTCCCAGGCACAGAGAAGGTGCTAGCAGGGAATTCTCTGCCTGCCTTTCCCCAGTGCTCTGCAAGCTCCGCAGGGCAACAGCAGATGTGGGGCTCTGTGCTTTCTTTCGTTCTGAAAAATTGTTAGTGTTTTCTGCAGAGAAGCGATTCTGCGCAACATTGGGAAGACTTCTGCTTCCCAGGCACAGAGAAGGTGCTAGCAGGGAATTCTCTGCCTGCCTTTACCCAGTGCTCTGCAAGCTCTCCAGGGCAACAGCAAATGTGGGGCTCTGTGCTTTCTTTCGTTCTGAACAAGTTTTAGTGTTTTCTGCAGCGACGCAAATACGATTCTGCGCAACAATGGGAACACTTCTCTTTCCCAGGCACAGAGAAGGTGCTAGCAGGGAATTCTCTGCCTGCCTTTCCCCAGTGCTCTGCAAGCTCTCCAGGGCAACAGCAAATGTGGGGCTCTGTGCTTTCTTTCGTTCTGAAAAAGTGTTATTGTATTCTGCGGAAAAGCGATTCAGTGCAACAATGGGAACACTTCTCCTTCCCAGGCACAGAGAAGGTGCTAGCATTGACATCTCTGCCTGCCTTTCCCCAGTGCTCTGCAAGCTCTCCAGGGCAACAGCAAATGTGGGGCTCTGTGCTTTCTTTCGTTCTGAACAAGTTTTAGTGTTTTCTGCGGAAAAGCGATTCTGCGCAACAATGGGAACACTTTTCATTACCAGGCACAGAGAAGGTGCTAGCAGGGAATTCTCTGCCTGCCTTTAACCAGTGCTCTGCAAGCTCTCCAGGGCAACAGCAAATGTGGGGCTCTGTGCATTCTTTCGTTCTGAAAAAGTGTTAGTGTTTTCAGCGGAAAAGCGATTCTGTGCAACAATGGGAACACTTCTCCTTCCCAGGCACAGAGAAGGTGCTAGCAGGGAATTCTCTGCCTGCCTTTCCCCAGTGCTCTGCAAGCTCTCCAGGGCAACAGCAAATGTGGGGCTCTGTGCTTTCTTTCGTTCTGAACAAGTTTTAGTGTTTTCTGCGGCGACGCAAGTACGATTCTGCGCAACAATGGGAACACTTCTGCTTCCCAGGCACAGAGAAGGTGCTAGCAGGAAATTCTCTGCCTGCCTTTAACCACTGCTCTGCAAGCTCTCCAGGGCAACAGCAAATGTGGGGCTCTGTGCTTTCTTTCGTTCTGAAAAAGTGTTAGTGTTTTCTGGAGAGAAGCGATTCTGCGCAACAATGGGAACACTTCTCCTTTCCAGGCACAGAGAAGGTACTAGCAAGGAATTCTCTGCCTGCCTTTCCCCAGTGCTCTGCAAGCTCTCCAGGGCAACAGAAAATGTGGGGCTCTGTGCTTTCTGTTGTTCTGAAAAAGTGTTATTGTTTTCTGCGGAAAAGCGATTCTGCGCAACAATGGGAACACTTTTCTTTATCAGGCACAGAGAAGGTGCTAGCAGGGAATTCTCTGCCTGCCTTTAACCAGTGCTCTGCAAGCTCTCCAGGGCAACAGCAAATGTGGGGCTCTGTGCTTTCTTTCGTTCTGAAAAAGTGTTAGTGTTTTCTGCGGAAAAGCGATTCTGCGCAACAATGGGAACACTTCTCCTTTCCAGGCACAGAGAAGGTTCTAGCAGGGAATTCTCTGCCTGCCTTTCCCCAGTGCTCTGCAAGCTCTCCAGGGCAACAGCAAATGTGGGGCTCTGTGCTTTCTTTCGTTCTGAAAAAGTGTTAGTGTTTTCTGCGGAAAAGCGATTCTGCGCAACAATGGGAACACTTTTCTTTATCAGGCACAGAGAAGGTGCTAGCAGGGAATTCTCTGCCTGCCTTTAACCAGTGCTCTGCAAGCTCTCCAGGGCAACAGCAAATGTGGGGCTCTGTGCTTTCTTTCGTTCTGAAAAAGTGTTAGTGTTTTCTGGAGAGAAGCGATTCTGCGCAACAATGGGAACACTTCTCCTTCCCAGGCACAGAGAAGGTGCTAGCAGGGAATTCTCTGCCTGCCTTTCCCCAATGCTCTGCAAGCTCTCCAGGGAAACAGCAAATGTGGGGCTCTGTGCTTTCTTTCGTTCTGAAAAAGTCTTAGTGTTTTCTGCAGCGACGCAAATGCGATTCTGCGCAACAATGGGAACACTTCTCCTTCCCAGGCACAGAGAAGGTGCTAGCAGGGAATTCTCTGCCTGCCTTTCCCCAGTGCTCTGCAAGCTCTCCAGGGCAACAGCAAATGTGGGGCTCTGTGCATTCTTTCGTTCTGAAAAAGTTTTAGTGTTTTCTGCAGCGACGCAAATGCGATTCTGCGCAACAATGGGAACACTTCTCCTTCCCAGGCACAAAGAAGGTGCTAGCAGGGAATTCTCTGCCTGCCTTTCCCCAGTGCTCTGCAAGCTCTCCAGGGCAACAGCAAATGTGGGGCTCTGTGCTTTCTTTCGTTCTGAACAAGTGTTAGTGTTTTCAGCGGAAAAGCGATTCTGCGCAACAATGGGAACACTTCTCCTTCCCAGGCACAGAGAAGGTGCTAGCAGGGAATTCTCTGCCTGCCTTTCCCCAGTGCTCTGCAAGCTCTCCAGGGCAACAGCAAATGTGGGGCTCTGTGCTTTCTTTCGTTCTGAACAAGTTTTAGTGTTTTCTGCGGAAAAGCGATTCTGCGCAACATTGGGAACACTTCTCCTTCCCAGGCACAGAGAAGGTGCTAGCAGGGAATTCTCTGCCTGCCTTTCCCCAGTGCTCTGCAAGCTCTCCAGGGCAACAGCAAATGTGGGGCTCTGTGCTTTCTTTCGTTCTGAACAAGTTTTAGAGTTTTCTGCAGCGACGCAAATACGATTCTGCGCAACATTGGGAACACTTCTCCTTCCCAGGCACAGAGAAGGTGCTAGCAGGGAATTCTCTGCCTGCCTTTAACCAGTGCTCTGCAAGCTCTCCAGGAGAACAGCAAATGTGGGGCTCTGTGCTTTCTTTTGTTCTGAAAAAGTGTTATTGTATTCTGCGGAAAAGCGATTCTGTGCAACAATGGGAACACTTCTCCTTCCCAGGCACAGAGAAGGTGCTAGCAGGGACATCTCTGCCTGCCTTTCCCCAGTGCTCTGCAAGCTCTCCAGGGCAACAGCAAATGTGGGGCTCTGTGCTTTCTTTCGTTCTGAACAAGTGTTAGTGTTTTCAGCGGAAAAGCCATTCTGCGCAACAATGGGAACACTTCTCCTTCCCAGGCACAGAGAAGGTGCTAGCAGGGAATTCTCTGCCTGCCTTTCCCCAGTGCTCTGCAAGCTCTCCAGGGCAACAGAAAATGTGGGGCTCTGTGCTTTCTTTCGTTCTGAACAAGTTTTAGTGTTTTCTGCAGCGACGCAAATACGATTCTGCGCAACATTGGGAACACTTCTCCTTCCCAGGCATAGAGAAGGTGCTAGCAGGGAATTCTCTGCCTGCCTTTAACCAGTGCTCTGCAAGCTCTCCAGGGCAACAGCAAATGTGGGGCTCTGTGCTTTCTTTCGTTCTGAAAAAGTGTTAGTGTTTTCTGCAGCGACGCAAATGCCATTCTGCGCAACAATGGGAACACTTCTCCTTCCCAGGCACAGAGAAGGTTCTAGCATGGAATTCTCTGCCTGCCTTTCCCCAGTGCTCTGCAAGCTCTCAAGGGCAACAGCAAATGTGGGGCTCTGTGCTTTCTTTCGTTCTGAAAAAGTGTTAGTGTTTTCAGCGGAAAATCGATTCTGCGCAACAATGGGAACACATCTCCTTCCCAGGCACAGAGAAGGTGCTAGCAGGGAATTCTCTGCCTGCCTTTCCCCAGTGCTCTGCAAGCTCTCCAGGGCAACAGCAAATGTGGGGCTCTGTGCTTTCTTTCGTTCTGAACAAGTGTTAGTGTTTTCAGCGGAAAAGCGATTCTGCGCAACATTGGGAACACTTCTCCTTCCCAGGCACAGAGAAGGTGCTAGCAGGGAATTCTCTGCCTGCCTTTCCCCAGTGCTCTGCAAGCTCTCCAGGGCAACAGCAAATGTGGGGCTCTGTGCTTTCTTTCGTTCTGAACAAGTTTTAGTGTTTTCTGCAGCGACGCAAATACGATTCTGCGCAACAATGGGAACACTTCTCCTTCCCAGGCACAGAGAAGGTGCTAGCAGGGAATTCTCTGCCTGCCTTTCCCCAGTGCTCTGCAAGCTCTCCAGGGCAACAGAAAATGTGGGGCTCTGTGCTTTCTTTCGTTCTGAACAAGTTTTAGTGTTTTCTGCAGCAACGCAAATACGATTCTGCGCAACATTGGGAACACTTCTCCTTCCCAGGCACAGAGAAGGTGCTAGCAGGGAATTCTCTGCCTGCCTTTCCCCAGTGCTCTGCAAGCTCTCCAGGGCAACAGCAAATGTGGGGCTCTGTGCTTTCTTTCGTTCTGAACAAGTTGTAGTGTTTTGTGGAGAGAAGCGATTCTGCGCAACAATGGGAACACTTCTCCTTTCCAGGCTCAGAGAAGGTACTACCAGGGAATTCTCTGCCTTCCTCTCCCCAGTGCTCTGCAAGCTCTCCAGGGCAACAGCAAATGTGGGGCTCTGTGCTTTGTTTCATTCTGAAAAAGTGTTAGTGTTTTCTGCAGCGACGCAAATGCCATTCTGCGCAACAATGTGAACACTTCTCCTTCCCAGGCACAGAGAAGGTGCTAGCAGGGAATTCTCTACCTGCCTTTAACCAGTGCTCTGCAAGCTCTCCAGGGCAACAGCAAATGTGGGGCTCTGTGCTTTCTTTCGTTCTGAAAAAGTGTTAGTGTTTTCTGGAGAGAAGCGATTCTGCGCAACAATGGGAACACTTCTCCTTCCCAGGCACAGAGAAGGTGCTAGCAGGGAATTCTCTGCCTGCCTTTCCCCAGTGCTCTGCAAGCTCTCCAGGGCAACAGCAAATGTGGGGCTCTGTGCTTTCTTTCGTTCTGAAAAAGTGTTAGTGTTTTCAGCGGAAAAGCAATTCTGCGCAACAATGGGAACACATCTCCTTCCCAGGCACAGAGAAGGTGCTAGCAGGGAATTCTCTGCCTGCCTTTCCCCAGTGCTCTGCAAGCTCTCCAGGGCAACAGCAAATGTGGGGCTCTGTGCTTTCTTTCGTTCTGAACAAGTGTTAGTGTTTTCAGCGGAAAAGCGATTCTGTGCAACAATGGGAACACTTCTCGTTCCCAGGCACAGAGAAGGTGCTAGCAGGGAATTCTCTGCCTGCCTTTCCCCAGTGCTCTGCAAGCTCTCCAGGGCAACAGCAAATGTGGGGCTCTGTGCTTTCTTTCGTTCTGAACAAGTGTTAGTGTTTTCAGCGGAAAAGCGATTCTGCGCAACATTGGGAACACTTCTCCTTCCCAGGCACAGAGAAGGTGCTAGCAGGGAATTCTCTGCCTGCCTTTCCCCAGTGCTCTGCAAGCTCTCCAGGGCAACAGCAAATGTGGGGCTCTGTGCTTTCTTTCGTTCTGAACAAGTGTTATATTTTTCTGCGGAAAAGCGATTCTGTGCAACAATGGGAACACTTCTGCTTCCCAGGCACAGAGAAGGTGCTAGCAGGGAATTCTCTGCCTGCCTTTCCCCAGTGCTCTGCAAGCTCTCCAGGGCAACAGCAAATGTGGGGCTCTGTGCTTTCTTTCGTTCTGAACAAGTGTTAGTGTTTTCAGCGGAAAAGCGATTCTGCGCAACATTGGGAACACTTCTACTTCCCAGGCACAGAGAAGGTGCTAGCAGGGAATTCTCTGCCTGCCTTTCCCCAGTGCTCTGCAAGCTCTCCAGGGCAACAGCAAATGTGGGGCTCTGTGCTTTCTTTCGTTCTGAACAAGTGTTAGTGTTTTCAGCGGAAAAGCGATTCTGTGCAACAATGGGAACACTTCTCGTTCCCAGGCACAGAGAAGGTGCTAGCAGGGAATTCTCTGCCTGCCTTTCCCCAGTGCTCTGCAAGCTCTCCAGGGCAACAGCAAATGTGGGGCTCTGTGCTTTCTTTCGTTCTGAACAAGTGTTAGTGTTTTCAGCGGAAAAGCGATTCTGCGCAACATTGGGAACACTTCTCCTTCCCAGGCACAGAGAAGGTGCTAGCAGGGAATTCTCTGCCTGCCTTTCCCCAGTGCTCTGCAAGCTCTCCAGGGCAACAGCAAATGTGGGGCTCTGTGCTTTCTTTCTTTCTGAAAAAGTGTTAGTGTTTTCAGTGGAAAAGCGATTCTGCGCAACATTGGGAACACTTCTCCTTCCCAGGCACAGAGAAAGTGCTAGCAGGGAATTCTCTGCCTGCCTTTCCCCAGTGCTCTGCAAGCTCTCCAGGGCAACAGCAAATGTGGGGCTCTGTGCTTTCTTTCGTTCTGAACAAGTGTTAGTGTTTTCTGCGGAAAAGCGATTCTGCGCAACATTGGGAACACTTCTCCTTCCCAGGCACAGAGAAGGTGCTAGCAGGGAATTCTCTGCCTGCCTTTCCCCAGTGCTCTGCAAGCTCTCCAGGGCAACAGCAAATGTGGGGCTCTGTGCTTTCTTTCGTTCTGAACAAGTTTTAGTGTTTTCTGCAGCGACGCAAATACGATTCTGCGCAACATTGGGAACACTTCTCCTTCCCAGGCACAGAGAAGGTGCTAGCAGGGAATTCTCTGCCTGCCTTTAACCAGTGCTCTGCAAGCTCTCCAGGGGAACAGCAAATGTGGGGCTCTGTGCTTTCTTTTGTTCTGAAAAAGTGTTATTGTATTCTGCGGAAAAGCGATTCTGTGCAACAATGGGAACACTTCTCCTTCCCAGGCACAGAGAAGGTGCTAGCAGGGACATCTCTGCCTGCCTTTCCCCAGTGCTCTGCAAGCTCTCCAGGGCAACAGCAAATGTGGGGCTCTGTGCTTTCTTTCGTTCTGAACAAGTTTTAGTGTTTTCAGCGGAAAAGCGATTCTGCGCAACAATGGGAACACTTCTCCTTCCCAGGCACAGAGAAGGTGCTAGCAGGGAATTCTCTGCCTGCCTTTCCCCAGTGCTCTGCAAGCTCTCCAGGGCAACAGCAAATGTGGGGCTCTGTGCTTTCTTTCGTTCTGAACAAGTGTTAGTGTTTTCAGCGGAAAAGCCATTCTGCGCAACAATGGGAACACTTCTCCTTCCCAGGCACAGAGAAGGTGCTAGCAGGGAATTCTCTGCCTGCCTTTCCCCAGTGCTCTGCAAGCTCTCCAGGGCAACAGCAAATGTGGGGCTCTGTGCTTTCTTTCGTTCTGAACAAGTGTTAGTGTTTTCAGCGGAAAAGCGATTCTGCGCAACAATGGGAACACTTCTCCTTCCCAGGCACAGAGAAGGTGCTAGCAGGGAATTCTCTGCCTGCCTTTCCCCAGTGCTCTGCAAGCTCTCCAGGGCAACAGAAAATGTGGGGCTCTGTGCTTTCTTTCGTTCTGAACAAGTTTTAGTGTTTTCTGCAGCAACGCAAATACGATTCTGCGCAACATTGGGAACACTTCTCCTTCCCAGGCACAGAGAAGGTGCTAGCAGGGAATTCTCTGCCTGCCTTTCCCCAGTGCTCTGCAAGCTCTCCAGGGCAACAGCAAATGTGGGGCTCTGTGCTTTCTTTCGTTCTGAACAAGTTGTAGTGTTTTGTGGAGAGAAGCGATTCTGCGCAACAATGGGAACACTTCTCCTTTCCAGGCTCAGAGAAGGTACTACCAGGGAATTCTCTGCCTTCCTCTCCCCAGTGCTCTGCAAGCTCTCCAGGGCAACAGCAAATGTGGGGCTCTGTGCTTTCTTTCGTTCTGAACAAGTGTTAGTGTTTTCTGCAGCGACGCAAATGCCATTCTGCGCAACAATGTGAACACTTCTCCTTCCCAGGCACAGAGAAGGTGCTAGCAGGGAATTCTCTACCTGCCTTTAACCAGTGCTCTGCAAGCTCTCCAGGGCAACAGCAAATGTGGGGCTCTGTGCTTTCTTTCGTTCTGAAAAAGTGTTAGTGTTTTCTGGAGAGAAGCGATTCTGCGCAACAATGGGAACACTTCTCCTTCCCAGGCACAGAGAAGGTGCTAGCAGGGAATTCTCTGCCTGCCTTTCCCCAGTGCTCTGCAAGCTCTCCAGGGCAACAGCAAATGTGGGGCTCTGTGCTTTCTTTCGTTCTGAAAAAGTGTTAGTGTTTTCAGCGGAAAAGCAATTCTGCACAACAATGGGAACACATCTCCTTCCCAGGCACAGAGAAGGTGCTAGCAGGGAATTCTCTGCCTGCCTTTCCCCAGTGCTCTGCAAGCTCTCCAGGGCAACAGCAAATGTGGGGCTCTGTGCTTTCTTTCGTTCTGAACAAGTGTTAGTGTTTTCTGCGGAAAAGCGATTCTGCGCAACATTGGGAACACTTCTCCTTCCCAGGCACAGAGAAGGTGCTAGCAGGGAATTCTCTGCCTGCCTTTCCCCAGTGCTCTGCAAGCTCTCCAGGGCAACAGCAAATGTGGGGCTCTGTGCTTTCTTTCGTTCTGAACAAGTTTTAGTGTTTTCTGCAGCGACGCAAATACGATTCTGCGCAACATTGGGAACACTTCTCCTTCCCAGGCACAGAGAAGGTGCTAGCAGGGAATTCTCTGCCTGCCTTTCCCCAGTGCTCTGCAAGCTCTCCAGGGCAACAGAAAATGTGGGGCTCTGTGCTTTCTTTCGTTCTGAACAAGTTTTAGTGTTTTCTGCAGCAACGCAAATACGATTCTGCGCAACATTGGGAACACTTCTCCTTCCCAGGCACAGAGAAGGTGCTAGCAGGGAATTCTCTGCCTGCCTTTCCCCAGTGCTCTGCAAGCTCTCCAGGGCAACAGCAAATGTGGGGCTCTGTGCTTTCTTTCGTTCTGAACAAGTTGTAGTGTTTTGTGGAGAGAAGCGATTCTGCGCAACAATGGGAACACTTCTCCTTTCCAGGCTCAGAGAAGGTACTACCAGGGAATTCTCTGCCTTCCTCTCCCCAGTGCTCTGCAAGCTCTCCAGGGCAACAGCAAATGTGGGGCTCTGTGCTTTCTTTCGTTCTGAACAAGTGTTAGTGTTTTCTGCAGCGACGCAAATGCCATTCTGCGCAACAATGTGAACACTTCTCCTTCCCAGGCACAGAGAAGGTGCTAGCAGGGAATTCTCTACCTGCCTTTAACCAGTGCTCTGCAAGCTCTCCAGGGCAACAGCAAATGTGGGGCTCTGTGCTTTCTTTCGTTCTGAAAAAGTGTTAGTGTTTTCTGGAGAGAAGCGATTCTGCGCAACAATGGGAACACTTCTCCTTCCCAGGCACAGAGAAGGTGCTAGCAGGGAATTCTCTGCCTGCCTTTCCCCAGTGCTCTGCAAGCTCTCCAGGGCAACAGCAAATGTGGGGCTCTGTGCTTTCTTTCGTTCTGAAAAAGTGTTAGTGTTTTCAGCGGAAAAGCAATTCTGCACAACAATGGGAACACATCTCCTTCCCAGGCACAGAGAAGGTGCTAGCAGGGAATTCTCTGCCTGCCTTTCCCCAGTGCTCTGCAAGCTCTCCAGGGCAACAGCAAATGTGGGGCTCTGTGCTTTCTTTCGTTCTGAACAAGTGTTAGTGTTTTCTGCGGAAAAGCGATTCTGCGCAACATTGGGAACACTTCTCCTTCCCAGGCACAGAGAAGGTGCTAGCAGGGAATTCTCTGCCTGCCTTTCCCCAGTGCTCTGCAAGCTCTCCAGGGCAACAGCAAATGTGGGGCTCTGTGCTTTCTTTCGTTCTGAACAAGTTTTAGTGTTTTCTGCAGCGACGCAAATACGATTCTGCGCAACATTGGGAACACTTCTCCTTCCCAGGCACAGAGAAGGTGCTAGCAGGGAATTCTCTGCCTGCCTTTAACCAGTGCTCTGCAAGCTCTCCAGGAGAACAGCAAATGTGGGGCTCTGTGCTTTCTTTTGTTCTGAAAAAGTGTTATTGTATTCTGCGGAAAAGCGATTCTGTGCAACAATGGGAACACTTCTCCTTCCCAGGCACAGAGAAGGTGCTAGCAGGGACATCTCTGCCTGCCTTTCCCCAGTGCTCTGCAAGCTCTCCAGGGCAACAGCAAATGTGGGGCTCTGTGCTTTCTTTCGTTCTGAACAAGTTTTAGTGTTTTCAGCGGAAAAGCGATTCTGCGCAACAATGGGAACACTTCTCCTTCCCAGGCACAGAGAAGGTGCTAGCAGGGAATTCTCTGCCTGCCTTTCCCCAGTGCTCTGCAAGCTCTCCAGGGCAACAGCAAATGTGGGGCTCTGTGCTTTCTTTCGTTCTGAACAAGGTTTAGTGTTTTCTGCAGCGACGCAAATACGATTCTGCGCAACAATGGGAACACTTCTCCTTCCCAGGCACAGAGAAGGTGCTAGCAGGGAATTCTCTGCCTGCCTTTCCCCAGTGCTCTGCAAGCTCTCCAGGGCAACAGAAAATGTGGGGCTCTGTGCTTTCTTTCGTTCTGAACAAGTTTTAGTGTTTTCTGCAGCAACGCAAATACGATTCTGCGCAACATTGGGAACACTTCTCCTTCCCAGGCACAGAGAAGGTGCTAGCAGGGAATTCTCTGCCTGCCTTTCCCCAGTGCTCTGCAAGCTCTCCAGGGCAACAGCAAATGTGGGGCTCTGTGCTTTCTTTCGTTCTGAACAAGTTGTAGTGTTTTGTGGAGAGAAGCGATTCTGCGCAACAATGGGAACACTTCTCCTTTCCAGGCTCAGAGAAGGTACTACCAGGGAATTCTCTGCCTTCCTCTCCCCAGTGCTCTGCAAGCTCTCCAGGGCAACAGCAAATGTGGGGCTCTGTGCTTTGTTTCATTCTGAAAAAGTGTTAGTGTTTTCTGCAGCGACGCAAATGCCATTCTGCGCAACAATGTGAACACTTCTCCTTCCCAGGCACAGAGAAGGTGCTAGCAGGGAATTCTCTACCTGCCTTTAACCAGTGCTCTGCAAGCTCTCCAGGGCAACAGCAAATGTGGGGCTCTGTGCTTTCTTTCGTTCTGAAAAAGTGTTAGTGTTTTCTGGAGAGAAGCGATTCTGCGCAACAATGGGAACACTTCTCCTTCCCAGGCACAGAGAAGGTGCTAGCAGGGAATTCTCTGCCTGCCTTTCCCCAGTGCTCTGCAAGCTCTCCAGGGCAACAGCAAATGTGGGGCTCTGTGCTTTCTTTCGTTCTGAAAAAGTGTTAGTGTTTTCAGCGCAAAAGCAATTCTGCGCAACAATGGGAACACATCTCCTTCCCAGGCACAGAGAAGGTGCTAGCAGGGAATTCTCTGCCTGCCTTTCCCCAGTGCTCTGCAAGCTCTCCAGGGCAACAGCAAATGTGGGGCTCTGTGCTTTCTTTCGTTCTGAACAAGTGTTATATTTTTCTGCGGAAAAGCGATTCTGTGCAACAATGGGAACACTTCTGCTTCCCAGGCACAGAGAAGGTGCTAGCAGGGAATTCTCTGCCTGCCTTTCCCCAGTGCTCTGCAAGCTCTCCAGGGCAACAGCAAATGTGGGGCTCTGTGCTTTCTTTCGTTCTGAACAAGTGTTAGTGTTTTCAGCGGAAAAGCGATTCTGCGCAACATTGGGAACACTTCTACTTCCCAGGCACAGAGAAGGTGCTAGCAGGGAATTCTCTGCCTGCCTTTCCCCAGTGCTCTGCAAGCTCTCCAGGGCAACAGCAAATGCGGGGCTCTGTGCTTTCTTTCGTTCTGAACAAGTGTTAGTGTTTTCAGCGGAAAAGCGATTCTGTGCAACAATGGGAACACTTCTCGTTCCCAGGCACAGAGAAGGTGCTAGCAGGGAATTCTCTGCCTGCCTTTCCCCAGTGCTCTGCAAGCTCTCCAGGGCAACAGCAAATGTGGGGCTCTGTGCTTTCTTTCGTTCTGAACAAGTGTTAGTGTTTTCAGCGGAAAAGCGATTCTGCGCAACATTGGGAACACTTCTCCTTCCCAGGCACAGAGAAGGTGCTAGCAGGGAATTCTCTGCCTGCCTTTCCCCAGTGCTCTGCAAGCTCTCCAGGGCAACAGCAAATGTGGGGCTCTGTGCTTTCTTTCTTTCTGAAAAAGTGTTAGTGTTTTCAGTGGAAAAGCGATTCTGCGCAACATCGGGAACACTTCTCCTTCCCAGGCACAGAGAAAGTGCTAGCAGGGAATTCTCTGCCTGCCTTTCCCCAGTGCTCTGCAAGCTCTCCAGGGCAACAGCAAATGTGGGGCTCTGTGCTTTCTTTCGTTCTGAACAAGTGTTAGTGTTTTCTGCGGAAAAGCGATTCTGCGCAACATTGGGAACACTTCTCCTTCCCAGGCACAGAGAAGGTGCTAGCAGGGAATTCTCTGCCTGCCTTTCCCCAGTGCTCTGCAAGCTCTCCAGGGCAACAGCAAATGTGGGGCTCTGTGCTTTCTTTCGTTCTGAACAAGTTTTAGTGTTTTCTGCAGCGACGCAAATACGATTCTGCGCAACAATGGGAACACTTCTCCTTCCCAGGCACAGAGAAGGTGCTAGCAGGGAATTCTCTGCCTGCCTTTAACCAGTGCTCTGCAAGCTCTCCAGGAGAACAGCAAATGTGGGGCTCTGTGCTTTCTTTTGTTCTGAAAAAGTGTTATTGTATTCTGCGGAAAAGCGATTCTGTGCAACAATGGGAACACTTCTCCTTCCCAGGCACAGAGAAGGTGCTAGCAGGGACATCTCTGCCTGCCTTTCCCCAGTGCTCTGCAAGCTCTCCAGGGCAACAGCAAATGTGGGGCTCTGTGCTTTCTTTCGTTCTGAACAAGTTTTAGTGTTTTCAGCGGAAAAGCGATTCTGCGCAACAATGGGAACACTTTTCATTACCAGGCACAGAGAAGGTGCTAGCAGGGAATTCTCTGCCTGCCTTTCCCCAGTGCTCTGCAAGCTCTCCAGGGCAACAGCAAATGTGGGGCTCTGTGCTTTCTTTCGTTCTGAACAAGTGTTAGTGTTTTCAGCGGAAAAGCCATTCTGCGCAACAATGGGAACACTTCTCCTTCCCAGGCACAGAGAAGGTGCTAGCAGGGAATTCTCTGCCTGCCTTTCCCCAGTGCTCTGCAAGCTCTCCAGGGCAACAGAAAATGTGGGGCTCTGTGCTTTCTTTCGTTCTGAACAAGTTTTAGTGTTTTCTGCAGCGACGCAAATACGATTCTGCGCAACATTGGGAACACTTCTCCTTCCCAGGCACAGAGAAGGTGCTAGCAGGGAATTCTCTGCCTGCCTTTCCCCAGTGCTCTGCAAGCTCTCCAGGGCAACAGCAAATGTGGGGCTCTGTGCTTTCTTTCGTTCTGAAAAAGTGTTAGTGTTTTCTGCAGCGACGCAAATGCCATTCTGCGCAACAATGGGAACACTTCTCCTTCCCAGGCACAGAGAAGGTGCTAGCATGGAATTCTCTGCCTGCCTTTCCCCAGTGCTCTGCAAGCTCTCCAGGGCAACAGCAAATGTGGGGCTCTGTGCTTTCTTTCGTTCTGAACAAGTGTTAGTGTTTTCAGCGGAAAAGCGATTCTGCGCAACAATGGGAACACATCTCCTTCCCAGGCACAGAGAAGGTGCTAGCAGGGAATTCTCTGCCTGCCTTTCCCCAGTGCTCTGCAAGCTCTCCAGGGCAACAGCAAATGTGGGGCTCTGTGCTTTCTTTCGTTCTGAACAAGTGTTAGTGTTTTCAGCGGAAAAGCCATTCTGCGCAACAATGGGAACACTTCTCCTTCCCAGGCACAGAGAAGGTGCTAGCAGGGAATTCTCTGCCTGCCTTTCCCCAGTGCTCTGCAAGCTCTGCAGGGCAACAGCAAATGTGGGGCTCTGTGCTTTCTTTCATTCTGAAAAAGTGTTAGTGTTTTCTGCAGCGACGCAAATGCCATTCTGCGCAACAATGGGAACACTTCTCCTTCCCAGGCACAGAGAAGGTGCTAGCAGGAAATTCTCTGCCTGCCTTTCCCCAGTGCTCTGCAAGCTCTCCAGGGCAACAGCAAATGTGGGGCTCTGTGCTTTCTTTCTTTCTGAAAAAGTGTTAGTGTTTTCAGCGGAAAAGCGATTCTGCGCAACATTGGGAACACTTCTCCTTCCCAGGCACAGAGAAAGTGCTAGCAGGGAATTCTCTGCCTGCCTTTCCCCAGTGCTCTGCAAGCTCTCCAGGGCAACAGCAAATGTGGGGCTCTGTGCTTTCTTTCGTTCTGAAAAAGTGTTAGTGTTTTCAGTGGAAAAGCGATTCTGCGCAACATTGGGAACACTTCTCCTTCCCAGGCACAGAGAAGGTGCTAGCAGGGAATTCTCTGCCTGCCTTTCCCCAGTGCTCTGCAAGCTCTCCAGGGAAACAGCAAATGTGGGGCTCTGTGCTTTCTTTCGTTCTGAACAAGTTTTAGTGTTTTCTGCAGCGACGCAAATACGATTCTGCGCAACAATGGGAACACTTCTCCTTCCCAGGCACAGAGAAGGTGCTAGCAGGGAATTCTCTGCCTGCCTTTCCCCAGTGCTCTGCAAGCTCTCCAGGGCAACAGAAAATGTGGGGCTCTGTGCTTTCTTTCGTTCTGAACAAGTTTTAGTGTTTTCTGCAGCAACGCAAATACGATTCTGCGCAACATTGGGAACACTTCTCCTTCCCAGGCACAGAGAAGGTGCTAGCAGGGAATTCTCTACCTGCCTTTAACCAGTGCTCTGCAAGCTCTCCAGGGCAACAGCAAATGTGGGGCTCTGTGCTTTCTTTCGTTCTGAAAAAGTGTTAGTGTTTTCTGGAGAGAAGCGATTCTGCGCAACAATGGGAACACTTCTCCTTCCCAGGCACAGAGAAGGTGCTAGCAGGGAATTCTCTGCCTGCCTTTCCCCAGTGCTCTGCAAGCTCTCCAGGACAACAGCAAATGTGGGGCTCTGTGCTTTCTTTCGTTCTGTAAAAGTGTTAGTGTTTTCAGCGGAAAAGCAATTCTGCGCAACAATGGGAACACATCTCCTTCCCAGGCACAGAGAAGGTGCTAGCAGGGAATTCTCTGCCTGCCTTTCCCCAGTGCTCTGCAAGCTCTCCAGGGCAACAGCAAATGTGGGGCTCTGTGCTTTCTTTCGTTCTGAACAAGTGTTATTTTTTTTCTGCGGAAAAGCGATTCTGTGCAACAATGGGAACACTTCTGCTTCCCAGGCACAGAGAAGGTGCTAGCAGGGAATTCTCTGCCTGCCTTTCCCCAGTGCTCTGCAAGCTCTCCAGGGCAACAGCAAATGTGGGGCTCTGTGCTTTCTTTCGTTCTGAACAAGTGTTAGTGTTTTCAGCGGAAAAGCGATTCTGCGCGACATTGGGAACACTTCTACTTCCCAGGCACAGAGAAGGTGCTAGCAGGGAATTCTCTGCCTGCCTTTCCCCAGTGCTCTGCAAGCTCTCCAGGGCAACAGCAAATGTGGGGCTCTGTGCTTTCTTTCGTTCTGAAAAAGTGTTAGTGTTTTCTGCAGCGACGCAAATGCCATTCTGCGCAACAATGGGAACACTTCTCCTTCCCAGGCACAGAGAAGGTGCTAGCAGGGAATTCTCTGCCTGCCTTTCCCCAGTGCTCTGCAAGCTCTCCAGGGCAACAGCAAATGTGGGGCTCTGTGCTTTCTTTCGTTCTGAAAAAGTGTTAGTGTTTTCAGCGGAAAAGCAATTCTGCGCAACAATGGGAACACATCTCCTTCCCAGGCACAGAGAAGGTGCTAGCAGGGAATTCTCTGCCTGCCTTTCCCCAGTGCTCTGCAAGCTCTCCAGGGCAACAGCAAATGTGGGGCTCTGTGCTTTCTTTCGTTCTGAACAAGTGTTAGTGTTTTCAGCGGAAAAGCGATTCTGCGCAACATTGGGAACACTTCTACTTCCCAGGCACAGAGAAGGTGCTAGCAGGGAATTCTCTGCCTGCCTTTCCCCAGTGCTCTGCAAGCTCTCCAGGGCAACAGCAAATGTGGGGCTCTGTGCTTTCTTTCGTTCTGAACAAGTGTTAGTGTTTTCAGCGGAAAAGCGATTCTGTGCAACAATGGGAACACTTCTCGTTCCCAGGCACAGAGAAGGTGCTAGCAGGGAATTCTCTGCCTGCCTTTCCCCAGTGCTCTGCAAGCTCTCCAGGGAAACAGCAAATGTGGGGCTCTGTGCTTTCTTTCGTTCTGAACAAGTGTTAGTGTTTTCAGCGGAAAATCGATTCTGCGCAACATTGGGAACACTTCTCCTTCCCAGGCACAGAGAAGGTGCTAGCAGGGAATTCTCTGCCTGCCTTTCCCCAGTGCTCTGCAAGCTCTCCAGGGCAACAGCAAATGTGGGGCTCTGTGCTTTCTTTCTTTCTGAAAAAGTGTTAGTGTTTTCAGTGGAAAAGCGATTCTGCGCAACATTGGGAACACTTCTCCTTCCCAGGCACAGAGAAAGTGCTAGCAGGGAATTCTCTGCCTGCCTTTCCCCAGTGCTCTGCAAGCTCTCCAGGGCAACAGCAAATGTGGGGCTCTGTGCTTTCTTTCGTTCTGAACAAGTGTTAGTGTTTTCTGCAGCGACGCAAATACGATTCTGCGCAACATTGGGAACACTTCTCCTTCCCAGGCACAGAGAAGGTGCTAGCAGGGAATTCTCTGCCTGCCTTTAACCAGTGCTCTGCAAGCTCTCCAGGAGAACAGCAAATGTGGGGCTCTGTGCTTTCTTTTGTTCTGAAAAAGTGTTATTGTATTCTGCGGAAAAGCGATTCTGTGCAACAATGGGAACACTTCTCCTTCCCAGGCACAGAGAAGGTGCTAGCAGGGACATCTCTGCCTGCCTTTCCCCAGTGCTCTGCAAGCTCTCCAGGGCAACAGCAAATGTGGGGCTCTGTGCTTTCTTTCGTTCTGAACAAGTTTTAGTGTTTTCAGCGGAAAAGCCATTCTGCGCAACAATGGGAACACTTCTCCTTCCCAGGCACAGAGAAGGTGCTAGCAGGGAATTCTCTGCCTGCCTTTCCCCAGTGCTCTGCAAGCTCTCCAGGGCAACAGAAAATGTGGGGCTCTGTGCTTTCTTTCGTTCTGAACAAGTTTTAGTGTTTTCTGCAGCGACGCAAATACGATTCTGCGCAACATTGGGAACACTTCTCCTTCCCAGGCACAGAGAAGGTGCTAGCAGGGACATCTCTGCCTGCCTTTCCCCAGTGCTCTGCAAGCTCTCCAGGGCAACAGCAAATGTGGGGCTCTGTGCTTTCTTTCGTTCTGAAAAAGTGTTAGTGTTTTCTGCAGCGACGCAAATGCCATTCTGCGCAACAATGGGAACACTTCTCCTTCCCAGGCACAGAGAAGGTGCTAGCATGGAATTCTCTGCCTGCCTTTCCCCAGTGCTCTGCAAGCTCTCCAGGGCAACAGCAAATGTGGGGCTCTGTGCTTTCTTTCGTTCTGAAAAAGTGTTAGTGTTTTCAGCGGAAAATCGATTCTGCGCAACAATGGGAACACATCTCCTTCCCAGGCACAGAGAAGGTGCTAGCAGGGAATTCTCTGCCTGCCTTTCCCCAGTGCTCTGCAAGCTCTCCAGGGCAACAGCAAATGTGGGGCTCTGTGCTTTCTTTCGTTCTGAACAAGTGTTAGTGTTTTCAGCGGAAAAGCGATTCTGCGCAACATTGGGAACACTTCTCCTTCCCAGGCACAGAGAAGGTGCTAGCAGGGAATTCTCTGCCTGCCTTTCCCCAGTGCTCTGCAAGCTCTCCAGGGCAACAGCAAATGTGGGGCTCTGTGCTTTCTTTCTTTCTGAAAAAGTGTTAGTGTTTTCAGTGGAAAAGCGATTCTGCGCAACATTGGGAACACTTCTCCTTCCCAGGCACAGAGAAAGTGCTAGCAGGGAATTCTCTGCCTGCCTTTCCCCAGTGCTCTGCAAGCTCTCCAGGGCAACAGCAAATGTGGGGCTCTGTGCTTTCTTTCGTTCTGAACAAGTTTTAGTGTTTTCTGCAGCGACGCAAATACGATTCTGCGCAACAATGGGAACACTTCTCCTTCCCAGGCACAGAGAAGGTGCTAGCAGGGAATTCTCTGCCTGCCTTTAACCAGTGCTCTGCAAGCTCTCCAGGAGAACAGCAAATGTGGGGCTCTGTGCTTTCTTTTGTTCTGAAAAAGTGTTATTGTATTCTGCGGAAAAGCGATTCTGTGCAACAATGGGAACACTTCTCCTTCCCAGGCACAGAGAAGGTGCTAGCAGGGACATCTCTGCCTGCCTTTCCCCAGTGCTCTGCAAGCTCTCCAGGGCAACAGCAAATGTGGGGCTCTGTGCTTTCTTTCGTTCTGAACAAGTTTTAGTGTTTTCAGCGGAAAAGCGATTCTGCGCAACAATGGGAACACTTTTCATTACCAGGCACAGAGAAGGTGCTAGCAGGGAATTCTCTGCCTGCCTTTCCCCAGTGCTCTGCAAGCTCTCCAGGGCAACAGCAAATGTGGGGCTCTGTGCTTTCTTTCGTTCTGAACAAGTGTTAGTGTTTTCAGCGGAAAAGCCATTCTGCGCAACAATGGGAACACTTCTCCTTCCCAGGCACAGAGAAGGTGCTAGCAGGGAATTCTCTGCCTGCCTTTCCCCAGTGCTCTGCAAGCTCTCCAGGGCAACAGCAAATGTGGGGCTCTGTGCTTTCTTTCGTTCTGAACAAGTTTTAGTGTTTTCTGCAGCGACGCAAATACGATTCTGCGCAACATTGGGAACACTTCTCCTTCCCAGGCACAGAGAAGGTGCTAGCAGGGAATTCTCTGCCTGCCTTTAACCAGTGCTCTGCAAGCTCTCCAGGGCAACAGCAAATGTGGGGCTCTGTGCTTTCTTTCGTTCTGAAAAAGTGTTAGTGTTTTCTGCAGCGACGCAAATGCCATTCTGCGCAACAATGGGAACACTTCTCCTTCCCAGGCACAGAGAAGGTGCTAGCATGGAATTCTCTGCCTGCCTTTCCCCAGTGCTCTGCAAGCTCTCCAGGGCAACAGCAAATGTGGGGCTCTGTGCTTTCTTTCGTTCTGAACAAGTGTTAGTGTTTTCAGCGGAAAAGCGATTCTGCGCAACAATGGGAACACATCTCCTTCCCAGGCACAGAGAAGGTGCTAGCAGGGAATTCTCTGCCTGCCTTTCCCCAGTGCTCTGCAAGCTCTCCAGGGCAACAGCAAATGTGGGGCTCTGTGCTTTCTTTCGTTCTGAACAAGTGTTAGTGTTTTCAGCGGAAAAGCGATTCTGTGCAACAATGGGAACACTTCTCCTTCCCAGGCACAGAGAAGGTGCTAGCAGGGAATTCTCTGCCTGCCTTTCCCCAGTGCTCTGCAAGCTCTCCAGGGCAACAGCAAATGTGGGGCTCTGTGCTTTCTTTCATTCTGAAAAAGTGTTAGTGTTTTCTGCAGCGACGCAAATGCCATTCTGCGCAACAATGGGAACACTTCTCCTTCCCAGGCACAGAGAAGGTGCTAGCAGGGAATTCTCTGCCTGCCTTTCCCCAGTGCTCTGCAAGCTCTCCAGGGCAACAGCAAATGTGGGGCTCTGTGCTTTCTTTCTTTCTGAAAAAGTGTTAGTGTTTTCAGCGGAAAAGCGATTCTGCGCAACATTGGGAACACTTCTCCTTCCCAGGCACAGAGAAAGTGCTAGCAGGGAATTCTCTGCCTGCCTTTCCCCAGTGCTCTGCAAGCTCTCCAGGGCAACAGCAAATGTGGGGCTCTGTGCTTTCTTTCGTTCTGAAAAAGTGTTAGTGTTTTCTGCGGAAAAGCGATTCTGCGCAACATTGGGAACACTTCTCCTTCCCAGGCACAGAGAAGGTGCTAGCAGGGAATTCTCTGCCTGCCTTTCCCCAGTGCTCTGCAAGCTCTCCAGGGAAACAGCAAATGTGGGGCTCTGTGCTTTCTTTCGTTCTGAACAAGTTTTAGTGTTTTCTGCAGCGACGCAAATACGATTCTGCGCAACAATGGGAACACTTCTCCTTCCCAGGCACAGAGAAGGTGCTAGCAGGGAATTCTCTGCCTGCCTTTCCCCAGTGCTCTGCAAGCTCTCCAGGGCAACAGAAAATGTGGGGCTCTGTGCTTTCTTTCGTTCTGAACAAGTTTTAGTGTTTTCTGCAGCAACACAAATACGATTCTGCGCAACATTGGGAACACTTCTGCTTCCCAGGCACAGAGAAGGTGCTAGCAGGGAATTCTCTGCCTGCCTTTCCCCAGTGCTCTGCAAGCTCTCCAGGGCAACAGCAAATGTGGGGCTCTGTGCTTTCTTTCGTTCTGAACAAGTTGTAGTGTTTTGTGGAGAGAAGCGATTCTGCGCAACAATGGGAACACTTCTCCTTTCCAGGCTCAGAGAAGGTACTACCAGGGAATTCTCTGCCTTCCTCTCCCCAGTGCTCTGCAAGCTCTCCAGGGCAACAGCAAATGTGGGGCTCTGTGCTTTGTTTCATTCTGAAAAAGTGTTAGTGTTTTCTGCAGCGACGCAAATGCCATTCTGCGCAACAATGTGAACACTTCTCCTTCCCAGGCACAGAGAAGGTGCTAGCAGGGAATTCTCTACCTGCCTTTAACCAGTGCTCTGCAAGCTCTCCAGGGCAACAGCAAATGTGGGGCTCTGTGCTTTCTTTCGTTCTGAAAAAGTGTTAGTGTTTTCTGGAGAGAAGCGATTCTGCGCAACAATGGGAACACTTCTCCTTCCCAGGCACAGAGAAGGTGCTAGCAGGGAATTCTCTGCCTGCCTTTCCCCAGTGCTCTGCAAGCTCTCCAGGACAACAGCAAATGTGGGGCTCTGTGCTTTCTTTCGTTCTGTAAAAGTGTTAGTGTTTTCAGCGGAAAAGCAATTCTGCGCAACAATGGGAACACACCTCCTTCCCAGGCACAGAGAAGGTGCTAGCAGGGAATTCTCTGCCTGCCTTTCCCCAGTGCTCTGCAAGCTCTCCAGGGCAACAGCAAATGTGGGGCTCTGTGCTTTCTTTCGTTCTGAACAAGTGTTATTTTTTTTCTGCGGAAAAGCGAATCTGTGCAACAATGGGAACACTTCTGCTTCCCAGGCACAGAGAAGGTGCTAGCAGGGAATTCTCTGCCTGCCTTTCCCCAGTGCTCTGCAAGCTCTCCAGGGCAACAGCAAATGTGGGGCTCTGTGCTTTCTTTCGTTCTGAACAAGTGTTAGTGTTTTCAGCGGAAAAGCGATTCTGCGCGACATTGGGAACACTTCTACTTCCCAGGCACAGAGAAGGTGCTAGCAGGGAATTCTCTGCCTGCCTTTCCCCAGTGCTCTGCAAGCTCTCCAGGGCAACAGCAAATGTGGGGCTCTGTGCTTTCTTTCGTTCTGAACAAGTTTTAGTGTTTTCTGCAGCGACGCAAATGCCATTCTGCGCAACAATGGGAACACTTCTCCTTCCCAGGCACAGAGAAGGTGCTAGCAGGAAATTCTCTGCCTGCCTTTCCACAGTGCTCTGCAAGCTCTCCAGGGCAACAGCAAATGTGGGGCTCTGTGCTTTCTTTCGTTCTGAAAAAGTGTTAGTGTTTTCTGCGGAAAAGCGATTCTGCGCAACAATGGGAACACTTCTCCTTCCCAGGCACAGAGAAGGTGCTAGCAGGGAATTCTCTGCCTGCCTTTCCCCAGTGCTCTGCAAGCTCTCCAGGGCAACAGCAAATGTGGGGCTCTGTGCTTTCTTTCGTTCTGAACAAGTTGTAGTGTTTTGTGGAGAAAAGCGATTCTGCGCAACAATGGGAACACTTCTCCTTTCCAGGCTCAGAGAAGGTACTACCAGGGAATTCTCTGCCTTCCTCTCCCCACTGCTCTGCAAGCTCTCCAGGGCAACAGCAAATGTGGGGCTCTGTGCTTTGTTTCATTCTGAAAAAGTGTTAGTGTTTTCTGCAGCGACGCAAATGCCATTCTGCGCAACAATGTGAACACTTCTCCTTCACAGGCACAGAGAAGGTGCTAGCAGGGAATTCTCTACCTGCCTTTAACCAGTGCTCTGCAAGCTCTCCAGGGCAACAGCAAATGTGGGGCTCTGTGCTTTCTTTCGTTCTGAACAAGTGTTAGTGTTTTCTGGAGAGAAGCGATTCTGCGCAACAATGGGAACACTTCTCCTTCCCAGGCACAGAGAAGGTGCTAGCAGGGAATTCTCTGCCTGCCTTTCCCCAGTGCTCTGCAAGCTCTCCAGGGCAACAGCAAATGTGGGGCTCTGTGCTTTCTTTCGTTCTGAAAAAGTGTTAGTGTTTTCAGCGGAAAAGCAATTCTGCGCAACAATGGGAACACATCTCCTTCCCAGGCACAGAGAAGGTGCTAGCAGGGAATTCTCTGCCTGCCTTTCCCCAGTGCTCTGCAAGCTCTCCAGGGCAACAGCAAATGTGGGGCTCTGTGCTTTCTTTCGTTCTGAACAAGTGTTATATTTTTCTGCGGAAAAGCGATTCTGTGCAACAATGGGAACACTTCTGCTTCCCAGGCACAGAGAAGGTGCTAGCAGGGAATTCTCTGCCTGCCTTTCCCCAGTGCTCTGCAAGCTCTCCAGGGCAACAGCAAATGTGGGGCTCTGTGCTTTCTTTCGTTCTGAACAAGTGTTAGTGTTTTCAGCGGAAAAGCCATTCTGCGCAACATTGGGAACACTTCTACTTCCCAGGCACAGAGAAGGTGCTAGCAGGGAATTCTCTGCCTGCCTTTCCCCAGTGCTCTGCAAGCTCTCCAGGGCAACAGCAAATGTGGGGCTCTGTGCTTTCTTTCGTTCTGAACAAGTGTTAGTGTTTTCAGCGGAAAAGCGATTCTGTGCAACAATGGGAACACTTCTCCTTCCCAGGCACAGAGAAGGTGCTAGCAGGGACATCTCTGCCTGCCTTTCCCCAGTGCTCTGCAAGCTCTCCAGGGCAACAGCAAATGTGGGGCTCTGTGCTTTCTTTCGTTCTGAACAAGTTTTAGTGTTTTCAGCGGAAAAGCGATTCTGCGCAACAATGGGAACACTTCTCCTTCCCAGGCACAGAGAAGGTGCTAGCAGGGAATTCTCTGCCTGCCTTTCCCCAGTGCTCTGCAAGCTCTCCAGGGCAACAGCAAATGTGGGGCTCTGTGCTTTCTTTCGTTCTGAACAAGTGTTAGTGTTTTCAGCGGAAAAGCCATTCTGCGCAACAATGGGAACACTTCTCCTTCCCAGGCACAGAGAAGGTGCTAGCAGGGAATTCTCTGCCTGCCTTTCCCCAGTGCTCTGCAAGCTCTCCAGGGCAACAGAAAATGTGGGGCTCTGTGCTTTCTTTCGTTCTGAACAAGTTTTAGTGTTTTCTGCAGCGACGCAAATACGATTCTGCGCAACATTGGGAACACTTCTCCTTCCCAGGCACAGAGAAGGTGCTAGCAGGGAATTCTCTGCCTGCCTTTAACCAGTGCTCTGCAAGCTCTCCAGGGCAACAGCAAATGTGGGGCTCTGTGCTTTCTTTCGTTCTGAAAAAGTGTTAGTGTTTTCTGCAGCGACGCAAATGCCATTCTGCGCAACAATGGGAACACTTCTCCTTCCCAGGCACAGAGAAGGTGCTAGCAGGGAATTCTCTGCCTGCCTTTCCCCAGTGCTCTGCAAGCTCTCCAGGGCAACAGCAAATGTGGGGCTCTGTGCTTTCTTTCGTTCTGAAAAAGTGTTAGTGTTTTCAGCGGAAAATCGATTCTGCGCAACAATGGGAACACATCTCCTTCCCAGGCACAGAGAAGGTGCTAGCAGGGAATTCTCTGCCTGCCTTTCCCCAGTGCTCTGCAAGCTCTCCAGGGCAACAGCAAATGTGGGGCTCTGTGCTTTCTTTCGTTCTGAACAAGTGTTAGTGTTTTCAGCGGAAAAGCGATTCTGCGCAACATTGGGAACACTTCTCCTTCCCAGGCACAGAGAAGGTGCTAGCAGGGAATTCTCTGCCTGCCTTTCCCCAGTGCTCTGCAAGCTCTCCAGGGAAACAGCAAATGTGGGGCTCTGTGCTTTCTTTCGTTCTGAACAAGTTTTAGTGTTTTCTGCAGCGACGCAAATACGATTCTGCGCAACAATGGGAACACTTCTCCTTCCCAGGCACAGAGAAGGTGCTAGCAGGGAATTCTCTGCCTGCCTTTCCCCAGTGCTCTGCAAGCTCTCCAGGGCAACAGAAAATGTGGGGCTCTGTGCTTTCTTTCGTTCTGAAAAAGTGTTAGTGTTTTCTGGAGAGAAGCGATTCTGCGCAACAATGGGAACACTTCTCCTTCCCAGGCACAGAGAAGGTGCTAGCAGGGAATTCTCTGCCTGCCTTTCCCCAGTGCTCTGCAAGCTCTCCAGGACAACAGCAAATGTGGGGCTCTGTGCTTTCTTTCGTTCTGTAAAAGTGTTAGTGTTTTCAGCGGAAAAGCAATTCTGCGCAACAATGGGAACACACCTCCTTCCCAGGCACAGAGAAGGTGCTAGCAGGGAATTCTCTGCCTGCCTTTCCCCAGTGCTCTGCAAGCTCTCCAGGGCAACAGCAAATGTGGGGCTCTGTGCTTTCTTTCGTTCTGAACAAGTGTTATTTTTTTTCTGCGGAAAAGCGATTCTGTGCAACAATGGGAACACTTCTGCTTCCCAGGCACAGAGAAGGTGCTAGCAGGGAATTCTCTGCCTGCCTTTCCCCAGTGCTCTGCAAGCTCTCCAGGGCAACAGCAAATGTGGGGCTCTGTGCTTTCTTTCGTTCTGAACAAGTGTTAGTGTTTTCAGCGGAAAAGCGATTCTGCGCGACATTGGGAACACTTCTCGTTCCCAGGCACAGAGAAGGTGCTAGCAGGGAATTCTCTGCCTGCCTTTCCCCAGTGCTCTGCAAGCTCTCCAGGGCAACAGCAAATGTGGGGCTCTGTGCTTTCTTTCGTTCTGAAAAAGTGTTAGTGTTTTCTGCAGCGACGCAAATGCCATTCTGCGCAACAATGGGAACACTTCTCCTTCCCAGGCACAGAGAAGGTGCTAGCAGGAAATTCTCTGCCTGCCTTTCCACAGTGCTCTGCAAGCTCTCCAGGGCAACAGCAAATGTGGGGCTCTGTGCTTTCTTTCGTTCTGAAAAAGTGTTAGTGTTTTCTGCGGAAAAGCGATTCTGCGCAACAATGGGAACACTTCTCCTTCCCAGGCACAGAGAAGGTGCTAGCAGGGAATTCTCTGCCTGCCTTTCCCCAGTGCTCTGCAAGCTCTCCAGGGCAACAGAAAATGTGGGGCTCTGTGCTTTCTTTCGTTCTGAACAAGTGTTAGTGTTTTCAGCGGAAAAGCCATTCTGCGCAACAATGGGAACACTTCTCCTTCCCAGGCACAGAGAAGGTGCTAGCAGGGAATTCTCTGCCTGCCTTTCCCCAGTGCTCTGCAAGCTCTCCAGGGCAACAGCAAATGTGGGGCTCTGTGCTTTCTTTCGTTCTGAACAAGTTTTAGTGTTTTCTGCAGCGACGCAAATACGATTCTGCGCAACAATGGGAACACTTCTCCTTCCCAGGCACAGAGAAGGTGCTAGCAGGGAATTCTCTGCCTGCCTTTCCCCAGTGCTCTGCAAGCTCTCCAGGGCAACAGCAAATGTGGGGCTCTGTGCTTTCTTTCGTTCTGAACAAGTGTTAGTGTTTTCTGCAGCAACGCAAATACGATTCTGCGCAACATTGGGAACACTTCTCCTTCCCAGGCACAGAGAAGGTACTACCAGGGCATTCTCTGCCTTCCTCTCCCCAGTGCTCTGCAAGCTCTCCAGGGCAACAGCAAATGTGGGGCTCTGTGCTTTGTTTCATTCTGAAAAAGTGTTAGTGTTTTCTGCAGCGACGCAAATGCCATTCTGCGCAACAATGTGAACACTTCTCCTTCCCAGGCACAGAGAAGGTGCTAGCAGGGAATTCTCTACCTGCCTTTAACCAGTGCTCTGCAAGCTCTCCAGGGCAACAGCAAATGTGGGGCTCTGTGCTTTCTTTCGTTCTGAAAAAGTGTTAGTGTTTTCTGGAGAGAAGCGATTCTGCGCAACAATGGGAACACTTCTCCTTCCCAGGCACAGAGAAGGTGCTAGCAGGGAATTCTCTGCCTGCCTTTCCCCAGTGCTCTGCAAGCTCTCCAGGGCAACAGCAAATGTGGGGCTCTGTGCTTTCTTTCGTTCTGAACAAGTGTTATTTTTTTTCTGCGGAAAAGCGATTCTGTGCAACAATGGGAACACTTCTGCTTCCCAGGCACAGAGAAGGTGCTAGCAGGGAATTCTCTGCCTGCCTTTCCCCAGTGCTCTGCAAGCTCTCCAGGGCAACAGCAAATGTGGGGCTCTGTGCTTTCTTTCGTTCTGAACAAGTGTTAGTGTTTTCAGCGGAAAAGCGATTCTGCGCAACATTGGGAACACTTCTACTTCCCAGGCACAGAGAAGGTGCTAGCAGGGAATTCTCTGCCTGCCTTTCCCCAGTGCTCTGCAAGCTCTCCAGGGCAACAGCAAATGTGGGGCTCTGTGCTTTC
Source organism: Strix aluco (assembly GCF_031877795.1). Lineage (NCBI taxonomy): Eukaryota > Metazoa > Chordata > Aves > Strigiformes > Strigidae > Strix > Strix aluco. The sequence continues at coordinate 25,822,228 of NC_133935.1, forward strand.
TTTCGTTCTGAACAAGTGTTAGTGTTTTCAGCGGAAAAGCGATTCTGTGCAACAATGGGAACACTTCTCCTTCCCAGGCACAGAGAAGGTGCTAGCAGGGAATTCTCTGCCTGCCTTTCCCCAGTGCTCTGCAAGCTCTCCAGGGCAACAGCAAATGTGGGGCTCTGTGCTTTCTTTCGTTCTGAACAAGTGTTAGTGTTTTCAGCGGAAAAGCGATTCTGCGCAACATTGGGAACACTTCTCCTTCCCAGGCACAGAGAAGGTGCTAGCAGGGAATTCTCTGCCTGCCTTTCCCCAGTGCTCTGCAAGCTCTCCAGGGCAACAGAAAATGTGGGGCTCTGTGCTTTCTTTCGTTCTGAACAAGTTTTAGTGTTTTCTGCAGCAACGCAAATACGATTCTGCGCAACATTGGGAACACTTCTGCTTCCAAGGCACAGAGAAGGTGCTAGCAGGGAATTCTCTGCCTGCCTTTCCCCAGTGCTCTGCAAGCTCTCCAGGGCAACAGCAAATGTGGGGCTCTGTGCTTTCTTTCGTTCTGAACAAGTTGTAGTGTTTTGTGGAGAGAAGCGATTCTGCGCAACAATGGGAACACTTCTCCTTTCCAGGCTCAGAGAAGGTACTACCAGGGAATTCTCTGCCTTCCTCTCCCCAGTGCTCTGCAAGCTCTCCAGGGCAACAGCAAATGTGGGGCTCTGTGCTTTCTTTCGTTCTGAAAAAGTGTTAGTGTTTTCTGCAGCGACGCAAATGCCATTCTGCGCAACAATGTGAACACTTCTCCTTCCCAGGCACAGAGAAGGTGCTAGCAGGGAATTCTCTACCTGCCTTTAACCAGTGCTCTGCAAGCTCTCCAGGGCAACAGCAAATGTGGGGCTCTGTGCTTTCTTTCGTTCTGAAAAAGTGTTAGTGTTTTCTGGAGAGAAGTGATTCTGCGCAACAATGGGAACACTTCTCCTTCCCAGGCACAGAGAAGGTGCTAGCAGGGAATTCTCTGCCTGCCTTTCCCCAGTGCTCTGCAAGCTCTCCAGGGCAACAGCAAATGTGGGGCTCTGTGCTTTCTTTCGTTCTGAACAAGTGTTATTTTTTTTCTGCGGAAAAGCGATTCTGTGCAACAATGGGAACACTTCTGCTTCCCAGGCACAGAGAAGGTGCTAGCAGGGAATTCTCTGCCTGCCTTTCCCCAGTGCTCTGCAAGCTCTCCAGGGCAACAGCAAATGTGGGGCTCTGTGCTTTCTTTCGTTCTGAACAAGTGTTAGTGTTTTCAGCGGAAAAGCGATTCTGCGCAACATTGGGAACACTTCTACTTCCCAGGCACAGAGAAGGTGCTAGCAGGGACATCTCTGCCTGCCTTTCCCCAGTGCTCTGCAAGCTCTCCAGGGCAACAGCAAATGTGGGGCTCTGTGCTTTCTTTCGTTCTGAACAAGTGTTAGTGTTTTCAGCGGAAAAGCGATTCTGTGCAACAATGGGAACACTTCTCGTTCCCAGGCACAGAGAAGGTGCTAGCAGGGAATTCTCTGCCTGCCTTTCCCCAGTGCTCTGCAAGCTCTCCAGGGCAACAGCAAATGTGGGGCTCTGTGCTTTCTTTCGTTCTGAACAAGTGTTAGTGTTTTCAGCGGAAAAGCGATTCTGCGCAACATTGGGAACACTTCTGCTTCCCAGGCACAGAGAAGGTGCTAGCAGGGAATTCTCTGCCTGCCTTTCCCCAGTGCTCTGCAAGCTCTCCAGGGCAACAGCAAATGTGGGGCTCTGTGCTTTCTTTCGTTCTGAACAAGTGTTAGTGTTTTCTGCGGAAAAGCGATTCTGCGCAACATTGGGAACACTTCTCCTTCCCAGGCACAGAGAAGGTGCTAGCAGGGAATTCTCTGCCTGCCTTTCCCCAGTGCTCTGCAAGCTCTCCAGGGCAACAGCAAATGTGGGGCTCTGTGCTTTCTTTCGTTCTGAACAAGTTTTAGTGTTTTCTGCAGCGACGCAAATACGATTCTGCGCAACATTGGGAACACTTCTCCTTCCCAGGCACAGAGAAGGTGCTAGCAGGGAATTCTCTGCCTGCCTTTAACCAGTGCTCTGCAAGCTCTCCAGGAGAACAGCAAATGTGGGGCTCTGTGCTTTCTTTTGTTCTGAAAAAGTGTTATTGTATTCTGCGGAAAAGCGATTCTGTGCAACAATGGGAACACTTCTCCTTCCCAGGCACAGAGAAGGTGCTAGCAGGGACATCTCTGCCTGCCTTTCCCCAGTGCTCTGCAAGCTCTCCAGGGCAACAGCAAATGTGGGGCTCTGTGCTTTCTTTCGTTCTGAACAAGTGTTAGTGTTTTCAGCGGAAAAGCCATTCTGCGCAACAATGGGAACACTTCTCCTTCCCAGGCACAGAGAAGGTGCTAGCAGGGAATTCTCTGCCTGCCTTTCCCCAGTGCTCTGCAAGCTCTCCAGGGCAACAGCAAATGTGGGGCTCTGTGCTTTCTTTCGTTCTGAACAAGTTTTAGTGTTTTCTGCAGCGACGCAAATACGATTCTGCGCAACATTGGGAACACTTCTCCTTCCCAGGCACAGAGAAGGTGCTAGCAGGGAATTCTCTGCCTGCCTTTCCCCAGTGCTCTGCAAGCTCTCCAGGGCAACAGCAAATGTGGGGCTCTGTGCTTTCTTTCGTTCTGAAAAAGTGTTAGTGTTTTCTGCAGCGACGCAAATGCCATTCTGCGCAACAATGGGAACACTTCTCCTTCCCAGGCACAGAGAAGGTGCTAGCATGGAATTCTCTGCCTGCCTTTCCCCAGTGCTCTGCAAGCTCTCCAGGGCAACAGCAAATGTGGGGCTCTGTGCTTTCTTTCGTTCTGAAAAAGTGTTAGTGTTTTCAGCGGAAAAGCCATTCTGCGCAACAATGGGAACACATCTCCTTCCCAGGCACAGAGAAGGTGCTAGCAGGGAATTCTCTGCCTGCCTTTCCCCAGTGCTCTGCAAGCTCTCCAGGGCAACAGCAAATGTGGGGCTCTGTGCTTTCTTTCGTTCTGAACAAGTGTTAGTGTTTTCTGCGGAAAAGCGATTCTGCGCAACATTGGGAACACTTCTCCTTCCCAGGCACAGAGAAGGTGCTAGCAGGGAATTCTCTGCCTGCCTTTCCCCAGTGCTCTGCAAGCTCTCCAGGGCAACAGCAAATGTGGGGCTCTGTGCTTTCTTTCGTTCTGAACAAGTTTTAGTGTTTTCTGCAGCGACGCAAATACGATTCTGCGCAACAATGGGAACACTTCTCCTTCCCAGGCACAGAGAAGGTGCTAGCAGGGAATTCTCTGCCTGCCTTTAACCAGTGCTCTGCAAGCTCTCCAGGAGAACAGCAAATGTGGGGCTCTGTGCTTTCTTTTGTTCTGAAAAAGTGTTATTGTATTCTGCGGAAAAGCGATTCTGTGCAACAATGGGAACACTTCTCCTTCCCAGGCACAGAGAAGGTGCTAGCAGGGACATCTCTGCCTGCCTTTCCCCAGTGCTCTGCAAGCTCTCCAGGGCAACAGCAAATGTGGGGCTCTGTGCTTTCTTTCGTTCTGAACAAGTTTTAGTGTTTTCAGCGGAAAAGCGATTCTGCGCAACAATGGGAACACTTCTCCTTCCCAGGCACAGAGAAGGTGCTAGCAGGGAATTCTCTGCCTGCCTTTCCCCAGTGCTCTGCAAGCTCTCCAGGGCAACAGCAAATGTGGGGCTCTGTGCTTTCTTTCGTTCTGAACAAGTGTTAGTGTTTTCAGCGGAAAAGCCATTCTGCGCAACAATGGGAACACTTCTCCTTCCCAGGCACAGAGAAGGTGCTAGCAGGGAATTCTCTGCCTGCCTTTCCCCAGTGCTCTGCAAGCTCTCCAGGGCAACAGAAAATGTGGGGCTCTGTGCTTTCTTTCGTTCTGAACAAGTTTTAGTGTTTTCTGCAGCGACGCAAATACGATTCTGCGCAACATTGGGAACACTTCTCCTTCCCAGGCATAGAGAAGGTGCTAGCAGGGAATTCTCTGCCTGCCTTTAACCAGTGCTCTGCAAGCTCTCCAGGGCAACAGCAAATGTGGGGCTCTGTGCTTTCTTTCGTTCTGAAAAAGTGTTAGTGTTTTCTGCAGAGACGCAAATGCCATTCTGCGCAACAATGGGAACACTTCTCCTTCCCAGGCACAGAGAAGGTGCTAGCATGGAATTCTCTGCCTGCCTTTCCCCAGTGCTCTGCAAGCTCTCCAGGGCAACAGCAAATGTGGGGCTCTGTGCTTTCTTTCGTTCTGAACAAGTGTTAGTGTTTTCAGCGGAAAAGCGATTCTGTGCAACAATGGGAACACATCTCCTTCCCAGGCACAGAGAAGGTGCTAGCAGGGAATTCTCTGCCTGCCTTTCCCCAGTGCTCTGCAAGCTCTCCAGGGCAACAGCAAATGTGGGGCTCTGTGCTTTCTTTCGTTCTGAACAAGTGTTAGTGTTTTCAGCGGAAAAGCGATTCTGTGCAACAATGGGAACACTTCTCCTTCCCAGGCACAGAGAAGGTGCTAGCAGGGAATTCTCTGCCTGCCTTTCCCCAGTGCTCTGCAAGCTCTCCAGGGCAACAGCAAATGTGGGGCTCTGTGCTTTCTTTCATTCTGAAAAAGTGTTAGTGTTTTCTGCAGCGACGCAAATGCCATTCTGCGCAACAATGGGAACACTTCTCCTTCCCAGGCACAGAGAAGGTGCTAGCAGGAAATTCTCTGCCTGCCTTTCCCCAGTGCTCTGCAAGCTCTCCAGGGCAACAGCAAATGTGGGGCTCTGTGCTTTCTTTCTTTCTGAAAAAGTGTTAGTGTTTTCAGCGGAAAAGCGATTCTGCGCAACATTGGGAACACTTCTCCTTCCCAGGCACAAAGAAAGTGCTAGCAGGGAATTCTCTGCCTGCCTTTCCCCAGTGCTCTGCAAGCTCTCCAGGGCAACAGCAAATGTGGGGCTCTGTGCTTTCTTTCGTTCTGAAAAAGTGTTAGTGTTTTCAGTGGAAAAGCGATTCTGCGCAACATTGGGAACACTTCTCCTTCCCAGGCACAGAGAAGGTGCTAGCAGGGAATTCTCTGCCTGCCTTTCCCCAGTGCTCTGCAAGCTCTCCAGGGAAACAGCAAATGTGGGGCTCTGTGCTTTCTTTCGTTCTGAACAAGTTTTAGTGTTTTCTGCAGCGACGCAAATACGATTCTGCACAACAATGGGAACACTTCTCCTTCCCAGGCACAGAGAAGGTGCTAGCAGGGAATTCTCTGCCTGCCTTTCCCCAGTGCTCTGCAAGCTCTCCAGGGCAACAGAAAATGTGGGGCTCTGTGCTTTCTTTCGTTCTGAACAAGTTTTAGTGTTTTCTGCAGCAACGCAAATACGATTCTGCGCAACATTGGGAACACTTCTCCCTCCCAGGCACAGAGAAGGTGCTAGCAGGGAATTCTCTGCCTGCCTTTCCCCAGTGCTCTGCAAGCTCTCCAGGGCAACAGCAAATGTGGGGCTCTGTGCTTTCTTTCGTTCTGAACAAGTTGTAGTGTTTTGTGGAGAGAAGCGATTCTGCGCAACAATGGGAACACTTCTCCTTTCCAGGCTCAGAGAAGGTACTACCAGGGAACTCTCTGCCTTCCTCTCCCCAGTGCTCTGCAAGCTCTCCAGGGCAACAGCAAATGTGGGGCTCTGTGCTTTGTTTCATTCTGAAAAAGTGTTAGTGTTTTCTGCAGCGACGCAAATGCCATTCTGCGCAACAATGTGAACACTTCTCCTTCCCAGGCACAGAGAAGGTGCTAGCAGAGAATTCTCTACCTGCCTTTCCCCAGTGCTCTGCAAGCTCTCCAGGGCAACAGCAAATGTGGGGCTCTGTGCTTTCTTTCGTTCTGTAAAAGTGTTAGTGTTTTCAGCGGAAAAGCAATTCTGCGCAACAATGGGAACACATCTCCTTCCCAGGCACAGAGAAGGTGCTAGCAGGGAATTCTCTGCCTGCCTTTCCCCAGTGCTCTGCAAGCTCTCCAGGGCAACAGCAAATGTGGGGCTCTGTGCTTTCTTTCGTTCTGAAAAAGTGTTATTTTTTTTCTGCGGAAAAGCGATTCTGTGCAACAATGGGAACACTTCTGCTTCCCAGGCACAGAGAAGGTGCTAGCAGGGAATTCTCTGCCTGCCTTTCCCCAGTGCTCTGCAAGCTCTCCAGGGCAACAGCAAATGTGGGGCTCTGTGCTTTCTTTCGTTCTGAACAAGTGTTAGTGTTTTCAGCGGAAAAGCGATTCTGCGCAACATTGGGAACACTTCTACTTCCCAGGCACAGAGAAGGTGCTAGCAGGGAATTCTCTGCCTGCCTTTCCCCAGTGCTCTGCAAGCTCTCCAGGGCAACAGCAAATGTGGGGCTCTGTGCTTTCTTTCGTTCTGAAAAAGTGTTAGTGTTTTCTGCAGCGACGCAAATGCCATTCTGCGCAACAATGGGAACACTTCTCCTTCCCAGGCACAGAGAAGGTGCTAGCAGGAAATTCTCTGCCTGCCTTTCCACAGTGCTCTGCAAGCTCTCCAGGGCAACAGCAAATGTGGGGCTCTGTGCTTTCTTTCGTTCTGAAAAAGTGTTAGTGTTTTCTGCGGAAAAGCGATTCTGCGCAACAATGGGAACACTTCTCCTTCCCAGGCACAGAGAAGGTGCTAGCAGGGAATTCTCTGCCTGCCTTTCCCCAGTGCTCTGCAAGCTCTCCAGGGCAACAGAAAATGTGGGGCTCTGTGCTTTCTTTCGTTCTGAACAAGTGTTAGTGTTTTCAGCGGAAAAGCCATTCTGCGCAACAATGGGAACACTTCTCCTTCCCAGGCACAGAGAAGGTGCTAGCAGGGAATTCTCTGCCTGCCTTTCCCCAGTGCTCTGCAAGCTCTCCAGGGCAACAGCAAATGTGGGGCTCTGTGCTTTCTTTCGTTCTGAACAAGTTTTAGTGTTTTCTGCAGCGACGCAAATACGATTCTGCGCAACAATGGGAACACTTCTCCTTCCCAGGCACAGAGAAGGTGCTAGCAGGGAATTCTCTGCCTGCCTTTCCCCAGTGCTCTGCAAGCTCTCCAGGGCAACAGCAAATGTGTGGCTCTGTGCTTTCTTTCGTTCTGAACAAGTGTTAGTGTTTTCAGCGGAAAAGCCATTCTGCGCAACAATGGGAACACTTCTCCTTCCCAGGCACAGAGAAGGTGCTAGCAGGGAATTCTCTGCCTGCCTTTCCCCAGTGCTCTGCAAGCTCTCCAGGGCAACAGCAAATGTGTGGCTCTGTGCTTTCTTTCGTTCTGAAAAAGTGTTAGTGTTTTCAGCGGAAAAGCCATTCTGCGCAACAATGGGAACACTTCTCCTTCCCAGGCACAGAGAAGCTGCTAGCAGGGAATTCTCTGCCTGCCTTTCCCCAGTGCTCTGCAAGCTCTCCAGGGCAACAGCAAATGTGGGGCTCTGTGCTTTCTTTCGTTCTGAAAAAGTGTTAGTGTTTTCTGGAGAGAAGCGATTCTGCGCAACAATGGGAACACTTCTCCTTCCCAGGCACAGAGAAGGTGCTAGCAGGGAATTCTCTGCCTGCCTTTCCCCAGTGCTCTGCAAGCTCTCCAGGGCAACAGCAAATGTGGGGCTCTGTGCTTTCTTTCGTTCTGTAAAAATGTTAGTGTTTTCAGCGGAAAAGCAATTCTGCGCAACAATGGGAACACATCTCCTTCCCAGGCACAGAGAAGGTGCTAGCAGGGAATTCTCTGCCTGCCTTTCCGCAGTGCTCTGCAAGCTCTCCAGGGCAACAGCAAATGTGGGGCTCTGTGCTTTCTTTCGTTCTGAAAAAGTGTTATTTTTTTTCTGCGGAAAAGCGATTCTGTGCAACAATGGGAACACTTCTGCTTCCCAGGCACAGAGAAGGTGCTAGCAGGGAATTCTCTGCCTGCCTTTCCCCAGTGCTCTGCAAGCTCTCCAGGGCAACAGCAAATGTGGGGCTCTGTGCTTTCTTTCGTTCTGAACAAGTGTTAGTGTTTTCAGCGGAAAAGCGATTCTGCGCAACATTGGGAACACTTCTACTTCCCAGGCACAGAGAAGGTGCTAGCAGGGAATTCTCTGCCTGCCTTTCCCCAGTGCTCTGCAAGCTCTCCAGGGCAACAGCAAATGTGGGGCTCTGTGCTTTCTTTCGTTCTGAAAAAGTGTTAGTGTTTTCTGCAGCGACGCAAATGCCATTCTGCGCAACAATGGGAACACTTCTCCTTCCCAGGCACAGAGAAGGTGCTAGCAGGAAATTCTCTGCCTGCCTTTCCCCAGTGCTCTGCAAGCTCTCCAGGGCAACAGCAAATGTGGGGCTCTGTGCTTTCTTTCGTTCTGAACAAGTGTTAGTGTTTTCTGCGGAAAAGCGATTCTGCGCAACAATGGGAACACTTCTCCTTCCCAGGCACAGAGAAGGTGCTAGCAGGGAATTCTCTGCCTGCCTTTCCCCAGTGCTCTGCAAGCTCTCCAGGGCAACAGAAAATGTGGGGCTCTGTGCTTTCTTTCGTTCTGAACAAGTGTTAGTGTTTTCAGCGGAAAAGCCATTCTGCGCAACAATGGGAACACTTCTCCTTCCCAGGCACAGAGAAGGTGCTAGCAGGGAATTCTCTGCCTGCCTTTCCCCAGTGCTCTGCAAGCTCTCCAGGGCAACAGCAAATGTGGGGCTCTGTGCTTTCTTTCGTTCTGAACAAGTTTTAGTGTTTTCTGCAGCGACGCAAATACGATTCTGCGCAACAATGGGAACACTTCTCCTTCCCAGGCACAGAGAAGGTGCTAGCAGGGAATTCTCTGCCTGCCTTTCCCCAGTGCTCTGCAAGCTCTCCAGGGCAACAGCAAATGTGTGGCTCTGTGCTTTCTTTCGTTCTGAACAAGTGTTAGTGTTTTCAGCGGAAAAGCCATTCTGCGCAACAATGGGAACACTTCTCCTTCCCAGGCACAGAGAAGGTGCTAGCAGGGAATTCTCTGCCTGCCTTTCCCCAGTGCTCTGCAAGCTCTCCAGGGCAACAGCAAATGTGGGGCTCTGTGCTTTCTTTCGTTCTGAAAAAGTGTTAGTGTTTTCAGCGGAAAAGCCATTCTGCGCAACAATGGGAACACTTCTCCTTCCCAGGCACAGAGAAGCTGCTAGCAGGGAATTCTCTGCCTGCCTTTCCCCAGTGCTCTGCAAGCTCTCCAGGGCAACAGCAAATGTGGGGCTCTGTGCTTTCTTTCGTTCTGAAAAAGTGTTAGTGTTTTCAGCGGAAAATCGATTCTGCGCAACAATGGGAACACTTCTCCTTCCCAGGCACAGAGAAGGTACTAGCAGGGAATTCTCTGCCTGCCTTTCCCCAGTGCTCTGCAAGCTCTCCAGGGCAACAGCAAATGTGGGGCTCTGTGCTTTCTTTCGTTCTGAACAAGTTTTAGTGTTTTCTGCAGCGACGCAAATACGATTCTGCGCAACAATGGGAACACTTCTCCTTCCCAGGCACAGAGAAGGTGCTAGCAGGGAATTCTCTGCCTTCCTC